>NC_073357.2:38512500-39712500 GCF_027580225.2 Misgurnus anguillicaudatus | reverse complement strand
CTTCCATCCAATACAACATTTCCCAGGCTTTCTGCCAAAATGGCATACACAGAAGGCAACTGTGCCATGAAAAAAAAATCATTCACACACTTTTCTTCCTCACAGTGTGCTATGCGACATATTATAGTGGGTTTTGTTTATTACACTGATGAAGTACTAACACAAACACTGGCCCGTAAAAAGCACCAGTTATGGCTTACAAAAGCTTTTAACAAACTACCCAGTTTCATTTCCTCCAGTTACTGACTGTAATGTGCCATATATACCTCCCCGTTTAACCATCTAATGTGGCACAAGCAGGTCATTTGACTTTATACTTAAAAAGAAAACATGAAATCTTGGTTTTATGAGGTTCTGTGGTTGACGACTTAACCCGTCCTTGCACCAGCAGGGGGCTTTCATACAAGCGGCGGTTTCGATCATTTCCTCCTTTTGCTGCACACACACACACACACACACACACACACACACACACACACACACACACACACACACACACACACACACACACACACACACACACACACACATACATACGTACACCGGGCCATTCCGAGACGTGTAGGCCAACATAAAGCAGTGCTTCCCTCTCTTCCGTGTTTCTGGTTGATCAATGGCCAAAAACAGTCACGGTGCAAACGAGAAAATAAAGTAGTACGCCTCACTGCCGTACAAATGAGCGCAGCCCTCATAAACTACAGTAGCAACTAATCTTTATGTAGCTTTTCCAAGAGGGACATAAACCAGGAGCAACCTCAAACTGTGATGAAGCAAGACCTGATGAATTTCCTCCCACCCTTTCATTTTTATCTGCGGACTCCATTGTGACTGCTTGCACTGTCAGTTTATGGTCTTTATGGGCAGCGGTAACAGCCATTCTTTGGAAGGCTAATGGCATTGGGTTGAATGAGCTGTAGAATTAAGATCATTTGGCTTTTGAAGTTTTATCTCTTTCTAGGGTGGGAGAGTGACCCAAATCCTAAAGGGTCACACATAAAACTGTGTATGTATGTATGTATGTGTGCTAAGTAAGTGCACAAATCTTAGCAGCATTGGGCTGTAAAAAGTGTGAAATCAATGCATGAATCTTGACTGCCAGAAAATAAAACACTTTATAATACTACACATTGGACATGGTTTAATTGACTTACTTTGACTGACAGCTTTACTTAAACTACACTGAATTTATCATAATTGTCATGCATTCAGTGTCTACATTGACATAATATAGACAAACTAATTTAAACACAATTTGACACACACAGAAAAGCACATGATGAATCAGTGAAAAGTGTTTGCTGGATAACAAATAAAAACAAAAACTTTGGAAAAAAACGTTTGAAGAGGATGTGTGAAAAACTTTGGATTTGTACCTTTTTTGAACCTGCAAAGCCCTCAGACTCCAGGAAGAAATATGCAAAAGGCATCAGTACAAAAAGACAGAGATTTGAGAAGAGGGACACCAGATTCCACAGTCCTGAGGGGACAGAAATTAATTTTTATTAGATCATAACTAGAAAATATTGTACCTAGTTACATTTAAAAAACACTTGATAAGTTAAATAAAATATAAAATATTAATAAATGTTTAGACACTGGAAGAACTCTACAGATTTAAAAATGGCACATTTAAGAGTAAATCTTTTATTCTTTCTTTATTTTTTAAATGTTGAAATGTCAAAAATTACAATCAATAAAAACCCAGCTTACAGGTTGCTGTAACAGAAATTGCCTGAGCAAAAAAATAGACACTGACACCACCTTGTGGCCATGAGTAAATCTAAAAAAAAAATATTTCAGCTGTATTCTTGCTAAAAATCTACATATATCTTTATATACTATTTTATTAATACTTTTATTATATATTATACTATATCATACTATTATTATATATTATTAATACTTATAATAATTAATTTTATAACTAATAATACTCAATTTTAAAGTCATGTCAGCAACAAAACAATCTTAAATTCTGCAAATACTTAATAATAAAGAAAATTACAAATTTAATAAAGAAATTTTATACAAAAAAAGTATTCTACAATACATTTCAGAGATACTTTAACATATACTTTATATTTCTGAATAAAAACACGTTGTGCATTTAAAACACAGAACACGTTTAGGATAACAATGAACAAGTAAAATTCTTTAGCATGAAAGCATACAAAAAATAGACAAAGAAACAGAAAAAGACCTTTTGTTTGCTATTTTGACATCTTTCTGAGAGTCGCTCATAGTTTAACACTTCAAACTCTACAAAACTACACTTGTGAATTTGTGAAATGTCAGAGTAAAGAGCTAATACTGACCATGAATGAGTGATCCATTGAGCCACTGTATGTAGTAGTTTTTGGGAAGGGAGAGCAGGATCTCATTACTGATTATAGAGAATGGCAAAAGGAGGACGGCCCCTCCTGATACTGCCAATGTAAATGTACACAGGTACATTCTGAGTTAAAAAAAATATAAAGATGGGAGAATTAGGAAAGAAATGCAAAAAGAAAAATAAAGGAACAGGAAAGGGGCGAAACAAAGTGTAAACAGTTAGTGAAATGAGTGCTAATGTTGTTGTACAATTACCATATAAAGGACTTTTTGAATAATATTTTAGACTTTATTAATATGGTGTTAAATAAAGAAAATAAAAATGATTATTGTTATAGCAGCACATCTCAGAGAAAAGTAAAAATTCTATTTCATTTATCTCAAATAATATAAAACTGAGTCTTTTTGTGGCCTCATAATAAATTACAGCCTTAAATAATACGCCACATATGGATAAAGGTTCTTACGATATTCTGTTGACAATGGCATCCTCATCTTCCTGGTCATCTATTGATATAAAAGAACATCATTAAACCACCAAATAAACCAGAGATATTGCTGTCAGTCGCTCCATTTTACATGAATAAATTGGAGCTTTTAAATTTGATTTGAATGAGCAGTTTTTTAACGTGAAACTTGTTTAAAGTTGTTAACGTATAACTCCTTGTTACAACGATGTACTGCAGCCTGTATGTTTACTTTCAAATGTAACAAGCATACAGCAAACATTACAAAAGAAAGCAAACATCAGAGCAAACATGGCAAAAGAAGTGTTGGCATTAATTTCAAAAAGGAAGTAATTTTATTGTGGCGCTGTATATTGTCTTTAGATAAGGATGATGACCTGACATCATCTTTATCTGGAAGGCCCCAGAGCTGTTTTTTATCTACTGCAGCACAGTTCTTTACTGTGAACCTTCCACACACATAGCTCTTGCTATGAAACTGTCTTGTAAATAAGCAGATTAAATGCGACAGATGGTTTAATAAGAATAAAGCACCATCTCGGTTCATTTACCTGAAAGCAACATGAAAACAATGCAGGATAATCATAAATCACAAGACTAAACCTTCATAATGAAGCAGCCAGATGGTGGAAGGCAAGTTGGTGGGGAGAAGGGTATGAAGGGTAAAATAAAACAAAGAAAGGGATACGGGAAAGAAAGTATAGAAGAGTGCTCCTAAATTAATTACAAAACTGCAGTAACTGAATATTAAATGAATTTTTCTCAGAGCTGTGAAAGTGCCTTTATGTAAAACCTAAGGTCATACAGTTTAGCAGCTGTGCTTCACAAAAACTTATCAGGTCATCTGTTCTTTAACTGAGACAGGTGGCATGAAAACATCCTCTGTTGCAACCAATGCTCTCTACAGGGGTTAGCTGATGTTAGCTACCTTAACAAAATAAATAAAAACACAATTTCTGTATTTTACCATAAGGAAAGAAGACCTAGTAAGACCTGGCTTATTATGCCTTTGATGTGCGCTAGGAAAATTGTTTACTTTTGTTGAAGTAGGGACCAAAAAGGTGTACCTGTCAGCACAAAGATATCTGGTGAGCACAAATGAATGTTTTTGCGGGAGACTTTGGTGATTGGTTTATAGCCTAAATGTTCCCAAACTGGTAAAGTTTCATTCAATTATCTTGTATTCTTTATCCTGACCCTGTTTTGATTTGCAATTGATGGAGTCAATTCCAATTACTCCAAAAGTGGGAATCGGAGTCGACTCCAAAAAACACCCCTAATGGTTTATTGACACAGGCTAAAAGTGGCACTGTGGTATAGTATTATGTGCTGATTGTTTAAGGGTGTACAGTATGTATTTCCAAAGAAGGACAAATATAGGGTGAAGTTATAGATAAAAATTATAAAAATTGTACTTGTAATAGTAAAAAGTATTAATATGGTGAACTAACACCAATAAGAAAATCAAGGTTTTACAAACTAATAGTTTTACTGCTACACTCCACAGTGGTAATTATTATAAAACGTTATTTTATTTACATTGTATTTAAATTATTTAAACAGTTTGATCAAAAGCAAATTTGAATGAGTCATTCTTACCGCTTTTCCTCTTGTAGCGTGAGATGACGCAGTAAGACACAATATATAGTACTGCAAACAGGAGGAAGCAGACCTAGAAATAGACAAAACAGCATGAGGTGTGATTTCAAACACTGCTATCCTGCCAACAAGCTTTTCAGAGAAACCTGTAAAACAACAAGATATTGCAAAAGACAAAAGACCAAATTCTTGTGCTGTGCTTCTCCCTTTTCATCATAATTAAAATGAATGAAACTAAAGTTTTCAAGCTTCAAAAAGGATGCAAAAGCACTATAAACATCATTAAACTGTTGCACACTTTAATAGATTACACATACATTAATATTCATATTACAAATGTTCTAAAGCTGATGTGTTATAACCATATGAGGAAAAACATAAATTTAAACAATAATTTCACTTAATATCTTCATAAATATGAAATCATTAATGTGAAAATTAATTTCACATATAGCGCCATAGCATAAATGTGCATATCACAATATCCGTATAGCGATGGTTTGAAAACTCAAATAAATGCTTATTCTTTAAAAAGTTGTGTATAGACGGTTTCAGCAGTAACAACATAAACAAGTGGCTTTCGTGGTCAACACGTAACTTCCGGTAAACTCTGCTAAGAATTAATAACAACAAAGTACTTTAAACAGTTTATTTATATAACAAGCAAAATAAACAACACGTAGATTACCTAGGAAACCAAAACGTTTGTTATTTTCAACAAGGTATTTGTTCAAGAGTTCACTTTAGCAACTAGTCAGACCATTATTAGTTTTCCACCTGACGTCTTTGTGTCATTTCATCACAGGTACTACACAGGTCCTGGCTACTATATTGAATGTGCATGGTGCTGTGGATGGCGAAGAGTTTGCAGCTTGTTTAACAGCTGTTCACAATTTAACTTGTCATCTAGATGGCAGGATTTAATCTGTAAAGTTTTAAGCGGCAATCATCTAGGGCAGTGGTTCTCAAACTTTTTCAGCGTGCGGCCCCCCTTTGTGTATGGTGCATTCCTTCGCGGCCCACCAAAGAAAATTTATGACAAAAGACAGTTCTAAAACTTAACATTTTAATTAAACAAAACATTCAATTATACAAAGTATGGCTGTTGGTTAGTAGTAGCCTTATTTTTTAGGTTTAATTACACAGAATTCATGATAAACTAATGCATTTTATAAAATGTCCTAAAACTGGGGCACGCCTAGCACCATCTCGTGGCCCCCAGTTTGAGAACCACTGATCTAGAGAATGCCAGTTTGTTAGGTGGGGAAATATAGGGAATCGTCCGTTATTAAAACAATGAAAGCTCAAACTGCGCAGAGCCTCTTATATCCAAAGTAAAATTAAAGACTGCTGATTGTACGTCCAATAATCCTATAAGTCCAAAAGTCTCCTATGTTTCTAACAGCCAAATAGGATGGTTGTGCAACTTCATTAAAAAAATTCTACACCATGTGTAGCCATGTTATATGGCATGAATCAGCAATGTCCAGAGTATTTTGAGAGGACAGACTGATGGATGTGTAAACATGCTGGTCACACTTGAACTTTTACTCATATTACACCTTACAACACCAAGAACAAATTATGATTAAGTAAATAAAGCTAAGTAATGATTAAGTAAATAAGAGCCAAAACTGCAACTCTATAGCCTAAATGTGACAAGACTTCAGAAGTGGTACAAATTAAATGTACTTTGTTAGCTGATGTAAACAAAGCATTTTGCATTTACTTGCTTCAAAAACAGACTGAGGTCACTCGCAACATCATTCTAGGACAGGACAGGACAGCCAGTCCAGATGGATTTATTGGTGATACTCAATCACTTGCAAATCATACAATCCATTCAACTGTGACACAAGAGAACACTAGGCAAGAAGGAGAGACGCGTGTCCCAACACCCAAAATAAAAACTGCAGTGCTCATATGTACAACAAAAACAGCTGTCAGTTAGGAGACGTTACAATTATTTAACCAGCCTGCATGTAACAGTTTTAAACAAGAATCTTATCATATGATAATATTATATTGTGTTATAATGTAAAAATCAGTGTATGCGCAACGTGAAGTAACACATAACAAGTCACCTAACTGCAATTTTTACTTATTTTTAAAATAATATAAAATACCCGCATACTGTTGTGTCGCACAGGAGAATTATGATCATAATATCTGTAGCTAACCACAGGCTAACGGGCTAACTGGCCTAACTAATCTATCACAGATACAACACTGTTTCTAAAAGAACTTGTCAAACCATGTAATTAATTAAAGTAAACTGGTTGTTTTAGTCAAGATGTGTATTATAAATGCGATCTGATATACAGTACGCGCATAGGGTCATTGTGTTGCGTACTCTCTGTACTCACGATGTACTCGCGCACTTGGCTGTGGAAATTCTGCTCTCTGATGGTCACATCGTCTTCTTCCATACTTCATATTGCAGAAACACATTTATTAGCAACGCATGTTTGTGGCAAATCCATTCACTGTAGGAAAAACTGTCTCAATGAGATAAACAGCCCGCCTAGTGCAAGAGCTCTATTGACAGACAACAATCGACGTCTCAGCGCCAAATAAACGTCCAAAACACACTCAAAATACAATGCGTCATCATTCCGCGACAGTCATGCAAGATGCGAAGGGTGCTTAAAAGCCAAGTACTAGCACGTTTCTTGCTTTACAGAACCGTCTATCAAATATATACATTTATCTTACACACATACTAGTATATATGTGTATTTTAGTTGTTTGAAAGTTATTGCAGTGTACTTACTCAAGATAGCTTTAAATAGGACAAACTCTGCATCAAAACAAACAAAACGACTAGATTTTTTTAGTGTTTGGTTATTTTCATAGCAAATATAAATCTTTCTAGTTATGCCAAACTCTGGAATATTTTATTGGGTAGAAATTGAGCCTTCAAATGTTGTGTGGACAGCAGAGGGACTGAAGTATTTGTAGCAACCACTGGTGGTAACATCACAAAAGAAAAACATTGTATACTCCAGATCAATAGATGGCGGTAAAGCAGCTACATTTTGTTGTATTTTTGAAGTAGTAAACGCAGAATGAAACGACATCAATGGCTGCCTTCATCATGAGCATGTGTTACAATTCAGAGAGCTGTTTCGTGTGGGTTTTTTAAAATTTCGGGGTATAAACACGTAACCATGCACACAAATAAATAAATAAATATTGTATGCACCGTCAGACAAAGTTCACTACATTTCAGTGTTCAGGAGAGATACAAAATGAAGGCGCAACGCAGGAGCAAAGGAAAAGGTGGACGAAAAAAGCAAAAGGATAAACTTCAGAAATTCAAGGATTCAGTTGACAACTTTTTGAAGAGCAAAGGAGATTTCGATGAAAATGAACACGACCAAAGAGCAACATTCGTGAGAAAGAAAAGCAGGAGAGTGTTGCGCAGAGAGGCGCGTAAGTTAAAGAAAGCCAAGATGAAATGTCACTACTCGGGTCAGTCACTCACTGACCACAAAGAAGGAACGGGTAATAAAAAGAAGACCTTGAAAGAAAAAAAGTCGGTAAACCCAGTCGTAAAGCCAACAGAAAATCTTAAAATTGCAGCTCAAAGACCACAGAAGACAAAAGAGGACAAAGTTGATACTGAAGGTGGTCCGGTAGATAAGACCAAAAGAAAAGTCCACTTCGCCGAAGATGTGCCAAAGCAGAAAAAAAAGTCCAAACTGGACGAGAGCAGAAAGCTGTCTCTACTGCAGGCAAATGTTGAAGAAGATAAAGAAATTAAAAAATTAGAGAAACGCCTTGGACTGAATAGAAGAAAAAACAAAAAAAGTCTTCCTCAGTCGTTCACCAACGACGGCCTTGATTATATTTTAGGCATTCTTGAGCCTGGGGCATCTGGAACAGCGCTGTATGACAGTGATGAAGAAATGGACATTGATAAAGCGAAGGATAATTTTGATGTGTTGGAAGATGACAGTGAGGGGGAAATGACAGATGATGAGAAAAAAGATGACAGTGGAGGAGAAATGACAGATGATGAGAAACAAGATGACAGTGAGGGTGAAATTGACACTGAGGAAGATGATGCTGAAGAGGATGACACACAAATGGAAGAAGATGTGGAGGATGTAGAGGACAGCACACAAATAGAGGACGAGGAGGCAGAGGAAGACGAAGACAAGGAAGATGAAACTGATGCATCCGAGGCTGATGATGATGGAGAGGAAGATGAAGCCGAACAAAAGCCACCTGAGAGCAAAGAGCCAGTATGTCATTTACACCTAACTAATATGTTATTATTTTTAGGTCTAAATTCAACCTTACTCTCTTTTTAAGTGACGTTTCTTGTTTTAGTCTATTGCTTACTGTTTGAAGAATGGTTTAAAGTTAATATTAGTGGATATACTAAGTATTAGTGGGTGATTCTCACGAAAACTTGGTTTTAAAAATGTCAAGCATGAAAATGTAAAAATTGCTTAAATTTACTTTTTTTCCCACCAGACATTGAAAAACAAAGTCTGGAGTAAATGGGAACATTAATTTAAAAACTTTTACTTATCATTTAACACTTTTTGTAACATAATTTAAAAAATTAGTCCTAAAAAATCTAATTACCGCAACAGTCAGAAAACATCAACACTGACATATTTTCAAAATGACATGACAAACCTGAAAGAACATAATTTGGAGATTCTGCACATGCATTTAAAATCAAAGTATTATGCTTCTATTAATTAAATTAACATTTAATAAGCATCTGTTGCGGTAATGAGAATCAAAATGTCGTGTTAGCATTCTGACAAGACAATATTTCAAATTAACTGTAAAAAAATGATCTTACCTGGTAGCCATCTTGAAGTAACTGGTCCATGTGCTCGGTCACTCAAAATCAAACTTTATTAAAATTCTGTATGTGTGCTTTAACTGTTCTCAAAAAGTGTTGCGGAGGATGAGAACATCAGGCATGGACACATCATTTTCCTAATTTTTCTTCATTATTATTATACATGAATATTCAGTAAATTTTTTTCTGTCATCTAAAGTAGTCTAGCAAAACATCCATTTATTTTTTTTCTTAATATTTTTGTGTTAATTTGATTAAATTACAACATAACGCATGTTCAAACACAGCTGAACACATTGCGGTAATGAGAATTTCAGCAGAAAATGAGATAAAATTTACAATTATAAATTCTTATGTTGAAATCACACATTGTGCAAGGTAGAACACAGTATTGTGTTAATTCTGATGCTTTTTAATGTTACTATATTACACATTTTAAAGCTAAAATCATTAGTGCCGTGGTGTTTCAATGGTTTCGTGAGAATCACCCTAGTATTGGTTTCATGACTTCATGATCCATGCTGTTTTTTTTTCTTCTAGAGTCATGCTACAGCTGGCAAGTATGTTCCACCTCACTTAAGAGAAGCTGTAGATAGCAAACGCAGAGCTGAGCTGGAGAAACTGAAGCGCAGTGTGAAAGGTCTGATAAACAGGTAACACCTCAGCCATAATCCACTTAAAAAAATCAGTGCTGATCATTGACAGAACAGAAAAATTCGGGCAAGATGTTGCCAGCTTTTTAACTTCTCCCTCTGGTTGACAGGTTGAGTCAGCCCAATATGGCATCCATCAGCAGTCAGCTAGAAGAACTGTACATGAGCACCAGCAGGAAAGACATGAATGATACACTCACTGATATTCTGCTGGCTGCTTGTGTCACTCCTGCTCTCATGCCTGAAAGGTTACTCTAATGGATCTATATAATTGTCCACAATGTCCAGTATTTTTAGTCATAAATTAAATGTTAACATTTTTATTGCTTGCATACAGCAAAACTGTACAGTCTGCACCTATAAAACAGCATAATAAAGACTTGTTAATGATGATGTAAATTTTCACTCTATCATCATCCAGGCTTCTGATGGAACACGTCTTACTCGTCAGCGTTCTCCATCATACTGTCGGCTTGGAGGTATCTCATCTTCTGAGTTTAACTCAAACACAGCAATACAGTATAGTCCTTACTTGTTAATTGTTAGTCTCAGTAATATGCTGTTATAAGAATGTATATTGTAGTTTGTAGTAGGGCTGCAAGATATACAGAAACACCACAAATATTTATATTGTGATGGTTTGCAATAACTGAATGATGTTAATATTTCAAAGTTTAAATTCTCACTTTATTGTTTTCTCTAAGGTTGGAGCTAATTTTCTGGAGACTGTGGTCCGGCAGTTTGATAAAATCTACAGTCAGGAAAATGTTACAGACAAAGAGTGTGACAATTTGGTGTGCATGATTGCCCACCTCTACAACTTCCAAGTGGTCCACGCTGTCTTGGTCTTTGACATTTTGAAGAAACTGGTAACACGTTTCAGCTCCAAGGATATAGAACTAGTTCTGCTGGTCTTGAAGAATGTTGGTTTTGTCCTGAGAAAGGATGATCCGCTAGCCCTTAAAGAGCTCATCTCTGAAGCTCAGCGGAAAGCCAGTGCTGAAGGAGAACGTTTTCAGGACCAAACAAGAGTAAGACTGTAAACCATTTTTCACTGATTATACTAACAGACCCTCTATTACATTTATGTACTACCAATGATATCTACAAGAATGTGATGTTATCTGTACCACTGATGCTACCTTACTCAGAATACTAAGAATACTGTTATAACACCACCATCATAGTGCTAGATACAAGTCATATTGATTTGGTCATGATAAGTTATCTATTCATTGTTTTCTAAGTTTTCCTTGAAAAATATTAAGTTGAAACACAGGGGAAAAGCATCTTAATCTACCAGTTCTGTCAGCACTGCCACTATAGTTTTACTAGTCTTTCCTAAGGTGCTTAACTTTATTTGTTATGCTGACTTGCTTTTTAGATTCGCTTTATGTTGGAGACTATGCTGGCCCTTAAGAACAATGACATGAGAAAGATTCCTGGTTATGACCCTGAACCTGTGGAAAAACTAAAGAAACTGCAGAGGACTTTGGTATGAAAAATTAAAGTTGTTTTAATCCATCAGTTATGTTAGTTTGATGTTTATAAGGTGGATGACGAATACAGAAACACAGGGCTGTTTACTAGTTAAATTTACTCTATATAAGAGCTCTTGAAGTTGATGTCACGTAGCCTAAACTCCACCATTTTGGCAGTAAACCTTAGTATTTCAACATGTTGATGTTGTATAAGGGTTTTATGTTTAATAGTAACTCTGAAATGACATGAAAGAGTTTGAAATGTGGAGAATAGCTGGGCTGATACATGTTGAAAGGCATTATGTTTCACCTCTTAAGTTTTGGATCTACAGTGAGGAAAATAAGTATTTGAACACCCTGTTATTTTGCAAGTTCTCCCACTTAGAAATCATGGAGGGGTCTGAAATTGTCATCGTAGGTGCATGTCCACTGTGAGAGACATAATCTAAAAAATCCAGAAATCACAATGTATGATTTTTAACTATTTATTTTTATAATACAGCTGCAAATAAGTATTTGAACACCTGAGACAGTCAATGTTAATATTTGGAACAGTAGCCTTTGTTTGCAATTACAGAGGTCAAACGTTTCCTGTAGTTTTTCACCAGGTTTGCACACACTGCAGGATTGATTTTAGCCCACTCCTCCACACAGATCTTCTCTAGATCAGTCAGGTTTCTGGCCTGTCGCTGAGAAACACAGAGTTTGAGCACCCTCCAAAGATTCTCTATTGGGTTTAGGTCCGGAGACTGGCTAGGCCACGCCAAAACCTTGATATGCTTCTTACAGAGCCACTCCTTGGTTATCCTGGCTGTGTACTTCGGGTCATTGTCATGTTGGAAGACCCAGCCTTGACCCATCTTCAGTGATCTAACTGAGGGAAGGAGGTTGTTCCCCAAAATCTCGCAATACTTGGCCCCGGTCATCCTCTCCTTAATACAGTGCATTCGCCCTGTCCCATGTGCAGAAAAACACCCCCAAAGCATGATGCTACCACCCCCTTGCTTCACAGTAGGGATGGTGTTTTTTGGATGGGACTCATCATTCTCCTTCCTCCAAACACATTTAGTGGAATTATGACCAAAAAGTTATATTTTGGTCTCATCTGACCACATGACTTTCTCACATGACTCCTCTGGATCATCCAAATGGTCATTGGCAAACTTAAGATGGGCCTTGACATGTGCTGGTTTAAGCAGGGGAACCTTCCGTGCCATGCATGATTTCAAACCATGACGTCTTAGTGTATTACCAACAGTTACCTTGGAAACGGTCCCAGCTCTTTTCAGGTCATTGACCAGCTCCTCCCGTGTAGTTCTGGGCTAATTTCTCACCTTTCTTAAGATCATTTAGACCCCACGAGGTGAGATCTTGCATGGAGCCCCGTCCGTGGGAGATTGACAGTCATGTTTAGCTTCTTCTATTTTCTAATGATTGCTCCAACAGTGGACCTTTTTTCACCAAGCTGCTTGGTAATTTCCCTGTAGCCCTTTCCAGCCTTATGGAGGTGTACAATTTTGTCTCTATAGGACAGCTCTTTGGTCTTAGGACAGCTCTTTGGTCTTGGCCATGTTAGTAGTTGGATTCTTACTGACTGTATGGGGTGAACAGGTGTCTTTATGCAGCTAGCGACCTCAAACAGGTGCATCTAATTTAGGATAATAAATGGAGTGAAGGTTTTAAAGGCAGACTAACAGGTCTTTTTTTAGATTAAGTCTCTCACAGTGGACATGCACCTATAATGACAATTTCAGACCCCTCCATGATTTCTAAGTTTTGAATTAAAGTGTGCAGTGAACTCGTTTCATATTTGTCCTTGCCTGCCAGTATGGTGGCGTAAACAGATTACTAAAAACTACTAAAGATTACTAAAAACTGTTTGTTATTATCCTATTGCATTAATAAACAAACACTGTCCACTAGAGGTCAGACTAACTCCATAGTTTGGGATGTGCACATTCATTCAGTTTTGCCATTTAACAGGAACAATAAATGTTTTTTGTCTTTTTCATGTTTGCATTGCTTCCAGTATAATTTAGCTCATTAGCGATGCTGTCTTTACTCTTAAAAGATTCACAACAGTGCAGGTAGCAGTGACATGAAGTTGAGAGTGTCACTAGACAATCTTCTAGAAGCCGAGCGTGTTGGCCGCTGGTGGATTGTGGGATCTTCCTGGAGTGGAGCACCTATGATTGATGACCACGGAAACAAGACAACCACCCAGCCCACCGAAGGGAAACAAGTAGGAAACTTTTAAAGACGTATTATGAGTATCATTGCTTATTTGGAAACATCTGTACTTTAAAGTGGAGTTTGGCATGTGTAACTTATTTTTCCTCATAAATTTGCAGTATAGCGCAAAGATTTTGGAGCTTGCACGCAAACAAAGAATGAACACGGACATCAGGAGAAACATTTTTTGTGTGCTTATGTCAAGTGAAGACTATTTAGATGCCTTTGAAAAACTTCTAAGGTTTGTTGAGAGTTGGTGTGGGATTATATTTTTTTACTTTAGGTAGGTTTTTATCAAATGTGTTGCATGATGCAAAAGTATTAGTTCTTCTTCAACATGTTGCTCAGCATAGTGGCTGTCTAGAACCTTTAGACTAGAAGACATGACATTTATTTGCTGTTTAAGTTTAATCAATCTTAACGTTTCCGCTCTAATAATAGCATGTCAGAAAAAAGAGACATTTTGTGGATTGCTGAGAAAATAATACAACATACCCAATTATTTTAGGTTGTCATGCATGGTTTCTTTTAATTTGCTTGGTGTGAGAACCATAGTGTATTGCAAATTTTTGTACAAAATGCATACATAATGAATTGCTTATCTCAGACATCAAATTTTTCTCTTAGGTTAGGTTTGAAAGACCAGCAGGAGCGAGAAATTGTTCATGTTTTGATGGACTGCTGCCTTCAGGAGAAAACCTTCAACAGATTTTATGCGGTTCTGGCAGAAAAATTTTGCTCACATGACCGTCGGTTTCAGGTAGAGTGGAAAAGCTCAATGCTTTCTTTATCTAACTTCTCTAAAATTGTGCAAGACCATTCATAAAATTAAAAAAAATAATTGATTTCTAAAATAATTTTTTTAATTATGTGATTTTGCTGTGACTGATATTAAAATAATTATTAAATTATAATAAATGAGTACTGCTAATATAAAAAACCTGTTAGCATCCAGTTCTGTAAAATGTAATTCCTGTAGCTGTTTACTGTTCTTGAAATCACAAATTAAATCTATTTAATCCAAACCTTACAATACTTTATTTTCCTTTGTTTCTTTAGATGACCTTTCAGTTCAGTTTATGGGATAAGTTCAAAGACCTGGCAAACCTTTCCAGCTGGTCCTTTAGTAATCTGGTCCAGTTGGTCACACATATTTTACACAGAAAATGTCTCTCTCTTTCTATTCTTAAGGTAATAAGTCACCATTTTAAAATTCTAGTAAGAATCTCTACGTAATGCTGTATTATCATCCTCTATTTAAATTAAATTATGGTGTACTCATGTTTCTTTATTTTGCTTTTATAAGGCTATCGAGTTTGGGGAGCTAGATAAGCCAAAAGTCAAATTCCTCAAGCAGATTCTCTTAAAACTCCTTAAAGAAACAGAGCCGGAGGACCTTGTAAACATATTTGGCAGGTGAGTAGTCTTTGAATTACACAGATGAGTATGATATCCTATAATGTTCAGCATTTTATCAGCTTCTAATTTTATGAACTCAAATCAGCAAGGCTACATTAGTAAAAAACATGACGTTTTGTGTAGTTCCTCTTTTAGTATAGTTTGTAAAGTTCCTCTTTACATAAAATGATAAGTTAAGTAATCTTACCTCAGTAGCTTACTTCATATATTATAACATTTTCACATAATACTAAACATATAAAATGTAGACATATTTTGTAATATATATTGAAAGAACTATCAAAATTATGTTTGTGGCCAAGTGTGTCAATATTTTCCTGTGTGTCTTCCATTGTGTGCCAGGATTTCTGGAATTCCCAATCTAGGAATGCTTCGGGAAGGCTTGAAGCTTTTCATCAGTCACTTTTTGCTCCGAAACGCTCATACACAAGAACCAGCTGAGCAAGCCAAGGTACTAATAGACAGAGCCGAGGTCGCCACCAGGGCCATGGAGGCCCGGGAAGCCAAGCTTAAGCTGTAGACCAATACAATAATACCATCTATGTTTGTGTGCTGTGTTTCTGAAATATGCACAGATGTGTGTGTGCATTGGACTCGGATATGCAATGAATTAACCTGTTTGCAGACCATAAGAGACATGCCAATCGTTGATATGGTAATAAATTTTATCTTTAGAGATGGAGAATGAAATATCCACTTATTTTGGCGTTTTTGTCAATTTTAAGTATTGCCTCAAAATCTAAACAATTGTTTCAATGTATTATTAGTTTCTTACTTATTGATCTCTACCCATTTAACACAGTATTTCTAGAAGTATTTGGGAAATTAATAACAAACTGGAATATTAAAAAGCTAATACAGTATACAAATATGGACTAGACTATCAGATTTGTATTAAGCTGTATATCTCTTGAATAATATTCATGACTACAAGGTGACAGGAAAAGATCTTTCCAGACATTGTCTGTTTTACTTACAGATCAGATCTATGAAAATAAAATAAAAAAATAGTTTAGCATGTAACCGATTTGTTTTAATAGCAAGTTGACGCTATTGTATTGTTTGCTAAAAACTGTTAATATAAAAACTTTTATTTTAGTTCTTTCATTCAAAAACAAAATCTAATAAAAACTAAAGTAAAAATTAAAGCTGCATTTCCAACATTTCATTGGAGTACGAATTAGAAAATATTCAATGGAAATTCAGCTAAAGAATGTAATCTATTAATTTAGTTCAGTAAAGAGCACAAGCTTTTTTTACTCTGGTAAAAAATAAGCACATTGCTATTGTTCGAAGCAACCAAACATTTAGCAGGGCTCCGGATGTGACCGACTTGAACAGCATAGCAGAGGGTTACCGCTACATTTGATGTCCATGGTTAATTCATTAGCAACATCTCCATTACTTGACATCAGTCCCGCAGTGTAGATCTAGGGTCAGTCAGTGGAAACCTGATGCTTTTTTAGCTCTGTGAGGATCAAGAACAAACCCCATATAGCATTTTGAATGCTCTTCTGTTCAGTTGCTTGAATCAAATAGTACCTGACCTGGTGTTGAAAGAGCTATCTGTTCGATTCTAGGCCTGATTAATTAAACCTTATCACATACCACAGTGTCAGATCAAACAGACTGTCACATTAGGACCCCTAATAATGACACATCAGTCTGGTAGTTTTTCTCACAGTTTCAGAGCTGAAAAGGGAGGGTTACCTACAGAAGGTCCGCTTTTCCACCCTTTGACAAAGACAACATTGTCACCATATGTGAGGTAAAGCGTATAATGGAGGACCAGCCCACTAAGATACACACAGGTGATTGTAAATAGTATGCGTGTTTAAGTGGCTATTGTCTGCCTTTGTGAGATCATAGGTAGGTTGATACTGACCCTAGTTTGAACTGGCAATAGGAAGCAAAATTGCCTTTGAACTGATAACAACACAGTTAGAAGTCCTCTACAGAAGACCACGGGATATATATCAGAAATGTTTTAGACATTTTTGGCTTATTATTTAACATTATTTTATAGTCAAATCTCTGCCAGAGAACCAATGTACATAGAGTTTCAACGTATCAAATTTAAATAGGTCTTTGATTTTTACTTATTTCATCTTTATTTCCTGTTTTGTCTCAGATTTGACTGTCTTATGCAAACAGTCATGTAAGCAAGTCTCCTACCCATTTACCACGAGTAATGTGAGTGGGGCACTTTCCCGATCATTAGGTAGTGGTACTGATAAGGTTTAGTTCTTTACACTTAAACAGCTGGGTAAACATACAGGTTAAATTAGGCTTAACTTAATAGTAAATTGACTGCTAACTACTGAGGATGGCCAGGTTAATTCTGTGTTGTAAGCTTTTAATTCAAATATATGTCATGTGATTGTGTTATATTCTTCAATGAATTTAGTAGTATATTTTTGATTAAGTCATTATTACCCAACTTACAAGATATACAATATACCAATTTCTTAAACTCTTTAAATTGAAATGCTGCAGTCAGTAAAGCAATAGTACTGTGTAAAATGACTACACTGTAAAAAATTCAGTAGAAATTGCAGCTGGGTTGCCGGTAACTTACCGTAGATTTAAATGTATGTTTTTTTACTGTCAACATTTTGTTCAAAGTTAAATGAACTTTAAACATTTACAGGTATTTGTCTTTACAGAGTAAATCTAAAAAACGGCATCAAGCAAAACATTCTGGGAAACAAAATCTGAAGCAAAAAAGAGAAAGGTTGATGATGATTTCTGGTTCCCAGAATGCTTTGCATGCGGCTGTTATTGTATAGTTTTATTCTGTAAAGATAAAGACATGTTAATATTTAAAATGTATTTAACTTTGAACAAACTCTTGCCAGTAAATAACATAAATTTAAATCTACTGTAAATTACCGGCAACCCAGCTGCAATAACATTGTAATTTCTACGGAATTTTATTACAGTGTACTATATCAAAACATATACTGGACTGTAAAAAAATCTGAAATTACAGTATTACTGGCAGCTGGTTGCCAGTAACTTACTGTAGATTTAAATGTATGTTATTTACTGGCTATCGTTTGTTCAAAGTTAAATGATCATTAAACCTTAACAGGTCTTTTGTCTTTACAGAGTAAACTGAAATAATTGCCTCATGGAAAGCATTGTGGGAAACAAAATCTGAAGGAAAAACAGACTGTGGAACATTCTGTAGAAATTACAGTGTTACTTGCAGCTGTTTGCCAGTAACTTACTGTAGATTTAAATTGATGTTATTTACTGGCAAGAGTTTGTTCAAAGTTAAATGAACATTAAACATTAACAAGTCTGTGTCTTTACAGAGTAAAACTAAAATAACAGAATCAAGCAAAGCATTCTGGGAAGCAAAAAACAGAAAAGGGTTGATGATGATTTCTGGTTCCCAGAATACTTTGCATGAGGCTATTGTATAGATTTCTTCTGTAAAGATAAATACTTGTTAATATTTAATAATTATTTAACTTTGAACAAACTCTTGCCAGTAAATAACATAAATTTAAATCTGTTACTGGCAACCAGCTGCAAGTAACTGTTTTTTTACAGTGATGAAGATTTCTGGTTCCCAGAATGCTTTGCATGAGCTGTTATTTTATAGTTTTATTCTGTAGAGATAAAGACTTGTTAAAGTAACTGTTTACAGTGAATGATATAGATTTGAATCTGCAGTGGGTTGCTGGCAACCAGCTGCCAGTAGCACTGTAATTTCAACAGAACTTTTTTACAGACACAAAAATCCTTAATATACCATAAAATATCAAAAGAAGGGGGTTTTATGGTTAACTAAATTTTTAGATACTCACAAAGTGTCTTGGTGGCTTGGAATTGTGTTCTAAAAAATTATTTGGAAATTATTTACTGATACTGTTATGACTTTACTTTGCTTGGATATGTTTTGCGATAATTCTGTTTCTCTACAGACTCCATTAACCTGTGGGACCTATAACATAAAGATGTTTACTATAATTTGGAGGATTTTGTCCTGAAACCTTTGATAACCACAGAACAACACTTTTAATTTTACTTTAGATTCAATGTTTTGCATTGGGCATGTAAGTGTTGGTTTTCAACAATGAAAGAGATGCTGGTTGTGGGGGATTAGTTCAGAAAAACAGTTAAATGTGGACTAGAGAGAAATGATTTTCAATAAAAATGCTGAAAATGCCTCACTATATATGAAACCCGAAGCTTTTGGGTTGCAATGCACAATCAGTGTCTGAATATGGCCTGGACTTACAGGATTAGATGGTGATTATATTTAAATGTCCTCTAATTGATTCAAAGAAGCTTCTTGGCATAGACCAGATGGATCTCAGGGTTTATTACCCAGTAAAGCATGTCGCTATTAATAAAGGAGGAAATGCACTTATGCGAAATAGACCTCAATTAGATTGCCGAAAAGAACATTAAAATAGGCTTGAGGTAGACTAATCCAACACTCTCCTTTCTTTATCATTTTCATTACATGTCCTTCCTAAGTCCGAGTTCTTTGCCTCTGGTTTACCCGAAGCTGTACATTAATTTTCTTCCTATAAGTTACATCATTCACAATTAAATTTCGGGATATATAATACTATAACATGAAGTCCCTAAAAATTACCACCGAGGTCGATCTCATCCCATTCAATTAATTAGGGTTGAACCGCAATATGAAAGACTTGGGCGATTTGGCACCTAAACCGACCTCTGATGATAGATGGGCTTTGTTTCAAAGGTTCATAATTGGGTGCCCATTCGTGCGGTGGTGAGAAATGTTTCGCCATATTCGAGTATGCTTACTCGCACATTTGCACGGATATGAGAGCTCTATAAACAGCGATTCCCATGACCCGAGTATGCCACTGTCAACAGAGACCCCTTCAAATCAAACTTGTTTCTTGTTGAGGTATTTTCCTTCTGGATTTCAGGCGCGCAATCGAGTTTAAATCTGGAATATTTATCGACCGCATAGTTACAAATTCAAAAGACATGGAATATTAGAAACAAAAATAATTTTATTCACAGCGCTTAAAGGATACACCTAAATAATAATTTACATGCATTTTTAAAGCAATTTCGTTATAAATACATTATACAAAAATAATACGGTTCTGGTCGTAAATGAGTGGCGAAACAACACCAGGTTTTCACTTGGGTTAAGAAAAACTGTAACACGCAGTGGTTATCGAAGAGAAACATCTTACTGATGTTATTTATTATTGATAGTGATTCTTATCTATTTTGCCTGATGTAATGCAATTTTATCACATGCTCTGCAACCAACATCAGACTATCTTCAGAAGAGGAATCCAGTCAATGTTTGGATGTGCGTCCACCTCTGCACGCCTAAACCCTTATCTGATTTTCCTAATGACCGCAGGATGATAAAACATGCAAATCACAAACTTCGCATAGCCTATAGGCCTAAGTCTTTTATGTAAACGACACGTCTCATGGTTGTGGACTCAAATCACTGGTATTGGTTCGTTCATCGTCGGAGGAACAGTCGGATGAATGCAACATGTAATTATCTCCTTCGTCGTCGTCACTGTCTCTAAAGTCCCGTATTCTGTTGCTTTTGCCCGTGTCTGACTTCTGATAATCCTTCTGCTCCAGTCCATCCATTTTGTCCTGATTTCCTTTACCTTTCTGTTTCTCGGCCTCCTGAGCGGCTTGTTCTTTTGCCTTTTTACTACGCTTCCATTTCATACGCCTGTTCTGAAACCAGATTTTCACCTGAAAATAAAAACATAATCAAAACATTTATAAATAATTCAGAACAATCGACCTTACTGGTCTTAATTAGCTCTAATATAACAGAAATGTTTTCTTTTCTGCTTTTTGAATTTACAGATATTTATAACATTTGTTTAACAAAATTAATTCATTTGTAGGCATGCTGCAATGGAACCCTGTTGGTTGGTTTACCTGTGTTTCTGTTAACATTAATGATGTGGCCACTTCAAAGCGTTTGGGTCTGGATAGATATTTATTTAATTTAAACTGATGCTCAAGTTCAAGGAGCTGTTGGCTTGTGAACGCCGTTCTTGGTCTTCTGCACTTTCCCAGTAAATTTGACTGTGCCTGGCCTGTATAAAAAGATATACATTTTAAAACATAAAAATACATTTCTATTTAACAATTATGCTTATGTTGTACAACACTGGAAAAAAACAATAAATAAATAAAATAGCGTTTGTTTATTACTCTGTTATAAACTCTGTCTTTTTCAGATTTTTTCAGTTTTTTGATGAATGTCCAGCAGTTGTTTTACAGTTGATATTACTGCAGGCAGCAGTCACAGAGAATTTTACATCATGTATTTTATATAAGAAAAATAAATGCTTTAATTTTTCCTTTCCAAAATGTTGAAAGCTCTCGTTTTTAAACGCCGATTCCGAATCACACACAGGTTCTATGTGTCATGGCATTGTCAGTACATCTGGTAACATTTCCACCCTATCTGATTTGTTTGGAAGAGGTTTGAGAAAATCTGCAGACGAGCAGCGAAACAGAGAGACAGTGTCTGCAGTGTACACAGTTGGCAGGCTGGGGTTTTCACACTCGTGCGCCACTTTCCCTCTGTCCATTATCTGTTCATTTTACTGTAGTTCCTCTTTGAAAGAGAGAGTTCGTTCGGTCTCCGTGTGAAACAACTACTTCACTGACATTGCAAACGCATGTTTTAAATGTGATGTATTACACTTAACAGATGCTCGAAATTAAATCTTGAAAGTTCAATAATTTAGTACAGTGAAAATAAATTCTAGCAAATAAACAGCAAGGAATAAATATATAAAATAATCATGAAAAGAAATTACACGCCTATAAAAAATGATAAACATGTAAATTATAATAATCTAAATCAAAATGAAATATTATTAATTATTAATATTATCAATGTCATTAATGATGGAAAACATTTGTGATAGTAGGCTACATCAGATTTTTGTACCAACATGCCAAATTTACGTTCATATTACTGTAGTTGTAAGAATAACTTACCACCAAAATCTCCCATTTTTGGTAGCATCATTCCCGCAGTTGAGACTCTTAGCCAGTGATCGAGCTGAAAGGAGCTGGCGGTGAGTTTAAGCGGGTCATTTGGGTGATGGTGATGTGACCCGTGCGGATAGGAATAAGACAGGGCAGGGTGCTGACCCAGTGCTGCGGCTGAATAAGTGTACATTGGATGGCCATATAAAGTCTGAGGAGGAATCCCGGTGCTGCTCTGAGGGTGTAGTCCGACCAAGCCTGAGTGTGGAGAGTTCAAGAAACCCGGTTTAGGAATCAAGCCGCATGATGATATCCTGGGGGGCGACGGTGTCTCAGTCCGCAGGGCTTCGGAGTTTGTGTTCAACTCCGATGCCTGGACACTCTCGGAAGAGGGGGGCATTGAAGTGACCAGCGCCAACGGCGAGGTCTGCACTTTTGGTCGGTCAACAGCCAGAAGCGCGTCGATGCAAAAGTTTTTAGATTTCTCCATCTGGCCCACCTCACAAACAGATTAACGCGTTGTTCGAAACTTAAAAAGCTGTCACGAGTGTCACCGCTCCTCTCTTTAAAGTTATGATCTTGGGAAGGTGTGCAAGCCAGAGGTCCACTTGTCAACTGCTGCCTGAGAGGGTGTGGATTGGGCGTTTACGTCATCCTTGGGAACATCCTATTGGACAGGGATTCGGTATAGCAAGAGAATTACATTTCCCGTTTGTTGAAGTTGAAAATGTAGAAAAATATAGCACTCAAACATTACTAATTTTCGATGTTTTTACAGATCATACCAGTAATTTAAGTTGCTAAACTGCAGTGTAGATATCCTGAAGGAATGTGCTCTCATTATTGAATTTCAATAATTAACAAAGCATATGATCCCAACAAACCGGTTAGTTATTACTTTTTAAATGTTGTCAACATGCTAAGCATCTGTATTAACAAAGATTACTAAGTTCTATTGTTTTTATAATATTTTTTATGACATTTTAAGAATGATAGTTTTTAAGATATACTTATATTTTTTCAGTGATCTGATATTTTTTTAAAATCCGAACAAAAAATATAACACATGTTTTTTTAAATTTTAATTTTATTATCATATAAATTAGGCACTATATAATCCATTTTAAATTTGAGACAATGTTATGATTGATGATGTTAAAATTACAACTTAAGGTTACATGCAGGAACTATTTTAAATAGGTAATTATGGCATTTAAACTATATATTAATATATTTTAATATATTTCGATTAATAACATTGTTCAACAAGTTAAAATTAAATACATGTGCAAAATTATTATTTTGTGATTTGACGAAAAAATATGGAAAATAGGGCTACATTATATCAAACGATAGACCTGTGCTATACCTTAAATGTTTTTCGATGTAATCTTCAACAAACGTGTGATTCTTCACTCAGCTATGGCACATGGAAGGATGTAAATATGGAATGTCTGTGTCCCGTTTTGTGGCCTTTCCTCTTATAAGCCTCTTTAAGCTAATGGAGAAAGGGGTCAGAGAGAGAATTATTGACACTCTGTTGCCCTTAACCATACCAATAAAGCGGATTAGTTTTCCTCAATTCATCAGCTAACCAGTCTCTGGAGACCGGCCGCACGCGTTTATTTGCTCAGGGGAAATCAACAAGTCTCGGGCTAAAGGATACAACTAACCGAGTGCCGCAATTGTGACCGATTTCAAAATAATAGCTAGTAATAGAGTAGAAAAACTCAGCCTTACTTGCAATTCCTAACAGCTGTAGACAGGACAATTTTTGTTACTATTATTAGACTAATTTTGTAAATTTGGTATTACAAAATTTTTTATAATAGCCGATAACATCTTAGCCAATACCTTTGCATATAGCCACCTAAAATACAGTTAAAACAAACTTCGGATGGTGAAAAAAAGGTTTTACATTTTACAGAACTGTATTTTTAAGTTTAGCCTGTTTCAATCTCCCATTAGGCTATTTATAAATAAATGCGAATTTGACGCAGTATGGATCCCATACTATTTTATATTAAAACATTCCCCTTTAAACTTCAAATGTTCTCGTCTAAACATGACTGCTTTGTCTACCTCCCAGTTTTAATTTCATTAAGGGATCGCATGAATATTTCTATTACAGCAGCAGTGAATTATGAAGCTGTGGACCTGCAGCGATCAGCGAGATTTATGGCTCTTTTTCATCACATCAAGAGAGAGTAAAATTATTATTGCACCCTGAGATAGCAGGGCCTTAAACCAGGGACTCTTCTCAAAGCTGTTCATTCGCTCGGTAATTACTTTCACAATTAAGTGGAATACACATCACAATGACAAATCGAAATAGTTTATATATTAATTATCCTTGGTAAATGTGTTCATTATGAAAAGGCAATTTAACGGGACCTGTAGTGTCTCTTTTATTGCAATATTTTCGATCATAATGGGCACTGTATTGAAATGTATATAGCACTTCTTTTAAACACATTTGTGACTCATAATATTTTTATCAATTTGCAGAGAATGGTTTCTTAAAATAAATGATAGACTATTTTTAAAGGCATTTAGGTGTTAATAGCTGATGATGATATTTGATATTTGCATTGGGCTATATAAATAAATATTTTTTGTTTAAGGACTGAACAAGAAGATAATTTCTTTTAAACGCTCTTCATTTAATCCATTTTGGCAATCGAATGAAGATTTTCATCTGTTTGCTTCAATAAGACTGCATGGGATTATCTTTAAGGTGAATCACTGGACCAAACAAACTTGTTGACGGGCTTGAAAGCCAGGTGTTCACAAGCGAACACATCGGTAGAGTACACTAATGTGATGAACGTATACACACAATTCTGTTAGTGGTGTAATTTAAAATGTGCTTTAAACGAGATGACCCGCGAGTCCCCTCTCTTCTTGACACGAGCCCGTGATTGACGACGTCACCAGATGTCAGGCTAATTCAGATGAACTCATTTCGTACCTGTCATAACCACAGCAAAGCCGCCGCTGTTTATTTAAACGAGTTATACATATGTTTAAAGCATGTCTCTTAACATTTAATCAACATTTACAGTTTGGTACAAGATGACATTCTTAAAAAAAAAAACATACCAGGACCAGTTCAATGTAGACATGCTGAAAAGAATTTTTTTTTTATAAGCCTTATAAGCTATAGTGGTTTGAACTTGCACATTTACAATTGCACATTTACCAGTGATTATTTTAAAAATGATACAACTTTAAATAAATAAAATAAATATTAAAATATCGTATAATAATAATAATAATAATGATAAGGATGGCTGTAATGTTGTGCATTCTGCTGGTTCATTCCTTAATAAAGTCTTAAAATCACTTAAAATGTTTTGTAAATGTAAAATAGCAACTTGATTTTGTAATCTAATCTGGGATGCCATGGCTGGTACCTAAAATATAATTGCTTTACTCTCTTTTTATTAGTTTTCTGCATTGTTTTTATACATATTTGCCCACCACAATAATAGAAGGTAGCCTATCACAAACAAGGTCAAGTGATTTGGCCTTACTAACAATAGTTTTTATGTAAAACTCTTTATCCTCTGTATCTCCTATCTCTATTTTCATTACATTCCTATGTTTCTTATCCTCAGCTATAACATTACTCACTGACTTAATATATCTGAAAGAAATGTGTTATGTTGGGATAATTAAGTTGTGCGGTTTGAGGGTTAAGTTTGTGATTTATCTTTGAATTTTATGGAATTTAGTAAGATGCTATTTGCTTTTATTAATGCTAAGATTTAAACTATTTTAGAATACTTTAGAATTTTTATGTTTGGCATGCTTATGACAAATGTATAGGATGCATAATTACTACCTCTTTTTAGAATTTAATAAATTGTTCATTAACAAATGTATAAAGTCCTGTGACACATAATTAAAATTTAAGCCATTGTTGTAAAGTCTAAAATATCATTTTACCTAAATACAATTCCTAAGAGATTTTTTGAACAATTTAGTAATTAAACACTCTCAACAAAGAGTTATGGAGACATATAACTCATGGAGTTGACATAAATGTGTGACCCTTTTTGACATCATTCAAAATTAGAGACCTTTTGAGATGATGAGACCCCCATTTTGTATTATGAAGCAACTCCAGGAGACTTGCTGTAGTGGCTCGTTATCCCCTTTTCAGGTCTAAAAGGCAGAATATGATCAATCAATAACTCATAAATCCTTCTATAACATATACGAGATACTGAGTGGTTTTCAGTCTTGCTAATGCTGTCTAACATGTATCAGATGCCAAGCAATGTGTGGAAGATTACAAACATTTATTTAGAAACATGAAAACTATTTGTCACAAAAATCAGTTAAAACTTAATGTTTTGTATTTGTTTTTCTTTTTGATCAGATTATTGCTTTGTTTATATGGTTAACAATGCATTTTAAAATTAATGAAATAAAAATAGACTTTTTATTCTTAAGATAATTCTAAATATGTTTTGCATTATGCACATATATTAGGTATTCATAAATATAAATCTTTAAATGTGCAAAGTTTATTTTCTAGAGTCGCAAAAACATCAGTTGGTATATTATTTATAAATGCTTTATATCTGAAACAAATCAATGAGTAATTGGTTTTATAAAATACATAAGGGAGATGAAATCCAATTCCAAGAGCAAGGATCCTAGCGCTTCAACTGGTTTCCTTTCAATGCTGGGATTCATCCAGGAAGTAATTGTGACATTTTGCGAGTAAAATTATTGACGCCACTCTTAACGAATCATTTGGTAGCAAGTGTTGTGTTATCCAATCAGGGTTGACAGTGTTACTGAGTGGGCGGGCTGTCCTCTGTGTTGTGCTGTAGCAAGATCAACGATTTTGGTTTTGTTTTCGTTGTTATCCTGCTGCTGAACTCTATCGTTCGGCTGATCATTCAGTAAAACAGGTAAACAATTTGTATTTCATGTATTCGTAAGACATATATGTAGTAAAAGCGGTAAAACGTGAATGAAATCACTAGAAGACTCTAGAAGCGACATATGACTGAAGTTTGTTTCCCTCTGAACTAACATGTCAGAGAAGAGCGCACAATTGACAATGTTTTCATAATACCTTCTTATTTCTCGCTAAGTGGTGTCATGCCCCTAATAACGCACATGTATATGTGTAAATTAGTGGTATGTTTTGAATAGTTAGGGCTAAAGACAGTTGAACTGCTGCTGAGTCATTAGCTAGCTAGTCAAAGAACCTTTAGCCAAGAGGCTAACAGAGAAGTTCAGATGATTTGACTGAAGAAAAAGCACCTATACGTATAAATGGTCTTTTTCACCTCAGGTATAAAGCACACAGTTCAGAAATTGTGATGGAATATGTGCTATTAGTTACTTAGGGTTTAGCAAGCTAACTAGCCTGGCTCGATGTAACAATCAATGTAGCTGTCTCTTATGAAACACATTTTTTTCTAGAACCATGTTCCGCAGACTAACAGGCCCCTTTGCAATATTGAGATGTGGTGCTTGGCAGGGCAAATGTTGTACATAAATTCGTATTGTATTAAAAAAACACATTTTGACTCGTAGTTATAATCAAATCTAAAGTTAGTTTATTAGTTTGATATTGGTGCAATAATCAGTTTTGTTTGTTTGTGAAGTATATAGTGTGTACTGATCTAGGAACAATATATTTAGTTGGAGATGTTTTATAATGCTGATCACCCCTGGTGAAGAAGAGCCACACTAGTTATTATTAGTTATAATGGCATAAGTTCAATTCACCTCCACTGAAATGTTTAGCACAGATCAATTACTAGGTTTAGGCTGCTTAATTTTTTTTAACCATGTCTTAACATTAATGTCAACATTCTTTAATATTGCATCCTGTTGTGATTCAGAATAGTACTTGTATAGGCTGATCATACTGTACACACATTTACCTGCGCACATCATAGTATGTGTTGTGCTTTGGTAATTGGCAGTATTCCAGTTTCATCTCCTTTTGTTTTCACTTTCTTGCAGTCGCAAAACTTACAGAGTACACAGGTAATTGCATTGACTGCTGCTCGATGGAAATAGTGTAACCATGTTCAGTTTTGAGGGCGATTTCAGGAGAACACCTAAGGTGTCCCTTGGGGGTGCAAGCAGAAAAGTAAGTTTTTGATATTAAATGCTGGCTAAATTATATTATATATTTTCTTTAATTCTGTGATAACACTTCTTTGCTATTTCTTACAAAATATGTTTTGTGCTATCATGCACCAACACATTATACTTTTGAAAGTTTGAGAATGATTTTTACTTGGAAATTGGCCTTTATAAATTTGTTTTACTATTTGTTAATTATTTTTATGACGATTTCTTAGTAGGAACAACACACCTTAGGAAAAAGTTGTTGTGCTACCTTGTTGTTTACTTATTAATGTCTTACATTTACTTTTTTGTACAGGAGGAGAAAGCATCACTTCTTCATCGAACACAGGAAGAAAGAAGAAAAAGGGAGGTGAGTGTCAGACATTGTGGTGTAAGTGGAAGGGAAAAGCAAATTCAATATTTGCATGTCTTTCAAAGTCATGCAAATTTATGTATTTAGTGTTGCTACAGTTGCAAGTTGTGATGGTGAAATCCCTTATATTGAGAATTATGTGGTCACAGTTTGATAGCAACTCCAATGACAATATGACATAAGGCTTGCCCTTATTATTATAATATTTAGTCAAATTAGGCTGGGCTTGAATAATCAGCTGAAACCACAAATGTAAATGTAAAAATTGTAAACAAATAGCATCTGGTGGTCATATAGGGTTTTACTTATCTTTGCATTTCTTACAGGATGAAAGGAAAAGACTTAAAAACGCAATCATCATTCAGTCCTACATAAGGGGATACCAAGACCGGAAACAGCAAGTACGTAGAGCCACTTACTCTACGAATGTTGTTTTAAAGACTGCATACTGTATAACTGTAAGCCTTGTAGTCAGCTGATTGACAAACGCTGAAGCTCCTGATTATGAATTATGAAACTCCTTATTCACTTATGATTTATTTTTTCTAGTATGCCATTCAGAGGGGCCACTTTGACCACTGTGTGTGTCAGTGCCAGTCCGGCTCCGGCCCTCAACTAGCAGATAGTGGAACTCTCAGCCAACTAGTTTGCCAGCTTCTCTTTTTTTACAGAATGAGTGAGGACACACAGAGAATGGTAAAGACGGATCACAAATACTTTTTTGCATTTCCTGTTGATATAATGTATTATTTGTAATCACAAGGGCACACATTGCCATTGTAGAAACTCATGTAATTTGACCCTTTTAAAAAAGTAAAAAATATGTATTTTAGTTCTTCGCTTTTAAAGATGCTTTATAAATGAAATTTCATGAATGCCTTAACTGTTGTAGATCTGGATGTGTCAGAGTTTGATAAAGCACCATGCACAGTTTGTCAAGTTGCTGGCTGGGCCAGAAAGACAGAGTTGTCTGTTTCAGATCAAAAGGATACTGGGACACTGTTGCAGGTACAAACTATATTTTCTCTTCAAGTATTACTTTGTGTAGTCCGTCACAGTAACTTGTAAACTTGTAAACCTTCTCGAGATGATAAAGTGATATTTTTGTTGCTAATGATCTTCTCTTTTTTTCTAGGCTGCTACAAGCATGTAAAGAAGACAGTTTGAATGTGGCAGTCCCGATGCGGATGCTAGAGGTCTTCTCCGCTGACACAACATACTTACCTGTTCTAGAAGATGCAAACTGTGTCACTGCTCTTATTGAGCAAATTTTGCACTATATGATTCAGAAAGGTACACATTTCTAACTTATGATAAATTTGTCATTGTCTTACAAAAAGAACAGTGCATTTCTATACTGAACTATTTTAATTCATTTCTGTCTCGTAGGATACTACCGTTTTCTGTACATTTTAGTGAATCACAAGTTGCCATCAAGTCTGGAGTACAGTGACGCCCCCTCAATTCCACTGGCACACACACTGCTAGAACATATACTCAAGCCTTTGCACTTTACATATGGCTCCTGCTCCCCAGATGCCAGGTACCAACTCACATGTGTGCACACATTAAGAAAAATCAAATCTGTTCACATTATTCATAGCCTAACTGTGTGTACACAGTATGGTGTGACTTAATTTGAGCTCTGAGAGGAATGTCTTTGTTTTGGTGTGTATGCCCCCTAGTAAAAGTTTGCCCACTAACCTCTTATTGGAGACCCTTCACTTCTCCTTCCAAGGGGACAGTAATTACCTCACTGCCTTGTTTACAGTGAGTCGTAAAATACAACCAGGCCCATTGACTCAACATGTAATGTTTGCTCACCATTTACCTTCGTTCTAACACTCTGCGTGACGAAAAACTCCTGTTTTCTTTTCTTTTCTCCCGAAGAACGACATGAGCCCGAGAGAAGTTGCTTGTGCATACAGTTCATGTTTGCTCTTTGTGTTTATGTCTCTCTCTCTTTCACACACTCAAACATACATGTAGACAGACAAACCAGCCAAATATTGTTTTTCATCTTCACATGTACGTCCTCTGGATCCTTTAGGTTGAAATAACATAAAAATGTATCTGTGGTCTCCTCTCTATTTTATTTTTTGATGTTTAAACAGTTACTGTGTTCCTTAAGTGTTTTTCTTATCTATTAATTTGCACATTCTAGAAATGGCAATTCCGGCATGAAAGTGCATATACGGTGTCATATTTGGAAAAAGAATGTACAAGGTTGTTTAGTACAAACTGAAACATAAGGCATATATCCAATGAAAAAAAATCATGTTAGTTAAAATAGAATTGAAGTTGCAGGTTAAACTTTTTCAATGCTCTCATTAACAGGCAATTTGTGTTTTCGGCCTTCACTGAGGAGTTCATCTCGGCGCCTTTTACTGAACAAATCTATAATTTCTTCGTGCCAGCTCTGGCAGACTCAAGACTAGCTTTCCCTTTCCAGAACTTCCTATGGTCACTCCAGGCCACCATAACCTCTTCCTCCCAGGCCCAAGCTCATGCTCCCTGGCTCTTTTACTTTGTACTGTCTGTTGGAGAAACAGGACTGAGTAAGTATAGTGTGTATAAGAAACTACACTATTAGTTCATGTACATTAGTATCGCTATGATAACACATTTGACACCTTTTCATACAGGTTGTTTGAATGCTTTGTTCTCAGGCATGTCTTGTGTTTTATTATAGGTTCACTTTCAGAGGAAGGGTTGCTGTTGTACTTGAAGGCTCTACAGACTTTGTTGCCCTTGTTGCCAGTGACCGAATGCAACAGTAGAGCCGATATCAACAGTGACTCAGAAGATGAAGAAGAAATGAGCATACAGCCTCCTGCTGCACAAGTAAGCAATTTCTCTTTTACAACTGCACAAAAATATTCAGAAAATTACAAAATACACAACTATGATCTGTTTTTTCCCCCTAAAGGATGGTAGTTGGATATCTGTGCATTACATAACAGAGGAATGTGTGCAGAAGTTGGACACCAAGCAGCAGACTAACACTTTGTTAACATTAGTGTGGAGAGACTCAGCAAGTGAAGATATCTTCACCATGATGGCCTCCATCTGTCACACACTGATGGTGCAACACCGTATGATGGTGCCCAGAGTCAGGTAAGATTAAACACGACCCATCCTGAATACTAATAACCAAGACATTTTCTGCACTGCAACAGTATTCAGCCCAGATTCACTGCACAGTGCCCACACAAACTCTCTCACTCGCTTATTGCATATGTATGATGTACTGTACAACTCTAATCAATATAAAAACAGTTTAAAGGGATAGTTCACCCAAGAATGAAAATTCTGTCATTATTTACTTCCCCTCAAGTTGTTATAAACCTGTATGACTTTTTTTCTTCAGTTAAACACAATAGAAGAGATCTTGATAGATGGTGGTAAATATACAGTTGACGGTACCCACTGACTTCCATAGATGGAAAAAAATACTATGGAAGTCAATGGGTACAGTCAACTGAGCACTTACGAGCAAGGGCTATAGATGGCATTGAATGAAAATGGGATGCACTCTTATTTGAGTATAAAGCAGATCTCAAATAATCATCAAACTGTCCTCCAGTCTGCAGGCAGTTTGTGTTTTTGATGTTTAAAGGTGACATAGAATGATTGAACGGGGTATTTTTCCTTGTTCTGTGATGTGACAAGTAGACAAAAATTTTTTAGATTGGGTCTGTCATGCCTTAGAAGCTTCCTAAAAACCTCTCTCAGATAGCTCTATTAGGGTGGGGGATTTTAAACAAGTGGTTTTGCACCTATTTGGCTCCCCCTACTGGCTTAACTTGCAATCTCATTACTGATTGGTTGACTTTGCTGCCACTCAAAAATGTAGCCAATTATTGAGGGGCAGTTAGATGCCTGTGATGTCATAAGCATCAGTTTTTCAGATTGGACCATTTTCTGGCTGACATTTCTAAAAGAGGAATTTCTATGAGACTGAGATGTTTAGCATGTCTAGCACTTTTTGTATGAATGTGAATGCGGGTAGACTACCATTATTCAACAAAGACAAGGTAAAAATGTTTTTTCATTCTCTGTCCCCTTTAAGAGCTTAAAGCAGTAACATTGCTAATGAAGGAGTCAGACAGTTAGCTCTTCCTGTGTTTCTTATCGATGGGTTAAGAATTGTGCAGTTGCTGTCAATCATTAATTAGTGTAATGAGCTCTCTTCTCAATCACCTTTGCTTCGTCTCCTTCTGGTTCTGCCATGCGGACAGAATGAGAACAGGATTTCAGCAGAACGAATTAGAGAGAGGTAAAGTGATGGAAAGAGGAGGCATAAAAGACAAGCAGGGAGGTACAAGTACAGGTTTGATGAGAAGTCAGTGCCGCTCCGCAGACATAGCTAGTTAGACGTTTACACTCATGCAGTCTGTGTGTTTGATCTTGTATTGGCAAACTATTACAGATATACATGTGATTGGACATCAGTTGAATTCTGTTTTAATGACAAGTTGCATTGTTGTTCGGCAACCATAAACAATTTTCAGATGTCTACATCTGATGCAGAAAAATAAGTGCCCCCTATTAACATGAATTGGAAGACCCTATCTGAGGTGCAGTTTGTGGTTTGCAATCGATTTCTGTTTGATGTTTGTTTTTAAATTTATCTCTGAATACATGGTAAAAATCATCTACCACAATCTTTACCACTTGATAAATTCTGACCAGAATCAACGCGATATGATTCCAGCGATTTGTCTGTCCATACTGAATGCAAAATCACAAAACACATCAGAACAGTTTATCTTTTTTTTCTCTGTTTTCTCTGGCACTTCAGCTGAGAAAAACACACACAGACTTATACCTTTGCTTTTGTGGCTTTCATTGTGCAACTTGAAGGATTTATTATATATTTCTGCATTTAAATGTCTTATCAGTCTCTCCTCATCCTAATGCTGTTTGTACTCAAAAAGTCAAGCAATCATGACTTAAGTTTTGCATCTTGGATCCATAACTTAACTATCTTTGTTCATTCAACTTAATAACTTACATAAACCATAAATAAATAAAAAATCAAGTCTAAGTAGCATTCAAAATTCTGTTAGGAATACCCATAAGCCCCTGATTTATCTTTGGTCTTTGGACATGTAAACCAGTTGATAATAAAACTTCTAAGAGTTTTACACTCTTTGTAACATTGATGTTTTTTTTGTAAATTATAGTTTTTTGTAAAGTGACCATTCAGGTGATCAGTGTTTTCTTTGGTATGCGTGCACCACATTTAACTCGTTGTATTTCTTTCCACTATAATGAAGATACATGTGAACTTTGGCGTTTGTTGTGTGCTTCTGTGGAGAATTGGGTTCATTCATTGATTGACAGTCAGTCCTAAATACCTTTAATTACACATTTTTTTATAACGTTAAATGACATTTTAAGTTCAGTCTTTATGAGGCTGTTTACACTTGGCATTAACATGTGTTTTCGTTGATCGGATCACAAGTGGACGACGTTAATGGCAGGTGTAAACGGTGTTCAAAACGTTTTGAGCTCGTCCACTTTCGACCACTTTCAACCACATCCAGAGGTGGTCGAAACCACTTTCGATCGGATCGCTTTGGAGCTGCGGAACGCACATGTGGTTGAATGCGTTCGAACAGCCACACGCGACCGCCTTCTCTCCACCCATTTATCTAATCTGAGGTATTAAACACAAGTTTTACGTCTTTTTTGACTTCTGGCGTGAACATTCGGTGAACAGCGCTATTTTTAGCCTTTCATTGATAAAACTAAAGCGGAGGATCTCCGTAGTTTCGTTTTGAAAGCGTGTGAAAGTTGCGCGATCCTATTTCATCAATTGCGCTGAAAATTCAAAGAAAGCTCTTACATACTCATGTACAAAACACTGTGCAGCATGTTTACTTGCTAAACAAGCAGTGCACTCCGACATTATATTAGTTTGCGTCCATATAAACTCATAATTACTCCCGCTCGGGTTTGAATGACAGCAGAGAGACTCGCCCACCGTCTCACAGACCACCCCCTCATAGTATTCAGCACAGAAGCGGTCGAAAGTGGACAAAAGAGACGGATTTAAATACCAGGTGTAAACGTCATGTGTCTCTCTCGTCCACTTGTGATCCGATCGACGAAAACACATCTTAATACCAAGTGCAAACAGCCCCTATGAACACCAAGTGAACTTAATTGTTTAAGTGCACTGTACAGTACAAACTTGGAGTATATGTGGCCACCATGCTAAGTGAACTTAAATAAATACGTTTTTGGGAGACCAATTACTTAATTTAATGGGTTTTCAACTTTTCAGTGTAACGATATTCATAATGCACAGAACTTTCGCACATTGCAGAAATAAAAACCAGAAATTGTTTTTATGTCTCCAATGTGCGAAAGCATCGCATCATATTGCTGCTGGTTAGGATAAAAACTCAGATTAACATTGAAAAAATACTTTTTATCGCCCATAATGGCGTGTGTATTTAGGACATGGTGTTGGTGTTATTTTACCCAACCCTTACTGCTTTCCTTACTGCAAGTTCTGCAACTGTCATTAGAATTTTGGATTATTACAGCCATTGTGATTACTGACATTAATTGTTCTAAATTTAAAAGGTTACTTTGGGTGATGATTTGACAGTTTAGTATTGTCATATAATATAGTATTGTTATAAAACAGTTTGTATTTGCACAGCTATTGGGACAGTACTCATAAGTGGTTTAAATCTAGGGATAAAGTGGTTATTACTTTAAATTACTTATTGTTTTCCTATGCATCCATTTCATCACCATTTTTTCTTCCGTTTCAAAAACTTGGTGGCATTTTTACAATTTACAGCTCTGTCCAGCGGAGAAGGCTTTTATCATAAATCCTGCCTTCACTACTTTATCATTATTGGATATCTGTACAAAATAATTAGCTGGCTTCGAAAGATTAATTATTGCAGGAGTGGATGGGATAGCTTTATAAGAGGCATAACAGCTGCCCTGATTTATAACCTTTAAAGAAGAGCCAGTGAGCATGCAAACTTAGTCTGCTTTTAAACGTTATCATATTTTACAGTGAAGAGTATGGCTGTATTTCACTCTAAACAAGGTCATTATAGTATCGAACTTGTGTTAGTGTAAATAGTGTGCTTGTTTCTTGTATGTGGAATCAACTCATTAAAGGAATAGTTCAACATAAAAAATTAAAATATTTTCCCATGATTTACTCACCTGCAAGCCATCCTGGATGGAATGGCTATATTCTTTTAAACGAACACAATTGGAGTAATATTAGAAAATATGCAGGCTCTTTCAAGCTTTATAATTGTAGTAAATGGTACTTTTGATTTTAAAGACCAAAAAGTGCATCCATCCAGGGGGCTCCAAGTCCTTCTGAAGCCAAGCAATGTGATTTTGTAAGAAAATATCCATATGTAAAACTTTATAAGCTTTAATAACTAACTTTCGCTAAGCCCTACGCCTGTTCTTCAGCGAGTGACTTTCCAGCATTTTAAAACAAGATTTTAAAATAAAAATTAGCCTTGTCTATACCGGCATTTCAGAAAAAATCTACATTCACATTATAAAGGACCATAAACACATGAAAAACAGGACCATTTACCTATGTGGGGGATGCGCAAAAGAGTTTAATTACACAGTATAGCCAGTGTGTTATAACTATTTTAAGCCTTGCAGCCATTTGTATTTTAATTCATAACTGAGCCCTTTTGGGGTTTTCATGCACATGATGGATGCACTAACACAACTCTAAATCTCCCTTAGGATCCATGTTAAAACATATTGGTATTTAGGGGCATCAGTTTGTGTTGAAAAGTGGTGGGGACAAAAGATCAGATAAAAGAACATTACAGCAGAACGGGAAAAATATTGAATAACGGCGAATCAAAAATGGGCATAGCGTAGGCCAGTCAACAATATGAAAATACTCAGCATAAAACCCTCAACAATGTTGACTGCACATGTAACAGTCCCTGCAACACAAGCACAACCGAACAGTGACAAAGCACCATACTGGAAAAACATCAGCACGTTAAGTCAATGATTACAATGAAATTCATTACATATGTAAAAGAAAAAACCATAAGCATACAACGCAACATGTGAACCTGGACCACAAACCCAGTCGTAAGTCGCATAGGCATCGCTGGATTTTTCAGAACATTTTAACCAAATGCTTTCAAAAAGTGGTGGGGACAAAATCAGCCATTTAAAAAAGTGGTGGGGACATGTCCCCAGTGTAAATGAAACCTATGTTGGTATTGCATTTATAATCTGTAGCAGTTGGTGGCACTAAGTGCAAAATATCTATTGCAAACCTCCATTTAACAGAATAAATTCACTTTCACACTGAAAATGACGCAGTGTTATTTTAAAGCCAGCTGTCACATTATATTTTCTCGTAAGTGGCGAAAACGTTTATTGTGGTACTTATGCACTCGTTTTATGTCATGAATAACACACATGGCGCTTTTCCATTGGCCCACAGTTTGGTTTGGGTTTGGATCAGCTTACTTTTGGGAGCTTTTCCACTGGGTGCAGCACGTAGTATGCAATACTTTTTTTAGTACTACCTCGGTCAGGGTTCTAAGTGACCCAGGCTGATACCAAAACGTGACGCAAATACACTGTAGATCACTGATTGATCTGAGAGAATCGTCACTACCAGCGTCATCGTTGTAATGTAAAAGATTAGCTTTACCTTCATGCTAGCTTGCACTGTCTTGAGTAAACCTGTTGTCATCTGTGGTTTGCTCTCAGTTCCCAAACTTCCTTTTAGCGATCAAAAACATCCATAGGTTGTGAATCAGGAACACCATAACAGTTTTTTTTCCAGACTTGCAGTTTGTGGCGGCACATTCACGGCGTGCACGTTCGCATATATGCTTAAATGCAACTTAAATGATGCTCAGCGGAGAGCGTCAACCAACGCCATGGCATGGGTGTTTGTATAGAAACTGCCATGTGAGATAGAGGTAGTGATAAACGCGATGTGCAGTTATCTATTTGTGGTGGTCAAATTTAATTTTGTGGCATACTGAGAAATAAATTAATGTATGGGAATGTACAACGACGCTCTCACATGTATGATGTCACAGCATTATGCTGCGCAAATATAACGACACGCCTATAATCCCTCCCACTCCGATGTGTTACTAAACTCGATGGAAAAGCTAACCAAGCCAAAGTGAGATAAGCTGACCGAACCTGACCCAAACCGAACCGTGTACTATGCAATGGAAAAGCGCCAATAATGTGCTTAAAAAGCCTGTAGCTCCATCTCCATGTTAATGTTTATAAGGTTGTTTAGCTGATCATTGTCATCTTTCGGTGGCGTAATGGTCAAATGATAGGGGCTTGACGAATCATGATGATCCAGAACGAATCCAGGGAGGGAATATGGGTACGCACGCCTTCGCTTACATAACTCCGGTTAGGTCCGTCTACACTGCTAAAACACGGTCTGCAACGTTTACCAAAGTCTCTGTTTACAAGGGTCAAAAACGCTGGAGTAGCATTGATGATAGGCAATGAAAACCATAACAAAAGTAATGCATTTTAAAATGAAAACACATTAATGAAAACATGGCCAGAGTTACCTTAAAGAGATTTGTTCTTATTTCACTGAAGCACATGTGCTCTCTGAAGTCTTTTAAGCATTAAACCCCCAGTTTCATTTATTGTCCTCACCTCATTTCCTTTGAGTTTCCTCATTTCCTTTATAGTTATTTTCCTGTCAGCTCAGAGCAATAACAAATTCCCTTTATTTTTGTAGTAATTTTTTTTTTACTATAGACCTGATTTATCTGTTAGCTTTTTGTGTTTTAATTTATTTTAAATCTTATTTTCTACTATTATTTATTTTCTATTATTAAAGTCATTTAAATTTAACAGATATTTGGCTATGCATATTATTTTTGTAGTGTTCAGTTTTCAAGTTTTGAAATTGTTGCCAGACATTTACACAGGCATATAGCGGAGAAAGAGCTATAAACATGTACACAAAGCTGTTTAATTGTGTGATTTAAGGTGGATGAACACATTCTTAACTTAACCCCAACCTTAATCTAATTCTCTGCTTTAATTACTTCCAATGATGCTTTATTTCTTCTTTCGCCCCCTCACACATAACAAGCATGCAGTGGCCACCAGAGCGATTTCTCACACGCTGGTGTGATGGCTGTTACGCTTAATGATTTGGGTGACCTAAACACAGTATGTAATTTGTGATAACAACACTGCTTCTACGGTCAGGCAATTGTGGCTGTGCTATATTGTCTCTCTGCCTGTCATTAACTTAAATGGTGCCCCCACAGGAATCACTGGTCTGTTTACGACCCTGAAGCAGTCTGCTAGTTTACTAATGGAAGGCGGCTCACCTAAATAAAGTCTAATGGCTCATTTAATCTTTCCTGTGGTCGCATAAAAAAACGAGCTGAGAGGTGGGCTTGAAATTCCAGCTGTGTTTTATGAGTCCTGTTGAATATTTGGGAAGTTTAAGGTTTATGGGCAGGAGATATTTGAACATTTAGGTATGAGTGTTATTTTTCAGGCTTCTCTGCATGTTTGTTAATCATGCTGGATGATTTTTTTTGTAGTTTCTTAACATTTTTATCTCTTAGGTATATTGTAACCAAACATTGTACATGTTTTTTGTCTTTCAGGCTTTTGTACAGCTTAGCTTTTAATGCTCGCTTTCTGAGACATCTCTGGTACTTAATCACATCTATGAAAACTAAAATGATCACAGGGTGAGTTTTCCATGTTTTTTTTTTTAATTGGACCTAAATGTGATTTAGTATTATATTCAAGACACATGACCCAAGCATCCACTTTGTTTTTCTCCCTCTTTTTGGTGTAGGTCCATGGTTCCTCTGTTGCAGGTGATGTCTCGAGGTTCTCCAATGTCTCTAGAGGATTCCAACAGGATCATCCCTCTATTCTATCTCTTCAGTTCACTCTTCAGTCATTCACTCATCTCTGTCCATGACAGCGAGTTTTTTGGCAGCACAGTGGATGGTATTATCATTTATTCTATACACTTATTCTGCTTAAAGGGGGCATATCATAAAAATATTTTTTTCTCCATGTTTAAGTGCTATAATTGGGTCCCCAGTGCTTCTATCAATATAGAAAATGTGAAAAAGATCAACCCAGTTTTGGTAAACCATGCAAGCATTTAAAAAAATAGGTCATTGAAATTTGGCTCCCCTTGTGATGCCAGAAGGAGATAATACCGCCCCTTAATCTGCACTATCCAACCACGGCACTGCCATTTAGTGTAAAGATCAGCTCATTTGCATTTAAAAAGGACACACCCAAAAATGGCACATTTTTGCTCACACCTACAACAAAGTGGCAACTTTAACTGGCTATAATAAATTATCTATATGGTATTTTAAGCTTGAACTTCACATACACACTCTGGGGACACTAAATATTTATTTGATTTATTTATTTATCCTAAACAATTCTTGTGAAATGTTCCCTTTAAAAATAGGCATCTGAGGTTCACCCTCAAAACTTTATATTGTCTTGAACATATAAAATTTAAATTTTTTTGTGCATTTATAATCAATTTAAAAGTGTTTGTTATTAATTACATGTTTTTATTGTTTGTTTGGGCAGGTCAGAGCCAGCCATCGATGATGCCATTCTCTTTGGTAGAGTTGGTGACTTTGTCTCGTTGTTTGCGGGATGCGTGTCTGGGCATCATCAAGCTGGCGTATCCTGAGACTAAGACGGATCACAAGGAGGAGTATGTAGCAGCGTTTCGAAGTGTTGGGGTGAAAACTAACAGCCAGGTGCAGCAGCGCATTCAGGCTCAACAGAAACGATGGGTCCAGCTTTTTAAGGTGATAAAATCTGCATCTACAGGCTCTGATTTTATAGTTGAAATAATGCATGGACACTTGTAGTCGAAAGCGAGATTCTGACTAGTGTTTTTTTCCATATTCATCAGTGCTAATAATATCTTTAGTGGACGATGGGCATTACTTTTAGCTGGGGCACTGTATTAGCAATGCTAACAACGTCTTTGATGGCCTAATTAGATTAGTTGACAATTAATGAGGCGAATAGTCTCAGCATCTGTTAGGGCCATCAGTGCCGATCAGCCAGGCAGGAGGAGCGCTCACTCGGGAAATTAATAGGTTGTTTGCCAAGACTAAGTGAGGTGAAAAATGGCATCAGGATATTAGTCAGCTATCTCTCTTTCTTCATCATCTTCTTTCTCACTTCTCTGACCTACTCTTGTCCTTCCTCCTAATGTCTTTTTAGGCAGCTCTACAGGGCTTTTTAACATTGTCCTAATTTTTTTGTGCTTTTCAGTAATGCACCCATTATAAGATTGTACCGATATGCAAAACATCTGTGATTCTCTGTGAATGTAATGCTTTTCTTTAACTTATTTTAAACATTTCTTAAAACTAATGTTTCGTGAAAGAATTAGCATAGGCATCACTTTTGTAAATTTTATGTTTAATGTTTAAAACATTTGCATTTACATTCCATAGTAAAACACCACAGTTTTTATTGTAATGGAAAAATGGAAATTATATTTTATAATATAAAAAATTTGTATACATGTCCACTATTGATTACATAACATACTTTGCCTTATGCAAATCTCTGTGTCCTGTTTCACTTGAACACATTATGTGACAGTTCAGTGTTTGGGTTCTTTAATTCGAGTCAGTGCAGAATACAAAAGGCGCTGAAAGAATTCCACAAAAGATGGCGGCAATCGCCTCCTGTCAGCTAAAATGACCCATTAAAGAAGTAAGAGCCCGAGAAACGCATTTCCCAAATTGAATGTGCAATTTACAGTCAGCTCTAACGCTGTTGACCCCTCACACACTAATGTTTGCCTCCAGCCATGGGCCGTCCCTCCGGATGTTTTATCACTCCTATTGTCGAGCTATCTATTTAATTGAAAGAAGTTAATTGAATGAAAATGATCAACTAAGCTTGTATTAATATTGCTAATGGAACTTTCTTCTTGGCTGTGTTTGGAGAGGGATGTCACTGCAGGAGTTTTGGAGAGACCCATTAAGGCCTGCACTTAACCCAGTGGGCTAATTAACCAATGCTTATTCATTTCACTTAGACAGGATGAGCCTTCGGACGATCTGCCCCACAAAGCTACCCAGAACAGAGTTTTGCACTTGCCGTTATTACAGTGTCTCTGGTTTTAGTATGCGGTGGTGACAGATTGATGGGTATTCTCTAGAAGTCTGTTTCGAACAACAGATTCCTACATGAGAATTAAACAGAAGTGTAGATAAGTGAATTGAGATGAAGCAGACAGACTGTGGAGATTAATTACATATTGAGAAGAATAAAATAAATTGTAGTTTTCTGTTGACGTGATCTATTTTCATATATATTTTTGATATGTTATCCATCATTGGTCGGTATTTGTTCTGAGTGAAAAAGAGTTGAAGCTTTTTTAAATATGTAATATTGTCATGTTAGCGCAGGTATGGCAACAGGGTTCCCACGGGTCCTTGAAATCCTAGAAAGTTTGTGAATCTGGGGGGAAAAATTTAAGGCCCTGGGAAGTTTTTGAAAATATACATACATAGATACAGGTCATTTTAAAGTTCTTGAATCTAGTTTTCTGGAAAAAATCCATATTATTCCCTGTGTAGTGTAGGATAATATCATAAGAATTCTAGACTTTTTAAGCACACGGGCTAAACTGTTCACTTTAAATGCTTATATCTTCTGTATGTGAATGTTGATTCATACCAAAATGCTTTTTTGCATTGTTGTGTTTGACGCATGAAAACGTCTCGGGTTACGTATGCACTAATGTAACTGAGAACGGAACAAGGGGCTGCGTCTCCCTTGCCATACTTCCTGTGTCTCTGTAATGCCGTCTTTGGCAATATTTCAGATAGCGATATACTTCCTGGCTCCCGCCTCACCCTGTCTTTGTCTTTACGTTTCACCATTGGTTGAATTTGATATACACATTCAGATGCACTTACCCCTAGAGGCGTCCCCAAAGTGTCACCGCAGTGACGCAGCGTGAGTTCCCTCGAAAGGGAACTGTAACAATTTATCTTAAAAGGTAAAACAATGTAACCTTGCTCTCACTTGAAATGTGTCCCCACATTTTGTCCTTAAATTTAAGGGTATTGGACCTGGAAAGTCCTTGAAAGGTCCTTGAATTTGAAGTTAACTAAGGTGTGGGAACCCTGTAGCTATTAGCATCCTAACACATTCCCGTATTGCTGCAGATTTTTGAGATGTTTATTCACTTAGCAGTACTGACTGGACAGTGAAAGTTCATCTGTGCTTAACTTTGCACCATAAATAAATTAAGCTTATAAATAACCTATTTAAAAAAAGGGGAAATAAATTCATCCAACTGCAGACATGTTAATGAACAATTATGATGTTTGTGTTATGTGTTTGATATATGGCACTGTTCTTTACCAACATTTTGTTTTGGATGTGTGTGTGTTTTTTTGTTAAGGTGATTACCAACCTTGTGAAAATGTTGAAAGCAAGAGATATTCGAAGACCATTCTGTCCTTCGGGTCATTGGCTGTCGAATGAGGTCAACATCAGGGCAGATAAGGTAAAAGTAATTTGAGAATTAAAAGAATATGATTAAAACATGCAACAGAGGTGCTGGTTTTGGAACAGAAGGCCAAAACAGTATGATTGATTAAGGATTTAAAGAACAGCAATGTGTTTGATGGATGAGTCCAAATCCAATGAGTCTTTACATAAGGTTACATTCTATAAGTGATTTAAATGTAAAATATGTATGCACTAAAATATTTTAACATGAATGTACATATCTTAATACATTGAAACTTAACCTTGCTAATGTGTTTTAGGTGACTCAGCTCTATGTACCTTCTGCAAGACATGTGTGGAGAACCAGGAGAATGGGGCGCATCGGACCTCTTCAGTCCACATTAGATGGTAAGATGTGATACAAAAAATAGCCACATGTGAATATGAATGCATGCTAATGAAGTGGGAATTTTATGGTAACACTTTATAATATGTTTGTATTGGTAAAGATTGGTAAATACATTAATTAATATGATCAAATGTTGAACAATATATATTTTCAGCATGTATTAATTCTTGTTAATGTTAGTTAATATCAATACAGTTATTCATGTTAGTTTATGGTGCATTAGTTAATATTAACAGTTACAACATTTGATTTTATAAATGTACTAGTAAATGCCAAAATTAACATGAACAAACATTAATAAATGGTGTAGAAGGATTGTTTGTTCATTGTGAGCTCATGTTAGCTAATGCATTAACTTATTGTTAACAAATACAACTGTATTGTAAAGTGTTATGTTATTTCTAAATGTCTCTAGTCTGTAGTGTGAAATAAAATAAAAAACAATATAAAAAATAGAATAGCTTAGCTTGCATGAGGCCATTTCATTACAAAACACGACATTTCAGAGGCCGTTAAAACCAACTAGTACCTGTACATCTGATCATTTCCATGCCAGCCTGGAGCATATGTGCTTAAAAATTCAATTAGCCAAAGGCAGGACACATCTGGCCCCCTGTTTGTCTGGACCTTTTTCATTTCCCTAAATGGACTTGCGTGGTAGTGACGAATGGCTTCTGTATTGACCATGCTACGCCATATTTCTCCACCAAGATGGCCTCTTGATGGCGAGTTTGTTGGAGAGAGAGAAAGGACTGACTAATTGAGCAGAATCATTTCACCGTGCTAGCAACGTATTAGATGAATGACACTTCTCTGCTGCTATGGCAGTTTTTTTCTGTGGTCCAAACGTTTGTAGGACGGAGTTTTAATACTAAACAAACGTCCCTGTAATGGAGGAAGTGGACAGGTGGATGGGCAATTGCTGCTGACTTAATTAAAAGTGTGTGGCAGGGAGGACATAGACTTGGATTGAGTGATCTTTAATGGGATGGTCTGTAAATACCGCATTCAGCGGCATGAAGTGAACCTCGCTCAAGGTTGTATATAGATGCAAATAAAGAAGGTCATCCAGACCATGGTCAATATTTCAATTAGTTGTATCGTTGAGTATTAATTTAGCAAAATATTAAACCCTAACTTAGTTTACATCTAACTATTTGTAGTCTATTTAGTTGTAGAGGTGTTGTGTGGGGTGTGCTGATGTAATACTGTAATGTTTAGATTTTGAAGGTTGTGTTTGTCTGGATGATGAATAGAGCCTGTTAGAGATTGACTGTCAGCAGGATGGATGAAGATGAAGGCTTTATTAGCCAGATGAATACTTTGCTTACAGAGTGAATTGCTTCTCAGTGTTGAATGCATTGTTGAATCTGTCTATATGAATAGACGAGTGAATAAATTAATGAATAAATGGGTGAATATTTAAATATTTGTAGACTTTTGTGCATTATTTTATTTTAATTAATTAATTAATTATGTAGGTATGATATTAATTAATATTTAGTGTAGTATAATATTAATTATACCTAGATTTTGTATTGCAAAAAATAAAGGCCTTGTTTATCACCACAGTTGGTCTAGAGCCTCCACCACTGTCAGTATCAGAGGAAAGACACTTGGCTATCCTCACTGAACTACCATTTGTTGTTCCCTTTGAGGAAAGAGTAAAGGTAAGACAGCTGCCATTTATGTTGTACTTTTCTGCTTGATTGTTATATTTGTAAATAAATACAGTATATTTACAAAAATTCATAGTGTATTGTTCTCTTAAAATACTACATATTGCATAGAATACTTTATTTAAACAAACTTAGATGTTTGTGTTGATGTTAATCCGCTACACTTTCATATTGTTAACATATTCTCTCTTCAGATTTTCCAGAAGTTAATCTATGCTGATAAACGAGAGGTGCAGGGAGAGGGCACTTTTTTGGATGGCGTTAATATTACCATTCGACGGAACTACATCTATGAAGATGCATATGATAAATTATCTCCTGAGAATGGTAAAGTAATGCAAATACCCCCCTTTACACATGTAGAAAAGCTTTTTCAGAGTCAAATGTTTAGTAAGGGATAATGTATAGGCAGCCGGTTGTTATTGCAGAAATAAGCCCCTACAGTGTGATCAGGACCCGATGCGAAGGGTCTTATTCCGTGACAACCGGTTGCCTCTACATTAGCCTGTATATAACACGTCTGTTTACCTCATAAGTAAGGTAAGGAACATTAAAAGCAAGGTGCATGATTATTGAGAAATGCTTTGGAAAAGCGAGTCGGGCAGAGTACCAAAACACAGTTGTAGCAAATCAGCACTAAGGGGTGTGTGTACTAAATGACATTGTTGCCTGGGATGCGTATATCTGGGGCGGGTTTATCAAAAGAAGGTCCAGATTCTATTGGCGTGTTTGTTTATGTGATTTCAACATTGGCTTTTTAGAGATCGTGCACCCCGCCTTTAAATATTGATTTTCATAAATTAAAAACATATTTATATTACATTTTTTGTAATATTAAACTGTACCTGTAAAAATGATTGGCAACATTCGGGTTACAAGTTTTAAGCGGTTGTTATCCGGGAATAACAAACCTGCAAATGACGCGACTGACCAATCAGATTCAAGCATTTTCAACTAACCATGTTAAAACTAAATAAACAGGTGTTTCAAAAGGTGCTGTAAACTGGACCCAACTTTAAATCGGTCTTTAAATTGTAGTTTCTGGGTTTGCTTCTTATTGCCCGTCAAATCTAAAACAGTACTACTGTAATGTTTCATGATGGAAATATTATTTTGTTAAAAGCACTAAAGTACAACCTATACGTCAGTGGCCAACTACTTTTGTTTTTATTGTGCTTTATAAATAAATTTTGATTGATTGATAAGAATATCATCTTTTTGTGTTCATAGATGCCTGGAAAAGGCATTAAACCTAGCTTAAGATATCACTTTAAATAAGATTTAGGGTAAAGTGTTTTGTGTCACTCTTGCCAGAATCTTTAACTGTATACATTTACTCCATAAATTAAGTTTTAATGTTTGTATTAGAAACCTTTTAGTGTAAATTTATAATTTTTAGGATTATAGGTCATACTTCAGTGTTACTAAAGTAGTTAATAGCTAGATGCACACAAAATATGAATTAATTGCTAAAATATGGGAGTTCTTCCAAATTGGTCATTATGTGTTTGTTCATACTGACTATTAATATTTTCAAACAATATTTTACATGCAAAGAGATCAAACTTGGTATATAACATTACTAACACTACCTCGTCATAATGCTGAATGTGTGTGTGTCTACAAAACTGTTGCTGAGATTTATGATCTGTGATTAAATTTGCTGTAAGATGACCTTTTTGATTGAAATGTAGCTCAGGTCAGTGTGAGCTTTCAAGGTTATTTATTTAGTGGTATATATTTATCAAATGCCACTTTTGGTTTCACCTCTTGAATAACTCTTTGTTGACTTGCATTTTATGTCACTGTGAAAAAAAGTATTTTCCAATAATAGTAAAACATACATTAATGATTAAGTTTCCTTATGATACAAATAAATATAATGAAATGAATTGTCAGGACAGAAATGTTGCATGTTTCATTTGATCTTATGGCTTTTATTTATGTCTGTCTGTATTTTAGAGCCTGATCTAAAGAAGAGAATCAGAGTTCATCTACTCAATGCTCATGGGTTGGATGAAGCTGGAATCGATGGTGGAGGAATATTTAGAGAGTTCTTAAATGAGCTGCTGAAATCAGGCTTTAACCCTAACCAAGGCTTCTTTAAGACAACTAATGAAGGGCTTCTTTACCCGAGCCCCACTGCAGAGATGCTTGTAGGAGAATCCTTTACCCGTCACTACTATTTCCTTGGCAGGATACTTGGAAAGGTGAGCCACATCATGTTTTGCATATCCCCCCTTGATCAATATGGCTGCTCATCACAATGGAATATTCAGTGCTATGAAGAATAATTGGCATAACAAAAAAATATCTGCGGGATCTTTTCAGTATGTATTTCACTATAGGATAACAATTTCTTGTAGTGATTCTAGCCTTTCTAGTAGTCTTCACATGTCTTTCACTCACACTCTCAAACACAAATGGGGTCAAATGGATCAATGCTGCAGTTTAGAGGTCAGGTTCAATCTGTGATCCCAGGCTGAGTGGCTTAGTAGCCATTATAAATCTTATGCATTTTATTTACGAGGTCACTGGAGTTTAAAGTCAAGTTTATTTGTGGCCTTTTGATCCAAGTAATTTTCTATTGTCTAGCCATGTACGTAAGATCATTTTGTAAATGACCTTCTAGAAACCTCCATCAAAATATTAAACATTTATGGTTGAATGTAAATCATTTGTTTGCTCACAATTACATTAGTTTGTTCGAATATGCCAGGCCTTAAATAGTTTAGCAATTATATAAAGTGATCATTTTTAGCTTTTAGGCTTTGGATTGTAAAAAAAAAATCTTTAATGCATAATCATATGTATTAAGATTTAAAGTTGGTTATGCAAAAAAGATGCATATCAATTTCTCAGCTGTTTAAAATTGCTCATAATAAGCAGTAAATATGACTGCAAGCCTCTCAATTACCCTCAGTGTTTTTCTATTATTGTTAACCTGTGCGTCACACACTATATTGTTTTGGCTCTCTCTTGTGTGTCTGCTAGCTGGTATTTATTAGCCGCTAATGTTTTTAAAGTTTCATTAATGCATAGGCCCAGGATTGTTTATTGCAAGGCACATTGACTGGGGGTAGGGTGGATGAATTACCTCATGCCAAGAAGCTCGCTGCTCAATTAGGCTACTCCATTAGCCCACCATTCTCCATCTCTGTTTGTGTAGCCATCGCATTTGGCCACGGACGCTAAATCAGCTAGCACCATAAATAACCGGCGCAATGCCGCCGGTAATAGAGTTTTGATCTGTTTTACAGTCACGGGCATCAACACCACTTGCAAAGAGGCAATTCAGGCCACTTATTAGAGAGCTATAATGAACACACACTTTGTAAGAAGAAATGGACATAACTGAACTCATACCATGAGAAATGGCTAGCCCCGCCCCCTACTTTCCATTCAATTGCCCCCACTACTTAGTAATGGGCAAAGCAATTAAGGTGACGAGATTAATTTGAATTTGACTTTCAATTAACCCTCCTTCTCTCTCCATAAATATGTGTGAGAGTGGCAGACTGAGTGGGATATTGATATTTGTTTAGTGCTGTTATGAAGATGACCTGAGTAGATTAGAGTTGCATCAATGTAACTGTGACGTAGTCCACCACAGACATGTGCACATAAATACTATTTACCTCCAGGTATTAGACAGACAAATCTGAAAGCACTTTCTTTGTTGCTGGTCTGTGGATACTGTTTCTTGAGCTGTTTTTATTCAGTAGTTCAGATTCAATGTCACTGACAGGTTAGCAGGCATATACATCTTTCTGCAATTTTGAAGTGCCAGCAAATTTACAAATTTCTACACACACCCCAATATTTTGGCTAATTTCAGCTGGCTGCCTGTTTTAATGTTTGATGTTTTCAAATTTGTAATGGAGGCTTGGATGCAGCAACTAGTTCATAAATATGCGCTGTAAGAAGAATGTAGATCTACAGACTAGATTTTGGACCCTCTTATGTACATACTTTCTGTTGTCCTTTCAGCATATTAATAAAGTACTGTTAAACACACATGTGCAGTTAAGTATGGCAATATATTAGCATACTGTGAGTACCTCCATCCTCGTGCCTTTACAGCCGAATCGCAGCGATGCTTTATATCTGACCATAATGCACTTATGCTTGTGTGATATTGCTTCAGTTTATTTTGCGATAATTACTAACACATCTATGTCAGTCATTATTTAAATAAGAAATAGAAACATTTTATTTATATAAAAGAATATGATAAAAGTAATTTATACAGTTAATAGGTCTCATTCATTAAGCATGCATATGCACAAATTTGTGTGTGAGATGTGCGTACGGATTTTTTACGGACAAATCATGATTCAACAAAAACTGTAAATTTATTTCTAAATGTACGCAAAAATTCAAGATAACCTAAAACCACTTGTCCGCAATAATCATGTACGTTATAATCAAATACTCGGCTATAATTATAATGTGTATGATAATGTTGATATATAAAATGTACATGATTATATTTTATATTATAATATCTTATATATATTATTAAACATGATCTATATTATTATTATTATTATTATATACATTATATTATACATTAATATAGCCTACTTTTTTAAATATAAAGAAGATGTCTGTAATGACAAATCTTCACGCTTTCCTTCCTCACTTTTTAAATCTCTATATGAAAGCGTCTGCTTAATGCCTAATGTAGCCTAAACGTCATGTAAATGTAATGAAGTTTAAACATCAGTCACTTGATCTTCTGTCTGTTTTATTTTAGATACAGATGGTGTCTCTGTCATAATAATTAAATGTCGTCATATTTGTTAACGCATCCAACTTATTTTATGTTACTCTGGTTGGTCAACAGCGCTGGCTTCCTCCAGCAACAGCAAAACCTCCCAAATAAAAAATTCAAAGCAAAACAGAACTTTACCGATAATAAATATGATCATGGATTTCTTTTCGAGCTTTTTTGTTCCTATGACAAACTGCTTTAAAATTTTCTGTGGACTAGCGCTGCGGAAAACAGCTGGAGCTGGTTTGGGCGTGTTTTATGCAAATTACCAACCTCATGCACGCGGCCGCTCAAGTACTACAATCCAAATTCACTAACGTAAGAACAAGTATAAGAACAAACTTATGTGCGTACGCACGTGTTCTGAATTAGGCGGAAAGTTTTCGTGAGAAGTTCTAATGTGCGTATAAATACAGAAAACGTACGCAATTATTAGTGAATGAGACCCAATGTCCGTGTAAAGTCTACTATTAAATGTGTGTTCAGTTTGGCACACCACAGAAAAATGATTAACTCAGCCAAATTGGAATGATAAAAAAGCCAAGTAAATAAAATAAGTTATCAAAATCTTGGAGAAAGTCTGCTCTCAAACGCTGGGTGCGTGTCCGGTTTTGGCGTCGAAACCATGCCCACTTGTAAGAAAGCTGCCATCTCTCTCAACGTTTATTTACCGCTACAACCTGAATGGATGCTTGTGATTATGTTAAGGCAGGGGTCATTAAGCCACTGTTGTAGCCCCACCCAAATAATCCAGAACACAAATATGTGGAAAAACTGTTTAACGGTGTAATTCCACAATTCAATCCTACACGGTTCACAGTCTTTGTAGCGTGTTTCAGCAATACGTTTAGAAACAATTCTTTGAAATGATTTTAAATATTTTTGACTTTACTTTGAACATTATTAATTATTTAAGAGAGCAGAGTCATAATACTTTTTGAGATGTTTAAAAAATGGTAGGGCTTGTTACATTGTAGGCCATAGTATAGGAATAATGATATTAAAATCGTAAACTTTTTGAACTTTTTATTTAGATATACTGAAGAAACATACTAAATGTAATTCAAGTCTCACCCTTGCATTAAAGGATACTGGTAGATAATTTTTATCACTCTAAAAAAACAAACGGTGCTATATAGAACCAAAACTGTTGCTTTGGATCGTAATCATAGAAGAACCGTTTTTAGTGCCATATAGCACCGGTGAAGCACCGGTGAGGCACCTGTGTAGAACCATATAGGGGCCGTATAGAACCACTGTAGCACCAAATATGGTTCTACGTGGCACTATGTGGTTCTACACAGGTGCTTCACTGGTGCTTCACTGGTGCTATATGGCACTAAAAACGGTTCTTCTATGATTACGAGCAAATAACCACTTTTGGTGCTATATAGCACCGTTTGTTTTTAGAGTGTATAAATACTCCCATAATCTGTATTACATGTGCCCTTAAATACTTATTGACCTTTTGGGTCACATCTAAAAAAGTAACTGTTCTGCCATTCAACAAGCAATGCTTAACTGTCCCTTTCCAAAGGGCAACAGAGGACAGAGAAGGTCAGAACTTCTGATTGATGGCGAGTGTGTTAAATTTTTTTTATTGATTCTTAATGCTGTAAATTAACAAATTTATTTGGCAGAAACAGAAGGCAGCTGCTAAGTTGTTGGCGTTTACTCTCCTGATGGTGCCACAATTTGCATTAATTGCGTTGCCACTGCACTCACTTATATTAAAAGGCCTGGCCATTCATTAATCCTTTTTATCCCAAGTCATTTTGGCACAATTTCTGGCAATAAACATCCATAAATAACCTGGAGGCTTGAAAAATAGTTCTCCATATCCTTATTGCGACTTCTTCCTAGGAGCAAGATTATTGATAGGTTTCAAGAGGGCACAGCACATATGTTCCCAGAACAGGGCTCATGGGAAGAATGATGCTAAGTGGATTATTTTGCATGAAAAATGTCCCATGTTTGAAGTTGCGCGATTAACCTGTGTTTTGAAACTGCTCTGATTTACGACCTGTGTGTGTTTTGGATGCATGCATTATGGAGATTTGAGAAATTTATAATCCATTTCGCTTATGTGGTCAGGGGATTTTAGTGCAATCATTTATTCAAGGCCTGTATATTTTAATGCCTTCAGATATGGTCTTTTTAGGACTGTTGCAGTACTTTAGCTTTATGACTCACCATCCTTCTGCTGCTTAATGGAACAACAGGTTAATGTTGCAATTGATGTTTTAAAAGTGTGAGTTCCTGAAATATAGTGGCAGTATTTCTAAATAAAGTGGCAGTATTTAAGACATATTATTGTCAATGATTTCCCCATCATTAATACTATAGGGATCATATCATCTTTTGTTGAATATCTTTATTCTTCTGTCCTGCAGGCACTGTATGAAAACATGCTGGTGGAGTTGCCGTTTGCCAGTTTCTTCTTGTCGAAGATCCTAGGCACAAGTGCTGAAGTGGACATCCATCATTTGGCTTCTTTGGACCCGGAGATGTACCGAAACCTGCTTTTCCTCAAGAGCTATGAGGGTGATGTTGAAGACCTCGGACTTAACTTTACTGTGGTCAACAATGATCTCGGGGAGGCACAGGTGAGACCTGAGCAACACGTCTGTGCTCTTTTGCTTGTCTTTTGTCATTGTTAATAATTGATCTGGCTGTTGTTAGTCTTTGCAGATGGAGATAAAGCACGTCTTCATCTAGATCTTTTTAAAGGAACTTCTCTGTTAAACTGCTTAAACATACCTGCTGAATGTATGTGTTTAATGTAGTATTAGAGCTAATAATCTAGCATTGTCTTTTTTTACTGTAAATTTATGATGTGCAGTAAGGCAAAGCAAGGCAAGTTTATTTGTATAGCACATTTCATACACAGAGATCATTCAAAGTGCTTTACATAGAAATGAGAAAACAAAAAAATCACAGATACATGAATTTAAAATATCAATTAAAAGAAAATAAATGTGATTTTAATAAAAATTGTTTAAATGTGTGAAAAAGAAAAAACAGGAATAAAAGTATAAAACAAAAAGAGAAATAAAAAGAATTACAATAGTGCATATAAAATATAGTGCAATTAGTTCGGACACAGCATAGTGCTCAGCTGTAATGCACAGCCTTTCTTTTATTGTTACTTTTTAATGATATCAACAGTAAATGATAATTTACAAAGTTTTAAATACATAACAATCAGTTGGTTACTCTTAATAACTTTTTTCATATTTCAGATTTAACACTTGTTTAGCAAGTTTTTAAATCTTTTATTTCTGACGTGTTTACTTTCCCCTTCATTAGTGAGGTAATACCTTGAAAGGGTTACTTTCAGTTACTTTCAGTTTACTTCTCTTGCACCTCTTAGGAGGAATTAATTCATCACTTAACCCAGAAAACTGCTCTATGAGAAAAGCGGTGCTTTGGCTCAGACGATGCCTTTCACACTTTCATCTATTTGTTCTTTTTTCCAGGTGGTTGAGCTCAAACCAGGGGGAAAGGACATCCCGGTAACTACGGCCAACAGGATAGCCTACATCCATTTAGTGGCCGATTACCGTCTAAACAAACAGATCAGAGCACACTGCCTGGCTTTTCGGCAGGGTCTGGCCAACGTGGTCAACCTGGAATGGCTGCGCATGTTTGATCAGCAGGAAATTCAGGTATCATCTTGTCTGAACACACACACGAACACGCATACACACACAAACACACACATACACAGAGACTAGACCGTTAGAAATGGGTAATGAACAGACAGGTATAAATCAGTTAGTTGTGTCTTTGAAAAGATTAATAAAGATCTGCATGTATTATTTCCGTATATAATTAACCATACTGTTTTTAAATTTAACCCTTGTATTGTGTTTGATTTTTGTGACGATTTTGATGGAGCGGGTCAAATTGACCTTAATTGGATTCAATGCAATTCTATAAATATGACAAACAAGAAGGAATTCGGTATGAAAAGGACCATTTTAGTATCAATATTTGTCACACATTACAAACGCATAATATCAAAAAGTATAATTTTTTAAAAATGCATTCAACCACAATTTTTAACATGTTTGTTTTAATAAATGTTGAAGATAAACTGTTGTAATGTTTAACATTTTACATTTTTATTCAACATGTTTTTTTAACATACATATGTTTAAAAATCCTAAATAAACAATTTAATATTGTTTTGAAATGTAATTAAGCTTTTCTTTTCCTAAACAGGCTAATCTTTTGTTCTTGAGGCTCATTGTACAAATTCAAGAAATCCTGTTTACATAATGTGCACACATCAAGCATGTGCTTTCTGACTTCTTGCATTTTTAACAAATGGTGCTTGTTTTGGTGTCATGTTTTGTGGGGCACAACTGGCATCACCTGTATTCACTTCTGGATTTTTCTTTGGTTCTGCTCTACAAAGTATTTCATATACATTGAAAATAGAAATGATAGTTCACTTCTCCTTTTCTGTGTCTGAGGAAGTCTTTATCAGTTCTGAAAATAATGAGCAAAAGCTCACTTTTCCCTTTTTAGGGTAATAACGCACCAACATATACGCAAAAAATGTATTTAATTTGTTTCAAGTTGCCTTGGAACAAAAAATATGTATCAAATTGACCACGAACCTCAAAATCATAAGAAAAACACTTCAAAACATATCAGTGTATCCTAATTTTGGATGCATGTTCATGGCCCTAAATGAGAAAAAGTGACAACATGTCTGGGAGAAAAAGATAACTTAAGTAGTATTTCATATACATTGTAAAGAGAAATGATCATCTGTAAAAGTATTTTTCAGTACAGAAAAGAATACCCCATTTCAGGATAGTAAAACTCCAATATAGAAACAAACACTGAAAACATATACTTAATTTGGGTCTGTACAGTTGCTTTTAACAAAAAAATGTGAGTCAAATTGACCCGAAAACATTAAAATTCTTACAAAATTGTTTGCGTACACTTAAAACATATTAGCATACCCTAACTTTCCATGCATGTTCATGCCCATAAATTAGAAAAAGTCACAAAATTTTCCGACAGCTTAAAAATCAAAACGGGTCAAATTGACTTGGAACGTAATACAAGGATTAATGTAACAGGTCAAATGTTCACCTATATGTTTTCAGGTACTGGTTTCTGGTGCACTTGTGCCTATCTGTCTGGAGGACCTGAAGAAATTCACTAACTACTCAGGTATTACAAGTTACATCTTTTCTGCATTTTTGGCCTCAATAACTATCCTTATTGTTGATAATATGTTATAACTAAGAACCTGCGGTTATTATTTACTCTTTCCTCGCCATTAATTAAGAGAAAACGCTTCCCTGACGAGCAATATGTATTTCCGCTCTTACCCAACTTATAAAACAACTATCTTTGCTTTTTGTTTATAAATTTGGTATTTTTTTAAGAAACCTACCCATTTTTGAGAGGTGATAAAAGAGAACAAATAAAGATAAGATGAAAGTTTTTTCTTTTTTGTTTTTTTGAAATCAAAGGAACTATTCTTTCATTTGATATATTGTATGTTTATTTATAGAAAAAAAAATCTGGAAGGCATTAAACTTTTGTAAAAATCATAAAAAATGCTGACACTGGCTGGCAGCTTTAAAAAAAAAAAACTAGGGCTGTCAAAAGATTAATCGTGATCAATCGTATCCAAAACAAAAGTTTGTGCCTACACAACGTGTGTGTACTGTGTGTAAATACAATGTATATACAAATACACACATATTCATGTATATATTGAAGAAATATTTGCATTTATTTATTGTATATACATTTATATAATTTATTAAATATTTTATATATAAATATAACCAATTTTTCTTAAATATAAACATGATTGTGTATGTTTTTATATAAAAATAATAATTATACACAGTACACACACTCACGTTTTGAGTTAAATTGCTTATATGTGTATTACCATAAAGGTGAGAAGTGACATCTGTTTGTAAGTGAGACCACAGACATTCATTTTCATTCCTATAAACTTCCAGTGTGAGGAGGTTAAATGCAAAAATGCAAATCTGTTCATGGACTAATCTGCATACACTTCTAATTCATTTAAACACAGAGTGAATGTAGCCAATACGTTTGTAGAGATCCAGTGTTATTTCATCATTCAGATTGATTTACTTCACAGTTAATTCACACAAATATGTTAAAATAATTGTTTTGGTTTTCCTAACTGTTGAACTTAACTTTTGGCGCACTACTCAGGTGGTTATTCAGAAACTCATCCCGTGATTAAAATCTTCTGGGACGTGGTGGACAGTTTCAGCGATGAGGAGAAACGCAAGCTGCTGAAGTTTGTTACAAGCTGCTCACGACCTCCACTCTTAGGCTTCAAGGTCAGTCAAACTGGATAAGACCATAAAAACATTGAGTTTCTGTTCTGTTGTGTCTGGAGTTAAAGCTGAGTTAATATTTTATCCAAGTCCTTAGATTGAAAATTGAAATGCACAGACAAAACCGAACCCCATATTCAAGCTGAATCAGTACGACTCCCACCACTGTTATCACGTATAAAGTTCAGGTGAAGTTCATACCTTTCACACCTGGTGATGATTTTGTCCCATTTTCTTATTTTTATCAAAGTTATCAAGATCCTCACCACGGAGAAGTCTACTTGGCAAGGTGTGGGCCACCTTAACGGAGAAATAATGAAATGAACAGAATATGTTTTACCTTCATTTACACAAGGGTGTACTAGCAAATAACACTCATTGTAACAAATCATTTTCACATTAAAAGAGCTATCAGGAAGGGCCTTATCATGGCCTCTGTTTGTGCTAGAGAGGTTGTGACCTGTCATTGTAATGCTATTTGAGGCTTTGCCAAGTGCCACTGGCTATCTGAAATCCATAAGACTGATAAAAACCTATAAATGCACCGTTGAACTTCAAATGGCTCTCGCTCGATGTTGACTGTCTCTGGTGTATAATTAAAAGTTGCCATAACTGACAGCAAAAGGTGAAGATGAAAGAACTGTAATTATAGAGAACTTAAAAAAATGTATTGAACGTATCTAACCGGTTGCTTTTATTTTATATGCTGCATCATTTGTCACCTTAACTGTTCATTACGCTCAACAAAATGAGTTGAACAGAAATATCCTAAAATATGTTTTTATGCCTATGTTTCAAACTAAGACCAGTAATCGTGATTTTATTGACTTTATTATAACTGTCATCAGTTTAAAGTAGATTACTTTAGCCTACGTGAATTCGGGTGGAGGAGAAATCAAGGCTTCTAAGCTATTCCACAGATATGTGTTACTGCCAAAATTAAAATGGGGCGTTTAATGAATTTGACTTTGGTGCAGACGGACTGAGGGATGGAAAGGAGGAGTAAGAGAGGAATAAGATGAAGAAAGACAGATCAAGGGGAGATGGCCTTCCACCCCGTCTGCCTCTTCAGCCAGCTCAGCCTTAATTAGGTGCCGTTAAACACCCCAGAATTCATTAGGGGAGAAATAGCCCTGTCAAAGTAAGCTATTTAAAAAAGATGACGGATACCCTTTTCTCAAAATGATGGCTCCCACCGTGACACTTTCTCAATAAGCAACGATAGTTTAATACCTTAATTGTCAGAAAAATTGGCCTGTTAAAGCAGGTTTAATCAGGTTCATTTTGGGGTGAGTCTTGCAGTCACTTGGTTATAGGCCCCGAGAATTCTTTCATTAGGCCCATCCTGTTATTTTTCTCGGCAACCTTTCACATATCGGAAAGTTGTACTGTATGTCAAACCGTTTCATCAGTGTGATATTAGGCTGTTGTTTGCCGATTGCGCTTTTTCTAAAATAGCTTAACCCCTTAAAATTCCTGAAAAAGGCTAAAAATGCCTAAAAAGAACACAAATTGCACCTGCTGTGTTGGTTGTATCTTAAAACAGTTACATAATTCGAATCACAAGAATTTCAGCTTTCCAAAGATATGTTACATGTTTAGCTTTTTGTTTTTGAGTTGTTGTATTTGATGGTACACTGGAATTTTTAAAGGGGACATTTCACAAGACATTTTTAAGATGTAAAATAAATCTTTGGTGTCCCCAGAATACATGTGTGAAGATCTAGCTCAAAATACCCAAAAGATAATTTATTATAGCATGTTAAAATTGCCACTTTGTAGGTGTGAGCAAAAATGTGCTGTTTTTGGGTGTGTCCTAAATGCACTAAATGGCAGTGCCATGGTTGGATAGTGCAGATTAAGTGGTGGTATTATCCCCTTCTGACATCACAAGGGGAGCCAAATTTCAATGACCTATTTTTGGGTTGTTCTTTTTCATATTTTCTAGGTTGATAGAAGCACTGGGGACCCAATTATAGCACTTAAACATGAAAAAAGTCAAATTTTCATGACATGTCCTCTTAAAAGGGACAGTAAGTAGGGTTTTAAGTGTTTTATTAATCAAAATCAATGTCTTTATTCATAATTATGTCCTTGTTGGTGTCAAATGACCTCTGCCAGTGATCTGACTTTTCTTTGTAAGCTTAGAATTTCTTTTCTTTACTTACATTGAACGAGTAAGTCCAAGGAGGCTTCCATGTCGTTCCGCCGTATTGATAAACTATAATAGCAGAGAGGGAGAAAAAGAACTAGCCTACCAACGCGTTACCACAACGCGTTTTCATTCAGAACACGTAAAACCAGCTGAAACTGCAAGGAGGTCAGTAAGTACATAACGGCTACCGTAGTTGCAACGCGCATTTGGAAAAGCAAGGCGCTAGAGAGCACTGTTCCTTTGAATGCAAAATACAATTTCACCACTAGATGGGGGTAAAATCCTACTTATTGTCCCTTTAAGTAATATTGTAAATTGTTAACTTAAAAATAGGGGGCTTGTTTTGTTGACTCTGTCTTTTCTTTGTCTATAGGAGCTCTATCCAGCCTTTTGCATCCATAATGGTGGTACCGATCTGGACCGTCTCCCTACCGCTAGCACTTGCATGAACCTTCTAAAGCTGCCTGAGTTCTGTGACCCTCAGCAGATGAGGAACAAGCTACTCTATGCTATTGAATCCTCTGCTGGATTTGAGCTTAGCTGAGAAATGCGTTGTCTCCTGATGGAACCAAGACAAGAAGCTGTGGCCTTTGTCACGGTGATCAAACAGGAGGTCATCACAATGGACAGACCGCGTGTCTGCTGTGAATCTGCAGAAGGTGTTGGGATATAAAAACAAGAAATGCAAACAGACAGATTGAAGTTGTGGCATGGACAATGACATGCTCATTTTTATTTCAAAGTGACTGTACTTGTAAATAATGGAATGACATTATAAATTCAAAGCAGCATTTAAAACCTTTAGTGGTCAAAAGCACCGACATTCAAATGTCATCCTCAGTGTTGGAGATGAGGGGGAAGCGAAATAAAAAAATGGCAGCACAAAATTTTACCAGATTTTTACTTTGGTTTGCATTAGTAAATGCAAAGGCTGTTGTTTTAAGACCATTTTTACACTTTCAATTGCTCCCTGTCACCAGTGTTGTGCGGCTGCTAATAAAGATGCACGCGTTCATCGCATTTCGCAGACCTGAAAACCAATTAAAACTTAAGTTTCTTCAGTATAACAGCATGCCTGAAACAGTTTTATTACATGAGGTACACTATACTTGGTTCAAGGACATGCCAAAGTACCATTCAAAATGTGCACGCCTTGAAACACGGGGCTGTTAGCATAGCATCTGCTGAATATTAATTTTCCAGCTTAAAAATGATTTTATGGCTAATGTGCCACCAACAGTGGAGTTTAATAGATTTGAGTCATGGAAGTCAAAACCTTGACGTGTAAGGTTAACAGGCGGTTAAACAGTAGCACGTGTCAGAAAATGGTGTGTAGTCATCTTGTTTTAATCATGTGATAATAAGAGAAATTAAACTTTTTGATTCTGCTAGACTTTTATCTAGAATGAAATTAAATTACACTTGGAACAAATAGGTATTTTTTCTCAGCACTGTAAAATAGGACATTCACTTTGAAATTAAAACTGCTACGATTAACAGGCCCATATACAGTGTATAAGATTCCAGGCTTAAGGTTATGTGTCCATTGTGTTTCCATAAAGTAATTGTATAATTATATATTCCACACATTGGGCATTGTCATTATGCATTTTGTTTAATGCATAATGATACTGACATTTGTGCAATAAAGTAAAAACAGAGTAATTGAGGACTGGTAAGTTGTTTTTTTAGATAAGTGGTTCAGGGTTTTTTGTAAAATTGTTAAATGAACTGCTAAATGAAGGAAAACTCCAAAACCAACACATGCCTTTTGAACACTAATGTCTGCTGTAGCACATAATTCAGTAATCTAAAGAAAATTTAAGTATTTTCTGTATTCCCAAATCGCTTTTTTGCTGCTCCTGCTGGCTTCAACAGAGGTGTAAGGAGATTATAGCAGAAAGGTAATGATGTTGAATATGTATGTCTACATCTTTTAAATCATTTCTACAAACCTTTGTTTTCTTGTTATTAGTAATTGATCAAGCAACATGTCTTTTAACATCCATGTATAAGAAAAAAATAGGATGTTAACATCATACAGGTGCTAAACATCCAGTTGTTCATGAATGTTTGTTGATGATTCTTGATGTTGAAAGGCAGAGACATGCAAAGTTGTGTGTAAAAATTTTACCGTTTCTAATTTTACCAGTGTATGTGTCATATTTTTTTTTTAAATGACAAACCCTCTATACAAAGAAAAGTGTTCAATTTATGTATCAGTGTATTGCAATGATTAAACATGTTTTGAGTTTTTATTTGCATTTGGGGATACCGACATCTTTTGTATAGGTAGAGCATAAAAAAGTGAGATCGAGAATTTTATTCAAGTTTTATGGCCTTTGACATATAATTAAAGAAACATCCAGTGATGGAACAAGAAAAGAGGCTACTCGAGATCACAGATGCATTATCGCTACAACATAAATTAAGGGTGTGTGCGTTTGACATAAATCTAATAGGGTCTATTAGGGCTGTGAGAGCAAGAGATGGTCGGAGAGCAGGGAGAACTTTTTATTCCTCCTTGGATCATCTCCAATTCCTGCCCCCACCCTCAGTTTTACCCTTCTCACACACACACACATTCGCTGAAATGACTTGAGACTCCTCCCTTTCTGACCAAATCTCCAGCATTTTTGCTGCAAGCTCAGACAGGGGTAATTGGGTCTTAAAAAACCAACTTGTCCAATTGCTGTGAGAGATTGATTCTAATTATGGGGAGATTTATTTGGGCCTATTACCTTATAATGGATTATAGCTCACAAACTTAATGCAGCGCACTATCAATCATAGCAATGTGCAGTAATATACCAAAGGTATTTTATATAGCTTTTAGAAATGTTATTATTCCACTTAAGGGTCAAGTCATTTCACACCAGAATATGAACGTTGAAAGATTTAATCTCATAGAATTCATTAAGGACAATTACGGGGTTTAATAAAACCCCTCACATTTAAGAGGTCTAATAGCTTTTTTAACATGAAGTGAGAGGAATCTATGTTCTAATATAGTTTGTCATCATTCTTTAAAGAAAATGCAAAATATTTATGTGGCCTTAGATTTATAAAGTAATCTAAACAAAATTCTGAACGTATTTGGTAGATATGTGATGCGCCACTGACAAAAGATTTGTAGTCTTTGCCTTGCATTTTTTTGTAATGCAAACTATCTAAATATGTCAAAACAAAATGTGATTTCAAATGCATGTGATATTAATAGACACTTTTATAGTACTGCATTTTTAGATAGTGATTTTATGTTTATAACACAATTATTTTTATTGCAATTTAAAAGCTACAAAAATGTATTTTAGTAAAACGGACACAAGCTTTGGTCCCTGCCAGAAAAACCATATCATATCAGGTTAATGTGATATTTGGAACATAAGAGCTTGTCCAAGATCAAAGTTTGTTAGACTACACTCTTAGAAAAAAAGGTACAAAAGCTGTCACTGTGGCGGTACCTTTTAAAAAGGTCCTAATATGTATCATTTTGGTACAGATATGTACTTTTGAGATACCAGTATGTACCTCTAAGGTACCGATGTGTACCTTTGGCTTGGAGGTACAAAAGTGTACTTTTTTAAAAGTCACCCCAGTAACAGCTTTTGTACCTTCTTTTACCTTTTTTTCCTGAGACAACTTACCTACTAAAAAAAACTTATCAAATAAAATTTACTTAATAATGCATGAAAAACATTTGTTAAATAATTAAGTAAATGTCACTTAAATATTTTTATTTAAGAAGTTAGATTTATTTTAATCGTTGAGGTAAAGTCTATTACTTTTTGAATGTTGAAGCATTGCTGTCCTAGAAATATTAAATAAATCTTATTTACTGTTTGTTATTTTCTTTAACAGTTCTATAGTTCAATCTTAGTCCAACAGATCTACACTGAAAAAAAATGACTCATTCAATGTACTCAATTTTTTTAAGGTAAGTGGTTGCAATCAATTTATTTAAGCTACATTTAAACAAAAAAAATTAAAATAATAAAATAAAATATATATTTTTTAAATTTAGCTTAAATTTATTGATTGCAACCACTGACCTTAAAAAATGGAGTAAATTGAATGAGTCATTTTTTTCTTTGTATTATCTAGACCAGCTAATGACCAAGGCCAGCAAACAATGTTATAGCACAGCTACAGTATATTTAATTCATATAGGAAACCTTTACAAAAATATTACAGTTAATAGTTAAAAAAGATTGTATAGTTAAAGACAATGTAATGAAATTCTGTCTGTTTACTTGATAACATTGTTCATACTTTCTTCAGTTAACTTTCACCTTTTCAGAAAAAAAAACTTGTGTGATATCTCGATCCACAACACTTTATAAACAATTGAATGCAATGCATTATGTAATAATAAACAACAATTTTGAGGCAAAAAGTCATCTGATTGTGTGATTGTTTACTAGTAGTCCATTAAAAGATCAATTGTGCCTCCTTGTGGAGGTTTTTTAGACATGCTGGAAAAAGTTGTGTATCAGTTCTGTGGCCAGGACATGCATGCTTAATAGGCTATATACTAAACAAGAAAAACATACATTTGTGGACACCCAAAAAAAATTTATCACATAAAACCTTTGGGGGTGTTTTCCCAGACAGGGTTGGATTAATCAAGGATTTGGCCTTAGTTATTTATTAGGACATTTAAGTCGTTTTAACAAAGAAACCTGTAGAAAAAACAATACTGATGTGCATTTTAGGATAAAACAATGACACTGATATATGTTAAGATATGCCAGTACAAGTTGGTTTTAAATTAAGGCAGCTCAAACATGCATTTTAGTCTGGAACTAGGATAGGATAAGCCATGTCCAGGAAACCGGCCCTTTAAAACTTAAAGTTTAATTAAGCAAAAAACATTAAATTATACAACTGTTGGTTAGTAGCCTGAGGTTTTATGATAAATTCATGCTTTTATACAATCTTACTGGGGTCACCCTTGCACCATCTCGCGGCCCCCCAAACCACTGCATTAGGGTATAAATACTGGCCTAATCAAAATAAGGGATTTTTCACCCTCTGCTGGCCAATATTTAGAAATACAGCATATGATTCTTGACAGACAATACTAAGCATTAAACAATAATCACAATCTGATCTAATGACGATTACTCACTAATTCAGTATTTTATCTGATCTTCTTATTGCTTTTAATATGCAATTTGTAATATCAACATGAAATGCAATTACAAGATTACAGCAATTGAGTTACATTTTATTAGTGTGTTCCTTATTAATTTAACCCATAACCTTTTGTGCTGTTAATGCAATGCTACCATCTGAGCTACGGGAAAACATGTTCATAAAATCTGTAAGTGTTCCTACAATTTAAGTGTTATAAGATGAATCGACATGAAACAGTTGGTGCCACAAACATAGATGAAGTATTAAGAGTAAAAATTATCTTATATAATCATATTTGTATTAAATAAGACAATTCTCAAACAAAGACAGTGAACGATTCTGTGGTAAGTGATTAAATGCAGTTCTTCCACAATGTCAATCTATTTTCTGCAAAACTTCAATCTCTGGAACAATACAAACATTGTCTTAGACGTTTATAAGACATCCTTCTTACATGGTAAACCTAGAAGGCTCTGGCTTGAGAAACAAATTTCTCATTGTCAGCAAGTTATACTGGAATAACAAGAACTGCCACTAGAATGAAGAAAATCAACATGTCAGTTTTTTTATAACTTTAGCTTTACTTATTGTGAGAACAGCATTTAAGGTTCCTAGACATGTCTTACTCAACAGAACCAGGTGTTTTAAAGCTTACATTTTCGTAAGGAACATGAGCTACTGAATCACACGAAGAGATGTTCCTCTGTAAAAGATACTTTTAGTACAGAATCTACCCTGTTTACCTCAACTATAAAGGTCTGGCCTGAATTCTTCCTTCCTTCAGCTGTTAGTGAGAACAGCCAGTTACAGCATAAACCTTTCTTGACCCACACTTCACTACACCTGTAAATGTTGAGGATTTGCTTTCAACCATAATCATTTTTCTGTCTCACCTTTAACACTGACATCAATGTTGTTTTCTGTTTACCAGGTTCTGCTCTGTTGTTTAATAAAGAGATGATAGATAGGCTGATGTTGAGTGAAGGCAATGGTGTTCATGTATTAAAATCTATTAAATATTCGGTTTTATCTCCTACCTTAAAAGTAAACTGAATAACTTGACTGCCTTTATAGCATAAATGATTGAGGTTTAGGTTCGACCATGATAATTTCCCCATCTCCAAAACAAGCCCTAACATCAACCTCTGTAGGCTACTTAATGAATTCATTTAATTTTAACCCTGTAAAATATTTGCTACTTAAATTTGTAAGTACAAACAAACTGGCTTCACAAGTTACAACTACTGTTTTAACCAGTGGTGAGTTGTAGTAGGCTTATTTATAGAAATAAGTTAAAATTGCGTAACTTATTTTGATGAGTTAAAGAAATGTAGGCTAACATTTAAAAAATTAAATAGCCTACTTTAAAAAACATTTGCCGCTGGTTGCGCAATGGTATCACAAAGATGCTTTTGTTAAAAACTGCTAATCAGTCTTTTGACATCTCCAGGCTGTGCATTACCTGACACGCGCGCGCAACGCTTCAGCTGTTTCCCTACAGGAAGTGACGAAACCGCATAGAATCGCTTCGCTTTATAGAGGTCGGGCTCGGCAGATTGTCGAAGAACATTTGCGGCAGCTCAACATCAAAACCAAAGGCTCTCTGATGATCTGCATGTGTCACACTGGAAAGTTACTTTGATCATTTGGGATTGTTTTATAAAACTGACAGACCTCGGACCAAAAAGAAATTTCCCGAAGTCTGAAGCCTTGCGGGAATATTATAGCTGAAGAGGAGAGAATCGATACCTTTCATCGGCAGGATTCACAGTTGGAGAAGGACACTTGTCTCAGTGAAATAAGGTTTGTAGGTTTAAATCTGACATATTTGAGAGAGATGAAAAACATTCGCGGGTTGCGTTTTAAAATCTTGTGAGCTGCCTGGATAGACAGAATTTACATTATGAGCACCAAGTGTTCTGTAATGCTTAAATGTGCTGTCTATATTAGGCAGTTGGATATGTGACAATCGGTGTCAGGGTGATTTTGGATGTTTACACAACAATACGAAGCCAGCCTATTATTTATAAAAAGACGGAAGACTGCGGCAGTTTGACCTGATGCCGTTTAAACTGTAATTTCATTTCTTATAAGGAGATGTTATTGTACATGATGCTTAATAGCTGTGAGACTTTCAAGTCGCAAGTGTTTTACATTGTGTCCCATCTTCAAACGTTGCTATTGTCTATTGCATAACGTATTGAAATGATGAGTTATTGCATAACGTATTGAAATGATGAGTATGTAAATATGCATTTTATGTTATCTGACACGTGCATGTTAAAATACCTAAAGCGTGGTTAAACGACTCGTCGGTGTAACTTGAACTTTCTAGAACTTTTCGTATCACTCCCGCACTCATTTAACAATGGGGTTGTTTAAGGATATCCTACCTCAGAAGTACACCGAATAACTTGAGTATAGCATATATATGGTTGTAAATGCTGTGATGTGGCAACCACAAGGTACATGTATGATGGCTATATAGTAGTTATTCTGTGCTATGGTAGCATTTAACTATTTGATTAACCTCAATTGGTTTATAGCGTTTTGTGTAAGGCTTCCAGTCAACAACTTACAAATATTTTAACCATATCAATTTTTTGCCCATAATGCTGTATAGTGGACAGTGGACACTATGTAAGGAATAGTTATCGATGGACCGTTGAATTTTTAGAAAATAAATTATGCATTATTTCAATTGCCTATACTGTGGGGTTGTTCAATGCTTTATTCTGATTGGCTAAGAAATGTTCCACGGGTGTTGATTATTTTTTCTGTAAAAAGCACACCTAACCTGTCAAATGTCTTAAAATAACCACCCAAATCAATGTTTGTGGTTTAAGCGGATTAATTGAGTTCACTTCTTTGAATTATGTAAGGAAATTTACAAAGGCAGTTGAATTATTCAAAAATAATGCACACCCGCGGTGTAACGGCACGACACATTACCACCTGTGTGCATTATTTTTAAATAATTCAAAGGACCGGAGTCAATATTTCGCTTATACCACGATTACCACAAACATTGGTCTGGTGCCTATTTTTAAGGGATTTTTCACATATTTTAAAAGAAGCAAACCCAGTTCACTTAAAGTAAACCAGAAAAGGAACTATACGAATGTGACCTCAGTCCTTTTGGTGTTCCAATATAGTGGACCCAGTTCTTTTTTGGTCCTCTTCAGAATTAATGTGATCTCAGACCCTTTCCTATTTACATCACGACTTCATAAGAACTCAGACCCCAGCTTTCTGTGCAGTTGATTTTGATACAGTTTCCAAACAGCACACAAAGTGGACTGGGACCTCATTTTTTTTACATCTCAAAAAGAAATCGAAACACAAAAGAACCCAAAAGCAAACCGTACTCAGCCCACCTCCGGATGTGGTCTGAGTTTGGTTCGCTTTCAGGTCCTTTTAGTGGGGTCTGATATGACTTGGTTTGTTACCCTAATCTGCTCTGAGAGCGTTTGGAGAGCTCAAACTAGGTGTGAAAACACCCTAAGACATTTGACAGGTTAGGTGTGTGGTTTACAGAAGAAAAAAAAACAACACTCATGGAACATTTCTTAGCCAATCAGAATAATGCATTTAACAGCCATGTGGTGTAAGTCTATATTAAGCATACAATACTACGGCTTGTTAAACATGTGAATTATGGCGTAAAGAATTTAGTGCATCCTTGAATGTTATGCGTGTAAAGATGTCTAGAGCACTGTAGACAGTAAATTAACATTGTAGACAATAAAATATTATATTGTCAATCTCTTGTTGATTTGTAAAAGCAGATTTTAATAATCTTTCATTATTATTATTATTATTATTATTATTATTATTATTATTATTATTATTATTATTATTATTATTATTTAATAATGTTTCTGATTTAAAGTCATAATATCATATAGACATGTAACCTGGCAACAAGTGCATAATTAGTTTTTGTGTGCTTATTATCTAGTAAAAAATCTTGCTATCTTGATTCAAAGTTACATTATTTTATTTTATTAAATTAGTATGGTTCTAGTTTTCTTCTGTTTAGGACAAGGAAACATCATGAAAAAAATGAATAAGTAAAAAATCATAAAACGAGAGACTAAGACATTTCAATTAATTTAGGTTTTTTGATAATAAATGAAATGTTAAGAGGTGCCAACTAAGGTCATCTTGGCATACTCGTTGGGTCTGGGGGAGAGGTGACCCACTCGTAACATTTTGTCTCGGGCACAGCTGTCAACTAAATCATTCACTATAAAACACCAAACAAATTTTAGTTCTGTAATCTGAAAAAAAAATATGGGTCTGAACTTGATTTGGTGTTGTAGGGGAGCTGGTGAAATGAAAATAGGATTTATGGTGTCAGACTAAGAAAGAATGTTGTCTTTGATTTAACCTTTACTAAAGGTCAGTTTAAAGTTTATGTTCTCCAGTATTATCAAATGTTGCACTGTGACTTCTAAAGATGTATAGGCTATATGAGGAGCTCAGATGCCACCTTGGCTTCAAAACTGCTTAATTGTGCCCTCAGGCTTTTCAGAAATACTTGTTTGTTGGCATAATCCGTTAGGAGTCTGATAAAAATGCTAATTTACAATAAAACATATCAGACGCATTTAGAGGGTTTTGCATCCAAGTTCTTCATAGTGTAACGGCTTTATGTGCATCTTTTGAATGAACCAGGTTACCCATGTACAGTAAAACTTGTCTCTGTTTTATTTGGTTGCTGGGAAACTATAAGAAGGAGGCATGTCTTTGTTTAGTGGCCACAATGAAGGACTCTATATTTGTTTATAGAATAAAATACCTAATTGATTTACAGTCAGAAACTTTAATAATGGATGATCTTCTCAGACCATTTGCCCATAAACACACTGAAACACTCAAAGTGTATGAAATCTGCAACACTTCTACCAAACAATGATGTCCACTGTCCGAGATAGCAATGCTATCTGATATTGGCATTGAAATAACTATGCCTTTCATATTCTGTCTTTCTATGAGAAATAAGGAAATAATTTTTTTGTTTACATCATATATATGTGTTTGTGTACTAGAGTGTAATTATGTGTTTATTTATACATAATCATTAAACACAGTACACAACAATACATATAATATAAACTTTAATTCTGCAAATGATTATTCACAATGAATCGTTATGCCACACTAAACTGTATTCAGATTGCGTCTAGGTTAGGTAAGACTGCTCTGAGTTGACTACCACGTCTTGATGTCTCTGTGAGAAGCCATAAAAACAAGTTCCAGAGATTTCAGCAGCCATTTCACATCTGTTCACATGTGTGTGCTTTGCCCTGACTGCTATTTCATGACAAGTAGGAAAAGAGTGAACAACAGAGATATCAGAGGATAGCAGATAATAGGAATGTTAAATATACGTGTAATTTTGAGATTATTTAAGAAGGTAATAAAGATTGCTTGAGTATGAGTCAGGAATGTAGGCTGTATGGCAGGAAGGTGTGGTTAAAGAAAAAATTATGCTTGATCCAGACTTGAATGAGTGTCAACTGCACGTATTTAAAAAGTATTAAGATAATGAGTTATTAACAAGCAATTTTGAGACTGAGACTGCCGCCTTTATTTAACAAATAGTACTGTACCATTTTAAAGTAGATTTCCATCAAATAGTTGTTAAAACATTTATGATAATCCATTGTATGGTACACTAGTTAGATATTTCTTAAGCATTACTAAACCATTTGTGTAATTTCATTATAATTTACTCACCCCCATGTCATCCAATATATATTCGTATAGAGCCCTTTAAAGCTGCATTAAAACTGCAATTTGGACATTCTGCCATTATACCTTGAAGTGCATTATCTAGAATGTTTTCTTCAAAAACCTTAATTTTCTATCGACTGAGTAAGAAAGACATGAACATCTTGGATGATGTGGGGGGAGTAAATAATCATGAAATTTTAGTTTTAAAGTGAACTATTCTTTTAAAGATTAACAATGGTCTGATTCGCGTTTTTAAATTTCCTTTGTTGTGTAAGTGTGTATTACATGTTAACGATATGCAAAAGGTAAATACCCCAAAGCAAACAATGACGCGAGTTATTGTCTTCAACGTAAATCTATTTTCTTGGACTACAACAAACACACGGATAGGCAACAGTTTACTTCCTGGGCTTGTTGATGTAGAGAAGAAAGACCGACATTATCATAATTCCTCCCGCTTTGACTCACAATGAAAACAGGTGCACCTTAAAATCAAGTTTTAAATGTTGGCAATAAGTTGCATTTTTTCTATGGTTGGATCAACCCTCAATTTAAACATTATGGCATTTTTTGAGAGAAATAAGCAGTGTTAGCTCAGTACTTATGGTACATTTTTTTATTGTTTAGCACTTTTGTCAGGCACTTTTGCAGTTACACTTTAAGTAATGGGTAATAGAGTGCCGCAGGGATGATGTTTTTTGTAGGCCAACCCCGGCAGTTAGTGGTACACCGGTTTCCTCACTTAAAAGCCCATTAATTTTACCCATAGACTGTTTGGATTAAAAAAATAAGATCTGTGTTATACAAAAGTTTATGACACATACACTGTAAGCCCGGATAAGTAAACTTGTTGCCCTAATTTTTTTTAGTAATGATTACTTGAACAACTTGAGTTAGTTTTACTTAAACATATAAGCTTTTCTAACAACAATTTTAAGTTTAATAGAATTAAAACTCTTAATCTGGATTAGTTTACATTACTAGAAATTTGCGAGGAAACCCATTGCACTAAATAACAGTTTTTACACAGGGTAAAACTAAACAGGTTAAGTTGTATTAACATAGAACATTTAGATGCCATTTTTTAATCCTTTATATTACTTTTTGTGTTATAAATGGTATTATAACACAAAATTCATGACTGACTTTTAACTCCACAGAAACACACACAAAACTGTGTTTTTGAATTGCATTTTCAATACTGTAGAGAGAAATACAATAAAATGTTCAGAACAGGGTTCATGTATGAAATCACCTGAATGGTGACTTCACAAATGTATAATTTACAATAAAACAACATCAATAACATAAAAGCTTAAACCTATATGACATTTTATTAACAAATATTTAAGTAGGGGAAGTTTTTATCAGTTTTTATTCTGTGAAAAAGCCGAAAAATAATCAAAATATTCAGGCGCAAAGGATTATGGGTATTCCTTACAACATGAACTAATAATTTTAAGTTCAGTGTACTTGAATGTTTTAGTTTAATGGATTTTGTACGCTTAAAAAGTATTTGGTCCAAAACTCAAAATATTAAATGATGTTTACTTCATTGTTTAAGTAAAGACAACATATACACCTTTTGTCCAACAAGATAATCTTTACACATAAACACAACTTAGTGTCTAACTAACTAACCAACCAACCTGCTAACTTCCCAGGTTGGCCTACAAAAATATGTCATCCCTGCGGTACTCCAAGTGTGTTTCTATGTCACATTATTCTCAGGGGACTTAAAGCAATAGTTCACCAAAATATGAAGTCATATGAAATATGAAGATTTCACCCTCGTGATGAACTTGCCTCCAAATTTGAACTTACCACGACAATCTGCATGTTGCTATAGATACACGAGTATCAATAAATAATCTACGAATATTTATAGTTTTATTTCATAAATGTATTGTCATGCTTCAGAAGAATAGAGTATATTCACACACGCAAGTCATGTGGATTATTTTAATGATTGATGTTTGTGCTTTTTGGAGCTTTGCCACATTGACCCCCGTATAAGAAGATAACATGGCAGCATTTTAAATATTTCTGTATGTACAACTAAAGAAATGAAGCAATACACATCTCACACTCACATCTGGGATAAACTGTTTGTTTCAAATAAAGATTTTATCTTCAGCTAAAAAGACTGAAATTGGAAACTGAGAAAATAAATGTGTTGAATTTGTTGATCTCAGCAAAAGAGCAAATCAAATGAAATGTTGTATTAGTTGGCCAGTGCAGAGGAATAATCCGTTTTGTGCCATGATCACCTCTGGGCCTATCCTGAAGGACACTGCAGATATAAATAACACACAGATGAGATCTATCTGGACAGCTACTGCAACTGCTCATTTGGCCTCTGATTGTTTATATGCAGTCAACAATTTGTTCTTTACAATATGCTTAGATCTAAAATAAGAGAAAATTATACAATCTTTTTTTATAAAATGAAAAGAAGGATTCTTGCATAGTATTACCATGTTTAGGTAAAGTATGATTCAAGTATAAGAGATAATATATACAAAATCTCAGAGTGGGCAAATTTACGGTAAACACTTGTATGTGTAAGATAACAAGCTATACTCATTAATGACGGGTTAGTATTTTGAGGTTGTTGCTTACAGTAACCACCTACACAGACAACAAAACACACCCTCTATCAGTGACCCTACCCAGATTTATCTTTCAATGTTTTTTTAAATCTCTTTCCAGGGCCACTCGGTGGTTGCCTTCGTCCTCACCCTTGGAGTGGAAAGCCAAGGCCCGCGCCATGGAGGATTATTACCAGATCCTGGGTGTTCCGAGAAATGCATCCCATGACGAAATAAAGAAATCGTAAGTACCTCGTGTTCTGTCATGCGCTGCTATTTTTATACACGGGCATTAATGATAACTGACATTGCAACACAGTTTTCACTGACCACTCGAGACGTCTGCTCTTTGCTGCAGGACCTTTGTCTTAATATGTGTTTTCAAATCACCTCTCCAGTTATATTCCAATGATAGTCAAGTTGTCTTCCTGAAAATGGATAGACAGAAAACATATAGCGTTTTGTGGGTGTTCAACACATTGTATCCTTATGCTCCAAGCCTTATTCGTCCACTGCCTTTCTGGAAAGCAGTATTATGTCATTTTACTGTTTTTTAGGTAAGCAAAGTTCTATTGAATCCGGATTTTGTAGGTCATTGAATTTGCTGATGAGTGAAAGAGGGGTTTCTAAAGAACATGGCTATGAAGGGCGAACTCTATTAAAAGATGTGCAAAGGACAAATCCCCCTGTGTATGGAGTGTTTGGTTTAGGCCATTGACCCTGATGTGTGCTGCTGCTGGGTCTTTATCGCTGATTCAGGCCTAGCGTACAGAGATGCTGACCTTCTGTCACACCTACTGAAGTCGTATTGTGTGGCTTGACCTGTATTGTATGTTGTTGTTAAGAGGTGTATGATTTTGTAGTGAATGTAGGCATGTGTTAGCATCATACAAGTCACGAGTGTTTAAAAACCCATGACAGACTGTGTCAATTTCTTTTGCCAGTTTTCATCATAATTTCAAATTTGCACTGGATGTCATCATAACTTATCTTTGAATAATTTTTTAATGTTAAAATTGTATTTTAATAAAGATAAATATGTGTTCTCTGCAGGTACAGAAAGCTAGCATTAAAGTGGCATCCAGACAAAAACCCAGACAATAAAGAAGAGGCGGAGAGAAGGTTCAAAGTGATCTCCGAAGCATATGAAGTCCTGTCAGATGGTATTGGCTCTTTATATTGTATTACTTCATTAGATATGATGCACTGTACATTTCTGTTTGACAATGTTATTTACTTGCTGATTGTCTTTACAAGTTGACTTTTTTATTTGTTATCAAATGGTTGTGAAACAGAAACCAGTGTGACATGCCCTCAGTGCAGGTGAAAACATTTAAAGGTTCTCACATTTGCTGTCAGTCTCTGCTATGAGATGTGATGAAGGCATCAGTAGTTAAATCAACAGTAGAGACTTCATTGGAAATTTTGGGCGTTTAAAAGCAAATAAGCATGACACATCCACATTAGTTAAGAATGTTGAGCGAAACCAGTGGGTGACCCTTCTCAAGCCAAGATTTTAACTCTCAAAGCAAATATTTCCGTGTTTTAGCATATATTTATTATGTTATACTATGTAATATGTATGTTATTAAAACGGATAATTCCAGTCCTTGATTCTGATTGGTTAGAAGCTGTGTTTTATTTACGATTAAACACTGCTATGACCACTGCACCCAACGATTCTGTGTATCACTGCGCAACACCATTAGCAACATACAGTCGATCAGGGACTATTTTTACAAGCAGAAGGAAGGCTTCTAGCGATTTTTATCAACGAATGTTGCATTGATGCATATGTTTTGCTTTAAAGGAATAGTCTACTCATTTTCAATATTAAAATATGTTATTACCTTAACTAAGAATTGTTGATACATCCCTCTATCATCTGTGTGCGTGCACGTAAGCGCTGGAGCACGCTGCGACGCTTCGATAGCATGTAGCTTAGCCCCATTCATTCAATGGTACCATTTAGAGATAAAGTTAGAAGTGACCAAACACATCAACGTTTTTCCTATTTAAGACGAGTAGTTATACGAGCAAGTTTGGTGGTACAAAATAAAATGTAGCGCTTTTTTAAGCGGATTTAAAAGAGGAGCTGCATTTTGTGGCGTAGTAGCACTTTTGGGAGTACTTCGACTCGGTGCAGTAACACCCTCCCTCTCCCATTATGAGAGTGAGAAGGGGAGCGGACTTTTCAGGCGAGTTGAAGTACTCCCAAAAGTGCTATTACGCCATAAAATATAGTTCCTCTTTTAAATCCACTTAGAAAAGCGCTACGCTTCACCCTGTACCACCAAACTTGCCCGCACAACCACTCGTCCCAAACAGGAAAAACGTTGATGTGTTTGGTCACTTCTAACTTTATCTCTAAATGGTACCATTGAATGAATGGGGCTAAGCTAAATGCTATCGAAGTGTCGCAGCGCGCCCCAGCGCCCACGCGCACGCACACAGACGACAGAGGGATGTATCAACAGTTCTTAGTTAAGGTAATAACATATTTTAATATTGAAAATGAGTAGACTATTCCTTTAATATTTGTATTGTGTCGTAACCATTTTCTTAAAGCAACAAGATTCCCAAGGCTTATGATGTATCATGAATAAGTCAATCTGCTTGGCATCATGCCTAAAAACACTCTTCAACCGTGATTTATTTACAATACAGCGTAGCTTCTCATACCTTATTGCTTGCATATATATTTGATCTCCTAGCTAAATGAATGATTCTTTAGAGGACTAAAGCATATTACAGCATCAGCGACATGCAGTAATATATTTTGTGTGCTTGTTGATGCTTGCTTGTTGCATAGATGGTGGATGTTGCATTATTTATAGGCAGAACCGAGACACAAAGTCACAAGCTGAACAGCATTTTGACTGAGTCAGTGTGTGTCTTGATATATGTTTATATACTAGTACTATTAATTTTGGATCATGTTTTAGGTATGGTAACATCAGTAAGTATCAGAGTTTGTGCAATTCCATTTATGGTCACTAAAGAAGGTTGGCTTGCTTTTCACATTTGTTACTTTAAAACTGAACTGTTGCCTTTGTTTTAGGTTTCGCAGTAAGTTTGCCACACCCACTTTTAGAGAAAAGCATTCTGTAATGGGTCACTGAAAATATACACGTGTGAATTATTGGAATGTTTTGGTAACACCTTATGATAGGTTATGTTTTAGTCAGAATACAAAAGGTAAAGATGTAGTTAGAGCTGTGTGTAATTAATGTGAATCATATGAATCTGTGCCTACATTATAATAACTACATTATTCTCTTTCATGCAGCAAACAAACGCAGTCAGTATGATAGATATGGAAAACAAGGCCTATCTGGTAGAGGTATGTCCCATATTTTTTTAATTTTTTTTAAGTCATGCTTGATTTTCCCTTGTTGTGCCTTTTCTAAAATTATTTCTTCGGATGAAAAAGGAGGCCATTATGACGAGGACTTCACAGGCGGATTCACATTCCGTAACCCAGAAGATGTCTTCAGGGAATTCTTTGGAGGTCGAGATCCATTCGCAGATTTCTTTGGTATGTGCATATACTGTAAAACCAGTTATTGATTTATTAAGGGACAGTTTCCCAGACAGGTCTTACCCCAGTCCCAGATTAAATTGCATGTGTAATATGCCTTCATTTAAAAACACTAGCACTGACATATCTTAACTTATATATATAAATATAAATATATTTCGGTTAGTTTGTTATAAAACTACTTAAATATAGTCCAGATATAACGAAGGCCCAGTGCTGAATTAATCTAAACCCTGTCTGGAAAACTGCCCTTGTTGTGTGTAATAAAAAATGACATAGTAGAAATGAACCTAACAGAAATTGTGGAAGAGGAACAGATTCTTCAGGGTTAAAAATAAGAATAAGGTTCCCAAGGAGAGGAAATGATGGTCATTTAGTTTCTCGTTGAGTTTCTGACAGAGCAGTCAGATAGTTGGAGTTATAATTGGGTACAATTAGGCTTTGCATGAGATTATTGTAGACTGGGTTGATAAGCCAATAATCTTTTTTCTTAATCTCTCACTTTTTTGCATTTTCGAAATGTTTTTTTTTTAATTCAGGAGTGGTTTTGCAGAGACACACGTGTGCCTTTTAGTGTAAAGTCTGGAACATATTTACTAATTTACTCAATTGCGTCCCTTTTCAACAATGGTTCTGGGCAAAAAAATTGGTTGCTGTACTGACTGTAAACATATTCTTCAACTAAAATTGTTCACAGATTTAAGAAAATACACAGAATAGTTACAAGTGCTTTTTTAAGCAGCCTGTTGATTTGTAAATCAAAAATCGCCATGCTAACCTAAGACTGACATTTTCTAGTAACGTTTTATTTTTAGCAAAAGTCAAAGTTACATTTGTTGTTTAAAAGTTAATAATTTTATCCATAAAACTGAAATGTATTGTGTTAGGCTGACCAAAACTAAGTGCACTTTAGTTATTGTTTATACACTGATGTGCCACCATGTGCCCACTGGCCCTAACTGTTGAAAGTAAATGGCAGAATGCCATGTGCGCAGAACATACAGGCACTCTAAATATGGAGAGGGCGCTCAGAACAGCAAGTGGGTTTAGAGGAGATCATGCATCATCCACTAGGAATGTTCTCAGAAATAGCTTCCCAATAAAAGAGAAGCGAGGAAAAAGGGAATGCTAATAGCTCTAGGGGGTGAGGAGAGAGAGAGAGAGAGAGAGAGAAAGAGAGAGAAAGAGAGAGAGAATGTGTGCATGTTTTATTTAAAATGGGGGGGAAACTTGCATGTGTCTGCATGTCTGTGAGTGCTCCGAATGGTTTCTGTGTGAGTCGAAAGGATGCGAGTTCAACACTCTGTGAATCTTTCTGAAAACTTTCCTTGATGACAAAAAGGTCATTGGTGTTTACTTGTGTTTATGTAGCCATGACAAGACTGGGGTGAGATATCAGGCATGGTTTGTACTGCCAAATTACTGCTTGAAGGACATGAAAAATGCTGAGAGCCTGAAAATAGAGTATCATTGATCAAGGCAGGTTTGAACAGGAATATGCAGAGTCCCAATATTATAGGGATGAATAAAAATAGACTCACCCAAATGGGATTCACGTTAACAGAAATTTTTAAGTAAAACACTTTTTTAGAGTTTGTTAGGGTGTCTGGTGTAATGTAGATCGAAGCTGGTCCCCTCAAGAAGTTTTTAATGATCTATTAGCAGTGTGTCCTGGGGATTGTTCCTATAATAAATGTAGTCGAGTCACTATGAATAACAAAACATCTGCTATATGAATTACTGATTTGGCAGCTAGCATATATTCCTGAGCTGTCACGATGGTTACAACATAAGCTCTCAAATATCTTATCTCTGTCCAGACAAAACACTTGTGGTTTTGACCTCACAATTACGAAGATTATGGAGAAGAGGTTTATAGCAAGTTCTTAAACTTAAAGGTCCCGTTCTTTCTGTGTTTTTGAAGCTTTGATTGTTTACAGTGCGCAATATAACATGTGTTTATGTTTCACATGTAAAAAAACAGTTTTTTCACACAATTTACTTATCTCTATAGCGCTGTTTTCACTGTCCTCAAAACGGGCTGATGTCTTCCTTGTTCTATGAAGTCCCTCTTTCAGAAATACGATTGTGTAGTTTGTTTAGTGTGTTGTGATTCGAAAGCAGCTTAGCTTGCCATAGAGACAGAGCGAAGTTATGCAAATTTGAAAAACACGCCCACCGGGGGGGGGGTGTACAATCCAACCGTCTCTATTGACTTTGTATTGCGAGAGGCCGCCTCCTTGTCATTTCTGGCTTATAACAAAAAACTGAATAATGCCTAAAAGCTGCTGTGTGACAATATGTACAGCTAACAAGCCAAAGAACCCAGAAATAAGTTTTTATAAGCTGTCGAGCAGTTAAACCCAACCTTTAAGAAGAAAAAAGTGGATCGCCTACTACATTTCCCCCTAGTGGACGCAGTTCTACTAATAGGAGTACTATGAAAAGTTGCCTGTTTCCACATTTGTGCCCTTAAACGCTCGTTTTTTGAGGTCGACAGCTTATAAAAACTTATCTCTCGGCTCTGTGGCTTCCCAGCTGTACATATTGTCACACAGCAGCTTTTAAGCATTATTCTGTTTTTGTTATAAGCCAGAAATGACGAGGAGGCAGCCCCCCGCAACACAAAGTCAACGGAGACGGCTGGATTGTTTTCCCCCCGGTGGGCGTGGTCTTCAGGTTATGACGCACTGCGCTCTGTCTCTATTAGCTTAGCTGGTGACTGACGTATTCCTGTGGGCGGAGTTTCATCAAAATCTAATATATTGACATCATTCAATCGGGAAGTAGAGGGCTGTAGTCCAAACCGGCTGTTCGCTGTAGGCTTTGAAAGGGGAATTCTGTTAAAGAAAATGTATCACCTGGCAGTAAAGCATTTTACAGATAATATTTATGCTCTGACAGCAACATTACACACTAACTAAAGTTTGAAAAATGGGATAAGTAAGAACGTGACCTATAAAGGGGAAGTTTTCCAGACTGGAAAATGACTGATTGTAAACAGAATAAAATCTAATTTGTTCACTAAAATAGAGAATGATCTTGAAATTGCAAAACAAATCATATTTTTTGGTATTTTAACTTGAAAAAGACATAGTCTGAAATGTATTTCTTTTATTTGAACTTACGAGTTTTTTGGTTCTAAACATCAGTTCTTGGTTCTTGGCTGATTAATTCAAGCTGTAGTTAATTGAGTCAGATGCCAATGGAAACCTTTTATATGAAAAATAAAATCACTTTCTCACTTAACCTTTTTTTTTTTTTTGGATTCAGCTGATGACCCCTTTGAAGATTTCTTTGGTAGGCGGCACAGGGGTGTAAACAGGAGCAGGACGGCAGGTTCATTCTTTTCTGGATTTTCACCATTCGCTTCTGCCTTTCCTGAGTTTGACATGGGTATGTTAATTTGTGTGAGCCTAAAGCTTTATTCATTGGCATACACTTTTGTATTTGTGTATCTACATTATGTGCCTTTCATCATCTCTGCAGGTTTCACATCGTTTGGTCCAATAGGTGGAGGCGGTTTTAACTCGTTCTCCTCGCCTTCACTTGGGAGTGGTGGAGGAGGAGGAGGAGGAATGGGAATGGGAAACTTTCGCTCGGTCTCCACATCTACCAAATTTGTCAATGGAAGGAGGATAACAACCAAACGGTACCAAAAAACATTCTTTAATAACTTTCATTGGTTGCTTAAGTAATAAATCATCAGCGCTATCAGCATGTTAAGACATTTAGGGCCATTTTCCCAGGGAGGGCTTTGTAAAAACCTAAAAATGTCCTAATATAACTAAGGCCTAGCCCTCGCTTAAATACAAACATTGTTTGGTAAACTGCCCCTAAGACATTTAAGACATTTGCATGTTTTTAAAGGTTCCCACTAAATTTGTAAAACGCTTAAACGTTGTTTGCTTATTTGGTTAAGATTTTACTACTCGGAAAGCTTTTCTATGGAAATAAGCTAATATGCCTGAACTGAAAGTATTTATATTGGGTGTGGTTATTGTGAATTTTTTTATTTCAGCATTGTAGAGAATGGTCAAGAAAGAGTGGAGGTAGAAGAAGACGGTCAGCTCAAATCTCTTACAGTTAATGGTAAGGAGCAGCCTCTACGACTGGACAACAAGTGAAATCTTTCACCTCTTCAGCCGAACATTTAAAATGTACTGTATAACCCAAACATTCCTGAATATAACCAACCAACCAGACAGACAGACAGCTGGCTAATAGCTGCACTTCACTAATCAACATGAGTAGGTCACATGTGACACATCCATGTGCTGTTAGCCGATGCTGTCCCTCCGTACAGTAAAATGCTGAGAAAAACAGGGTAAAAATGTACTCCCTGGGGACCATTTCCTTTTACAAGACCAGAAGTCCTCAAATTTAGTTTTCGTTATTTTATCCATATGTACTCATTGCCTTCAAACTAGAGATTAACAGGCTGTATCTGCTTTCTACTGTTCAATTCAACTTGTGTTTTATTCTTTCCGCTCACTTAATATTTAACTAATGTTAGTTTTTACCATTTGTTTATGATATTGGATTGTTTATAAATTATTAAGTTTTTGTGTCTCATTTTGACCTCTCAGCTAACTGTTGCATAACCTAAGACTTTCCATTATTAACAATTTATAATTTGTGACTTTATATGCTAGATTTATTGTGCTCTTTGTAAGAAAAAAAGGAAATATTGAGAAAGTTTCAGGTTCAATAAATTTCACTTTTACGTGTTTGGGATGTTGCACTCAGTTTTTTTGTAGATTTAGCTTGGCTAATGCATGTGTCTCACGTATGTTTTAACTTAGCACTCACAAATTAAAATAAAAAAGTAGAGCATTGCTTTTTTGTATGCTTTCACCATCACTTTAATGTTAATGCTATGAATGATCCACACAGGCATGCGCACATAACCTTTATTTTTACAATGTATAAATGCACGTACATACTGTAACAACATAATTGCACATTTGATTAACAGCAAGTGTATGTGTGTGTGTATGCTCCAGTAGTCTTTGATGGCATTGAGTGTGTTGGAATCAGTCAGAAGATGTTTATTTCTCATTTTATGTCAAGATATAAGTTAGTCATTGGTTGTAAAACTTTTGACACTAAAAACTTTCTGACCTACATAGATAGTGTACATATGACAAATGCTAGGACCAGTGTAAAGCAATAATCATAATAGTGAATTGATATCATCATCATATTCTTTATTCAGGACATCCATTAAAAAATGGTCCATAGCACTATACAAACACACACACACAAAACAAAAAAAAAAAACAAGATGCGACACATACAATAAAGAATAATGACTACAACAGTCAATATTCCACAATACACAAGAAAAAAAAGAAAAGTGTTCAAGTATTAACATATAGACTAAAACTGCACTCAATGCAGGGTTCACTAGTGTTGCAATGATGCTGTTATATGACTCTATAATCTACACATACACTGTACATGAGATTCCTAAGTACAGCAGCCAAGACACGTAAATACATTAACACTTAAACGCTTATTATTATGTTGTTATTTTTATGTGTTTGTTTTATGATGTTGGGTGTTCACGCTGTCATTGAGTCAAAACATTACTTAACCCCAGCTCCTATCTACAGTGGGGTGAGTGGGGCACAAACTTTACACTTAAAAATAAAGCTGCGTAAAGGTTCTTTGCAGCGATGCCATGGAAGAACCATTTTTGGTTCCTCAAAGAACTATTTAGTCAAAGGTTCTTTAAACTGTTAAGCGTTGCCGTCCCGAATACGGCACACCTAAGTTTACATCAGTATTGTTGATATTAAGTTTTATCTATCACTAAAGCCTCTTTTTCTAAGCATTAAGAATAATTGATTCATTTATAAAGAGAGTGTGCCTCAAAACATTTATATTCTGCTAAATGTCACTGTCCCACCAGCAGGATGTCTACGTTTACTTCAGTGTTTTGCATGTGAATTCTTATCTAATCATGACAAACTGTATATCTTTTGAAAGCTCCAAGAGTGTAGATTTAATTCATAGAGTGGGGTGAAGCCTAAGGGTTTAAAGAACCATTTCTTTCTAACCTTTTAATAATCTGAAGAACCTTTGATCACCTCAAAACAGTAAGTTAATTTGGGAAAAGATTTGAAGTGTTTCCGTAAAGATACTGGTCTAAGAGTGTTTTGGAGGCATGAAAGTAAATTTCTTTGTCAAATGTTTGTTTTTATCGGTTTCTGAGTTGGGTAAGTCACCAAATCCAACCTTATATTATCTTAATAACTGCCTTGCCACCTAAAACATAACACCAATTTAAAGATGCCAGCAACTGTTCGCAAAGATTAAAAACGTTTTTATAAAGTGGGGTTAGTTGTAACACAGCGATAGTAAAATAAAAACAATGTAAACTTCATTCATCAGAACAGTAACTGTAAATACGTCATGGAAAATAATAGACACTTATGATTTTTTTTTTGTTATAATTGTATGATTATTTCAAATATATCCATCCATACCTATTTTTTACACTCTGATCCATACGTATTAATTAATAATAAAAAAGAATGGTTAGATTAAGGATTATGGATGTATGTGTGGATATCTATCTGTTAGAGGTGGATATTCTTTGTACATTTGTCGATATTACATGGACAGGAAAGTATTGAATGATTTGTGTTTAACCTCCTAAGACCTGGATGTCCACATAGCCTACGTGGACTTGCACTATGATACTTAATTCTGTGTAACTTGAACCTGTTGAACCCAAACATGCTGCTTCATATTCAAAGAAAAATATTTGATTATTATATTTATTGGTTCTTCCTAACTCCAAAATAGTGGAAAAAAAGCCTAAACCCTAAAAAAGACAAACCAAAGCTTGGGTCGCAGGAGGTTAAATAAAATGTTCTAGCAAGTGTTACAACAAACCCTTTGTCTGTTACAATGAACCCCATCTACGTGTTAAAATTTTCACTTCTGTCACTTTCGGTATAATTGTATGAGAACTGTAGATTACATAAACAAACTTTAAGGGATGGTTTCCCGGACAGGGCTTATTCTGGTCCCAGACTAAAATGCAGTCATGCCGTGTCTCTTGAAATTAACTTCTCTTCAAGTTTGATCGCATCATGATTCAGTGAGAATGCGGTTTATTTTAGCTAGAAATTTCCTGAATTTCAGTTGAATGAGCTCAAGTAGAAACATGTACAATTTGATGACTAAAACTGGCTTTTAACGGTCATGTATGGAGATAGGATAACGTGTAAAATCCGTGCCAATGTCTTTTATTTGCGGTACAATGGCGCCCCCAGCAGTCAAAGTGTTTCACGTGCATCTTTTCCCATCATCCAAAGAATAAATATCGCAATGTCCTTAATAACAAAAACACACATTTGCTAATATTTGCAGTTGCTAGGAAAGGGCATTTATCATTTTCCACTTAATATTGTATGCAGGCAAGCCATGAATGTTAAATTACATTTCAGCGCTAGAGGGCGGTGTTTCTTTAGTGACATCAAGTTAAAGTCAAGCCACTGAGGTGCAGTAAAGAACAAAGGTTATTTACAACAGCTTTACACACAAGCATTAATTCTTAATTTTAATACAGTTTAACAAGGTGTGATAAAAAAAAACGTCCTTTCATGACAATATTTTTTTTTAATCAAAACATTTTATGACGGTAAATCTGCGATTTTTGCAAATTGCTGATTTTGCATGTGTCATCTCATGAAGTTAAAAAAGCGCTTTCATTTTTAACAGATACAGGAAGGCCAAATCAGATGACATTTCATTTCATTGTTCGTCTTTTTGTCTTATTCTTTCAGCGCTTTGGGGCATGTTCCTCAGTCTAAATCCGAAACATTATGTGAGATGCCTGCTTGGCCAGATTTGATTTAAGCGTTAAGTTTTAAAAGAATACTCGTTTGAAGAAAGCATAGCCAATCAAAAACTACAGTATCCATGCAACTAGTTACTAATAAATTTGGCAGATTTTCCCACACAAGCTCAAGTAATAAAATTCCTGTTCACAATTAGTTTCATGACTACCTCCTGAGAATAGATGTAATATCTAAGTCTCAGAATGATCTACAGTTGTGATGAAACCAGAAGGTGAAAGCATCCAAAAGCAGATGAAGATTGTATTGCTCTCCTCCCCAGCTTTATGAAAGATGGTAAAGATAGGAGTGATAAGGGGAAATAAAATGTGGCAAGCTCTGGTTTTCTCTTAGTTTGTGCTGTGATGCTATCAGGACATCAGAACAGTGGGACGTGCCTTGCTGTAGATGCTGGGCTTGTGAAATATGTTATGCTTCCCTGGATATGTAAATGATGCTTAGAGTTGGACAGGATGTTCCTCCAAATCTTGTTTCTCAGTGACTGCAATCAAAACTATTTTTTAAATAACACAAACTAGTAAGGAACTTATGTTCTCATATACCATAGGTCTTATGTGATTTCACCAAGTAGGACATGTTCCTGGATCAGATTGCAGTATTAGCCCTGATAGCACACATACATCTTGAAGACGTCTGCGTTTACATCTCCCTGCTGAAAAAAACAGCATACCAGCAAGACCAGCATATGTTGTGTTTTGGTGCAGGTTTGCTAGTGAACACCAGCTAAACCAGCATCAGCACCAGCATTAGCACCAGCTAAACCAGCACCAAACCAGCATTAGCACCAGCTAAACCAGCACCAAACCAGCATTAGCACCAGCATCCCATGCTGGTCATACCAGCAAGACAAGCATATGTTGTGTTTTGTTGCTGGTATGCTGATGACCTCCAGCTAAACCTGCATCAAACCAGCATGGACCAGCATAATTCCCATGCAGGTCCATGCGGGTTTGATGCTGTTTTTTTTCAGCAGGGCTGCAAGACGTATTATTTAGATTGATTGCTCATCTGCAATACGTTTCTGAGACGTTTCCTAAAAGATGTCATATAGACATATTGAAGACGTTTTTTATTTAGAATGTATATAAAGCAGCTTTTAAGACCGTCATAAGATGTTTTTACACACCAGATTTATTCCAGATCTCCAGATCTTTACCAGATATCTTACAGATGTACCTGGGCTATCTGGGTAGGTTTTCAAGGCAGCTCTGGCATAGGTATATGTGGCATAGGTGGGATATAAAAGTAGTAGTAAAAACAGATAAAACATGATTAAAAAGAAAACCAAAAGTGATTGACAGTTGTAAAGTCTGACGTCACGCGTCGCTTCTGGGTCCAACCGCTCACAGATGTCATAGAGAAATAACAAAAAATCACAGCTATAATACACTCATATCATAATGAGAAACTACCAAAAACACCTGATCCTAATTTTTATCTCCATAACAAAATCGGAGATTAGCAGACATGGATTTGACGTTTTTTATGAATTATTAATATATTGCTGTCTTTGATTCTGGGAGCATGAGACTGCAGTTTACATATGAGTTTATAAAATGTTGCTTAAATGTGTGAAATGAATAAATAGTGCTCATAATCATCTGTTTAAATAATATTCTCTATTTGAATGAGTGGAGGTTTGGACCCGGAAACAGTATTCCTTACGTTATCACCGAATGAAGAATTTTTTTCAGTAGATTTGAATAAAAATAAAAACCTTTAGATTTTATAAGACTTAAAAGATTAATTACCAGTCTTTAATTCTTTCCAGAATATTTATTTATTTATCCACACAATGCAATTAAATGATAATGGATTAGAGATTTTTTTCTTGTCTTATCACCCAGGTAACCTTAATATAATACACAGCATAATGCACTGATCTGCAAAAAGCAAGGACGCTTTTAACAATGAAAACACCACCTTGAATCCCCTCCGTATTAAATACACCAGGCCTGCAGATGACTATTTATATTTGAAAAGCTAGATATGATCTCTGCTGCTGCATTTCACAAGTAAATATGCTGCTTGTTATTCAAAGCTTGACGAGGAAGAGAAACCTGAACGCCGGGTGTTTTTACTCCGCTATGAACCAGTCACAGGCACACTTATTTTTCTCATACCATTACTTGACTAGATTTAGACACCACACCATGATTTGCTTGAAAGCATTTCAGAGAAGCATCTGAATGTGTTTGTATGGATGTGAGCCGTTGGTAATGGTCTCCGAATTGATGGGGTTGCTGTGGCGACCTCATGGTAATAAGATGTCCAATCATACAGCAGCGAAATTGAGTTTTGAGAAGGTTGCTTTTTTGTCTTCTGCCTTGTTCTGCCTTATCCTCGCAGTGTCTGCTTCTTTAATCTGCTCTCCTTCTTTCATTTATTTCACTGAAGTTATGTTATGTTGCTCTATGAAACATTAGCATATGAGCAAATAGTTTGCTATTATATAACTTAAATAGCAACTTTGTGATATTTTTCATCTAAATTATTGACACTTGTTGATGTTACAAGTAAAAACAATAACATCTGCTTGTTACTGTAGTTCATGTTGATGCTATTCTTAAAGCCTAAACCAAGGAGCTGCCTAACAAGATATTTGGTAAAGGGTTTTCAATGCATTGTTTTCTATTTATCATCTTTTTATGGGTGTGTAGGAGGTTTTGCAGCAGACGCACGCCTTTTCCTGAGATGAAAAAGGTCCGGTAGTTTGAGAAGCAGCATCTGTCCCTTTTCTTCTCATCTCTCCCCTTTAATTACACAACACAATAGCCACGAGATGTGCCCATAATCTGTTCGCATAATCAGCCTCTCTTTTCTCTGTCTGAGCCTCTATTCCGTACGCTAATTCAATATAAATGTAAATTAACACACGAAAAGAATAAAGAAATCTCAATCTATTTACATGACTAATCACAATAAAAGCGTTCCACATGAAATATGAATGAATCCATCATGATTATGGGGGGTTGTGAGTGGGTGCAAGGAGTGCTTTAGGAGCTATTTGAACTTTCTTGTCTCACTTGTGTTTATGTTGTGATGCGCAAGTGTTTGTGAATGGCTTGTTAAAATGTGACATCTTTAAATGTTTAAGACTTTGTATCATTGGGAGCAAAGCCTGCTTTTCTTTGTGTAGAACTCACATTACTGAGAACGAAATCCACCTGACAGCTAAACTATAGTCTAACTGGCATTATTTATAAATTGGATGGAAAGCTGATAAATGCTGTCAGAATTGCTTTCCCTGATGAATGATATCTTTGACTACCACTAGTGCTTGTGATAAAGACAAGACATTTGTCATTTGAATGAATTAGTCACTGAATTTGATATTTAACTACTTGTGGTCTTCAAGTCTTAAAGAATATATAGAGTTTATTTAAGTAGTGAGTAAATCAAACTGATCAAATCAGTTTACTATGTTTTATTTGATGTTATGTCTGTAAACAGGTCTGACAGGTCTTTTAAACTGAAATGCATTTCCCACTACAGTCTATTATTGTGGTATAATTGATTTTAGATACATGTCCCTGAATGGCACCCTTCAGAGGTAATACTCTCTTTCAAATTGTTCTGCGAGGCCAAGTAAGAGGAAATAGATTTTTAAAAGAGATTTGAGACAGCCAGACAAATAGATTTACTTTTGATCTTTTTATAAGAGTCAGAAAACTACTGAAGTGAGTCAACCCAAAAACTTGGCACAAAGCTGCTAGTTTGTGTGTTGTGCTGTCAAATCAAAAAGAAAAAGCAAACAATAATAAGCAAACTTAAAAAATGCTCTAACAACAAGAACAACTTAAAATTGTAAAAACTAAAACCTTACTTGAAAACTAAAAGGTAACGTGACAAGGGAACAAGATCAGATTTGTAACTTTAGTCAAATAGCATATGACCTGTGAGAATCTGTCCAAGCATAGAGCAAATTCAATATCTTGAACAGAGAGGTGGCTTGGCATTCAGTAAGATATTAATGTAAACAGTTTGGTGCAAACAATAATCTTTAGATTAGAGGCTTTAGATGTTTTGAAATAATGCTTCGTAATTTGTATGCATGCCTAAAGCTGTATTTGCAAGCCATCATCTATAATACAAAACGATAAATGGACTGTTCAGATTATACAGCTACAAATGATTACGGTATGTCTGTATGTTTGCAGCTGAAGTAATATCACATAAAAACACAATTTAATTCATACTGAGCACGCAATGTTGTAGGTTACTCTTTGCAAGTATGTATCCATCCTTGGCGTATGTCGATTACTTTACTCCGCAAATAAAATAGCAACTAACTTTAGGTAAGCACTGACAGATAATGTAGGCTTACATGTCTGAAATCATTAAAACCCATTTATTATGTACTGCTAATCTTCCATATCCAACATGATCTCACGGAAAGTCGTGTTATAGTCAAGAAAATGTTGATTAATTATCTGAAAATATCGGAATTTTGAGCATGAATGTTTTTTGTCACTCGCACAAATTTCTATAGTTTTTTGTGTTTGTGCCAGGACTTTCTTATTCGTGTCATTTTATGTATTGTATTGTTTTTTTCTAATGTTGTCACTTGGGGTTAGATTTGGGGTTTGGGTTAGAATCATTTATTCGTGTCCATGGCATGTTATTCAGCTTTTTTTGCCTTGAGCACCAATGTCTTTTTCGTGTCACTTGCACAAATTTCTATAAATAGTTTTTCATGCCCGTGGCACGACTTTTTTCTTGTGCCATTTTATGTATTGTTGTCTCTTTTTTTTTAAATCATTGTCGCTTGCACTGTAACATTTTCTGTAGAAATTACAGTATTACTGGGTATTACTGGCAACTACCTGCCAGTAACTTACTGTAGATTTAAGTTATTTATTTACAGTTTGTTCAAAGTTAAATGAACATGAAACATTTTCAGTCTTTATCTTCTACAGTAAGTAACTGGCAACCAGCTGCACAATTATAGCACATTTTTTACAGTGTGGGGTTGGGGTTAAATTTGGGGTTTGGGTTAGGATGTACTTTTGGTTTCTACATGTTTTTCTTCCGCTTTTAAAACTATTCTCACCTGGAGTTGGTGTTAGAGTTGGGGTTTGGGTTAGGATGTTTAAAATTGTAACAGAAAGTGATTCTAACCCCAAGCGACAATAGTAAAAAAATAGAAAAAACAATGAGAAAGCAATACATAAATTAAAACGAAAAAAAAGAAAGTCGTGCAACGGACATGAAAAACTATTTATAGAAGTTTGTGCGAGTGACACAACAAAGACACTCGTGCTCAAGGCACGAAAAAGCTGAATTTCGTGCCATGGACACGAATAAATTTTGCGTTACTATAACATGAATTTCCATGAGATCAGTCTGTCCATGTCCCTTGGGTGAGGAAATGTGAAACTTTAAGGAATTCATTAAATTTATATAATGCATAAAGGTAGACTGAATGATTGATTATGCGATAAATATTATGCTGTTATAGACTTTGCATAGTTTTGCTTTGTGTGTCATGTTATGTCATTCAAATGTAGTTTTTTACATTTTTGTGCAAGCCTAAAGCCTTATCTCCCTCATAAGCAGTGCAGCAACTACAAAATAGGAACTGATGATATATGATCTTGATATGATTTGAAATAAAAATAAACCGCCAGAGCTCATGACCAGATTTATGTGTATTTATGTGTTGTGTTGTGTACTACTAACGATCTCCTATAACATATACCACATACTGATGTCTTTTTTTATTGATCTCGAAAACTGTATTTGTCTAAGTATAAAAATGTCAATGATACACTTGTTTTACTTGGACTTTACTACAATTTTTGAAAGATAGACTTGGCAATTTGAAAACCACACATACTAAGATATGGGACATTCATGTACATCTATATAGCACCATATGGTTCTACACAGGTGCTTCATAGGTCCTATATGGCAACTAAAATGGTTCCCCTATGATTACGAGCCAGTAAACCACTTTGAATTTACTATGCATTGTACACACCTAGATGCTTATTTATATGAGCTTTATCTGCTTCTGTTCACAGGTGTTTCTGAAGACAAGGCATTGGAGGAAGGTCACAGGCAAACTGCCTCACACAACCGTTACCTCAGAAATGTGGCCCAGTACCCGGTGGAGGAGGATGATGAGAGAGGCCTGCAGAATCTGGGATTTGCCAAAGGTTTGTATCACAGCTGGGTACTGTTCTTGTATGGTAAAGACCAGGATCAGAGCGGGAGGAAGGGCAGAGTTTTTAAGAAAAATATAGAGTAGTGTATTTTTAAGGTTATGTTATGAATTTGTGAGTCAGATATTGAGAGCTATGATCCGTTAGTGGTGTCTACTTTCTCCTGAAATTTATTTTAACAGCCAACTTTTATGTTGCCAATACAACTTACTTTTGACGTTTATTGCTTGAGGCGCTCACGCTGGAAAAGGATCTTCACGGAGAGCCTCAATGAAGACGTCTCAGTGAAACTTTTTAATTTTGAGTGATTCTTTTCTGTCTTTGAGCCTTTGAGACACACAGTTAATGTCCATTTAAACAGCAGAAGTATGTTTTAAAATGTTACTGGATATGATAGTAATTATTAGTCACAGTATATATATATATCTATAATGAAAATATTTGGTGTGGTTGCAATAAATTACTTTATTTTGTTTTAGGTTTCTTTGACACCAGAAGAAAGAAACATTTCCTAAAGGAGGCAGATAACAAAAAGAAACGTATGCCAAGAATGGCTCCTCGAATTGGGGTTTGGTTCTAAGAGTTTTGACAACATATGGTATTATAGCCTACATCATGTTAATTTTCAGTATATGAACATAATGGAGACATACAGTACCTGTTACACATTACAGTACAGTACAATTTTTTTTACAAAGTTCTATTTTGATAATTCTTACAATTACTTATGCACTCTCCATATCCAATGTACAAGTTATAAGGTCAGTATATGGCTCACTCTAAATCACAGCCATACAACATTAACATAATATTCTTCTTTAACAGCCAATTTTAATTTTTGTAAATAAAGGGAGAAGAATAGTGTACAGATTTCTTCTGTATCATTTGATATCTCCCTATTGCAAATATTTCTTGAAAAAAACATAAATGCACAATAATGCAACAATTGTTTTCATCAACTAATGACTGAAGAGTCCATTTGCATATCCAATAACCTTTTATTTCCCAGATGGATATAAAAGGAACTACACTTAAATTTGTACTGATTTAAGGACATTCCCCTTTAATGTGATATTGGAAATAACACATTGTATTAGTCACTGGATAATTATCCCAACTGAAATGTATTATGATACTTTAAACCATTAAATTGATCGTCTCATTATTCTGTAAAATACCGTGTTTACTAGTTACTCAAATAAGTTGCATGTGTCTTTTTCAGTACTTTAATAATGTAATGAAAATAATCCTTTACTATGAATATTTAGGTATGGCACTTTAAAGTTTGTATGTTTGCTATGCGTTTAGAGCATTATGTGTTTTGTACTGAATAAAGGCATGCAAGCTAAATATTGACATGATATGTAAGAGGTGCTTGAAGAGCCAGAAGTGCAGAAGAAAGAATGATGAGACAGAAAGACAGAACAGGTGGTTAGGGTGAGACAGGAAAGCGAGAAGCACAAGGGAGAAAAAGATGGAAAGATTTCTGAATTATTTATTCACCAATGTGAAAGAACATATTTCACTGTGTCTTTTGATCCAGTCTTAAGCACTGTATCAATATTTTAGAGAATACTCCAGATGTGGCACATCTAAAAATGTGGATACGTTCATTTTTTACACATTGTTTATGTTATGCAATTTGACACATTATGTGTCATTTTGTGTTGATTTTTTCATCAAAATACATAAAAGGTACACTGAAAAAAATGATGCATTCAATTTGCTCAATTTTTTTGGGGTGGGTGGTTGCAATCAATTTATTTAAGCTACATTTAAACAAAAAAAGATTAGTAAAGTAAAATAAAACACTTTTGTTTAAATGTAGCTTAAATGGGTTGATTGCAACCACTTGCCTTGAAAAAATTGAGTAAATTGAATGAATATTTTTTTTCAGTGAACAACACAAATTGTGTTAAAAGTAACACAAAATGTGTTGTTCCCATAATAACACAAAGATGGGTCTAAGGGGCAACACATTTAGTTGTCCTTAAAAAACACAGATTATGTTGTTTTTAACACCGTTTTTAGAGTGCATGTCCTTTTTGCATGTTTTATATAATTAGTTTAGAAAGCTAAAGCAACAGAGAATGCATTTATTGTCATATGTATTATTCAAATGTTTCAACATTTGCTAATGTCAGTTTTTGCCTATGCCTTATAATTATGAGAGGTGAACAGCACAGAAAGTATTTTAGTCACGTTTTCCAGTGTTTGTCTTGGGGATAAATGACTTCACTATATAATAAAGCATAGAATCATACTGTTTATTCTTTTATATTGCATATATGTTTATACTTAAGTAAAAGTAGGAATGTACCAGACGTTTAATGTACTTAAATATTAAATGTAAAATAAAAACTACTATTTATGAAATGTAGTGGAGTAAAAATTATGATAATATGCTTTAGAATGTATGAAAAACTGATAAAATACGAATACTTAAGTAGAAAGTAAAACTACTACTGTCCACCTCTGATAATAATGTATTATCTGTTTATACATGCTGTTATTCTGTAGTGTGGATAGTGGACTTATATCTGTTCACTTTGTCCTTTCCTACAGTTGTGATTTTTAACATCATATTTCTATTATTTGGCAAGTGTGTAAATGTCTGATTTTCTTTGCCATTTGCCAATAAAGATTAATATAATTAAAATAATTATTTCCATGTGTTGTCATCATCATTACACGTGTTATCAATAATTAGTGAAAAATGAAATGTATAAATGTGACCTGTATTATAAAAAACTGCAATTTACAGTGTATTACAGCTGATTGTGGCACATTATCAATTGAAAAGTATGCACACATGACCTGTAAAGTAATTTGGGTCTTGTTTGGCTGACTGAAGTCTCACAGGGCTTAATTAGAAACGGTAGCACAGCAGCAGTTGTACGAGTACTGTAGCTCACCTTCCTTCCAAAGCTTTCAATTTGCAAGCTGTCTCAGATTCATATTAGATTCTGATGAAAAACACTGGTCCAGATTAAAGTGATTTATACTGACTGCCATACTGTAGGTATAATACAATTGTCAAAGACATTGTATTTAGAGAAATACACACTGTGCAAAATTAGTTCTATCCTTTTGCTAAACTTTGTTTTTTAGTCAAAACTTTGACCTCTGATTCTTTCTATACAATTCTTTCTTTTCTTTCTCTGATCTTCTATACAATATATTATGTAAACAGTGTGCCACATCAAATCCAGAGCCCCAGATGATTTCAAACTGTTATAATAAAATATAAAGAGTTCATTTGACATACCTGTACACCTTGCCTTATTAAAGCTTTCATCTTCGTGACATTGCTCTCTTTGGTTTTACAATCACAGTTATTATGTAGTCAATGAAGATTGTATTTTGAAAGCATTGTGCATTGAGAAACACTAGGTGGAGATGTTTGTCAGTGCACTGTACAGAGAACTGGAAGCCTTCTCTAAATGTTATTGGTCAATTCTAATATGAAATAAGGAAAAATCATTTTTGTTGTTTTTATAACAATCTAATTTTGCATTTATTTAACCTAAAATATCAAATAAACTTTTTTCAATCACTTTGCTTTTTATGTAATAAAATAAACTATATGCTGGAGGGTATGAAATGTTAGCTATGGTATCATAATCCCCATAATACTTATTTGTGTATTACGACATACACTGTAAAAAAAATCCGTAGAAATTGCAGCTGAGTTGCCGGTAATTCACCGCAGATTTAAATGTATGTTATCCACTGGCTACATTTTGTTCAAAGTTAAATGAACATTTAACATTTACAAGTCTTTGTCTTTACAGAGTAAAACTAAAAAACAGCATCAAGCATTCAGCAATCAACATTCTGGGAAACAAAATCTGAAGCAAAAAACAGAAAAAGGTTGATGATGATTTCTGGTTCCCAGAATGCTTTGCATTAGGCTGTTATTGTATAGTTTTGTTCTGTAAAGATAAAGACTTGTTGATGTTTGAGATTTATTTGACTTTGAACAAACTCTTGCCAGTAAATAAAATAAATGTAAATCTACGGTAAATTACCGGCAACCCAGCTGCAATAACATTGACATTTTTACGGACTTTTTTTGCAGTGTACCGGTAATATTTTGAGTCCTCTTGAACCAGAATAAATGTAAAATGTAGAAAGGCCAAGCTGGAATCTGTTTACAAACCTTAAACACATTGAATGCGGTGACAAACTTTAATTGTTAATACTTGTCAGTTACATTTTTCTGCTTTATTACATTTTTATTGGACAGGTTTTTAACATTTATTATAAACATCTTTAAGTTGACACAGAAATTGGCAAGGTACTTTCTGTATTATTTTGTTAAAAGTTTATTTTATTTTATTTTATTTTTTTTTAACAAAGCTTGTAAATACATAGGAAAATAAAACAAATGTGAAATAAATGAAGATCTTGTTAAATGGGAGCATTCAGAGATTAGAAGATCATGCAAACATCTAAACATCATTTATTTGGAATTTAAAGGTCACGTTCTTTCTGATCCCATTTTTGAAACCCTAGTTAGTGTGTAATCTTGCTATAATAGCATAAATAATACTTGTTAAATGATTAAGCTCAAAGTTCACTGCCAGGCGATATATTTTCTTCAACAGAATTCACCTTTCAATGCCTACAGCGAACGGCAGGTTTGGACTACAGCCCTCTACTTCCTGCTTTAATGATGTCACTAGAAACGTTTTTTTGACTAAACTCCGCCCACAGGAATAACAGCAACCTAAGCTGCTATCCAATCACAACACACTAAACAAACTGCACAAGCAGAACTCGATATGTATTTCTGAAGGGGGGATTTCAGAGAACGAGAAAGACATCAGCCCGTTTTGAGGACAGTGAAAGCAGCGGTATACAGATAATAAATTGTGTGAAAAATACAACTTTTGTTTTTACACGTGAAACATGAACACGTTATATTGCGCAATGTAAACACAACCAAAGCTTCAAAAACACAGAAAGAATGGGAGCTTTAAAAACACAAAATCAGGAAGCACTGGTGACAAAAAATGCTCCACATACTGGACATTACTTAACACTGACTAACATTTGGCTTTGGCTTTAGCTTTGAGAAGAATATAAGCAGATGTAAGAAAAAAAAGACTGGCTTAAAGATTCACTACCTGAGGTAAGACTGCTATTTGTACAGGCTATTCTGAATGGAGAAAAAGCAAGTTATTCCCTACATATTCTGTACATTCCCACTGTGTGTTTTTGCTAGAGATAGAGTTGCCTTAATTTTTTTAGTTGAATCAACTCAGATGTACAAGTCATTTTAACTTACTATTATTTATCTTGACATGAGTTGCTACAACTTAAATGAAGTTGACTTCTTTCAATTATACTTTGTAAGTTATAACACATCATCTCTTGTCAAGATAAATAATAGTAAGTTAAAATGACCTTTAAGTAACAATTTTAAGGCAGCAAATTTTTTTTTACAGTGAACAGAAACACTGATCTTTTCTTTACAACCCCTAAATGAGCATTTGTATATGTAATTCAAAGCATTTTGTTTTTTTTAAGGTTTTACTGAGATGCATAAAAGACTCTGTATTCTTTTCGTCTGTTTTGTACTGTCCAGCATCTCTGCTTTGAGAAGGCTAAACAATTTTGATGACTTGAGGAATGTTAACTATTGAAAACATTTTCCACATCATGGTCTCAAGCTATTGTTCTGGTTTGCACAAATAATAACTTCAGTTGACCAAAATAATGTTTTTCCAAGTAAATTTTGAACCAAGAAGAGGTGACTTTGGATTCCATCGATTTCAAAACTACGAGCATATCCTTCCTCCATTAACCTATCTGTATGACGGCTACTACTCTGTTGGTAATCTAAACTCACCAGGAGCCACTGCATTGCCCACTTTTGTGACATGGGATTTTTACAGCTCACACTACCCTGAAAACAACATGGACAGATTCAAAGCGGCTGTCATCCAAAACAATCCAACCAGGATCAACAGGATTTTTCTCACATAGTACACTTACCAACAGAAGAGCTTTGAACCTTATGACACATACGAGATCGCTCCTGAACTCATACATCAGATCAGACGCCCGAATAACATTAGCTTAGTAGACTTTAATAGTTATCTGTTTAACACGCTATCTCAAAACATAGATATCACTGACTATCAGAGATACACATTTGAAGACGCGTTGAGGATTTTTAATGAGCCAGGTCTTGCTGCGTTTCTGACATTAGTTGGATATGATGTCTACTACAGCTACAGAAACTCTATATTACGTTACAGTACACCTAACTTCAGTGGACTGAAATTGTCTTACCAACCACCCCAATATGATAAGCTTGATCAGCTGAAACTAGAGATGAGAACGATGAGCAAGGGATATGCAAAACTCATTTGGGAAAACATACCAGTTAAGATACAGGAAAAATATCCCGTGCAAGTTGCAGTTTGCAACTCTAAATATACAGATCAAGGATGCTATGTGAAAACAGTAGATGAACGTCCCAGCTTTTCAGTTGCACTAAATCATGGTCTTCAACCCCAACTTTTCATAAAGCAGGATGATTTGGGTAAAACTATTATTTTTCATGGGCCAGTATTTGATGAAGCTAACTCCCAGTAATTCCCACTACAATAATTGGGTTTGATGCTAGTCTACAGCTCTACACTAAAGACGGATGGGCTTGTGCTCGACTCTTCATCAAGAAGACTTTTAGGGATTGGAAAAAAGTCTTCTACAACTCATGGGTGGGGTTTTACAGTAGTAAGTACAATGCAAACAACAAGTATTACACCTATTAGTATGTTGTAAAGTTTAAAGGAATACAAGCTGGCAGAGGGGGTGATGATTATGATGTGTATCAGTATGAGTCTAGTTTGGCAATTGCGCCCGGAGTCCAAATCCGCTTCCTGCTGGATAAGACATATGATTATTTGATCGCACAAACTCTGGCCTGGGAGGATTCTCAAAATGTAATTAGATCCCAATAATCTGATGATGATGGGAAATATTGGTTGTCCATTCCAGTCTTTACCTAATTCCAGAATTAATTTTAGCCAGCACAGCATTTTAATTATGACGAATGACTGGTTTGCTAAATATAAATAATATTCTATTTCATCCATATATCTGTTAGAGATATCTTTTTGAAAACATCTTGATAACATTAATCTTTACATATAAATCATAGTAACGTCTATGTACAATTTAATATATTTTGATTATTTTTAATATCAAATAATCTGATTGCTTTATAGTGCTGCATGATTTTATTAAAGTGTATCTAATGTAAATTTTTGTGTTTATTTTTAAGTGATACCTGGACAGAGTTTGCATGTTTATTTGAAGATTCTACAGCGTACGCCTTAAGCTCAAAATGACAAGAACCTAAAATCCTCTGTAAGGATCTAAAACAAGATGATCACTACACAATGTATCCCATGACTGATACTGAAAACAAGACCAAGGTGATGACACATTGTTGGTCTGTAGATTGCAATCACTGGTGTGGGCTTACAATTTTTTTTTTACAATAATGAAATAGTTTTTGAAATCCCTGCTTGTGAGTCTTTTTCTTTTCTTTCAAGTAGGCAGTAAGTTTGCAGGTGATTTCAGTTTATAGTTTCATTACCTTTTACCAATGTAAGGACTTTACCTAAATGATCACATTCTATAAATGCAACAATTCAAGGTTTGGTACATATTCTGGTTTTAGTATAGCAGGAACAACAAAGAATGTGTCTTAAAATTACTTATTGACACAACTGGGTTGGGAACTCAACTACATAAAAATGAATATGCTTTTAAATACTTTATCCATGTATTATTTTTTTACTTTTCACCTAATAATATTACATGCAATGTCATGGGCAATCCAGCTTGAGTAGCAAGATGCATATGTACATTATCCATGACCTTGCAAAATAATCATCTAATAATCATGCTCGTAAGTTGTCAGAGAGAGTGTTTCACAGCTTAAATATTACTATATTTTGGTGCCTTCTTGAATGCTTTTATTTATTGATCTATAAAAGCAATAATTGTTTTTGCACTTCTAGTGGTAGTTAACACACTTTTGCAAAAACCTGACATAGCACCACCTTTGGCATCAGCTCAGTTTGAATATACATGATTTATGAATTTAACAAAGTACTTTGTACACTCTAAAACCAAACGTGCTAAATAGCACTAAAAGTGGTTCTTGGCTCGTAATCATAGAGAAACCATTTTTAGTGCTATATAGCACCGATAAAGCTCCCATGAAGAACCATACGGGGGTCATATAGCACCACTATAGCAACACATATGGTTCTATAGCACCTTATGGTTTGACACAGGTGCTACACAGGTACTTCATCGGTGCTATATGGCATTTAAAATGGTTCCTCTATGATTACGAGCCAAGAACTGTCACGACTGGGTTGGAGAGACAGGAAGTAGGACGCATACGCAGGGTTCACCATGAAATAATTAACATTTAATATAAAATGAACAGAAACAAAACACGAGGAGTAAAACCATAACACAGGAACACGCAGTACATGGAACACAGGAACAGACATGAACGTAATGACAATGACAATGATCCGGCGACAGGTGAGAAACAGACAGCAGTATAAAAACACAGTACTTAACACGGAACAGGTGTGATGAATCAGTTCATGAATTGTCCAGGTGACGTAATCGGAGACACAAACAAAACATGACACGGATCACCGTGACAAGAACCACTTTTAGTGCTATTTAGCACCGTTTGTTTTTAAAGTGTATGCTGTTTTATGTATATTTGGGTTAACAGCTATTATGATGTATATTGACAGACAGCTTTTTCCTCCCTTATATTTCCTATATTGATTTTATGGTTAGTGCAGTATTGTGGGGCTCAAAGACTTGATAATAGATACCTAAAGAGAGAACATGAAAGTCATTCATTATTTGCACCCTAATGTTGGTCTGAAACTACAGTAATATTACTTTTTTTGTGGAATACACAAGGTATTTGGTAAATAAGTTGTACTTACCGACAAATGTAAAGTACTTACTTTTAGGTATCTACATGGTAATTAACTGGTATCATTACTGTACTTAACAGTGGTACATACTTGGTAGTAATTGTGTAATTCTAGATAAGTACTGGGTAATAACAGATACATACTTGTAGTGTAGGTATACTGTAACTAACGAGAAACATTACTGTACTTACAAATAAATGTACAATATAAGTATTTAGTATTTACAGGCAAGTTGGGGTAAATGACAGGTATTTATAGTGTACATATATGATAACTAATATCAAACACTACTGTACTTACAAATTGTATATACACAATAAGTGTGTACTAGTGAATGTACCCAATAGTTAATGCGTATGATAGTCAATGGTTGGGTTTGCCGGACAGTGACATGTATATGATGCTATATCTTAGGTGGTAGGTCCTATGTAATAACTGTGTAAAAAGCAACACTTTATTTTACAGTCCTGTTTCCATGCAGTAACCATAGACGTACTAGTGAATGTACCCAGTTGTTAATGCATATGGTTATTTAATGCTTGGTTTAAAGGACAAAGATACTGGGTACCAAAATGGCACATCAGTAATGTTTGTTAGTTATCATATAGGTATGGTATAAGTATAACTTACACTTGCCTGCAGGTACCAAACACTTATCATGTACATTTATTTGTAAGTACAGTAATGTTTCTCGTTAGCTACAGTATACCTACACTACAAGTATGTATCTGTTATAACCCAGTACTTATCTAGAGTTACATAATAACTACCAAGTATGTACCACTGGTAAGTACAGTAATGATACCAATTAATTACCATGTAGATATTCAAATGCAAGTACCACACACCTGTCCGCAAGTACCACACATTCACCATATATGTACAAGTACACGTACTGTACAATAAAGTGCTTCCAGGTATTTTTATCTTTAAGAATTCAGTTGCTGCTCTTTATTCATACAATATAAAGGAATGGTGAGTAAGGCTGTCAGTCGGTCAAATTTTTTTACAATATCTCTTGTTTTGTTCTATGAAAGAAAGAACCGAGCAGCATTGTTGCAACATATTACTTTTTAAGAGACATTTAGGGGAGAGTAATCTGAAATTGATGATATACAATAATAATAATAGATGGGCATACAACACAGTGGTAGCTTTGTTTGTGAGAAAATTGCATTTCTTTTGTTGTTTCAAAAGGCACACACATTAGAAAAGCTTACCCTAAACATGTCATGTCTTTTTCACTTATGCTAGCTTGACACTACAGTCATAAAATACCAAAGCTGATTTTGATTGCTCACTTTTTGCATAACTTGTATTTTGCTGGTAAATGTGATTAATGCTCTCATTTACTAAGGTCATGTCTGACTTAACTTTAACAGGTATACCATGTCTAATCCTACCCTATTCCAATCTATCTTACCTAACCTCTAGTGGATCTCATCGATACAAATTACAATCCAACTAAAATCTGGATTATAGGAAAAATCTGGACTATAAGAGATAAGTTTGAACATTCTGCAGATTCAGGGAAGGTTAAATTGACAGATTTCAGAGTTGACAGAAAATCACACAGTATATGATGGGCACTGACTCAGACATTTATCTATCTAGATAGAGGATATCAATCATGTTTAATATTTTGAACTTTGGATGAAATCTTATGGGTTGTGATAAATAACAAAAGTGGTCCATAAACTGTAAATTATATGAGTTTTTAAACAACAGACCTTCTGTCTGCGCTCTCCCATTGATAGACAACTTAATGTGCCATCTCTTGTGGTCTGTTAGTGGTCTGGAGCAATAAGTTACTGACTGTTATTCTGCAAAGACTGCTGAGCGTGCATTTACAACACTAGTAAATTACTTTCTAGCACATACAGTCTTGTTCAAAATAATAGCAGTACAATGTGACTAACCAGAATAATCAAGGTTTTTAGTATATTTTTTATTGCTACGTGGCAAACAAGTTACCAGTAGGTTCAGTAGATTCTCAGAAAACAAACAAGACCCAGCATTCATGATATGCACGCTCTTAAGGCTGTGTGCAATTGGGCAATTAGTTGAAAGGGGTGTGTTCAAAAAAATAGCAGTGTGGCATTCAATCACTGAGGTCATCAATTTTGTGAAGAAACAGATGTGAATCAGGTGGCCCCTATTTAAGGATGAAGCCAACACTTGTTGAACATGCATTTGAAAGCTGAGAAAATGGGTCGTTCAAGACATTGTTCAGAAGAACAGCGTACTTTGATTAAAAAGTTGATTGGAGAGGGGAAAACCTATAAAGAGGTGCAAAAAATGATAGGCTGATCAGCTAAAATGATCTCCAATGCCTTAAAATGGAGAGCAAAACCAGAGAGACGTGGAAGAAAACGGAAGACAACCATCAAAATGGATAGAAGAATAACCAGAATGGCAAAGGCTCAGCCAATGATCACCTCCAGGATGATCAAAGACAGTCTGGAGTTACCTGTAAGTACTGTGACAGTTAGAAGACGTCTGTGTGAAGCTAATCTATTTTCAAGAATCCCCCGCAAAGTCCCTCTGTTAAAAAAAAGGCATGTGCAGAAGAGGTTACAATTTGCCAAAGAACACATCAACTGGCCTAAAGAGAAATGGAGGAACATTTTGTGGACTGATGAGTAAAATTGTTCTTTTTGGGTCCAAGGGCCACAGGCAGTTTGTGAGACGACCCCCAAACTCTGAATTCAAGCCACAGTACACAGTGAAGACAGTGAAGCATGGAGGTGCAAGCATCATGATATGGGCATGTTTCTCCTACTATGGTGTTGGGCCTATTTATCGCATACCAGGAATCATGGATCAGTTTGCATATGTTAAAATACTTGAAGAGGTCATGTTGCCCTATGCTGAAGAGGACATGCCCTTGAAATGGTTGTTTCAACAAGACAATGACCCAAAACACACTAGTAAACGGGCAAAGTCTTGGTTCCAAACCAACAAAATTAATGTTATGGAGTGGCCAGCCCAATCTCCAGACCTTAATCCAATTGAGAACTTGTGGGGTGATATCAAAAATGCTGTTTCTGAAGCAAAACCAAGAAATGGGAATGAATTGTGGAATGTTGTTAAAGAATCATGGAGTGGAATAACAGCTGAGAGGTGCCACAAGTTGGTTGACTCCATGCCACACAGATGTCAAGCAGTTTTAAAAAAAACTGTGGTCATACAACTAAAGATTAGTTTAGTGATTCACAGGATTGCTAAATCCCAGAATTTTTTTTTTTGTACAAAATAGTTCTGAGTTTGTACAGTCAAAGGTAGACACTGCTATTTTTTTGAACACACCCCCTTCAACTAATTGCCCAACTGCACAGCCTTAAGAGCGTGCATATCATGAATGCTGGGTCTTGTTTGTTTTCTGAGAATCTACTGAACCTACTGGTAACTTGTTTGCCACGTAGCAATAAAAAATATACTTAAAACCTTGATTATTCTGGTTAGTCACATTGTACTGCTATTATTTTGAACAATACTGTATATGCTCTCGAAGATCTTTGGCAGTTCACTGTCCCAATACCATTGTATTTCTCCATTCAGCAGCTTGTAAACTCCACTTAAAAGTATTAAGTCTGTCTTCATCTAACATGTGCATAATTCTTCATAATTCAAGTATTCTGTACCTTTTCATCTGCAATTTCTGCATCAGCTTTTTTTCAGTGATGATAATTTACCTTTTTTATTAAGTTTTATTAAACTTATAGGGATCAATATAAAGCCTTATCTTGTGAGGTTATTGCAGTCATAAAGCTGTTAACCCATTCCACTGCATGCCAGACATTTGTAGGCCTCATATTCCAATAGCACCATCAACACTTTTTAGTTCAGTGTTATTTTTGCATTGCTTGTCACAGTTGTGGAAAACTCCAGGTGTCTATAAACACAAATGCTTTGTTCACTGGAATAAAAAAATGTTCTTTAACCTTAAACAATGTTTTCTAGTGTTATGCTACTTGGAAGTGAAAGTTTTCAAGAGAGTGTAAAGCTGGCTAGCTAAAAATGCTAACTAACGCCATGATCCATCCTGGTCTCACTGTTAATATGTAGTAGCCTATTTTTAAAATTTAGTTAGTGTGTAATGTTGGTGTTACAGCATAAATAATACCTGCAAAACGATGAAGTTCAATACCAAGCAATATATTTTCTTTAACATATTCCTCTTTTCAAAGCCTACAACGAACTGCCCGAATGGACTCTACTTCCTGGTTGAATGACGTCAATAAAATTATTTTTGACTAAACTCCGCCTACAGGAATACGTCAGTCGCCAGCTTTGGCTCAAACGGCTCTGGCTAAGCTAAGCTGCTGTCGAATCACAACACACTAAACAAACTCAGAACTTTTACGTATTTCTGAAGGAGGGACTTCCTAGAACAAGGAAGACATCAAGAAAAGATAAGTACAGTAAATTGTGTGAAAAATCATGTGAAACATGAACACATGTTATATTGTGCACTGTAAACACAATCAAAGCTTCACAGGAAGAAGAGGACCTTTAAAATATATTTTAAGCAGCTAATACACTCCTACCCAAAACAGTTTATTAAAATCATGTACTCTTATAAATAAAAAGCATAAAAGACATACAAGTGTAATCTTATTTATTGCAAAATTTCAAAAGCAGTCCCAAAAAAAGTAAAAAAAAAAGATAGTTAAAATAACTATGTGCTGCAGCCGCGGCCCTCTCTGAATATAAAGTCCAGAGAAGAATTAAAGTTGTAAATCCATAGGGCGTTAATCTGGCTTCTCTCTTGTCAAGGCGTGCTTTTCAAATTTTAAAAGTACATTGACTGAAAGACGGGAATGTTGCAAATCTGTGATGTAGCACGCAAGAGCCAATGAGCATTTGATACAAATATGTATCTTTGAACTACCAACATGTACCTTTTAAGTACTAATATTCATGCTTTGGGTACAAAGGTGAACCTTTTTGAAAGGGTAGCCTACTGTCCCAGTGACAACGTTTGTACCTTTATTTCTGAGAGTGTAGACCAGTGCACAATTTGGAACAAAACTGCTTTGCAGATTTGCTTTTTCAATCATAAAACCTTTTCACTTTCTGTTAGAACAGTTTGCAAATGCAGCGCTCTAATTTGCCTTCACTATTGAGTGCAATGATGTGTAATGCTCAGGTCTTTTTGTCATTTGGATCACTGCGAATCTCAACAGGTCAAGTGGTGCAGAAAAACATCTATTATCTGAACCACTCATAAATGCATTATCATGTGCTGGTCTTGTTTGTTCTTTCAAGTTCCTGTAAGATCTTAAATTGCTGTACTAAAATGTTTGAGTCTGTATGTCTTTTTTACTGCACTGTTAAAATGCAGCATAGTTTTAAGTTACTTTAACTAAACAAATTAAGTTCTAAGTTATGTTAACTTATCACCGGCTGTCATAGACTAGTTTAGGGATACAGTCTAGAGTCTAGACTCTAGAGTTCTTCAAACACCACATGGAGGACGTCAAATGCCAATTTTTATGTTTATTTTAAGTTCCAAGCCAGTACAGTGCAAGGTGCTCACATGTGCAAAAACATGATAATTCAAAAAGAAAAAAACTTTAGCATATAAAAATAATAACCTTGGATATAACAATTATATCACCGTACTCAGTATATTGCTTTCACTACCGCCAGTCATAGAGTAGTTTGCCCACTTCCTTGTGTCTAATTTATGCACATGGGTACAAGCATTTAACCTGGGGAAGTATTAAGGTCAAGAATAGGTATTAAAGATCAAATAAAAGTACTAGATGATCAAAAACCCAATTTCCTTCCACCCACAAATTTAAATAGCACAGCACAAACTTCATCAAAACTTAAAACAGTAGGTTGAATTGATTTGCAAAACCAAGCTGTTTAAAAAATTTTTTTACGATGTGGTCTTATCTCCCCAGACAATGTGCTTTAATGTGATAACCCATAACAATCTTTGTTTTGTGTTTTCAGAGCTAAATGTCAAAGAAAATGCAGTATATACCACTAAACACTGTCATCATATGATTGGGTAAATAAATGTATATGTATATATTATACTGTATACAGGGTTCCCACACCTTAGTCAAGGACCTATCAAGGACTTCAAATACATTCAAATTCAAGGACTAAATGTGGGCACACATTTCAAGTGAGAGCAGGGTTACATTGTGTTACCTTTTAAGATACATTGTTACAGTTCCCTGTCAAGGGAACTCGCCCTGCGAAACTGCGGTGACACTTTGGGGACGCTTCCAATAGTAAGTGCATCTGACTGTGTATGTCAAATTAAACCAATGGTGAGGCTTAACGACAAAGACAGGGTGACCTGGGAGCCAGGAAGTATATCGCTATCTCAAATATTGCCAAAAACGGCATACGCAGGAAGTATGGCAAGGGAGACGCAGCGTCTCACTCCCTTCTCAGGGAACAACAGTTTTCATGTGTCAAACAAAACTATGGAAAAAAGAATTTTGGTATGAATCAACATTTGCATATAGATATTAGCATTTAAAGGTGCAGTGTGTAAATTTTCAGCATCTAGTGGTGAGGTTGCGAATTGCAACCAACGACTCATTCCACTGCCTACCCCTCACTTTTAAAACGCATAGAGAAGCTACGGTAGCCGCCACCGGAAAAACATGTTATAATCGGAGACAACTTAGTAAAAAAAGTTTGTCCGTTAAGGGCTTCTGTAGAAACATGGCGGCACAAAATGGGGACTTCCATTAGGTACCATACGGTAATAAAAAAAAGAATAATAGTAAAATATAAAAAGGTCTTGTACACCCCAGATAATATAGTTATTTTGCATTTTTGTCAAGAGAGCCTTCTAAAAATTACACACTGCACATTTAAAGCGATCAGTTTAGCATGTGTGCTTAAGTCTAGAATTTTTATGATATTATCCTACAGTACACAGGGAATATGGATTTTTTTTCCAGAAAACTTCTTGCATAAAATAGAATCAAACACTTTCAATGACCTGTATCAATGTATGTATTCCGTAGACGCAATGGTTTTTATATTGTATGTTCTATTCCCCTACCATCACAAAAACCTGTTGGCAGTTTTTATGAAAAAGTACCATTTAGTATGTTTTTAAGCCGTTTAGTTTACAGGGACACAGGAAGTTCATGAAGTTCACTTTGCGCGGCATTATCGGGGGATTGGATCTTACCCTGCCCCTGCTACCAAGTTGCTTAGCTGAATGGCAGGCAGAAACGCACCAATCTCCCCTTCATACATTCCTCTCTCACCCTATTGGCTGAATTTGATGAGACTTGAAAGTTCCCTATAGGCTGAAAGCTTGGTGGAGAGTTGTTGCTGTTGCTAGGTTCCTGTTGCTAGGATGGGCTGTCGTGGTGGAGGGGAGGCGGGACACACACAATGAATTATGGATGAATGATTTTTTCCCCTTTTTTTGTGCAACCTAGAGAGAGGACTCATCTGTGATGCAGATGAGAAAGGAGTGAGTTAGGGAGAGAGAGAGAGAGTCACAGAGAGCGGAAGAAAGAGAGGAGGGGTGTCTTAAACCCTAGGGCAGGCGTTTGGCAGGGTCCTGGTTGCTGTGGTAACCAGCTGCAAAAAAACTGATGTTGATTCTTATGCAAAGGCGAGGTTCAGGGTTCACTATCTGTTATTTGTTCAGCGGGAGCACCAGAGAGTTGACCTCCTGATCTGAACCACCTCCAGTAACCTAAGAGATTAGCCACAGATGAGTGACAAGGCAATGAGAGAGGAGATGAGGGAGAAAGGGGCGGAGAAAAAAGAGATCAGGAGAGGTGGAGAGCAGAGGAGGACAGACAGTGGGCAAAAGAGGTTAGAAAGAAAAGTTATGAAGGTGTAGAGGTGAAATGTAACAAAGAATTGTGTATATATGAAGAAAGGATGCATTTATGATACAGCAGGAGGTTGCAGTTTTATGAGTATGATCATTTTGGCAAAATAAGGAGCAAGGTTTCAGTATTTACAGTTTGTTACACACAGAGACGTCCACATTAAGGCAAACATTTAGGTAGCTAGTGGGATTGAAATAAATCCCATATCTGACTCTAGAGAGCTCCCCTCAGCAGACAGAGACCTTAACAGCCCTTTCGAGGATCGTATAAAGCATGTAAATTTGTCACAATTGTGGCAGCTTATTGTTCTGCATGGTGCATTTTGTTTTTCTGTCTTTTATTCACCTTTTCCTAGCCACGAATCGCAGTCTCATTAAAATGCGTAATCAGCTCTCTACCTTGGTCTAAACGTGCGGGTCGTCTTTACAATGGCTGCGAGCATTTTTAATAACACATAATTGAATTTTTGTACAATGAACATAGGGCGGGATTTTGCAGTGACAAGCACATGATATTTCATCCTTTATATAAGAAAACGAAAACACATACATGCTTGATACAAAGATTGTTTTCCTTTATTTTTTTAACTCGTGCAGCTGTTCCCCTATAAAGCATTTAAACCTCTCATATGGAATAGGGGCAACTAGCATCCTGTGCTGAGAAGATATAAAAGCCGTAATTACCATAAACAGATGAAGGACAATATGGAGCCTGCTGTTTCAATGTCACAAACACAGAAACACATGCACGCACAAATAAACAGTGTCAGCATGCCCGTACAAAAAGGTGAGCATACAACTGTTGGGGGTTAAGTTTAGTGTCATACCGTACAGTCATACCAGTGGCAACCGGTGACTTTTTTTCGAGGGCGCACAATGCGAAGTTCATCACAACATGTATGTAGCCCTCATTTATGTGTGTGGTTCGTAAGTTCAAAATATGTGTTCGGTGCGTCAAGTGAACCTATGTGCATCGCATGTCTTGTCAAAATAAGTGCCTGCTGCAAACGTGTCTAAAGGGTTTGATAAAAGAGACGCATAATCTCATGCGTAATCAGAGTTTACTGTTAAGGAAGTGTCTAGCGTGTATTTTGAGAACGTGAGTGTCTCTTTTATCATAAACGGTTTTGACGCGTGCACAGCAGGCATTTACTTGCTATGCACATGCTTCACATGATGCAACAAACAAATATTTTTGAAACATGAGCAACACACATGTACAAATATTTTGAATTTGCGCCCCTCGGAAGAGCAGTCATGAGCCGCCACTGTGTCATACCTACCAATTCTATATAATAAAGCCCAAAATTAAAGTGGTGACTTGTAGAAAAATGCCACAGGAATACAGTATAACATCTGTTTGATTTTACCAGAGTTTTTATTTGCTGATTTTACATCTAAAGGGGGTTGCACACTGGACGCGCAGCTTAGCCGTTCTAAAAAAATCGAACACATTGTTTTCTATGAGTATACGCACATCGGTGCCGGCAGGTGGCGCCTGTCCGCGGTGCCCAGCTACGACTACGGAAGTTGCTCAAATCCCTGTCGCGCCACTCACATAGTTTAACAATAAATAACATCATATTTGTTCCAAATCATTATTGGCTGCTAACGTATATTTTGCATTTTGAAGTAGACCCTATCTGACTATGCCCGCACTATTTAATGTGCACTTTCGTTGTACGATACCTCCGAGTTGTCCTAGACGCGACTCGACTCGACGCGGCGCTGAGCTGTGTGTCCGGTGTGCGACCTCCTTAAATCATCTAAATCTATCAGTTTTTATGTCTATTCCTAACTTCCTTGGTTTGTGTCTAAATGACACTCCTTTAAAACTGCATTATCCTATTTAAAAAAAAGTTTATCCAAACATGAATTCTCGGATTATTTACTCAGCCTATACCCGATGTATATAACTTCCTTTCTTCAGTTCAACACAAACAAACAATGTTGTTATCTGGGTCCAAAAAGCAAATCCATCCATCATCAAAGTAATCCAAATGACTCCAGTGGGCTAATAATAGTCTTTTGAAAAAAAAGGGATAGGTTTATGAGAGAATTTTTTTTAGCAAAATGTAAACAAACAGATCTGAGTGTTTAATTTAAATATTTATGTGAATTGTCGTATGCGTGTTGTGTCATAAGATACGTGAGAACGAATGACATTTGAAGTTCCTGATGTGCCACCATCTTTGAATTTAGTGCCCTTATCTGTTTATCACATTCAAGTTTATTTTGATGGCTGTGCTTTTTTGGAGCTTCACTCTTTTGGATTCAATATAGTACGATGCTGGAGCATAAACGCTTTTTAATAAAAGCAAAATGTGTTCGACTAAAGAAATGAAGACATTTACATCTACCATCTTTGGGTGAACTGTTCCTTTAAGCACACAGATCTTATCACACATGATTCGTGGTGGTTAAACTTCAGACTTGTAAAAATGCTTTAGCACACCCGCCCCTCCTCCAAACTCCCCTATCATCACTGACCTCTGACTTTCAACTGCAGAATCCATATCATTTGGGTGTCTAAATGTGTCTGTGACACTAATATACCATGACATTCTTGTTAGAGTCGCTCTTTATCGTTGATAATTATGCAAGCATGGGGCAACGCCTCCTCGACTCTTAGCAGGAAGGGAAGGGAAAAGCCAATCTCAGTATGCAGATGGTTAAAGTCCCCGTGGAGAGGCTGGCCGATTAGATGCGTGTTGATAAACTCACTTACTCTGAGTGACAGTTTGCAATATTGGGGTCGCAGAGGTGACCTCCGTCGACGGCACTGATCAAAACGAGGAAAAAGAAGAGACAAAATGCCAGAAGTGTCCCCTGATGCATGATGGGACAGGGATGAAAGCTTGTGAAATGTCAGTCTGTTTTTTCCCTCGTTCTTGTTGTCAGTCTCTCCTTGTGCTTCCTGGATGGATAATAACCCTGCAGGAGCGTGAGGTGTAATGAGAGAAGGTTCTTATTGAGATCAGGAGATTATCTAAGCCTTAGCTTGTGTGTTCAATCGTCTGGTGTAATCGGATGTAAATAATACATATGTATAAAGTCTTAGCGCTATACTGCTTACACAATATCTGTGTATTTCCTAAAAGTCCTTAAGCGGGTTTGGCTTGCTTGCCAATATCTCCTTGTGTTGTGTTTGACAGGACTAGATGAACAAAGTAGAATAATAATATGAATAATTATAGAGCTCTGATGCAAAAGCCCCTAAATGCCACCTATGTCAAAAATGACATAATGATTTTAACCATGCATTTTGACACGTTTGTCAAATACTTTTGCTTCAAATCTGCTTAATCCCATCCTCAGGCCATTCAGAAATAGCGGTTTGTTGGCAGAATCCATTAAGAGTCTGATAAAAAAAAATGCTCATGTACAAGAAAATATGTCAGATGCACTTTTGGTTTTGTAACTGGGCTTTTCTATTAATACAAACTACACCATTATAATTTATATGAATATCCTTTTAAAATAAATGCATTCAAACCTACATTAATTCTGAATGCATCCTCTCTCATTGTCAGTGAAACTGTCTGGTTGTAAGTTGGTGAGGACATACTGTAGATAAAAGGCTTCATCCATATTCCACCCTATCAAGGCTTTAAACAAGTGGGAATGCTTGTGTATAAACTACTATTCATGTTTCTGTATTCACTGGGTCCATTGCAGAGAACATGTTGAGAGTTCCTGCCTTGTAGCACCATGTTTAAAAAGCTTGTTTGCGTTTTATAGTAGATCAAAGCAAGCAGGGGTCTTGGCCAGACATGAGACGCTACTGCTGCAATCTGCTCCCCTCTCATTACATCCCCGCACATTCAGATGGGAGAAAACAACCCTAGATTCAGTCAGCCATCTCAAGAAGACCTGGATCACTTCCCAAATGCCTCTTCTGGAAGCTACCCAAGCCAAAAATCAAGGTTCACCATTGTTTTTATGTCCAAGACTGGTTACCTGTGTTTTTATATACCGATGTAAAAGATACTTTTAAAGCAGCCCATTTTCAGAGATGCTTGCTGGTAAATGCTCAAATTATGATTATAAATAAATATGTATTTATTGAGAAAAGTTCAAGTCTCAGCAGATGTTGGCCACTGTCAGCAAAGTTAAAAATCTCACAGGCTTAAGATCTTCTGAATCTGAACATTAATTGCTCTTAAAATATCTCCTACTCCATTATTTTCAGGCCTTTTTTGTGAGAGGACAATACACTACAGGGTGGAGAGAGGGTTACGGGATAAGCAAAAGACCTCAAGCCAGGATTCGAACTCGGGGCACCAAAAGTGCCTCTGCACCATGTGTCAAGGCACTGCCCATACACCATTGGCTCTGACAGCATCTAATGTACTTTTAAACAGATGGCATAAACTGTATTCCCAAGTTTACCATATTTCAGTAGAGTTTTTAAATGAAGAATGAAGAAATCAAATTAAATTAATCAATTAACCACTTGATCCTTCGATTTCTCACGTTTTTTCGATTTTAATAGAAACTGTTTCTAAACGTAAAATTTTCTTTGCCCTGTTTTTTAAATGAACTCAACCCAGATCTTCTGAGGTTTACGGGTGCAAAGACATGATTATGTGCTGGATTGGAACTGAGTTTGAAGTACTATTGAAGGGATTCTCCTATTGAAAGGGTCGTCTTAAAGAGCTGGGGTACTGGGCCAGTGATTGTCAGAAGGGACTTGGGCATAATATGGAAAGATAATTGGGTTTCTAAGTGAGCTTCACTATAGGGCTCTGATTGAGTCAGACTCTTGAGGACTTCTAATCGTAACTCTTAGTCCTTGCAAAGTGAAAAACTGTGAACTGGAAAATCTCAGTTTCTTCACATCAGTAAGTAATATCAGAATATTAAGTCATATTATGTAATTACCTATTAGCTTTAAGATTAGATTGTGATGATAAATACATTGTATAACAAAGCTATAATATCAAGACCAAAACTATAATTATATTTACATTTAGTCATTTAGCAGATGCTTTAATCCAAAGCGACTTACAAATGATGAAATCAGGGTTGTTTGTTGGCATGTTTTTTCAATGTGTAAACAACAAAAGATTAGCAATACTTCTAATAAAATAAAATTTGCCATTACTTCTTGTTCTATGGCAGAAATGTTTATTTTTTAAATTTTTAAGCTATTTTTTGGACAGGAAAGTACGTAGAGGAGAGGGGGTATGGGATCATCAAATGACCACGAGCCGGGAATCGAACTCCGGTCGCCGAAAGTGCAAAAGCACCACATGTCGGAGTGCTGCCCACTACACCATCGGCTCCAACGGCAGAAATGTTTCTTCCCATTAAATCACACTTCTTTCTGCCTCTGTAACATTTGCAATTTTAAACATAAGAGAGAAGTGAGAAATGATTTGGACATCTAGGATGCATTATGTCTGTCTCCAGTTTCTGACCTCAGCAACCTTTTCATTCAGATGTCTTAGTGCTGCATTGCCACCCAATGTCATTTTTGATTGCTAATAGTCAAATTATTATTTACTGATTCAAACCGAGTTAAAGCAATGAGAACCCTGTGTTCATTTCTACACCTTGAATACAGTACAGCATATATCTAATAAAAATAACTCCTAAGATTACAGAACTGTTGCCAGCATTAGCTGCTATGTCCTGAAAGTGTGTAGCAGTTATAGATTCTGTCATTTCACATAGGTGGATGTTTTATTTGTGATGGATAAAGTGATGACCTGCTAAAGATCACTGGAAAATGATATTTAGATAAACTAGTACCTGGGCAATTACTGATATGACTCTTTTGGATTTGCTGTTTTTACTTTGCTTTATCTTAGGTTGTTAAAAGGCGTATTTGTGAAAAGTTTAGGTGCACTGTTATTCAATATAGCTGAAGCATTTATTCTATATGTTGGGATAAAACAGAGACAGGTGTATTGGAGAAGGTTTGAAACAAAACTCAGTATGACTCCACTTGGGTGATTCTCACGAAACCATTGAAACACCACGGCACTAATAATTTTAGCTTTAAAATGTGTAATATAGTAACATTAAAAAGCATCAGAATTAACACAATACTGTGTTTTACCTTGCACAATGTGTGATTTCAACATAAGAATTAAATTTTTGGAAATTTTATCTCATTTTCTGCTGAAATTCTCATTACCGCAATGTGTCCGGCTGTGTTTTAACATGCGTTATGTAATTTAATCAAATTAACACAAACATATTAAGAAAAAAATAAATGGATGTTTTGCTAGACTACTTCAGATGACAGAAAAAATATTTACTGAATATTCATGTATAATAATAATGAAGAAAAATTAGGAAAATGATGTGTCCATGCCTGATGTTCTCATCCTCCGCAACACTTTTTGAGAACATTTTAAGCACACATACAGAATTTTAATAAAGTTTGATTTTGAGTGACCAAGCACATGGACCAGTTACTTCAAGATGGCTACCAGGTAAGATCATTTTTTTACAGTTAATTTGAAATATTGTCTTGTCAGAATGCTTACACGACATTTTGATTATCATTACCGCAACAGATGCTTATTAAATGTTAATTTAATTAATAGAAGCATAATACTTTGATTTAAATGCATGTGCAGAATCTCCAAATTATGTTCTTTCAGGTTTGTCATGTCATTTTGAAAATATGTCAGTGTTGATGTTTTCTGACTGTTGCGGTAATGAGATTTTTTAGGACAAATTTTTTAAATTATGTTACAAAAAGTGTTAAATGATAAGTAAAAGTTTTTAAATTAATGTTCCCATTTACTCCAGACTTTGTTTTTTCAATGTCTGGTGGGAAAAAAGTAAATTTAAGCAAATTTAAAGATTTTCATGCTTGACATTTTTAAAACCAAGTTTTCGTGAGAATCACCCACTTACACATCTTTGTGCATTAAGCTTTTAACACATTATGCATAAATTTAACACATTATGTGTCATTTTAACACATTATGTGTCATTTTGTGTTCAAATATAACACAAGTTGTGTTAAAAGTAACACAAAATGTGTTGTTTCAATAATATTTATGGGACAATGCATTTAGTGTGTTGTTTTTAACACATTCGTTCTAAGAGTGTGTAGCCTTTGACCAACCTGCTTTTTGATTTGTTAAATAAGGGACACTTATATTTGATACAAATCATCAGATTTTTACAAGAGAGCTCAGTCAACTGAACTGGATGTGTCAGATAAGGAAGATACTGTATACAAAATCTAGTGCAGTTGGTCTAGGAACGGGATTAAGAACCTGTGCAGTTTATGTGACATTAAGGACGACACACACACATTTCAAGTCTTGAAGTACTCTACTAACAAGCTGATTAGCAGGTACGTTTAAAAAACAAAATGTGGGTTAGGATCAACTAATTTGGAGTTAAATGAAGTTTTACTAAAGGGTAAACAAAATATTATCATTGTGTTTATTATCAATCTTGAGACTATTTGGATCTAAACAAGCTACGATTTATAGTCACTAAGTTCTTTGAACTTGCAAAATAATAAATAAAACAAGGTCTCTTCTGGTCCAAGCTGACAATTTGAAGAAAAAAAATCATGCAAATAGCTCATTATTTGATGTTCCAGTGTAATTTTGTACTAATGGTACTAACGGTAATACCTCTCTTTGGCACAAAGGCATTTTGATGATAATAGTGAGATATCTAAAAAGAGAAAAGAGCACGGATAATGACATTCTGATTTAAGAAACCAGAAACAGACAATAACAATCACAAGGCAAATCATCAAGGGCAATCTAAATGGATAAATTTTAAACGAATGATAGTGAAACTAAGTTAATTAAAAATCAGCTTGAATTAAACTAGTTGTCACCAAACGTAATAATTAATTATGTTATATGGGAAATAAGAATTCCCTGAAAGAGAGTCGACGACATATCACAATTCTCCATAATACTCCAGTTGCTGCAGGAAGCAATTACCATCCATAATTTTTTCTGATAAACTTGTATCCCTCTGATGACGACCAATTAAACATGCACAATTATGGTTACCATATAGTTATTCATAAGATGATTAACATGCCCCCCTTACATTCAGACTGGCTGCATACTGATAGGATGCAGGTTAAGCGACAGATACATATGCAAATCACATGCAAATCAACATACAGAAATAGCAGGAAAGCAAAGCGATATCACAGGGCTGTCAATAATGGCAATGCAGTGCAAAAATTGAGGCGTGACTATTTTTTCATGCACTTCGGTTAAATGTTTCTTTTATATAATTTTTACTATTATGTATATAATTTTACATTTATTTAGTGAGAAACATGCTTTTATAATAAAGTATTTTGTGTTCAGCTTCAAATCTAAACAGATTCAAGAGAATTAACTAGCAATTCATGTGAGGATAACTACACTATCTTTATGTCCTATAATAAGGACAAAAGGATTCATGAATGCAAAAATTACTTAACAATCAACATTTTGAGATTTATGATGTTACTTTATATTGTTCACACAAAAATAATATATACAATTACATTTTGGCAGACCATTCTTAATCACATTGGTAATCAGTTTATCTATATATAATATAATCTGTTTATAAGTCAAGAAACACAGTATATCACAACGAAGAATGTTGATTCCATTAGAGATCACAATTGTTAGAACTGCAAAATAGTTTTCTCATCATCGCATTTATATTGCTCATCACAATCCATTAAATAAATTTTATGCAGAGGATCAAATACAGTGTCATACGTCACATCTGTCCTACACAACACATATATCTGAGATGTTTATATGCACAACTAGTGTAAACACCAATCCGAGCAGGAAATACAACCTATGATTGCATGTCTAGTTGGCTAGCTCTTCTAAACAACAATAATTTCAAGGCTTAATCATTGCACACACACTTAGGACAAGTAAATGTCTTTCGCATTACAATAAATCAGAATTTCGATTTATACATTTGGTCAATTTTCATAGTTTCGTTTCATTTCAAGCGACATTATTTCTCTGTTTCTTGCAAAGATAAGAGAAAATCACATTACACAGAAAAGGTATAAGGAAAAGATGTTGGAAGTGTTTGTGAATCTTATCCTTCACTGAGGAAGAGCTTTGAGAATGGCGTTCACCTCTTCTGCTACAGCAGTCAATGCAAACTCAAACTGTTCCTGAAGACAGACAAAGAGAAAGCTATAAAAACGTACAAATTCAGTGAGCTAAGCACTTGCAAGTTTTTTAGAAAGAAAATGGATATTTGCAGAACAAAGGAAAACGCTCCTGAAATGTAAAAGTCTTGAAAATTGAAAATGTGGGCTTGTGTGGTGTTAAATAAAGAAGACTCGACTAGAAAGTATATGCACAGCGTCTTCTTGTATAAACATGTGTGTGTTAAAAGCTACAGAGAATGTGTGCAGATTCGGTACTCTGTTTAAACTGTGACTCAAACCTGTTTCTTCCCTCAGGGAGGCACTGCACGAAGATCGATCATTGTCTAAAGAGCAACCCTCAAAACGAATGCTTCAAACTTAAGTTTCTCACCGCAGGCCATGAAGAAAACCAAACTAAAGTGGGCGTTCAGTTTAAAGCAAAGCTTACAAAATGTATAAAAATCTCTCTCAAACCACTTGAGGCACTTTTTACGCATTTTAAACCAACATAAATTTGTCTTAAAAATCTGCATGATGTCAGTAAAAAAAGATACAGCATAATAACATACTGTATGTGGAGGATAACAAATAAACACTACTGTGTTTTGTATTTTTAACCTAGTAGGACCCATACAGCCGTGTTTGTACAGCAAAAAGGGTCACCTGGTGACCTAAAGCATAATGAGGGTTTTAATCATTTTTATGTACAAGGTGCTTTAGACAGAGAAAGGCAACTTGCTGTGTAATGTAAGGTGTAATTGTCACCATTTTGCCACTAGATGGTGTCACATTATGGAACATGGCTCAGACACTATGAGGTTCGGCTCTGGATATCTATCTGATCAGTCAAGCCGTTTATGAGGTTCTCATCTAAAGTAAACAAAAGCCGGAAAGCTCATGATGCTGCTAATGCACAAAACATTCCTATTTTGGGCCAGGAATCGAGAGGGTAGCGTGGATTTTAGGAGCCAGATCAATTTCACACATGAGTACCTGCTTTGAGAGCGTTTTAAAAGCTGAGGGCAAAGGGACATCCTTTGGACATATGTTGTCTTTGGTGCAATACAGAGCTAACTGAATGAGTATGTCATTACAGTAGTGCTGCAATTACATTATGACTACATTACTCTGATGTAGGATTATTTTTACAAAAAAATGGAGGAGACAGATCATTAAAAGCAACGAAATCTGAATTACGGCTTCTTAAAATTAGATGAATTAAATAACTAATTAAATAAATTTTATATCTCTTTGAAATACGTTACAGTTTCATGGTGTTTCATAGAAGTGACACAAAGACGTTGCAGTAGTAATTTAAATCACATTAATATTTAACATGTCAAGACCCAGACATTTTTATCACAAAATACACTCATAGACCTTATTTGCCCTACAATATGCTGTTATATTATGTTGCTGATATGATTTGTATTAAATTACTTTCACTTGAAAAACTTTGTTATTTTGTGCATTTTGTTAACTTATTATTACTTCTGAAACCCGTCAAAATCCACTGTGTGCTGGGGAAATAGCTCCGCCTCCCATTTGATATGATTAGCTACTGTATTAAACCACATTAGACTTTGGTTACTGTTTATTATATAAATGCTCTTTGCTGATATAAATATCTGAATGCATAAAATCTGACTACATCGGAAAAAATAGCAAATGAAATACAGATATAACAGAGAGTAAGCTAATATAATGCTTATGCAGTATACTATATAGCATTTAGATTTCAAGATCTTTTCAATTCTTTTAATGAAGGTCTAATATCTTAGTTTACATGTAAACAGGCTCCTAAATAGCTAAGCAGTGTCTTTATCTTGTATAAACAGCAGCTACTCATCTGCTCTTGTTATCTCTGAACTTAAGACTTCTTAATGTTACTTTAGTAGTTTTTTAAGAGCTATCGCAGAGATCTTATCAGTCATAATTGTAATGCTGGAGCCCTTCCTTGCTGTTTTTCAAAACATTGCTACCTGCGGCATCAACAGGATGTATTTGTCAAGGAAAGAAGTGATCAATTAGTAGTTAATAGTTTGAGCCTTGCTTTTGGTGCAATATTGACTGTGTCGGTTCAGATTACCAATCAATGTAAAAGTTGACTGTGTGGATAGAGTTTCATTTGACAGGATGTTATGTGCAGGTATAATTGCTCCTGTTGCTTACTCAGTGGGCCACTTTACTCTATCATAACAATGAAATTACCACAGGATTAAATGACAGAATTACTGTAAAATGACAGAAGAATTTGGAAAACCTCCAACATAAAAAGCCACAACACACAAGTCACCTTTTTTTAACATTACTATGATTTTATTATTATTATTATTAAGATTTATTTATTTTTTCTCAATGTACAAATATTTTTTTTCTACAATTATTCATTTTTTTTTGTCATATATAGTGTACGTTTGATCTTTTTGCTTTTATTCTTTATAAACATTAAAACACCCAGATCTCCTTTAGCACACTGACTTTGTTCTTTAAGGAAAGAGTTCTGCTGGTTTCTTACCTTAGTCTGTACCATGCCTGATCTCTGGTCCCTTAGGTGCTCCAGGGTAGCAGCAATATCAATCTCCTTCGCACCTGCAACACAGCCACATAACACTAGTTCAAAGTACTCAAGAGTAATCCTAGACACATCTACTCTCTCCAGCTCTCTCTTTTTATGTCTGGAATTACATTCATCTTTCAGTGTTGTACAAAGCTTATAGACTGTATCCCTACCTTGTTTAAGCTGACATTAAAGTCAGAAGTGGAGACTGTAACAGTTGCATATACTAAAACTTCAATACTGCATATAATATTTGAATATTCAGGTTAGTAATTAAAATATAATATTAAATATATAACATATAGTAAACCAATAAAAACATGAAATAAATACACATACACATGCTGTTGATGTGATTATATTTTATATTGTTCGCATTCTTGTTGTGAAAATCAGATCAGGTCATATTAATAGAGGGTATGCACGTGACGTCACCTTCGGCGAAAGTAACTGTGGCTACGCCCACTGAGTGGCAAAAGACAGAGCGGCAGCATTTGTGTACAATGTGAAATCAGCTAAAACATGGGGAAAACGCGTCTAAATGGTAAAAAGCTGTTGTGTGATAGACTGTACTAACAGATTGAATTCGAAGCTATCGTTCTACAGACTGCCAAAAAACACCGAAAGGAGAAGTAAATTGATTGTTTATTCCAACGTCCACAGAACACAGGTGGGTTGATAAATTGCTAGGGTCACTATCAAACAGTGGTTTTACTTTCTACTTAAATTTATTTTTTTAAAGTATTTGTAGTTTATCTGTGTTTTTCTTTGGAAAACATATATTCCAAAGCATATTATCATAATTTTACTCTATTACATTTCATAAATACAAGTTCTTGTTTTACATTTAATATTTAATTGTTAAAGTAAAAGTACACAATTTTAATGTAATTAGTATTAAATACATTTTAATATGCAAGTATGATTCTATGCTTTAGAATGTAGTGAAGTAAAATTTTTCACAATACAAACACCCTAATAAAGCACAGATGCTTGGAACATGTAACTAATGTAACGAAGTGTTGTCCACCTCTGCTATCAAGTCCAACTAAATTTAATTCAAGCTGATAATAGTCAGTTTTACTGGCATTTTCACAGCAGCCGCTATGAAAACCAGCCATTTTGTTGAACATTTGCCACTCAACAGGGCGTGCTCCGGTGTGGTCACGTGGGAAAGTGACGTCAATGCCTACCATCTATTGATTGATTTAGGGGTGGTTTCCCGGACAAGGATTAACTTAAACCTTGACTAGGACTTAGTTTTATTAGGAAACATAACTAGTTTTAACAAACATACCTTGTGTGCATTTTGAGGCAAAACAAATGACACTGGTGTATTTTAAGATATTTCAGTAAAAGATGCTTGCAGTTTGGACAACTCTTACATTTATTTTAGTCTAGGACTGGTCTAAACCCTGTCCGGGAAACTGCCCCATAGTCATATTAAATATTATTGACTTAAATAAAACCAAATTATTTAACACTTTTTAACACTTTATTTATATTTATCAGCTGGAACAAAGGAGTCTTCCTTATTTTAATACACTGAAACCTGGCCAGTACATCTACAGCTCATGAAAACTCTGAAACTAAACCTGCAGACCGTTTACACTCGGTGCTGTTGTTGTGCTCCGTACAGACTTACAATGGAGCCATTGATTGAACCCAAACTGTAAAGTGAATATGAAATTTTTCACATGGCGAGAAGGCTGATTAGGAGAAATCTCCCTTTCACCTTTAGCTTGAATGACTTCTACAGAACCATTGTTGTTGTCTCTCATAAATGAGAGGAGTGCAGGAGAGGTCTAACAAGGCCTGATTTCTCATTCATTCATTCTTCAAAAAAGAAAAGAAAGACCACCCCCCTTCTCCACAGATTGATAGAGAAAGAGAGAGAGAGAGCGATGGAAAAAGAAAAGCGGGAATCCTTATAGATGCATTCTGAAAGGGAATGAGTGCAGCTGGGGTTCCAGGCTCAAAAGTGCTCCAACACTTTCATGTCTTAAGAAGTGCAAGATTCCTAAGTTTAGGGGGAAAGAGAGAGAGAGAGAGAGAGTGGGAGCGAAGGAGGGGGATCTTGCAAGAAAAGGCTTTGGAATTAAAACAGCATTCTTCACTAATTTACAATTCATTCCTAGAGATGAAGAAAAGAAAAATACGATGGGGGTGTTTGAGAAATGTGAGTGAGAAAGAAATGAAGAACAGGAGAGGCAGAGAGGGGAATGGAAGAGAAAAATTTCTGTTGTTTAAGACGTTCTGGGGCTTTGATCACAAAAGTGAACACTGGAAAGTGGGCAACCTGGGAACCCCTCCTTCAGAGAGCAGACAAAAGGAAGATGGAGGGGGCCGGCGAGGGCCGAGGCTCCGGACCCCTGACAGCATGGGAAAGAAGCACAAATGTGGTGAAACTCTCCTTTGCATCTGGCCTTTGATCCCCCGTGGAAAAGTCGATGGACTATGATCAGGTCAGGAGTTGGGACGGACCAGCGAACAGATAGGAAGTGAGACGGATTGGGTGGGGCTGGGGGTAAATGCATGGGTGACCTCACCAGATGGAGGTGCTGGTGGAATGGCTCGGCCAGGTTATAAAGGTAACATCTGTCTGCATGGGAGGATCCACATGACTCGTTGACATTTTTAATTCTTTGCCGTACTGAACTTTTTGCATGAGAGACATTTAATAAATTGTCGCATTTAATCAAACTCAAGTGAAAACGCAGACCAAATGAAAAAGCACAAAATTGCAAGTATGACACGAGCTGAAAATGTTTTAATAAGGTGAATACCTAATTTAGTCTGTCTAAACTTTGTCCTTCATCTTTTATTTCACATTAGATCTTCACATTCCTGGCCATTCATTTTGGCTTTCACTCATCTTATACTCAGCAAGACCATCTGAAAAGTAAAACATTAACAGCAACTCCTCATTTGTGCTGTGCTCTCTTACCTTTGGCCATTTTATTTAGAACCATATCAATCAGAATGTACGTTCCACTTCTTCCAGCACCATCACTGTAAAATAGGAAAAGAAACTTGTTATCAGTTTTGAGAAAAGAGCAAACATTAGCAATACAGAGTCTTTAACCGGAAAGCAAAGTGTTCATTTCTGCGTTGTGTTACAGCCTCATTGTTTGATGTTGCATCATTCTTCAGCATTCCCAATAGTACTGTCAAAGAACACCGTACGGCTATCTTATTTTCTCTTTCTCTGCAGAACTAAACTGAATTTACAAAATATATACATAACACAACACTCACTCATTTTAAAGTGAAAATTTTGCATGCTGCATGTTTTCGAGCTTGCTCAGGTTAAAACCCCAGAAATAAAGGCAATGGAAAACCACCTCTTTCCTCATCCCTGATATCATTTTTAATTATTCAAATATGCATGACAGCTGTTAAGCCTGTCTTTCTTTACAATGAAAAACTTCTGGATGATGTGTTGGTCATTAACCCTTGGTGTTAAAGATCATTGGGGCATTATAATAGCTTACACATATTCCTTTAAGTTTACACGGAGGATAAAGGTTACAGACACAATGTTCTGAATATCATAGATACATTTTTTTTCTAAAGAATAAGAGTTGATTGAATACTAATGTCACACTGTGTCTTGAATAAAGGCTCAAATCAAATATCAGAGTCATAATAATAGCAAGGAAAAGAAAATTATAGCCTTCTTGTGTTAGACTGGTAGAGGGCTTATATATGCAATGTTCTTTTATTGTGATACTTGCCTGCAATGAACAATTATCGGACAAGACCTGCCCCGGTAGCACTTGTTAACCTTTCTGTAATGACAGAAAAGGGATAGCATTAATATTAGAAGTATTAAAAAACATACCGTAATGTGCATATTACGAACAAACGTGCATAAACATATGGCATTGCCTAATGCTGTCTGTAAACTAAAAAAGAAACAAAAGACCTATGTTATATACCTGTCTATCAAAATTGTTTGCAGACAAAAAATGTCCATGTTAAACAATTAAAACCATTGGAGAGGTAGTTAAATCCTCCACATTGTTACAAGCCATTAAGGAAATGATGGATGCTTTGGTTAGGTGTCATCATCCAAAACACATTAACCTTGCACAATTATCATGTCTGCAAAACCATAAGGCATTTTAATGCACGCACTGGTCTTGTTGCCATGGAAACCTACTGTGTTAACTCATATTGTTTCTCTCATCCAAAAACCTGCTTTGTGCATACCTCAAGGTTGATTTCTAAAGAGATACAGTACTAAACGAGAACTTTACGCTCATGGGAGATGAGCACGTGTTCAGATAGAGACAGTTATTTTGGGAGAGTTTACTGGCAGCATCAGATATCAGATGCAGGACTAATGCAATTTATGTCTATGTATTATTTGTGTTTTGGATGGGGATAATCTGCAAAGAGAACCTTCATGCATTGAGGGGATTTAGGCAGCAGTGAGTGTTTTTGGGTAAGAGAGAGGGACAGAAAAGGAGGACAAGATTTGGAGTGAGAGATGCGGATGGGGAGTCAAGGAAAGATCAAGGGCCTGGAAGAGGAGATACAGTTTCCAATGATCACTTTTGTGACTATGCAACTGGGCTCATATTACTAGCTGCAACATCACAAAAATGACACTGGCAACCGCTAAATACTGTAGCTGGCCAACCAAAAACTAGAGAGGTGAGTGAGAAGCATGTGACAGATTTAGTGTGAGTCATTAAAGCTAACCAGAGAAACTTAGAGCAAGTCAACACACAAACACCTTAACCGTCTTACCAAAGCCTAAATGTTCGGGGTGTCATTGAAACTTTGGGTGAATGTGCCTTAAAATGTGCCAAAGGAAACCAAACAAAGTAGAGACAAGTGTGCTGAAGAACATGACTGTCATCCTTCAGCAAGGCGTTTCTAGTACAACATTTAAAACACTTTTAAATCAGGTTCAGGAGTAGAAATAGAATCAGGGATCATATATAAATCACCACTGGATAGTTGACAGAGGATCAGATCCACCTCATCCATATAACCTTATTTATCAGTGCATGTGATCCAATATCAGCTTTCCTAATCTAAGATGGTTTCTACATGATTCCAAGCTTTTCAAACATTTAGTGTCACATTAAAAAAGAGAAACCTTTAAAGTATTTACCTGTTAAAATTTCATATTTCCTATACCATTACAATTTTTTTATAAATGTAAACCATACATGGGTGATTCTCACGAAATTAGACTTATGAGGTATCATGAAACATTTTGATAAAAAAAGTAAATGCAAAGTAAGAGAATCAAAATAAGAAGCATATAGTTACAAACATATCTTCATGAGCTATTTTGCACATGATTTCAGATTACATCATACAAACCAACTTTGTTCTTTTTTTACACATTTAAGGGGAAAAATTTCATTACCGCAACGTGTCCATCAGTGATGTGCGGGTCAATGTATAAACAACCCGCACCCGACAGACGTTTTCAACTAACCCGCCCGCAACTCGGAGCGCACAAAAAATAAAAAATAAATATTGTACCCGACCCGCTCCCTTGCCCGCAAGTAGTAATTGTTTAAAATAGTTAAATAGCATCGTTATTTCAAACGACCCGACCGACTGCGACTCGAATATCATTAAAAATATTTTTGGATGACTCATAACCGCAGGCACCCGCTCATTTCGGATCAACCTGCGCATCACTGGTGTCCATGACTGGATTTGGGTTCTTTGACATGGAAATATTTATAATTAAAAAATCTTAAAAATAAAAAACTTCAGTGCATGTTATACTATAAACATTTACAGTAAAGAAACATGTTGTATTTTGTGTTATTGGTAAATGTAGAGACAATAATCAACATCTGCAACAAATTTCAATCATAGTTTAAGTCCTCAAGGAACTAACATTTAAAAAAAAAATTGTTGGTAGGGACATAATTGACTGTGACACTCAAGATGGCTACCAGGTAAGCAGTTCTTATTTTTTCTCTCCAGATAAAAGTTAACATTTTGTTTTTCATAGTATCTAGACAACTTTTTAGTTCTCATTACCGAAACATGAATTTGTAAATGCATATATTTAATGTAATATCATGTTGCGGTAATGATAATTTTTGATAATGATAATCTAAAAAATGTAAATAATTCAATAGGAAATATTTTTTAAATCCTCTAAAAATAATGGTTATAGTAAGTTAAGACCTTAATCTTATATGTGCAAAAAAATTGCCTTCAAGGGTTTTTAAAAAAAATCTGATGCTGGACACCTTCTAAGTCTGGATTTCGTTAGAATTACCCACATGTAAAAATATATGCAAAGTTTAAATATGCCATAATTCATGAATGCTGCATTAATGTTTAATTTGAAAGCAAAGTACAAAGCTCAACAACAGGAAACCCTTAAACAGATTACAAACAAAACAATCGAAACACAACGCAGTCAGTCAACTGCCTCTCAATTGACAAATAAACAGTCCATACATTTCAGTAATGAGAACATAACCACAGGAATTGTCCCCCAATTAAAAATTTTCCTTTTACGCCAGAATAAATAAATAGAATATAAAAGCATAGTGAAACATGTTAAAATTTGTTTAATTGTGAACAACAAAGTTGCAAGACTTAAACGACTCATCCTATTGTATTGCAAATCCTTCTGTGCTATAGGTATTGTTAAATTTCTTTAGGTTTTACCCTAGAGGCCTATTGCATTTGTCCAGAATGCTCCATGAATGTGAAAAATGAGAGGGTTTATGCTGCCATTGGAGCTTTTACCTTTGTTTTATTACTTAATGTTTCACTTCTAATTGAAGTGTCTAGATTAGGGATTATTGCGGAGGCACCGCAATGTATTTTCTACTATAAACACACAACATTATAGGGAGCTAATAGAGAAAAGTATTTGAAATAAATGAGTACTTTCTTTTATATACAGCCCAAGAAATCATAACCCATTATAAGAGAATAAACCTACAAATGTTCAGGGTTTACAAAAGGTCAATAAACAAAAACTTTTAAATAAAATGTATTAGACTGAATTTCATCAACAGGAAACATACCTGCGGAAGTCCAACAGGGTTCTTGCGGACTCTGGAACATTTTGGTCCATCCATGACAAGAAGTGGAACTGAGTAACTGTGCGAGTCTCATTAGTCTGGACGTTCTTCAGGTAGAAACTGCGCACCAGAAAATCATCGCACCAGATATGCTCAGAGACCAGATTTACCTTCAACAACATATGGAGAGTGTGATTTTTCACAGGAACATATAGGGCTTCATTTTCTATTTTTAAAGGCATCAATCAATGACAGTATAAGAACATATAAAGTGTATATAGCATGCGTAGGGATGGGACGATTATCGGTTTCACGATTAACCATGATAAAATGTCCTGGCGGTTAGTATTATCGTTTCAAATTTAATTATCATTACAACCGTGTTTGATTACCGTGATTTTGAAAACTCGCGGAAAATCCTGTCCAGCCAGAATCAGCTTGACGCAGGCACGCGCAGGCAACATTGGTTTTTGCACGAGAAGGCGTGGCGGATGGCAGTAACAGGTGCACTGTGTTTTAATGCGTTGCTTATGTGTGCATTTGATGTTCTTATTTAAGCTACTGTTCATTAAAACAGGTTCGCACATCTCAGGGCTCTATGTTAATGTTCATTTAATGCAGGGGTGTCCAATACGACCAGTCAATCGCAAATGCAATGCCATTAGATCGCACATAAGTTAATAACTGTGTATGCTGCTCCACGCCTCCACGAGCTTCGGAAAACAAAGTGCCAAATTGGCATTATGGTCTTAGAAACAAGTCTTTTTAAGTTGCTGCGCATTTCTTCTCAAGTGTGTTTTTATAAATCTTATGCCTGCCCGCTGCAGCGGAGTCGTCTAACTTCCGAAATTTGGATGCACATTCTTGCCTTCATGCAGGAGTTGATCCACATGCACGGTGTATGCGCGATCGACCGACCGAACGAGAGAGAGAGATGCTTCTGATAATGTTGTCATTTTCTAGTTTATTTCATCAAAACCGCATCTCCGCCATAAGGAGTACTCGGCATGTACTCAAAGATTTTTTTAACTCCTCAAAAAGAATGGAGTAATGGTGACAGCCCTAAATTCAACGTAGAGATTGTCCTCCTTACACACATTTAAAGTGTTATTAAAAAATTTTAGGTAGGTCTTGTCGGCTTTATCATTTTAAAAGAAGATTGCCACACAAAAAAGGCTGGACACCCCTGATTTAATGTTTATGCTTAAAGAAGTGCATATAGCTGTATTTGTTGTTTGCTGATTTTCAAAAATAAAACTTGTTAAAATGTTTTCAGTGTGTGTATCAGTTCTTTTTGAACATTTCCATCTCAATTTAAGAAAACCATAATAATATTGGTCACTATAATCATGATATGAAATGTTCTAACCGTCCCATCCCTACATGCATGTATCCAACTGTAACTGAATGCAAAAGAGTGAATTTCTTCTTTGGTTTTTAATGGAAGAAATAAAGTTTTGGAATCACATTTTCTCTGTTAAATTGACATTTTTAGGTCAAAATGTAAATATATTAAAGAGGGCAAGTGATTACCTCGTATATATGGTAGAGATCAGAGCCTTCATCTGGCCAGTACTGATGGCACTGTTTGATGCCATTTTCGGTAAGAGGTGTTAACATGACAATCACCACACAGCCGCTCTCCCAAACCATCTGCACAACAGAACAAACATGCAAGAACAACATTACACTGGAGAAAGGGTAGACAAATAAAGGTTGAAAAGAAATATTCAGAACAAAGCATCACACTTTCTACAGTAACATGAGATAAGCTTTCTTATAAAACAAAATTGGCCTGAAAAACTCAACTTCGTTCATCATTGTAACAGACGTTTAGTTCAGTCTTCCCACTCCACCTCTCTCGTCCTTTATCTCTCCATCTCTCCTTCCCCTTACATACTGAACTTCCTCAGTCTTGCTCCATTTCCTCTAATCACACTTTTACCGTGTCCTTCAATCAAGGAAAGGCCCACTGTGGCCATTAGGAAAATGAGGGAAAACACTGACTTTTATGGGAGCAATAAAATACAATGGTCCTGCTCATAAAATAATCAAACTCGTGTGCCACACGTCCCCACGGAGTCATTAAGTGAGAAATGTAGAGACATTATATTGTGGTAAACTGGTTCAAAACGTAATATAAAGTTATCATTTTAATCTTACAAAACACTGGAGATGCAATTGATTAAAAAATACCATGTCCAACGCATGATCTCATGATGTGAGAATGATTATAATAAGAAAAAAGCCTCGATTCAATTTAGGTTTAAAAGTAATAATTTTGGGTTAAGTGTTTCACAGAATAACAGAATTTGTGGCACTCATTCAAGCATAAAGAAAGAAATGTGTTTATATTCTCACATGAACGGTCAATATGTTTTCAGCATTAGAAAAATGATTTCATTTGTATGATTTATGAGCTTGAATACTAAGATCACAAGGCTGCATTCTTCAATACAGGAGAAGAGTCTGGGAATTGAAGGTCAGTGAAGGAGCTCACACTAATGTTCCAGACCAGGTGATCAAATATTGTGTTTAAGCTTTGCAGTGCAATATGCAGAAAAGGTCAAACAAAACCAACAAACAAACATGTCTCTGAAACAAACCAAACAGCCTCATCTACAGTGAACTGCACTGAGATTGGTTGCTCTGTGCTTAGAATTTAAAACATCAATATTATATATATCAACCGTTTTTTAAATAATGTTAATGTGAAGCTAAAAGTTGTCTGAAAAGCATCTTTAGTAAATTAGGAGTCAAAAAGATAAATGAGCACAACCTTTAATTCTGTCTTTGGTCAGTTTTGAATCAGTAAAAAGTTAAGGACTTTAAATGAATGATTTTAGAGCTATTACAATGTAAATTCTTCTTGCTCAACTGTTTGTGTTACAGTTTTAAAATATTAACAGTCTTTGAAAGACATGATAAAACTAAGGCGAAGCCATCCGCTCTCTGTCGTGAGTTCAACACGGCAAACTGCAATTCATTGACTAGCCGCTAGAGACTGGCTCCAAAAGGAAGTCAATTCCCATAGACCCCCATGTTAAAATGCCCAAATTTACAGCAGAAATAAATATGTTTAGAGCCTGTTACAAAAAGTGTTTTTTGGTCTATATAGCTAATTTTCCCTTCATGACAACTATGAGGAGGGTGATATTTTTGTAACTCATCCATTTAAATTATACTAAGCCTTAAAGTTCTGCATAATAGGCTTTATACCCAGCTGCACTACTTCCTGAACTTCAGCCAGCTCCTTGTTTCCTGTCTGCCATTATTTGACAAACTGATTAATCCAGGTGTGCCTGACCTCAGTAGTCACAACAACAATAATCAGACACAACTGGATTACTCAGTTTGCTTGCTACCACCGAGGCCAGGCACACCCGGACCAATCAGCCCGTCCAACAATGGCAGACAGGAAACAAGGAGCCGGCCGAAGCCCAGGAAGCAGTCCAGCTGGGCATAAAGCCTATTAAGGGCGTGGCCACTTGAGTAACAGGTGCTGTCACTCCCGTCAAGGTAGGTAGGCGTGGTTTCAGCATCCAGTCACCTTAGCTCCACCCACGTCCAGCCTCTTTGCCGATTTTCTATTATCCAGGAGTGACACGCTGCCAATATTGCGATGACAGGCTCCGCCTACTTTAAAAATGCTCTTCAGAAACCTATGGGTGATGTCAAGGACATTACGTCCATATTTTTTATAGTCTGTGGCTAAAACAGAGGTAGAGATTCTTGTTTGCTTCAGAAAGAATGATAACAGTTAAAAGCGCAGCTTTTTATATAAATCAATTTTGTCCTTAATAAAATGAACACTGAGACAACGACATGTTAATTGACAGGGATTAATGCCCTCGGTTTCATTTAAATGGAACTTTTAATTGGGCTTTTTGGATTCAGCACTTGGTTGACTGTCTTTAATTCATCTGTATGAAATTAACTTACTTTAGACTATTAATTTTTCTGCCGGTAATTGACAAAATGACAAATACAAACAACAAATAACATCAATTAGTGCACACCCACATCTGTTACCAAACACAGCTTTGTGATTATAGAGGGTCAGATGACAGCAACGCATTACCACAGTGAATTTATTAAAATGCAGATTCAATCTGAGCTTTCCTTTTAACAACATTTACTTATCTAATCTTCAATAAAACCAATAGAAAAAACAGGCTCAAATTTTCCCATTTGCTGTTATCTGTTGGACTCTGGACGAAAAATGTAATTGACTAAAACATCTACCCCCTCCCAAAACAGGCGTTTCCTAAAAGTATTAGAGCCATTAACGCTAACTTTAAAATAAAGCAACCAAACAAGTTTCACCAAAATCCATTTGTTTTAATCAAATCTCAGAGAAAAGGTTGTATTAAAGGTATTAAATGACGAAATGCTTGGGGGAAAATAATACAACATCAGGGAGTCTTTCTCATGCTTTGTAGTCATTTAAGGTTGTTAAAGTGAAGGACGCTTCTACGTCTTAGTGTTTTTATTATTGTGTTTAAACATCTGTGTATGAGAAAGCATCAGATTAAATTCAGTGATAAGTGATACGCAGAGTTGTAGTATAGTCAGTATTTAAAAAACAGCTTTTGTTGGTAGAAAGCCCTTTCAATTCATGAATAAATCCTAGTTTTGCCTTGAGATTTCATACTGTCGACAGTGAATGCATTTATAATATACTTAAAATTTGATTTATTTTGACTTGTGGATATTAAAAGTAACTTTTACTGCATTCTAATTATTAGTGTATATCCACATAACACAGTGGTAATTTTCATCTAAGTGATTAAAAGAACCTGTGCCCACTTCAATTAATTACTATTTTTCTAAAATGCAAACAAAATAGCTTTGAACATTAATCATAAATGGAATCAAATAGACCAATATTTTCTTCAGGTTATTCATTCATTCAGTACTTGTGTTTTCTCTAGATGTGGAGAGTTAACATTAAGTTCATACCTGCCAGAAGTCTGCCACAGTGGGGGCAAGAGGACCTTGAGCGCAGATATAGGCTGGGTTTCGGGGGTCATGGTCCATCTAGAAAGTGAAAAGATACATAAACATTTATATATAATAACTAAACACCACGGAGAAAAGACATTTAAATGGTGATAGTGGAGGTTCGATCAATTTGCAAACGTGTACCTAAAGTGTCTAGACCCATGGCAAAAAACGTAATATTGTACTTGTAAAGTTACTCTGGTGCTCTCTTCTGAGACGAAACCTCTAGCCGCACAGATTCGGTTTGTTATTTATTTGCTTTCCGAACGTCCCTCCAATCTTTGGGGAAAGGGTAAACAAACACGCTGCCAAGAGAAACAGAATGTCCACGACATTCTGGACATGTTTGCAGTTAAAAGCCTGAGAGAAAAAAGCGAAAGGAAAAGCAAATCAAATAAAGAGAAGGCACAGAGGCATGTCACTAATGAGAGCAGAGTCTACTCTCTCACGATCACCTCCCCTCTCCGCCTGTCTTTCTCCTTCTCATTTTTATCTACCCCATATCCTCTCTCTGTTTCATTTCTATATCATTCCATCAACTCTCTCTCTCTCTTTCCGAGCATGTGCATTCTTTAATACCTCTGATTAAAGCTGGCTCGGAGAGTAAAGAAAGGCATCTCTCTAATCAAACACATTTATTGATGAGCAGCTCAGTGGCTGGAGGAGGGTGTCTATGTAATTGTCTGTGTGTCTGTGTGAAAGCTTGAAAAAGCTAATGACTGAGAAAAAACACTTGATATAGATATGACATCCAACCACAAATACAGTAAATAATGACAGGCAAGATGATCACCAACACCTCAGTGAATCAGCAGAAAAACCACAAGCGAAAATAGATTTCAAACCACTGGACAATGTCTCTTTAATGTCTTTAATTGAATATCTTTGCAAACGGCGGATGGTCAGAACTCAATAGCACAATGGCTGATCCACCATATTATTTTTAAGATCATACATGGATTATTCATATCCTTAAAGGGTTAGTCCATTTTCTTAAAAAAATCCAGATAATTTACTCACCACCATGTCATCCAAAATGTTAATGTCTTTCTTTGTTCAGTCAAGAGAAATTGTTTTTTGAGGAAAACATTCCAGGTTTTACTTTTTTTAATGGACTTTAATGGACCCCAACACATAACAGTATTAATGCAGTTTAAAATTGCAGTTTCAAAGGACTCTAAACGATCTCAAACGAGGCATAAGGGTCTTATCTACAGGTAGCGAAACAATTGTCATTTTTGGAAAAAAAAAATGCACTTTTAAACCACAACTTCTTGTCTATCTCCGGTCTTGTGACGCGCCAGCGCGACCTCACGTAATTGCGTAATGACGTCGAAAGTTCATGTGTTACTGAAACGCACATTTGCGGACGATTTTAAACAATAAACTGACACAAAGACATTAATTAGTATCATTCGACATACAACAACGTCGGAACGGTCCTCTTTCTCCACACTTGTAAACACTGAGGCGTAGTTTCGATACGTCATCCGTCACCTCTTGACGTGATAACGTATTACATGAGGTTGTGCTGGCGCATCTCACAGCCGGAGAAATAAAAAAAAAAAAATTTTCTTGCCAAAAATGACAATCGTTTCGCTAGATAAGACCCTCATGCCTCGTTTGAAATCGTTTAGAGTCCTTTGAAACTGCAATTTTAAACTGCATTAAAACGGTTAAGTATTGGGGTCCATTAAAGTCCATTAAAGTGAGAAAATTCCTGGAATGTTTTCCTCAAAAAACATAATTTCTTCTTGACTGAACAAAGAAAGACATCAAAATTTTGGATGACATTGTGGTGAGTAAATTATCTGGATTTTATTAAAGAAAATGGACTAATCCTTTAAGTACAAAAAATCTTGGAAGTCAGGCGTACTTTAAAAATCCACAGAACCTTTCTATTGCACAAAAGGTTATTTTGCAATGGAAAAAGTTTCTTTACTAAAAAAATAAATAAATAAAATCGATCTTTGACGAAAAGGTTCTTTGGGGAGCCATACATGGCATTTCTATGACATTGCTACAAAGAACCCTTCAAAGCACCAAGCTATAAGTGTACAAAAGCTATGACTAGTACTGCTATTTCTGTGTATGATGTACTGTATAGCTTCTGGTCTTTCACTCTGACCATTAGTCCAGCACACAGCAACCAACAGCCCACTCTCTATCTGTCCATCAAAAAAACCATCAACACCAACATCTATTCATCAAGTCTACAAAACTCCCAAGCAAATACCAAATCTTTTCACTGACTCCAACACAACATGCCCATGCTAACGTTAGAGGAAAGAAATTGTTGTCTGGGTGCATTACAGTAGAGCACCCTTACGACCCGAAATGTCTTGTTATAATGAAGATGGAAACTCGTCATCGGATTGGAATGTGGTCATTTTGAGGTACAACAAAAGCTTGTTTGCTGTAAGGACGTGAGGTATGCAGTCTTGTTAGGGTGTCGGACCATGGAGCTTATAATACGAAGGAAAGGTTAGAGAGGGGATGAGACTACAGTATAACACTTCAAACATTTCGCCTGTTCTTTCACGTGTATGTGTGCTTGTGGGTCCTTGAAGCTTCAAGCAAAGATCATATACAGAATTAGTCCAAAAATGCTCTAATTTTGATGAATGCTTGTCAAGCTTTGTTAATGCTGATCAGATGCTACAGCTGTCTGTATAAGTGTGTGTGTTCGGTAGCATGTACGTCTTTCTTTGGGAGCGTGTTCGAGAGTATGTATGTCTTTAAAGCACAAAAGCTAATCACAAAGCCTTTCAAAACTTTTAAAACTAATTGCATGGTTCAGTACTTCTGTGCTAATTTCTCTATAGCTTCACAAAAAGATCAAACACCACTTCATAAGAAAGACAGATACAAACCCCATGGTTACAGTGAATGACACGCACACCCATTAGCATGGCAGAAAATGGATATAATTGCTTTGCACAACCTTAATTGTTGGCAAGAGCGATTTAGAGGTAGAACAATTATATATACACAAGACAGCTAATGCCGGCAGTCTATATGAAACTGCTTTTTGACTACCCGCTCTCTATAAAGGCAGTTATTATATAGTCGAACTGTCATTTTATGCTCTTAAAATCTAATTACCAAAACGACAAGATTTTTTTATCAGCAAACTCAGCACCTTAAAAAAAAACATGCATCGAAAAGGGAACAAGATCAGATATGACAGCAGATTAAGACACAGGATGATTGCTTGCAAAAGATTTTAATATAAACTTCTTGAAACATCGAAAAGACAAAACAAAATTGTAAAATCAATGGATTTCAAAACCTGCTAAAAGCTGCTAAATGCATAATAACAAAAAAGGTGCATCATGGTGCCACAGAAAAACCTTTTGTCTGACTGCATGGTCCCATAAAGAGCCTTTAACATGCAAACAATTTTCTGTATCAAAAAAGATTCTTTGTAGTAAAGAAAGGTTGTTTAGATTATAAGAATGTTTCTTTTAGGAACCAAAAATTGTTCTTCTATGGCATCACTGTGAAGAAACTTTAATGTGGTTTAATGTTTGCTAATCCATGTGAAAGCTAACGCTGGTCAATTTTCTGAACAACATTATCTGAAGGGCTTTGCACTAACTCGTGCCTTTATTTAGTGTGTGTGTGAAAGAGAGAAATATGGTAATAGAGAACATAACTGAACCTCAAACAGTCACAAATACTGGGTGCTGGTGTGAGGAGGTTAAGAAAAAATATCACAAATGATTTACTTTGAGGCCATTTTGCTTTCTTGCAGCTAATGAGAAAGAAGCTGCAAACATTGACAGACATAATTATCACAGTTTTTGAAACGCACATTGCCAAATCCCCGCTGCGCTTTAATTACCGCGCCTCCATGCATTTGTCTCCGCACCAGCGGATCAGTGCACCCAACCCGGACTGCAGCGCCAAGCCCTCGGGGAGGGGAGGAGGGGGGTGCACGCTTGTGCCTTTTGTTTCTCCTTTTGATGAGTTGGAGTCCAAAAATAACAGCATGTAAAAGTGACTCAGTTTGACTTTCTCAGTGTGATGTTGCTACACAGGTATCATATTGATTAACATTATGTGTACGTACTGATTAAAAGGCAAAAACAAAAATTACAGGGCTTGTACTGTGTTTGTCATGGCGATGGCACTACACCGCTGTCTCAGTGTTTTACAAGAATGCCCTTGTGTTCGTGTTGCCTGGATCATTTGTGAATACAATCGTGTCTACGGCGTGGATACTTTCTATGACACAATATGTTCGTGATTGATAAAGGGTTGTTTTCTTTTGGTGCAAGAAAATTAAGAGTTGGCTCAAAAACTCGATAAACGGCATTTAAAAAAAGAGTTATTACCAAAATCAGTATTGTATCTAGTTAGTATTAAAAATGTAATTCTTAATTTAACGCAAAATCTGATTTCCGCTGTGTTATTCTGTCATCTTTTCTTCCTTTTTCCCAAAACGCAATAAACGCCACTCGTCCTTTTCTGCAGAATGTAATAAATCCGCTCAACAAATCACAGCGCACCATTCCACGTATTGTAAACAACAATGGCGGCGCGCTGAATACACACAGAATCCTAGTTTTCCTCATTTTATTTGTACTTCGTGAACGAAACGTAAACCATCAAAATCTAATAATTTACATGAGAGGAAAAATGCCGGCTGTTGCTTGTTCTCACACGGCAGCATCAAGCTTCTGTCATGCTAACACATTGACCCCAGGGGATCTTATGACTTTCTATTATTTTACTCAACGAAAATTGAGCAGGACCAAAACATTTTATACCTGATCGCTGTCTAAAAAGTTCAGTGACGACGTCACAAGGATGACACCAGCAATGACCGTGTTATTAATATGACAAAGTAAGTGATTTGATTAATGGCATTAATGCTTTTTTTAATCCGTGTATAGCACTAGTCAACTAAATGAATATAACATGGCAAAGATGAATGCACATTTATATATTGATTGAATAGATTTATAGCATTTTGAAAAAAAAAACTTGTCATGGATTTATTGCATTCTGCGGAAAAATAATCAGTTTTTATAATAAATCTTTGAAAATCAAATTATGGATTTGAATGTTTTATGTTTTTATAACCTAAAGATGCTATGTGAAAGTTTGTAACAGAAAATAGTGGTTTTCACCTTGATACTTTCTTGGTATAGAAAACAATTTTTTACCAAAATTAGTCAAAATGGATTAATTGCGTTTTAGAACCAAACAATGATTGACTGTTTGTAGTTGTTATGTGCCATTATTTTGCTCAGTGTCTCTGCTTTTACATATACATATACATATACATATACATATACATGAAAGAGCATATTTAACAGTCTGGGAACAGTCTAACATCACTGTTAATCCACAGAGAGAGGCAAGAAGAAGAAAGGGAAATAAATCTACAAGTAAATTAATAAAATATAAAAGCAACAGACTAAGGGAGAGGTAAAATATTGAACTGCTTTTGGCACCTGGCACCATCAGACATAAATACTGTATGCAGAAAGAGCCCATGTTTCAGTCACATGCATTGTTTAAGGAGAGATGCACTGATATTACATTTTCCCACAGATACTGATAGCTGATCATTCTTACTGATATCTGACGATACCAATAGTTTAGTTATTATATTACCTTGCTTTAACTGAATTCTGAAGATTAAACTTTCTGAATGTTATTCATTCATATAATGATCATTAATATTGAAAATTAAAATAGTGACGTTTCTTTACATTTTCTATACACAAAGCTCAAAATCATTATATTTTCTTGTTCTCTTTTGATTGACAGGATATATCGGCCATGACTATCAGCTGTTTTTAAACTAAGGGCCAATAGGTGATGGTGTGAAAATGAGCTTTTATTGAGTGATATATTGATGCATCTCTAGTTTAAACTAGTTTTTAAGTCTTATGGTGTCACTACTGGTGGTGTTCTTTGGCTACTTACAATGGGGCTGGCGTTGATGTAATCAGATCTGGATTGGTTATTCTCTTGCTTCAGGATGACTCTGGAGTGATCATCTACAGTATTCAAAAACAAACCCTTCTTACTACACAACCTCTTCAACATTTTATTATCGTTTCAGTATACAGTTACATAAAAATTCAAACCTACACACAGGTTTTTAATCAGTGAGTGATGATAGGAAAACATAGTTTACTTTACATTAATGCCAATTGTTTCTTAATTGATCAAAACAGAATGCATTAGCCTGTGACAGGCTGTGCTGTGGGCTTTACACAACACCTGCAACACAGCTGCACATGAACACACATCTAAATTCACTTGAGGCTGATAGATTTTGTGAAACACTCATAAACAAGGACGCCGTGTGGGCGATTGCGCTGGACGTTGTGTTCCTGCTGACCCACTACACATGCTGCTGGCTCAGCCTGGTAACTACAGAGAGCCTCCCACTCCTTATCCAGACGATCTTTATTCTGCAGGTGATCCTCCATGTACGACTGCATGAGACACATGGGAGAAAAAGATAGAGAGTACTTTGAAATTTGCTTGCTGGCTCCTAAAAGATGCTATCATGAATAAAACAATCATATTATTATGCACAACGCAACAATAAAAAAGGACATGTCAACCATTTACATTGAGTTATACTTGCTCTGTTTATACAACGAAATAAGCACATGTACCATGTTTACATGCTTATGTGTTTCATCAGCTATTTGCTTTCTCATGTAAACGTTTTTGTATTAAGTCTCCTCAAATCCGGGGGGTAAAAAAGCTCCGTAGCAAGTTTCTATTCGTCTGCTATAATCCAGCTTTTCCTCCAAGGCCAGCCTATCACTTTCTGTGCTTTCTTTCTTCGCAACAATGCAATCACTCACCTATCCACCTTTAGACAGACCTCAAACCCGCTCAGCACGGGAATCGTAGACAGTAATCCTAAACATGCACCACAAAAGAGGAGAGAGAGAGAGAGAGAAAGAGAGAGAAAGAGAGAGAGAGGGTTTGGAGGGAGGGGGCTTGTCCTGACAATCACACATGCAATTAAGACTCCTGAAAGGGCTGGGCACGCCAGTGCCTCTTCAGACTGCTTCAATCACTCTCTTTCACTGCTTGCACAAATGCTGATAAGATTGTCTGCGCTTAAGCCGCCTTCCCAAGAAGCCCAAATTGAATTCAACTGAGACAAAGGGGAAAGGAGAGAGAGAGAGAGAGAGAGAGAGAGAGAGAGAGAGAGAGAGAGAGAGAGAGAGAGAGAGAGAGAGAGAGAGAGAGAGAGAGAGAAAGAGAGAGAGAGAGAGAGAGAGAGAGCTCACAGGACTGTGTAACTGGCCAGAGTCTGAGAGTTTAAGTGCTGGTTGGCTGTGGGTGTCTTGTTTTCTGGCTGCTTGTTTTTTGGCCATCCATTGTTAACATATAAGAGGGGGGTTTACCTTCTGTTTGTAGCCATGTGTTTGTGTGTTTGTGGCGTTATTGTGTGAAAACAAATGACACACTCATAACCTAATGTCAAGAATGCTCTTGGCCCATTACAGAGAAAGCTATCTTCATCATCTCACAGGACCTTGACAAACTTTGAAACATCACTGGCTGCCAGAGTTTTCTTTTGAAAAACGATCTTTAAATGATTAACTAACAAATTACTTATAGAAATATGTCAAACAACAAACATATAAACCTGTATAACTCTTTCGCCGCCATTGACAAGATAACTCATCAATTAAGAGAAAACGCTTCCCTGCCAATGACGAGAATTTCCGGCTTTCCGCAATACCAGGTGGCGCACTTCCGCAACTTATAGCTACAACCCCGAAGTAGCGCCTCATCTGATCTCTATCAAAAGTCCTTCACAATAATGGATTTATCTCAGCTTTTTGCTTAAAATTGGGTGTTTTTGAAGCAACCTGATCTCACGAATTTCTGTGGCATAGTCACGGAATTTTTTGTTCTTTTTTCCGTGGCATTCTCACGTATTGGTTACTCAACTGTTTTGTCCTATTTTCTTACAATTTTCGCTTTGGTTTAGGGTTAGATTTACATGAAATGACATCCCTACCCAAACCCAACTCTAACCCCAACGCCATGCGACAATTGTTTAAAGTTTAGAGAATATAAAAGAATAAATTAGAAAAAAATAGTATAAACCAATACTTAAAATGACATACTAACGCAAACACCAAATCTAACCCTAAACCGAAGCGAAAACGGTTTGACAATAGAAAAAAGCAGTTGAGTAACCAATCCGTGAGAATGCCACAGAAAAAGACAGTCCGTAGCAGGGCCACGGAAAAATGCGGAGATCCGTGAGAATGCCACGGAAAAATTAGCAAAAAATTCCGTGACTATCCCACGGAACTTTGTGAGATCTTGTTGTTTTGAAGAAACCTACCCATATTTGAGAGGTGATAAAAAGATAACTAATGAAGGTAGGATGAAACTTTTTTGTTTGAAAGCAGAGGGTTTGATCTTTCATTTGATATATTGTTTTTTTTATATTTAAAGAAGAACATTTTCTGAAAGGCATTAAACTTTTGTGAAAATCATGAAAAATGCTGCCGCTGGCTGGCCACTTTTTTTAAAAACGCTGGCGGGGAAAGAGTTAATATCTAAATCATCATGACTATGGACTACAAAACTTAAGTAGCATGGATATATTTGTAGCAATAGCCAACAATGCATTGTATGGATGAAATATAAAAGTTATTAGGATATTAAGTAAAGATCATGTTCAATGTAGATATTTTGTATATTTTATACTGTAAATATATCACAAATGTATTAATCAATAGTAATACGTGTTGCCCAAGGACTTCATTTGGCCAACCTACTTTTTTTTAGCACTCAACCATATATTGTCATATCTTAACAAACCATACATAAATAGAAAGCTAACTTCTTCAGCTTGATGTTATAAGCTAGATGATGTATAAATCTCACTATCAATTTTTTTCCTTATGACTGGTTTTGTGGTCCAGGGTCAAGGGAATATATGCTTTTTACATTTCTTAACTTTTAAATATTTTAGGCAATTCAAACGTTTTCAAAAGGTATACAAGATTCAACAAAATATTTTGTGTTTAACTTAAAATTTTTGTTCTAATGTTTTCTTAAAAAAAATCTTTTTTGCTCTAGACACTGGGTTCTGGTTTACACAGAAAGACCTTGTCTGTAGTAATGATACAGTAAACTGTGTAACAGGTCACTTAATAGAAGACATTATGGTTTATATAGAATTCATTATTTAGAGAAAAAAAACTTTGATTAAATGGCAGTGTGATTACTTCACAAAGAAGAACAATATGGCCAGTGGTCAAGAATGTCCAGTATTTACACATAAACCCCAGCGGCCTTTTCAGAAACGTACACAAGTTTTCCGAAACACCTACACGCCTGGATCTGAAACTAAATGTCAATATCCTAAATTATGACCTTAGCTGAAGTTGAACACTTGAATAATAACAATCAAGGCACCTTACCACAAAACCACTGCTATTTTTCCCAGCATAAATCATGAGAGACAGCTGCACTCAAAATGTTCTCATCAATATATCACAAGAGGAATAAATTACCCCCCAATGAGTTTAACTCTCTGGTTCTTTCTAAGGGCTGTGAGCGGCCAAATGCCAAAAGTAAGTGGCCATATATGGCTGTCATGAGAGCAATCATATCTGACCTTCTGCTTGCTGGACGTCATTTTTTCTTCTAGAACACCTAATGCAATGAGAAAGGAGCATCTGTCTAGTGAGCGTGTTTTCCTAAACCAATGTGTAACTGTAACTCCCTCTATTTGCCTTCTCTAATACCACCTCTATTAGCAAGATGATGCGTGATTTAATCAGAGACGGAGGGATTTGGCAACCAGCCAACCATTTAATCACCAAGGTACTTCTCTTTCTGACAACGGCCTCTTTTCTATCATTTTATATTGAAAAACCACTCCATCTCTTCTATAAGCAAGTACAGCCATTTAAAATAAGTACTTAATAAAGCAGGTTGTTACTGGTTTTCAAATGCACACACATGCACTTACTGCAGATATCAAAGATTTGTTGCTTTGCCCAGACTACAAAAAAGGCAGAGATAAAACCTTTATCTGTCTTTGTTTTAATCTTTCACACAGTCTATGTTACAGATCTGTACAATAAACACAGTATAGTGCAGCAACAGAGGTCATTGGTGGAGCTGTCCAAGGTTCTGAATCAGTTAAGCACAGTCCTTTGTCAGGTTGCATAAACATAGCTGCTAAGTTAAGACTGTGTCTTAAGAACAAGTTTGACCAACTAACAATTAGTTAGGGCTAATCAGTTGTACTATTTGAATTTAAATTAGACCAATCTATCTTTTTATGTAACATACACAGCCCAATCTCACGAAATTTTGTTATATAGTCATGTAATTTTTTGATTCTTTTTTCGTGATATTATCACGTATTTTCACGTTTTTTCGTGTTTGTATAATGAATTCCTGTTTTCGTGTGATTATCACGTATTGGTTACTCAACTGTTTTGTCCTATTTTCTTACCATTGTTGCTTGGGTTTAGGGTTAGATTTACATAAAATGACATCCTTACCCAAACCCAACTCTAACCCTAACGCCAGGCGACATATAAAAAAGTAAATCAGTAAATCAGAAAAAATAGTATAAACCAATACATAAAGTGACATTCTAATGCAAGCACCAAATCTAACCCTAAACCGAAGCGACAATGGTTTGAAAAAAGGAAAAAGCAGTTGAGTAACCAATACGTGATAATCACACGAAAACAGGAATTCGTTGTACGATCACGAAAAACCCCGAAAATTTGTGATAATATCACGAAAAGAGAATAAAAAAATTACGTGACTATATGACGAAACCTTGTGAGATTGGGTAGAAAATACAACAATTATGATCAGTTTTGAATAAAAAAAGACTTTATGCAATCAACCAATGAAGTGTTATGAAGGGGTCAGATGTCTGGTCTAAATCTCAAATTCTTATATTAAGGTGTTTAAGGACACAACATATGTCAAATACTTCTGTATATTAGATAATCTAACATAATCTGCAAAAAATTATAGATGAACATACATTACATGTAAGCCATATTGTCATGAAACATACAATGTTGACAGGCTGTATGAAACATACAACATGTGAAAGAAAAGTATCTGTTTTGAGGATTGAACAGACCTTATCATACAGCGTGCTTGTGGATGGAAATCAAATACACTGTATATATTATTCAAACAAGAAAAATAGTCTAGCTGTCAATCAAAATAAGATAGAAAAACAGAGAGCCATTAAAATGCTGGGCAGCTTCACTAGAGATGAGAATGGACTCTGAAGAATGCATTCCCTTGCTTTGCTCTTATCTCTGAGAAAGAATGAAAAAAATCTTTTAGCAACCTAACATACAGAGAGATTACGCTATCAGACTAGTTATTATTTCATAACCCGCCTTTGATTGCACCCATTGAGAGATGGATAAGTGTACATGCAATAACCTCTGACAGTGTATTGCACAAGCTCGTAGCACAGTTACTGAGTGAAGATCAAGGCTGAATGTAATTTTGAGGGTTTTTTGGTAGCACAAAGCATTACACAAACCTGAACATTACAAAACCATAAGAGTGCATTTTAAAAGATCCCAAGGATATTTTCAGAGTGCATTAAATAACACAAACTGAACCATTGGTTTAACACTGGTGAAAAATGTAATCATTTCTAATGCAGCCTATAAGAGGGAACTGCCATACTTACTGTGTATCTATGAAGATGACAAGTTCCATGATGCTCTTTCAAAACAGGCAATCTACTAGGCCATCAACACTTTCAAATGTTTGATTAGTGACGTTGTAATTGTGCAACTTCAGCACATGCATCTCTGCCTAAAAACGCACATGGTTTTATTAGCTGCTACAAAACTTCAACAATCTCAATAAGAGCCATCCATTACAAGAAAACACAATCCGCTAAATGAATCAACTCAGTGGCTGTCTTTGGCTCCACTGTTGGATGTATGATAGATTCCCTGCTCGGTAATGAACACAGCGCTACCAGGCACCTATCAGTCTTTTCTGTCGAAGCGGTGCTGAGATGAATAAAACAAAAGTTGGGACGAAATTAAAACGATCCATTGTGTCAGAAACGGCAGAGCCCATGGGGCCTTCCAGGCCCTTTCAGAACAAAAACAAACACAAAAGTCTGAAATAAGTGACTGATGTGATAAAGAGGGAAAGGAAAATAGAGCGAGGGAGAGTAAAAAGCAAGTGTGTTTTGAGGTTCATGGAGTACAGGATTTGGCTCTGTACTGACAGTATGAAGGATATATAACACATTTTTATAGGCTCTTGCTTATGTGACCAACATATATTTGTTGTGTGTGTGATAAATATGTGGTTTTGCATACCAGTATCATGTGTCCAGTGGAGATGTCCATGTTGGTTTGTGAGGGCTCCTCACTCCAGGAAGATGTACTGCTGCGGGCAGATGGACTCTGCATTGGTCCATCACTAAACTGTGAAGACACACTGTTAATGCGTGACGTGTGCGATGGGTGGAAGACCTCTGAACGCTCTCCCCGCTCTGATGTCTGCATTGCCATGCGCTGACGACAGAGATCCTATTGAGGAAGCGGACAAACATTAGTCAGTGAAGACATTATCTCCAGCAACTCATGAAGTCATTTTAAACACAATCTATCATATGACCAAACACACAAACCCATGGACACAAAAGAGCGACAGAGCATTGCTGATTATGCTATAACAGGCTTTTATTTCAAAAAACATCCTTTACTACAAAAAAAAAACGGTTGTTACATCAGGGTTTTTGATCAAATAAACTCTAGATGTAGGATCGGCTGTGGGATTTCATTCGTCTACACTTTGATGTCTGTGAGATAACTCCCTACTTCTTCATCTCAGAAGATACAACCAGCTACACATTACATCACTGTCTACTCAAGAAGATTGGCAGACGAGGGGAAGATTAAGAATGATTAGTATGAAAAAAACAATAAAATAGCTGAAATACATCACGTGCATCATCACCCAACTATGCAGTGATATTTAACACAGACTTAAACACAATGTTTCATTCCTAAATCATGATGAAACAAATCAAGCATAATATTCACAAAAAGGCATTAAATAAAAAAAGATCAAACAATGATTTCCTGTCTGCATGCTTTGATGTCATCACAATTCATCAATGATGTTAATGTATTATGATCTAAGAGATTTTATAACTGTAACATTCTCATTACAATCTGTTAAAGGATCAAAATAATGATTTGGTCATAATTAAAGACAAACCAACTCTACACTGTAGCAGCAGTTTTTAATGCGATAATAAACATTCTCAAGTTAGCAATTTATTTGCTAAAGCAATAGAACTGAGCTGAAAATAATTGCTCTCTTTCTCACTCTCTCAGAATATATCCGGATAATTTGCCCTGTAATGCTTCTTTTACTGACATCCTGCCTTTGCAAGCTTGCATCAGTTGGAAATAATAATAATAATTTTCAAGCTTCTTTCTACTCAAATCAAACAAAAAAGCAGCAAAAGAGACCAAAAGTGGAGGAAACTCCTCTGTATGATTATATCTATGAAATATCCCTTGATAGCGGTGGTTGCATCAAGGGGAGAGATTTTCAAATCCTCTTTTCAAGGATCAGTGGCTCGATGAGAAAAATCAAATGACGGTATGAAGTTGGATTCTGAAAATGATCTTTAATTGTGGCTAGGAAAAAGGTCCAAAACACTTTCACAGCGATACAGGTGTCATTAGATGTCAGCTAACAGGCCATAAAATCAAAGGTCCTGTAAATAATACTTATTATTACATTTTCCCTACTACCTGAAAGTGACAAGTCAAAGTGACATGATTGTATGGTAGCCCTGCCTCTGCATTTAACCCATGAGTGTGAGTAGTGAACAAACGCACTGCAAGTCATGAACACACACCCGGGGAGCAATTGATGGAAACATGCCTTGCTCAAGGTCACAATCTGCCAGCCTTTAAATTCAAACTGGGATCTTTTTGGTTACAAGCCTGATTCTTTGATTAACCATTAGGCCACGAATGCCCCACAACTACCTGACGGATATTGCTAGAATCAGAGTTATGATAAACCTCTTTCTGTGATATCCCTAGACTCTGTACACAGCAAAAACATATTTGACACCTTTGTTTAGCCAATAAAAACGCTCTTTATGTGACATCTAAGTTGTCTGACATTGGGGCTGGCGGCAGAGTTTTGAGGAGAGGAGGTGGGGTATGTCTGGCACAAGTTATAGACCGGCTAACATCACTTAAAGCACCTTTAAATTAGGTAATAGATCTAAAAAGATTGTAGATTTGGTTTGAACATTTGGGGAAGGGAGAATTATTGTTTTCCTTTCTTTTCTTCTCTTTTATTGATTCAAAGATAAAGCAGACAGACACGTTTTAAAGCAGCAGATAGTCACAACAGTATGACCCCTTCTAAGAGCAAGTGTCTGACATTTAATGAAACGTCTAGATGAAAGAGCGATCAGAGTAATGCTGACAGGCAGGTCAGTGAGAGGATGTGAAGGGTTGGAGATGGAAGTTTAGTTTGTGTGACTAATGGAGATCCCACAGTAAGAGAAACCAAGAGGGTAGGTGGTGGGGGCGACAAAGAGGCCAAGGTGCCCTAAACATGGCTATAGACAGACGCTAGGCTGCATCCTTCTGATGTCAAATATGAGTCAGTCTGAGTTAAAGTTAATAAAAGTGCAAAAACATGTGCCCACACAAATGCTGTCACCCACTTATAAAAACCTATCTGTTCATTTCATCCAGCATAAAAACATGCATACATTTAAAAATTACGACACAAAGCTCAAAATGCTGGCTTATATTCAACCAAGCATTGGGTCAAAAAGGTTCAAGCTCAGTTGTTAGAATATTTGAAAACAACCCAGCATAGGCTAAATTACAATCCAACGACTGGGTTCATCCCTTTTTGACCCAACACTGGATTGAAAATAACCCAGCATTTTTTAGAGTGTAAAAAGATGAAAGGTGCTAAAGTACAAAATTGCTGGGAAAAGATCAGGCCAGAACAGAGATGAAAAAACAATGAAAGAAAAATATTTGTAGACATTTCTTGAAGGTAGAAGTGTGGCTCTTGCAAGGTAAGGCAGCAGTAGAGCTTGTTAAACAGCCCAGTCACACGAAATTACGTACCTATTGTCACGTAAAAAAAATTCTGTGATACTGTCACAAATTTCCCTGTTTTTTCGTGATCGTATCACAAATTTCTGTTTATGTGTCATTGTCAAGTATTGGTTACTCAACTGTTTTGTCCTATTTTTTTACCATTGTCGCTTCGGTTTAGGGTTAGATTTACATACAATGACATCCTTACCCAAACCCAACTCTAACCCTAACGCCAGACGACAATGTTTTAAAATTTAGAAAATATAAAAAAATAAATCAGAAAAAATAGTATAAACCAATACGTAAAGTAACATCCTAACGCAAACACCAAATCTAACCCTAAACGTAAGCGATAATGGTTTGAAAATAGGAAAAAGCAGTTAAGTAACCAATATGTGACAATGATACATAAACAGAAATTCGTGATATGATCACAAAAAAACACGGAAATTCGTGAGAGTATCACAAAAAAGAATCAAACATTACGTGACTATAGGTACATAATGTTGTGAGACTGGGTAGGGTTAAACCATTCCTCATTTAAAGTACACTTAAAGCAATAGTGTAGCTTAACTGTATAAATGTTAATTGAAAGCAAGCACCTTTATAATCAGCATATTAAATCTTCTAGATGCTCACTATGCTATAAGTGATGAAATAACAATAATCATTTAGCATTATGCACTTGCACAATAGGCAACAATTCACTGATGCACTCCAACAACTCCTCTAGATTAAAAATTACTGGTGGACATTACTGGTAGACTTTAATGGAGTTTGTGTTATTAATTAAAATGATTTTTATGAAATGATTATGAAAATTAAGCCAAGCAATGGATGGTAGGCCAACTCAGATATCTGATTTTACCATCACTCAGTCAGACTAGGAATACGTGAAGAGACAGTCGACTGAGATAGCCAGTGGCAAAGCATGGGTCTTAATAAATTTAGGCTGTCTCCATTTTTTCTGACTCCTCATGTAAGTTGATGGTGAGATCAAATGTTCTGTCTTCTGCAGGACAAAGAATAGAATAATAATTGTGTGTGTGTGTGTGTGTGTGTGTGTGTTTTGATCTGCTACAGAATCATTGCGGCAGAACTGATTCTAATTGCATGTTTCACTGTAAGAGTCCCAGTGCACAAGACTGCATTCATTCCAGCTACAGCAGTTGGGAAATCCCTTACATCGACACAGTAAAGGCTCTGTCTGTGCCTTTAATCTTATTCACTTTAAAAAAAACCTAAGCAACCTGGCAGATGTGAGGGCTAGAAAGCGCTCACAATATACCACGATACAGCAACATGGCACTTAAATTAAAATCAATGCGAAGTAATTAAAAGGCGAAATTAAAACATAACAAAAGTGTCAGGGTATAATGTGCGACTGCATCGTAATAATATTGACGAACATGGCTTATTTTGCTGTGCTGATAGGGCCGATGTTCATGGAAGAGACTTCTCGACAAAGTGTGAAAGGTTTATTAAATATTGAAGGCGGGGGAGGAAGCCAAGCGCTTGCACCCTGCGATCCAGTCTCGTTGAGTACAGCTGAGCCCAACACAAAATCAATAAGCCTTCACCGCAAGCCCTCCCTCCAGGAGCCGCGAAAGAAAGGTCATACAACAAACTCATTTCCCTGCTAAAGAGGGCTCTGCCTCAATTAGGATTCATATTAAATACTGCTGCCGTGAAAGGACATCTGCGCCTGCTCCAATGGGTCATAATTAACGAAAGAAGCTTTAAATGAATTCTATTGCCTTTTTGTTAATGACTTACAAACATTTTTAAACAATTATGAACATAGATTACACCTGGTGATTATATTTATGGACAGTGTTACTCTGCTGGATGTGGGAAAATAGTCTTTCAGAAAATTCAACACACATACAGTAGCATCTTTAAATCAAGGAAGATCAAAAGAAAAAACATTCTGCGCACCTTGTACTAAAGCACACCTTATTAATACACAGACACAGATCCTTGATTCAATATGCATAAAATGTCAGAGAACACAGCAGTACCGTTGGCTGAAAAAATCTGCCTGCTTTTACCTGATAGGTTGTTGTGGCATCGTGGCCTGTGTCACTTCCCAACCCGGCAAGCTTCTCCTTCAGCTTATGGTGGGAGCGATGGCGCAAGCAGTACAGCGCCCCAGACATCCCCAATACCATGACAATAAAAACCATGGAGACCACCACCAGAATCAAAAAGTTGCTTGGCTCCACTTGACTGTTTTTGACAACAGGAATTTGGCTCAGCTTGCCTCTCTGAAATCAGAAGAGATAAGAGTAACACAGATAAACATTATGAATTAAACACACACGTTCCACACTTAACATATTGCTCAATGACATCATCATATCGACCACATGGGCACATCCAGCTGGTGGCGGAAATCATACAATACATCTTTCATATGCTGACTGTATTTAAACATCTATTACTTTATATACATAGGCTGACACTTGGGAAGCGAAGGCCCGCTCTACTCTTGTCTTGGCAGGTTAAAACATGCCACCACAGAGCAATTAGGGTCGGTCCACACTGTACCAGCTTGTTGCTAATTAGCCTCCAAGTCTTGGGTTTGGTTGGGATGGGGGAATTGGCTCAGACCTCCAAGTTAATAAAATGGGAGAGGGGCTAAGCTGAGGGGGAGCACCTAAAAGGTCCAAGCCCGCTAACGTTCCAGCGTAGAGGGGGTTGTCAGGCTTGTTAGCCCCTCGGGGGGGAGGGCTGACAGCCGGGGCTAAGCTGCTGGGGGATTGGCGGCGTATTGTTTCCAAATGCCTTGTGAGGGTGAATAGACTGAGGCCTTTAGAATGGGGTTCTGATATTCGTTTTTGGAGCTATCATACCAAAAAGACGATCAGAGAATTGTAAGCCAACTTGCGATCAATTTTTCTGATCGGTATTTTAAAAAAACTACTTTAGATTTTTCTGAAAGCTGATAATCTGCTTTACATTTACTGTATCAACATTAATGACTACCATACCTTGCATAAAATAAATGTAAATTCCTAAAGCATAAAACCTCTAAATCTACCTCAGGTTAAATATACCAGACTATTTAATTACATAAAGAAATCCCCTGTACACAGGTTACACATTGCTGAAAATATAAGCTCCTAATTGTGAGATTTATTAGGAGGTTTAGTAGTTTTCATGGATCAGTTTTTACTCTGATTGTGAGGTTTTTGTTGCAGAAAAGGTTTTCAGCCATCAAACATTACATGGAGAGTGTGTGGAGAGGAGGGCGCATTCAGCTGGAATAGAATCTCCCCCCTCTCTCTCCTTCCCTCCATCTCACTATAGGCTTAGTGCTCTCAATCGAATTACATGAAAAGATCGCCAACATGAAAAGCTGGTTCTGAAAAGAAAATTGTGCTTGGCTAAATAATGTCTGCAATTAATTATAACTAAATAGAATACACGCATTAGGCGTTTGAGCAAAGGACTGGAAAGCGGACAAAAAGGGAAAGAAGATATAAAAGAAAAATTGAAAACTGTTGGGGTTGTCCTGATATGACTCGGCCTATTCCAATTTCGAATGCAGATTACAGAAATTAATGAAACGAAAACGAAAATGAATCATAAAACAATTTTGTGCATTGTTCCCTCATAAAATGTAACAAATCAAAAATAAATCCACTCATTCAAAAGCAAGATTGACAAAAATAAATTATAATCATATATATTTATATAAAATGGTGAATGATAAATGTTTGATTCATAAAAAAACTGTCTTCAGTGTAAATAAGGAATTATTAAAATATGTAAACAGATAAACTACAGGAAGTGTGTTACTTTATTCTGCTATGATTTAAACCACCAACCTATGATAAACCTGCTGTTACAATGAGGAAAACCAAAACATATAAAATGCAAACTGAAATAAAATGCAAACTCTTGTCATAGTGGTAATCTGGAATTATACAATTTTAAACTGTCATAAAAAACAAGATTTGAATTATAATTCAATATAAATCAATATGATATGTCAAATAAAACTTAAATCATATTTAAAATATCTCTTTCTTAAACACATCTGGTCTTTGATGTGGCTTATAAAAAACTGTAAATATACAATTCCTGTAAAAATCAGAGAGGGAAAGAAAAAAGATTGAGTAAAAGAAAAAAAAGCAGAGACAGAATGCTTTATGCTTTTATGGTTTTGTTCTTCTGTGGGGAATAAAATTGGACTTGCAAATTTCTGATTCACAAGAGTCACTGAAGGAAGACAGACAGGTTTGAATCAAGCTTTCATTTAAAAAAAGTAAAGGTAATATAGAAATATATATAGTAGAATATAGAATCTAATAACTAATATAAAACATCAAATATAGAAACAAATGATAATATAAATCTATATTTAAATATTTATTTTTAAATAAAGCATTTTTAACAGATTTCAGGGAAATTTGTCATGTAAATATAGTTTTAATACACCCATAATGAGAGAAGAAAAAGAAAGTTGTTGAAAGATGAACAATAAAAATAAATAAAAAATAAAAAGTCAAAATATAAATGCAAGGATAAACTAAGCCAAAAAGGAAACAATATGTCGCTAGAAAAAATATGTAATAAAGGGTGTGTTTTCAGATTATGAATCTCTGAACACTGAATCTCTGAACGCTGACAAATTTGTAAACTATACATGTACATTTCTTATAATATTAAGTGCTAAGGCAACAACAACATGGGTCTGTATATATGTGCCACAAATAAAATCACTGAAAACCAAAGCAACACCAATCACAAAGGCCACTGGCCTATGTATGACCAAAGATAGCAAATTTCCTTTTTAATCAGTCTGTATTAAGTTGGAAAGTTTTTATTCCACTTCTTTTTTGTTCTCTTTAACAGAAGAAAACAGACATTTGAGGAAGGACAAAAGGCAGATGGATTTGGGTGCCCTGACTGATTTAAATTGGAGGGAACTGATTTTATATTGAGGGAAGGGATGTGTGGAGGAGACAGGGACGGGTAAAAGGTTAAGACAAGGGCCGCCCAGATATCCTTTTCCTTATAACTGCTAGACCTTAACAAAAATAATTTTATTTATTTTTCTTCATACTCTCTACTCTTTAAAATGTAGGGGATATTAACAAATACACTAAACCAAAAGGCAACACATCATGCACGTGATATTAAATAAATTAAAAAGCTGTCTTGTAGTCTTTCTATTTTGCTATTCCTGCATTTCTTTGTGTTGACATTAGTTAAAAATTTGTATTAGTCTAACTTGCAAGTGAGGTGTAAATATTCTTATAGAGTTACATTAAAAATTGCATTTCCATGAATGTACTGTTTTTTCCTGTTGGCACAATAAAAAAAATATTTTGCACATAAGGGAATATATGTAAATGATTTGACTCATTTTATGATTTTAAAAACATCTTTATTTACATCCGACGTTTTGTTTTAAGCTAACTTGCGTGTAAATATTAAATATAAAAATGTTTATAATTATTTACGCATTTATGAAATAAATACAATAAAGGACAATTACAGAATGTGTTTATGAAAGTTTATACCATATTATTCCCACTAATCCTAAACACGTCCACGGAACATCCAGTTAAAAATCAAATGTCAAAAATCAATATTAAAGTGTAGAATTTCAAATAGTCAAATTACGTGGCGGTAAAATCAAACGTAAGAATAAGTTTTTCTTTTTTTCAATTATGTACATCTTATTCTTTACTTTAAGTTATTTCATTTCATCCTCTAAACACCCGTTTTAGTGTGATCGATTACACAGTGTAATCTCCCATCTGAACAGCTAAACATATCCTAACGATCCCCATCTAAACAAGGACAGTGCTTTATTACCCGGTGTTTAAAACCGCGTACTCTGTACCACAGCTCTACACTTACTCGCGACCAATATTAATCTGCAAACCATATTATCCATCATATTTCACACAAAGAATAAGCTTCCATCAACACTTTCCTCTACAAGACGCATTTTAAACGAAACATGTCAGGTAATAGCCCACCGCCATTAAAGTCTTAGGACGGTGACACTCATTATCAGTCCAGATGCATCCGGATGCGCATAAGTTTTAGGTGACGCTTATTGGGGCTTTCAAAGCAGCCCACAGCCTCGTTACATTTATTTCACATCATAATACACATGCACCATTAAAGAACTGCTAGCCCAGACAGATAGTTACCTATTCCCATTGTCGGACAGCGCGTGAGGGATGCTTTTCTCATCTGGAAGCAAGATCCTATTCCGTCTTTCTCCATCAGATGTCCTACCGCAGCTTCCACTCGCAATCCCGCTACCTAACAAAAGTTTTTAGCCTCCCCACTCGGTTCCACATCAAAAAGAAAAAAAACCGCAGCTGTATCGCGCGTATTTTTAACAAAAGCGGAGAAAAATAAATAAGAAAGACTTTAAACAAGAAGGACCGAGGGAGAGAGGGAGACAAAATCTAAATCGTCCGTCACATTTCCCAAAGACTAGGCGAAGCTGCAGTGGGTTGTCTTGTCCTTTGAATGATCATGTGCGACTGAAAGCCAGGGTTTTTTTCACGGAGCCCCTCCTTATATTCAGCGCGATTCGACTCGACTCGCTGTCTGTAGCACATGTCACATCCACTGGTTGCTATAGCGATGCCTCCACATGTTGCCCACCGCTCGCCGGGCGCTAATCAGCGCGCGGGGTACAGGACAGCTTGAATGGACACAGCGCTTGTCACTCATTTGTTCAACTATTCGGGATTTCTGTGCCTGCTGAATTTGATTTTTCTCAAGCTTTCTCCCACGTCTTTAACCCGTTGCAATGCGCCCATTGCGGTTAAGTAGGAATACCATTTTGATTCAAGTTTAGATGAACGCTGTTATCCCACAATTTTTGGTTTTCAGAATGTTTGCAGAACGTTTGTTTTTGGTTACCTTCCTAGACTGTTATTATTAAAGTCCCGAAATAATATCCAAACACACCTTAAATGGGTGCTTACAATGCAATAGATACTTTTTTTTTTTGATTCAAGGAACCTTTAAAATCCAAAGAACCTTTCTGTTTTGCAAAAGGTTCTTTGTAGTTGAAAATAAACTAAAAGATAAAGAAATGGTTCCTTTAAGAACCTTGACTGAATGGTTCTCATATATGGTTCTCACAATTTATTTAAGAGTGAATGGGAACTAAATTCTAAAATTACAGGAACGTTTAGTGCTTGCTGGATTGCTACATTATCAATGAGATGGAGACTCTTGAAGGCAAAAAAAAAAACGAATACTAAATATAACTCAGAAAAAAGAAATTGTTTCAAGAATCAAAATTTTGGGAAGACTATTGTTTGGTTTTGAGGAGGGCAACAGCTGCAGCAAGCAGAGAGGGATTACCAAGTCTAAGGAAGAGAATAGAGAGAAAAAAAGGGGGGTCTTATTTGAGTGTTTGTGTGTGAGAGAGAGAAAGCAATGCAAGCACTCAGAAAGGGAGAGCATGTAAGAGCTATACAACATGTGCCCGTGAGGTGTAAGTGGCTGTGTGCGTCTGTGGGCTGGAGGGGTTTGGGGGGTGGGGTCCCGTCAAACGCAGATGACGAGTCTGTGTTGGGGTCTTCGGTTTATCTTTGGTTTCAGCTGCACTCCTCCCTACACTGTCCCTTGCGTACCCCTCTTTGTCCTACAGCGTGACAGCTGGACTTGGCAGAAATGGGAGAGGAACAAATAAAGTGCTTTGCAAAATCTCTATATCAGATAAACACACCTCAGCGTGAGCGCTGGCCAGACATACTTGCACCTTTAACCTAACCTTTTCTTTATTTTATTTTCTTAGGTTATTGATATTGCATTGACAATTCTGCGAAAGAGAATTATATATACTGTATAATGTATACGTTTTCCTCATTCACTTTCTGCCTATGATCTTACGCATCACAATTTGTGTCCTAATATGCACTGAATCATTAGCACATTTCACAGTTTATGATGCATCAACCATTTGTGTAATTTTCCAACCAACAAAGTCTGATTAACTAAAAATCTAAAAACAGAAATGAATTCATAATAAGACAGCATTATACACTATTGCCAGACAATACGCTATATTTTTAAGAAGACTTAAACCAGAAGTGCTTTGTTACAGTGCCACTCAGTATAAAGAAAGCCATACATGCCTTCGCCTATAGAGAATCCTGAAGTGACTGACAAACAACATTACTATCATTTGATGTTCTTAACTGTACGGATCAATCAAACAGAAAGACGGCAGAAAATGAAAGTGATGTTAAATAGGCATCTGGATATAGGCTGAAGTCAAAGGCTGAGCAACATGCAAACATGCAGTGCCTACAACCATAGTCACACACTGAGCCATCTGTCTGTATCTTTTTTATCAAGTACAGCCCTGTGTCTTAACTGTGGATTATTGAGACAAGTACACAGTTACTGTAGGATGTATGCAGAAAGCCACTTTAGAGACTATTTGCTAGTCTGATGAAACAAATGTTGTTGTGGCAAATTGTCTGATGCTTAAGTTTCATAACATGTTCTGTGTGTACTTGCTCTGCAAAAATACCTACATTGTTTAATTACACTGTTGATTTTTTGTGAAATATCGGTACATTACTTTTAGCTGTGGTTTGCAATTTTGTTCAGTTCATTTTTTAGTTTGATGTAACTAAAGAAAAACTCTATTAACTTGTCTAATCTGATTAACAGGACCCAGCTAAAATGTGAGAGTATTTAATTTTTCACAACAAGTAATAATGCTTTTCGATGTTTTTTTAAAAAAAAAACATGATATAGCATAATGTTTGGTGAAAGAATTGATAAATATTGTACATTCCTGATGACATAACCCATACTAATTTTGCACATTTTCATACCCATAAAAAAGCATTACTCTTTAATAAAGCAAAAAATCAATCAAATTATTTGACTTGGGACACCACTATAAAAAGTTATCGCAACACAAACATACAGTACATATGTCTGATAACATCCTAAATGTCAGGTCATTTGAACACTTACATTTTTTGCTTGTCTTAGAACATGAACCGCCTTCACCATTGATCAGCCAACATCAGGATGTTGTGTGACATTTCCAGAGCATTTTGGAGTGAATTAACTTTACATTTCCTTCATGCATGAAAGAGATTTGGTAGAGGGAAGAAGATGGGGGGAACAACAACCAGTCTCTAATCCATGCTGAACACTGCAGCACTAATTGGCGAGCGCTAACATTTGGCTCGCTATGTCTCATACATATATAAGGCTTAAAGGACTAATTTAGGCAGAGATATGTGTCGGCCATGTCGCTGCAGTATTTGCTGTAGATTAGCTTGTTAAAATAAGCACCCTCATTGTCTGAATCTAGGCTAGAGCTAGACCCATGCCAGGCGGTTCAAAGCTATGAACAAGCTAGCGATCAAGGTAAATGCTACGCTTGTCATCTTGTGTATACGGACTCAGCATGATCAAAACCCGACACACACAACATACGCAGCTGAGTTAGCTACAAAATTACATTGAAAAAGCAAACAAATAAAGAAAATCAAACCATCAGCCGGCACAGTTGCTAAGAATAAAAGCTAATGGAATTTGGAGTGGGAGATCTAAGAAGTATATTTGTGCTGTTTATACAGTTAACGCATGCATAGGACTTATTAATGTTGAAATTAAAAATGTTAGATTGGTACTCAAGACTGAAAAAACTCAGTAAAAGAAACATGATAATAAAAATAAAATTTGTAAAAAAAACATGATCAGGTGGGAAATCTGAAACAGCCCGTCTGGAACATCTCAGTGTTCCAAATTTTGATCGTGTCTTTAAAACAAGCTGAAAACACCTTAATATTTGTGTGCATACGTTCAAAAATATATCATTAAAGATGAATGACTTCCGGCCACTTTGACGCTCTCACTGGTGGTGGTGTGAGTGCACAGTAACAGTGGGTTTACACCAGCCATGTCTGAGGTGTCAAATTCACGTCTACCGCGTCAAGTTTGCCGCTTGAACATTTTGAGTTTACACGCTTCATTCGCACATGAAAGCCACGCATGAAATTCTAGTCATCGAGATGCGGAAATTCGCGTAATGGGAGGGGCTTCTGTGACTCCGCTCTCTTCCTATAATAACGTCACTACTAGAGCAAGCTCCTGATTGGTTAACGCAGTGCGTATTTCCGCCAAAGTTTAAATTTTTTAACTCGCACGTTTCCCGCCACAACGCTCAAATCGCGGCATTCGCGAATTGAGCATTGTTCCCGCGAACTAGATGCACAAATGATGCATCTAAACGCCTCATTCGTGCCGCGAGACCTCCAGACGCGCGTCAACGCGTCTTCACATTGACTTAACATTGAAATCACTCGCGCTTCACGCCTCTACCGCGGCTGGTGTGAACCGTGCATAAGAGGATTTTATGCTACATGTATAAAAATACCCTGTAAGTTTCAAAACTCAACACTTCCTTGTTATTTTAAAAACAACTTTTATTTAACTAAGGTCAGAATACAACTCATTTTTAAATAATAATAATAACCATAATTCCACAAATGCACAGAAGGGGGCGTTGAAACTTTGGGCAGTGGGCGTTTTCTTCCATGTGGCAGATCCACAAAAACAGATTTTTTTTAAATAGAGGTTTAAACATGGTAGATAAAAGTGTATTACCTACTAATTATGACTATTATTAGATGAAAATCTTTCTAACGCTATTACTGGACCACAGAGAACAGCACAAAATAATAAAGCAAATTCATGACCCCTGTAAGAAACTACCGAAACAGAGATTTTAGGAGATCAGTCTGTGACATGGTATTGACATGTCCTGCTGTGAAAACATCCATTGTGCCAAGTCATAAAAACTATCTAAGCTTTGCAATTATTGTTTTACTATGTTGCTGTTGTGGTGAAAAATGCTGACTCACAGTTCAGTCCACCATACTTGGAGCTGCTCAGTCCAATGCCGACAATTAAAGTATTCCCTTAATGCCCATATCAATACTTCTGATAGGCTCTCTTCAGAGTTTAAGAGTAATGGATTTCATTAGCAACAGTGTACTCTCAGGGCCTTCAGCCATACTTAGTATGTTTTACTCTATTAGCAGTTCTTTCTTTTCAAAGATTAAACTTAGAGGTCACTGTGAAATGAAATGTGATGAAATTCAAAGAGCACCTATTATGTGGCTAAAAACAATGTTATTTTATGTATGTAGTATAATATAACGTGTTTGCCTGGTTTGTGATTCAAAAAACATATTATTTTCCACATACTGTACATTATTGTTACTCCTCTAAGCCCTGCCTCCCTGAAACGCATGGATTTTGTGCAAAGCTCATTGTTGTGAAAAGCAATGTGCCTCCGATTGACCAGCTAACCAGTATGATTGGCCGAATACCTCTGACGTTAGCCAGAAATGTTACGCTCCTTACCGTATTTAGAACATCAGCTCGCAATGCAATACTGGAAGGAGTTAAAGGACACGTTCTGTATTTTTACACTTAAAGCCCTGTTTTTAGATTGTTTATGATGAAATAGAACGGTTTTGACTGAAATTTGGACATATAATGCTGGCCCGAGAATTTTCGGGTGTTTGTTTTATCACCTCCCATCTCTACAATGGCTGCATAGGTGCACTGGAACAGTCCTTCCTAAAATGCATTAAACTGTCGTTTACAAAGACGTGAAACTCACCGAGTGGTCAGGGGTGTTCACTGATATGCTCACACAAAAAATCTTAGATTTTCACCAACTCCATTGACTTATATTATATGTGCTGTGAGGTACGGTATTACTCCGCGCCGGGAACATTGTTTGAATTCTTGCAATTGGCAAAGACGGATTATCACCACCAACTGGACTGGAGTGTCAATTATTCAAGCTCTCAACGGAAGAATGTACGAGTGTGAGGCGTTTGGAAAAATATGTCCACAAGTTTACAATGAATGGTAAAACACCTGTTGGAAAGCATCTTTTGCAGTGATTTTTGTGTGAACATATCAGTGAACACCCCTGACCACTCGGTGAGTTTCACGTCTTTGTAAACGAAAGTTTAATGCATTTTAGGAAGGATTGTTCCAGAGCACCTATGCAGCCATTGTAGAGATGAAACCAAAAATTCTCGGACCAGCATCATATGTCCAAATTTCAGTCAAAACCGTTATATTTCATCATAAACAATCTAAAAACAGGGCTTTAAGTGTAAAATACCGAACTTGTCCTTTAATATCTTCCTTCTTTACTACCTTATCAATACGAGCCGAATCTGTTCCAGAAAATGCAGTTCACCAAGTTGATCGATCAACTTTGCCAGCGCGGCTTGAGTAGGACATAACAGATTGGTAAGGTAAGGATACTAAAACATTAAAACCACGTCTGCATGTGATCGTAGAAATGATAAACAAGTGCTACTCTGCACTGAACAAAACTTGCGTTTGAATTATGGTTTAGTCAGTACTAAATAGGGCTGTAACGATATATTGCGTGTCCCATTAAAAAGGCCTGTTTAAAATCGAATCTGCATCGCAATTCTGTGTTTCATGCGCAGCTTGTGCGTGTACTATGGCATTTTGGTCAGTAAGAAGTCCGTTATCAATCTAAAATCATTATGAGTCTGAGTCGTTTATAACGTGCATTTAAAAAAGCAACACTCGTTAAACAAAGTCATTCAAAATATTCTTTATTATTATGAAAATACCTGAAACAATTTGAAGAACAGCGATATAAATATTCCTGTAGACATTTCCTGGAATAGGGTTTGTAACGCTACTTTTTCTGTGGCACAAGTGGCGTTTCTGCACGAGTGCGCCCCCTGGCTTTTGGATGTGGCGGCATTTCACCGTATATCATTCAAATTCATTCATTGAGAAAACGTGCATTAGTTACAGCCCTAGTAGTAAACTTTTAAAATATGAAAAAATAGACTACAGGCTGTATGTCAGAAGCGGGCGGAATTATGATAAAGACGTGTCCACGTCAACCGGCTCAGGAATAAACTGTTGCCTACAATCCGTGTGTTTGTTGTAGTCCAACAAAAAAGATTTACGTTGGAAATGATGACTCACATCATCGTTTACTTTGGGATTTGTGCGTTTTGCATATCGTTAACATGTCCTAATACACACTTACACTCTTGCAGTGCATTTTGACATTTAAAACAACACATGTAAAGCTATGAGGAATTAGATGAAATTCAGTTTTCTGCTTTATTTGTCATTGTTTCTCTTGAGTGAATATGATGTGCAAATAATTGAATTAGATATAGAAAGACTATGAGAGTTTATTGATTCATTAGATGTTTACAATAAACATTGTTTTAGAAAAGTTACAAGTTTTTATTTCGTAATTAAATAATTAAATAATTATAATCTATACCATAAGAAAAATCGTACATTTTTTGCATTTGAACCATGGAAATTTCTTTAGTATAAAACACAGCACCAAACAGAATATAAAGTACCACAATCTCTGTGCCCCACTTTCAACTCAAATCACAATTTGAAATCAATACAACACCACTTCAAACTTGTAAGGTTTGTTTCTTGAAATATGAGGGGAGTTTGGAAAGAAGTTTATTGTTGCATTATGTTTTTGCTACTGCTACTCTCCTCTCTCACAAAGACCAGTGACTCAAATACTATGATGTAAAATTTTGGTATTTATGATGGCTTAAATGAGATTCCCTTAAATTATAGTCCTGCGGATATGTTTAAAAGCAATAGCTGTAAGTATAAAGATAAAGAACGATTACAGTGATGTCATTGTTTATCAGTGATAAATGTGCAATACTGGCTTGGGCTCACAATTCATCTTTGGCTACAAAAAAATTTAGAGAAGGAAGAAAATGGTAACACTTAATTTCGATAGTCCATATAGTTGTAAATTAATAAGAGTTAGTTGACCTGTAGTTGCAAAGTTATTTATTGTTAGTACAATGTCTGAAGTATCAAAATAAAGTTTAACTGAGAAAACTGTATTGCACTAAGATAACTGGCAGACCTTCTACTGTTACTCCAAAACTATAGATATTATTACTTACTATTAATACATAACAGTCAGATGTGCCACCTTGTTCCTGTGTGAGTCTCAGTAGTACTCTCATTCACACATAACAACTTGATATTCTCTTCATTTAAACCAATTTGTATAGCAGATTGTAACTATAACGAAAGACAGTATGAGGTTACGACCCAATAGCTAAAAAAAAGTTGCTTCACATTTTTCGAATGACATAAAATGACTCGGGTTAATAACATTTCACCGATTCCCTGGAAACCATGATGATATTAAGCTCATCTAGCAGCCAGTGTTTACGATGACCATTGCTTCTTTTTTATGATTACCTGCATGTGAATCCACAAACGTATATTGTGACTTTAATTTGTTATCATTTTAAACTATTTGATGAGCTTGGTTGAGTTCTATGGTGTTCTTTTATAGTCATCTGTCTAGGAATCTCATGTGGTAGTGAGGTCTTTTAATCTATTATGCATGGCTCTGATAAATTATGGCTTTTGATTATGGCTATGACCTGATTTTCATTGAAAAACAGCATTCTAAATCATTTTTATAGATCACATTATCTACAAGGTATTATCAATTGGAGCCCTTAGATGAATATATCCAATATTATGAACAATATTATTTGACAACGCATGAGCTTGTGTCAAAACATGAGAGGTGCCACAAGTGCACAGCTGGGCAATCTGAAGTGGGGTTACATGGCATAGATACAGAGAGATGCTGTGGTATGCACCACTGTCCATGCAAAACCACTTTAATGCTGCAATGGTTAAAGTTTACCATCATGCTAAAACAGCCACTAGAAGTGAGCAATTCTTGCTCTCTGGTGATGTAAAACTCTCTTAGCTTGCCTTTACAAGTACAAGTACAAGTACAAGCTAGAAACTATATGCTTTAATACACATGCTTTAAAGGTACAGTGTGTAATTTTTATAAGGATCTCTTGACAAAAATGCAATATAATATACAAACCTACATTATCATGGGTGTATAAAGACCTTTTTATAATGAAACATTATGTTTTTATTACCTTAGAATGACATGTTTTCATTTACATGCACGAGGGTCCCCTTACGTGGAAGTCGCCCTTTTGTGCCACCACGTTTCTACAGAAGCCCTTAAGGGACAAACATTTTTGTCTCCGATGATGACATGTTTTTCCGGTGGCGGCTACTGTAGCTATGCGTTTCAAAAGCGAGAGGTAAGCTGTGGGCTGAGCCGTTGGTTGCAATTTGCAACCTCACCACTAGATGCCGCTAAACTTTACACATTGCACCTTTAAAGTGTGTGGATATGGATAGTCATCACAGGACATAAATGCTTTAGCTTACTCTAAACCTTGCCTCCACTTGGAGGTTCATAAATGCGGTTTCTGCACAAAAGCCACACAACGAAACGACAGCTATAAAATATTTAATCTTCCATCGCTATTTGCATTTGTAAATCACATATACATTAAGTAAGCCAGTCAAGTGTACTTCAGAGTGTCCATTATTTTTCTTCTGCCTCCTCTGTCAACCTTCTCACAAAAACAACAAAAAAGGACAGCAACAATGACAACACAGTTGACAAAGATGCTGGGTAATAAAAAGGTCCCTTCTTTCATCCCAGCACACCAAGGACAACACTTAATTTCACTGTCAAACAAAATACATTTATTAAAGAATGCAAAATATTTAAAAAAGTGCTAACGAAGTTCCTCGTTTGTTAAAGCCTCGCCCTGCCCACCACAGACAACCAAATGCAACACATAAGGCACACATGTTGCTAACTGCAGGAGAGGTCGGTCATTAAAGAGAAGGGTCCATGTGCCAATGCAGACAATAGAAAGACAAAAATAATGGTCACATAAATTTTCATTAGCATCATCATTACGACCGCCCAACCGGTTGAAGAAGACGTTTCCCCTGGCCCAGTCATCGCCATGACAACATTACCGAAACACAGCTTGACATGAATCCTCTGTGTGTGTGCCTGTCTGTCTATCTGGGAGTTTCTCCGCAAGCAGGCTTTCTAGTTGGATGCTTCACCTGCTCTTGTCTATTTTTCCCACTCTCCTTGAGACTGGAGAACAGGACATGGTCAAGAGTGTGGAATGAAGCCAGGCAGGCTTGATCCATCCCCCCACAGTTCCTCCTGACAGGCCGAAACACTAAGACCTGACTCCATGCCAATCACTCTGATCCCAACGCTTAATTACTGCTAATCTAACACAGTGTCACACACGCTAATGATGCTATGGAGCCTTTGTTTCTCCTTCAGTTCACTCCAGCAGACCTCGACCAGACCTAACTGTATCTTAAGTTTACTTAAAAGTCGTTCTCTCATTTCCCCGAGGCAAAAGACAGAGCGCAACTCAAGCTCTGGTGAATGTGTAATGAACCCAGTGCAGCTTGTATGCTGGTATGAATTGATATGAGGAACTGTCTGGATTTATTTTTCCCCTGTTTGGTTCTACCACCAGATACAATATCAGAAGAGTCAGATAGTCAGCAGGTGTTAGTTGTGGAGGTTTATAGCAGATTAAAACAAACTTATCAAAACTGAAACGCTGGCAGTTGAAGAGGTGACAGGACACCAACTAATATATTTTAATATACTGTATGAAGAAATTATGAGCAGACACCACAGACAATCAACAACATCTGATTAGTGCATATTATCATTTTATTACTTTTAATGTTCAGCTCATTCTGAGGGCTTGATTATTTGGCAGTGTTTATTCACTGAATTTGCATGTAAGTGGAATAGCCTTGATGACAGACATACTGTGTGAAAAAACACTCTGAATTAGTAAAGATATGCCTTTAATAATCTAGACGTATGACAAAAATAAATGCGATGTTTGTATACACTATATTTTAATGTGTCAACGCTAAACAGGAACATGTACTGTATAATAAAGCATTGATCATAAAAATAATGAAACTGATTTGATGTGAAGGGTTGCTGATGAATCATATTATATATGCAGAGCGCTATTCACAGCACGCGTCCAAAATTCTTTATAGTGACTCATTTGAAATGGTGAATTTAATGGAACTTGAATGTAAAGAAGAGGGAAGTCCTGTCACTGTCTCTAATAAAGTACTTTAAAGACAAACTCATGAATAGCATAATTTAATGCACCATTCTTCAAAACAGCGTAACAGTGATAAAGGAAGTGTTCAAATAATATGATACCGAATGATAGGGGTCTGCCAGAACATCCCCATATATTCTATATCTGGTGATATTTATGAGATGCAAACTTCAGGTAGTTGATAACTACATACTGTAGGCTATGGGTCTTTAACAGGGGATCTTTAATAGGTGTCCTCCAAATATTGTCAAATAACTAAATTTTTTTTAAAGAAGAATGAAATTAGGCCTAAAATGCATTTATTAAAGTTAAAATGTTATCTGTATGAATTGATAGAATTATTTTATGGTGTGGATAAGATTTATTCTTAAATAAAACATGAACAAATACATACAGTGAACTAGAGAATTTTTATTACCTGACATACATTTGGCAGTAATATTATTTATTTTACTTAAAGGGGGGGTTCAATGTTATTTCATGCATTCTGACTTATTACCACATATATAGAGTTGTTTTCTCATGCTAAACGTAGGCAAAGTGTCAAAAAAGCAGTTGGGCGTGTTACAGAGTATTTCTGTGCCGAATGCACTTCGCCAGGGTTTGTACAAGCTACGGAAAGTTTTTTTTTTGATTACGGGTCCAGCTGACATTTCAGGGCTTTCTATACGTATATTTTTATGGGCACTTCCCCCGGAAAGCCCAGCCCACCTGTCAATCAGCGGGAGACGCTAGAACTTACAAACATCACATCATGCGATAGATTTGTTTAATTTCAAAACTCAACAATGGCACGAATGAAGAAGTGTGTTTTTGGATGTAATGAGAAGAAAGTCAGCCTTATTAAAACAATGGATATAGTTTATTATCTGGGGTAGCAGCAGAGTTTTGTGTGTGTGTTTGATGCGCTGGATTTCATTGAAAAGTCCCGACCGGGTCATGAGTTGCATGCGGTAAGTAAGACTTCTGTCTTATGTTGGAAATAGGCACGTGCATATTATATAAATGACACGAACATGTAGTGAATCATACATTAAACAGTTTTATAGTGTTGCATGACTCGTACTCGCTCCTCCCACGGTACTAACTCCGCCTTCTTTATTTTTTTGTATGTTATCGGAAAGAATCGGTAAAGCTAATCTTTCTTTTAGAAATCTGAATAAAAGACTCTTCGGACATATAAAGGATTTAATACTACTCTATAGGTACTCCAGATTAACATCAGAAATGCAGCAAAAAATCCAACATTGTAAACTGAAAGGGTATTTTAGTTTTAGAACGGTATAAAAATAGATCAAATAAATCTAGGAATATGAAACTTATTATATATGAATAATATTAGAAAATATTCTCCTTAAAACTTAAAAGTCCAGAAACAATTTTGGAAAACAAAAGTCATTTCAGTTTTTTAAATAGAAAAGCACAAAAAAGGTCCTTTAAAAACACTAAAACCCATTCACACAGACCTTTGGTACCAGAAAATACCCGTAAAATTGCCAGACAAGCGTCTGTGTGAACACAAACTTGTCCCGTTAATCTTCTGGGATCGTTGCCGGAAAGAGGACCTAGTCAGATACACGGATAACCCTCGTGTATTATACGCGCGCATCATTCCAACAAAAGTTATGGTTCAGCTCCTTAAAACGAGAGATAACATGCATATAAACATTCACCACGAGAAATGTTGCAAACTATATTGACGCAGTTATCAGGAAATGATGAATGAGACGCATAAACAATGACGCACGTGCCGTAGTGAGGACGCGCATGTCATGGCAACATGAAGTTGGTTCAACTCTTTAAAATAAGGGATTTACAACATTCACGACGAGAAATGTCAGCAAACTGGACTGAAGCAGAATCAGGTAAGTTAGCTCGTCACTTACTGTGTTGAAACGGAGATCATTCAGCAGCATAAAAGAATATCGCGTCACGTGCTCATTTGAGCTATAATAAACGAAAATACCCGGGCGTCATCCCAAGAAGATATATCGTTCAGCTCCTCAAAATGCGGGTTTTAAATGCATATAAACAATCACGATGACAAATGTCTGAAAACTGTATTAAAGTAGAGATCAGGGAGCTCGTGAAATATCCACTCTGAAGCTGAGATCATTAGCATTAGAACGGCGCGTCATGCGCTCCTTTATAATCTTTTCATAAACAAAAATGCACGCGAGTGGTTCTTGGAGAGAGAAATAATATTTAATATGCAAACTTCAGACGCTGCGTAGAAGAGAGGACGGGACTTTTAATAGGTCACGTGTCTTTCCGGGACCATCAGAAGCCGGGTAATCATGGCAGTGTGAATGAATAAAAAATCTAAGGATCCCGGAAAAATCCCGGATGCCTTTCCCGTGTATTTTACGGAATGTCTGTGTGAAAAGGGCTTAAGTGCAGCCACAATGTGGTGAAATAAGTTGTGTTTTTCGGGGTGACGCGACTTCAAATGCTATATCAAGTTTTAATACTTGTGTCACTCATCAAAATTACAGAATGGCGCATGACACATGACAACATTTTATTAGACTTAAATACTGCCAAACAGCAGACACACGGTTAGCGCGTTCCAATTTCTACTTCGCTGCTCTAAACAGTGATTGCTTGTGGCAACGTCCTGTGTTTCAATTCAGAGTAGCGAAAAAGAAACAAGTTCCGATTTGAAACATTAGCTTTAGCGTTAGCTATAGCAGGCATAACTAGGTCTTGTTTAGAAAATGGTATCGGTCTAATGACTTCCTTCAGTTTAACAAACAAATAATTTGATATTAAATTGCAGTCTTGTTATCTTTCTATATTAAACAACATTAATTCAATCTAAAACATTAATTATTAATATATCTCAAACATCCAGCATACAGCTTGGCTTATTCAACTCATTTAAAAAGTGCCTGACGTATTCAGTACCATGGACAGCTCTCTTTTAAATCACAGTGTCTTACTCACTATAATACTGTATGGTATACATTCTCTGAACAAGTCCGTCTAGTTTTAATACTCCTGGCATCAAAGAGCTTCTAAAAGTGTCTGGCTGACAGACTCACAAAGTGATACCTGCAGTGAAAAACAGCAGTTGCCCATTTACTGAACTCCAGACCTGCTCTGCCTCTGACCCCACCAGATCTTACCATGTGACATGTCCCACAAAATGGCACCGAGAGGGAGACCATGCCAGGCTGACATTTAATCCCAAGCACTGTACCCAGCTGTGACCCTGTACCACCCTCGCTCAATGCCTGAGGGTGCTCGCTCGGTCAGTCTATTTTCTCTATCATTCTAGTTTCTATACAAACCCTAACACACAGAGAATGCGAATATGCACCACCAGAGCTCCAAAGACATCTGGTCTAGACCAACATATGACATTATATATCATTCAGATACACTCTGTTGACAATAACTGTTATCAATTGGTTGACTGGTGTGGATGGAGCTGTCTAACGGGATGCTAAAGGTAAGCGCATTTAGCACATTTTAGGGTCAAAATGGATGCTCAAAGGTGTTTCTGAGGTTTGAATCGATAGAGAAAGAATCTGTTATTGATTAAACACTACCACTTACACTTAAGTAAATGATCTTGGCACTTGAAAAACTAAAACAGTATGTAGGAGGGGTGTCTTGTTCTCTCTATAATGGAACGACAATGGCAATGTTTACTTTAAATGCATGTTTTTAAAAAATGCTGCAATTTTCGTAAAACATATATTGTATGTCAGTGACAGATGTAAAAATGACTGCAGGGTGGATTGGGCGTCAAAAAGCTGGTTTGTATTCTATCATGAACCAGCCCTTTCTAATAAACACCCATCGCCTTCTGAAAGGGAAAAGGCAAGAAAGGGAGGTGTAATGAGGGATGGATAAAGGTGCCTACACTTCACATACTATTTGCTTTTCAGCACTCATAAATGAAATAAAAGAACTGCCTCTCACAAGGCTTTGGAGAGCTGCTTCGGGGGTTGATGGGTGGGGGGTGCCTGTGCAGAGCGGCATCAAACGCTCTTTCCCTGACCAAAAGGTCAGACCACGGTAAAAGGTTGCTAGAGTCGCAAGTCCTCCTCTTTTATCCGTCCTCTGGAGCCCTTGCTCCAGTGAAAGAGGAGAGAGAGTCAGGCTGAGCGAGGTTCGCTCTGTAGAGGCCGCTCCGATATGACATTTCACACAGGGTTCCTATACACCAACTACTGGCATTTAAGTTACTTTAAAAAGCAGCCAAACTAGGTTTGCTAAAAGCACGCCTGTTATAAGTGGTGGTTGATGTGAATGCTGAAATTGTTAAAGGCAGTTCTGATCCTCTACTTAAGATTTTAATAATACCCCATAAGACAAGTTAATACACCCGGGCTCTGACAAAAGACATGCATATAAACACACACCTTATCTCTCTCAGGTTCACACAATCTGAATACTGCACACCACATTAGCAGACCAACACCTCATTAACACACATCTTCTTTACACAGGAAGTCAGGATGCCCTCCATCTGTTGTGTGGGAGTGTGGGAGGTTATGATGTCAGTTAATGTTGTAATAATCGCAAAGCTGCTTTAAAGAACTAGACAATGGGATTGACTGACCCTTTGGCTGCAAAGCTGATATATGTAAGGAATAATTGATGACTGGGCATTTAATTATTCGAAAATAATGCACACCCAATGTGGCACGAGTCCTACACAGCAAATTTAGCAGAGTTAAAATTACGGTGTTAACGGAAATATAAAGAGTTCGGAGTTAATTTAACACTGGATTGAGTTAAAACGATTTTATTTAACTCTATAAAAATAAAGAGTTGGTGTCAAAAGAGAGTGTTACCACTTTTTTTACAAATCAACTCCTACAGTGTTTTGTTAGTGGAGTTTGTTAACTCCTAGGGTGTTAAATAGAGAAGACCTCCAACTTTTTACAGCACACACTGAACATGTTTTTGGATGATGCAGTTCAAGCAGAAGATCATCTCTTTCACTGTAAATGGTAAGTAAATGTTCAATAAATAACATTTTGATCAATAACATTTGAGAGTTGTGAGGTGTTGTTTTATATAGTTTAACATTAAGAGTCATGTGTTATTGTCATTATATGAATGCAGCAGTTGAGTTTAGGTCTTAGCCTCAGATGGAGCAATTCATGCTTTATATGCTGTTTAAGTTTAATATATATATTTTTAAATCCATTAATGTGTGCAGGAGATTTGCTTTGGGGACTTTGGAGGAGCGCAGAAATAGGCCTACATAAACATTTCTTCAGACGAAGAGCAATTTTATAACAAAGTGAGTATTTTGTGCAAAACATAAATTGTTTTTTTGCATTTTGTATTGTTTTTAATACTGAATTTTTCCCTTTTATTTTTGTTTTATTAACAGAAAAGTTCAATATCCAGTCTGAAGGTCTGACCGTCGAGGATCATATCACCTCCTTACAGCTACTGGTTCATCATATTCTGCTGTTATTATGTGAAGACCAACATGGATTTTGGATTGAAATGAAGTCAAACTTGTTTGTATGAACTGAAGCATCCCATAAACTGTGTTTACTGTTGTTTTACATTGGGAATGTGCTTTTTAGTTGTCTCGGATGTTAATATGTTAATTTAATGAACACTTAAATGCATGATACATTGAGGACAATTTTTCTGTCATAAATAAATGTTGATCAGATGACATTAAAAAAAAAATCATTAATAGTTTTAAAATGAGAATGATAGATTATACTGCTGTATTGTTACATTTAAAAAACGGTTTAAAATAAAGTTTTTTATCCCAAAAGTACCTTAATATGTTTCTGTCTTTACATTAACCATATTAACACCATATTAAAAAATATAACACTACATTGGAGTTAACAAATTACACAGAGGGAGTTAATTATTAACAAATAAAAAATATTTAACACTGATTAGTGTAAATTTATAGTTAGATTCTTAACTCTGTATAGTGTCAATTGCTAACACTTTCAAAGAGTCAATGTGCCAACACTTTCAAAAGTGTTAAAATAACTCTATTGGGAGTGGACCCCATGAGACACTTTTAAAGTGTTGAAATTAACTCTTATAGAGTTATTCTGAGGTTCCAGATTTTGCTGTGTACACTGATCTTAAACTTATTTGCTTTGTATGTGTGTGTCTCCTAGTTTATGCAACAACAATAATCTTTTATTATTTAAGCCTGCAAGGTTATATTAAAGGGGGCATGTCACAAGACTTTTTTAAGATGTCAAATAAATCTTTGGTGTCCCCAGAGTATATATGTGAAGTTTTAGCCCAAAATGCCATATAAATAATTTATTATAGCTTGTCAAAATTGACACTTTGTAGGTGTGTGCAAAAATGTGCCGTTTTGGGTGTGTCCTTTAAAACGCAAATGAGCGGATGAAGTGCAAACACTGATCACAATGATGGTGGTTTGTTGAAATTGAAACTCAATTGTGCTCTAAATTATTTTCTCTCTCTCCCTCTTTGCACTAAATGGCAGTGCTGTGGTTGGATAGTGCAGATTAAGGGGCGGTATTATTATAATAAGAGCTCCTAATGACATCATAAGGAGAGCCAAATTTCAACTACCTATTTTTTCACATGCTTTCAGAAAATGGTTTGCCAATCATAGCACTTAAACATGGGAAAAGTCAGATTTTCATGCCATGGCCCCTTTAAGACAACAGTCAATCAATGCAGTGTGAAAATTAAAAAAGTTATATATTAAGACATCTAAAAAAAAAGAATTAAGAGCAAAAAGGTCAAGTGTATTGTGATGCATCATAGAGTTTTTCAACATGTCATCATGCATCCTTTAGCAAGCCAAATATGAATTGCAAAATAGCATCAACTAAAAAGCAATGACTTTTATCTCCAGACCCTTAAAAGGAAAAGGGAAAGAGAGAAAGAGTAAAAAAGAGAGGCGACACAGGGTTAAGCTTTGAAGTTCTGTGCAGCACTCTTGGTATTTCAGGATCAATTTATTATCCGTGATTTCATTTCATTTTTTCCTCTTGTGTTACTCCCTCTTTCCCCTGCATTAGGAGGACAACATAATTTGCTTTGATGTCTGTGGCAGAATTATCGTGGCTTCACAGAGAAGAGGTAAAGAATCTCTCTAGACTGACTTACAAATCCAAAGAAATGCCAAACCAGCTCAAAGTGGACAGTGCGACTTGGTAAAGTTTACTTTGACAAAGTGTTCTTGGCAGAATCATAATCAATTTGTTTGGTGCAGCAACCAACAAAATTACAGGCACAATTTCAACTAAAGCATCACACATACAGTGCTTGAATTCACATTCACAATTATGTTGGAACATAATTCTATAAACACATAAATATGTGCATTATATATGATGATATTATTATCCTAAATTGTGGTTTAAAATAACACACATCCAAAGGATAATGGCATACAGTATGGCCGTATAGGAAATTATTTTAATGATTCAATATTATGAGATATTATGTACTCCTTAAAGAGACCACGGCACAAGACTTTTTTAAGATGTCAAATAAATCTTTGGTGTCCCCAGAGCACATATGTGAAGTTTTAGTTCAAAATATCATATAAATAATTTATTATAGCATTTGCCACTTTTGTAGGTGTGTGCAAAAATATGCCATTTTGGGTGTGTCCTTTAAAATGCAAATGAGCTGATGAAATTCAAACACTGATCACAATGATGCTGTTTTATTGCAATTAAAACTCAATTGTGCTTTTCTCTGCACTAAATGGCAGTGCCGTGGTTGGATAGTGCAGATTAAGGGGCGGTATTATTATAATAAGAGCTCTTTATGAGTGATATCATAAGGAGAGCCAAATATCAACGACCTATTTTTTATGTGCTTGTAGAGAATGGTTTACCAAAACTAAGTTACTAGGTTGATCTTTTTCATATTTTCTAGGTTGATAGAAGCACTGGGGACCCAATCATAGCACTTAAACATGGAAAAAGTCAGATTTTCATGCCATGGCCCCTTTAAAGAAGATAATATAAGGAAAATATATTTGATATATTTGACTTTCTATCCATGATACAGTGCTTCAGCATGAGATTAGATTCTAAATGAAGCTCTGCAAGGAAATCTGCCTGGATTACTTTAGTAATGAAAACTATTTATTTAATATCATTCATTAGTAACATTTAAAATATAATAAAAGGTGGAGTTGAATGGAATTCTCATAGGAATATAGTAAGCAGTTGTTTATATACCCATGTGCCATGGTTAAAAGGATTAGATGAACATGCTCCAAGCACAAATATTATTTCTATAACACTTATCACATTACATACAGTACTATTTTGTAGAAGCTTTAAAAATCATGCCTTACAAATCACCCTGCTAGCTGTAACAGCGCAAAAGATGTTAAAGTTGGAATAAACCTAATGTTTCTAACAAATACAGTATTCAAGAGAAAATTAGATTTTTTTCATTGTTGAAAATCAAATTGAGCACCAATTAAGCATTTAGTCATAGATTCACACATACACCTTTAAAAGTAACCATGTAAATATGGACACATCTTCTTTGTACAATAGATACCTGCACAGGACTATTGTGTGTGCCTTGACCTTCTGTTACTGAATCAATAATAATCTGATCATACAACTGATTAGATTGAGCTGATCTTTAAGGCCAGCTTTAATCTCTGCCGTTGTGATCATCTTCACGTACAGTATAGTATACACAGCAAACTGATATTCGATCTAACCACCAATGAATCCCTACATTGTGGTGCAGCATCGGCTGAGCCAAAGCTGAAAGCCACCATTAGGGCTAAAGTGGATATTTATTTGTGCCACCGTGCAGTGGACACGAAGGCCATATTTGTTGGCATTCAATATAACAAATATTTGTGTTGCCATGGTGATCCCGACTTTATCTTTCCCATTCTATCTGGCCGATTAATACCTTCAAGGTCATTTCTAATGAGGCTGTTGAACACAGTGGTATGTATCAAATATTCCTTTGATACATACTGCATTTACATTATATTACATTTATACATTTGGCAGGCACTTTTATCTAAAGTGATTTACAGTGCCATCTTGGTATATACATTTTATCAGTCCAAGCATTGTTGTTAGCACAGTGTTGCAGTATGAATAATATGGATAGATCTTTCTATTGTAGTTTACACGACTTTACCAAAGTCCCATTGCAGAAATAAAACAGCAAAAGGTATAAAATAAGTGAAAAACATGTCTACAGTGTAGTGTGAATGCCTTCTCGCAGAGTATTCCTGACACTGTAAAATCTCACACACACGTGTCTCTGAAAAGCTTCTTAATGAGTGTGAGTGTGAATGGGAATTTTTACAGAAACCTCCATTAACATATCACAACCTAAACACCAACTTGTTTCCCAAAAGACCTTCCAACTGCTGCGGTAAAAGATCAGCTTGCATACCAACTGTGGAGCTGTTAAATTAACTGTCACTTAGAAGTGTTTAGAAATATCTAAGACATCCATTTCAGAACCCCTCTACAACAATTTTCAATATTAAACATCAATTATCAGAGAAAATGCAAGATTGGAATGATCTGGAATTAAGAAAAACTATTGCACTATTATGGTTTTAACTTTGCATTTACTTAAATGGCATTTTGTATTTGATTCTGTATCTCACACCAATTCACATATAACACTACAACAGACAAGAATCTGCAAGGAAGGTTTCGGGAAAAGTGTCATCTGGGAGCTGGTCATGAACGGGTCCTCATGTTTCTCAAACCAGATTCCTCTCTTGACAGGTCATAGTATCCTATGCTAATGTTTATTTCACTGCATCAGATTCAATTTTCTAGTGGTTGGATGCTAGGGGATGAATTTGGAGATTTTTAGTTCTGAAAAACTTATACGTATGACAATACAAAGTTAAATATGCTCTCCTTACATTCTAATATTTCTGTAAAAACCTACTGTTGCATGTGTTTGAACAATTAAAAACACTTAATACATTGTCCCTATACCTGCAGTGTCTTTATATTTAAAGGAACAGTATGTAAGAAATGTATATCAATTTATCATAAAATGGCCCTGATATGTCACTAGACATTAAGAAATCATTTTTCATTTCAAATACTTATATAACTCACAACAGTGGTCTGGCCAGGATATCGTCATTTAAAAATTGTAGTTGCAGCCCTCAACTGATGTGTATGTTGTCAAGTTGTGTATTGGCCACTAGCTGTGTGATTGCAGTACCCGTTTTAGCTACAATCCTACATACTGTTCCTTTAATGTTCTTTATAATGCACTCTAAAAATGGCTGGGTTATTTTTAAGCCATGCTGGTTAGATATTGGACAGAACACATTGCCGGAGTAAGAATGACCCCATGCTGGGTTAAAAATGACCCAATGTTGGACTGTTGTTAATGCAACCATGGTTTATAATAACCCAGCAGTTGGGTTAAAATAACTCAGCATTGGGTCAATTTTAACCAAGCAGTGTTTTGTGTCCAATATCTAACCAGCATGGATTAAATATAACCCAGCCATTTTTAGGGTGTAGCTGTTAATAACCACAGTATATGAATTTTATGTTCATTTAGCTCCCTATTTGATTCTTATCCTTTTTTATTTAATTTATGGTTAAAGCATCACCAGCCAAGCTCCCACATCACATTGAGAATTTGCATTAAAATCAAGGTGAAATAACTGAAAGTAAACAAGCAGACTAGGTTTAGAAGTATTTTACAAACACGATTCTACAAAAACAAGCATAAAGGCACGCCTAATTTGTTCCATAAAAATAAAAGTACATATGTACACAGAGATACAGTCTCCATTCTCTCTCTCTCTCTCTCTCTCTCTCTCTCTCTCGCACACACACACACACACACACACACACACACACACACACACACACACACACATGCAAACATCGAGATTTCGCAGTTGAGGTTTGGCCTGTCATAGATGATTTTCTGCTCTTTCCCACATCATTTGTTGAAGTGGTACTTGGAGAATTCAGCTGCTAATAGATGCTTCCATGCATAAACAGTCTAAAATAATTCCTCAGAAATGTGTACCTATTTATTCACAAGCTCAGTCAGATGTACAGTTTGACACCGTCTGCTTCATACTAATTTGACATTAACGTGGTCAATGGTAGTGGCTTATTCAATCACAATCTTTCCCCTACCTGCTCAAGTATCCATCACATTTCATCCAGAATTGTGCTTCCCTGTCCATCAAACTTGTGCTTCCCTTACCACCTTCCTATCAGAAACTAGAACAAGCTCATTCTACACTCACCTAAAGGATTATTAGGAACACCTGTTCAATTTCTCATTAATGCAATTATCTAATCAACCAATCACATGGCAGTTGCTTCAATGCATTTAGGGGCGGGCCCTGGTCAAGACAATCTCCTGAACTTCAAACTGAATGTCAAAATGGGAAAGCAAGGTGATTTAAGGAATTTTAACCATGGCATGGTTGTTGGTGCCAGATGGGGCCGATCTGATTATTTCACAATCTGCTCATGTACTGGGATTTTCACGCACAACCATTTTTAGGGTTTACAAAGAATGGTGTGAAAAGGGAAAAACATCCAGTATGCAGCAGTCCTGTGGGCGAAAATGCCTTGTTGATGCTAGAGGTCAGAGGAGAATGGGCCGACTGATTCAAGCTGTAAGAAGAGCAACTTTGACTGAAATAACCACTCAATACAACCGAGGTATACAGCAAAGCATTTGTGAAGCCACAACACGCACAACCTTGAGGCGGATGGGACACAACAGAAGACCCCACCAGGTACCACTCATCTCCACTACAAATAGGAAAAAAGCTACAATTTGCACGAGCTTACCAAAATTGGACAGTTGAAGACTAGAAAAATGTTGCCTGGTCTGATGAGTCTCGATTTCTGTTGAGACATTCAGATGGTAGAGTCAGAATTTGGCGTAAACAGAATGAGAACATGGATCCATCATGCCTTGTTACCACTGTGCAGGCTGGTGGTGGTGGTGTAATGGTTTAGGGTATGTCTTCTTGGCACACCTTAGGCCCCTTAATGCCAATTGGGCATTGTTTAAATGCCACAGCCTACCTGAGCATTGTTTCTGACCATGTCTATCCCTTTATGACCACCATGTACCCATCCTCTGATGGCTACTTCCAGCAAGATAATGCACCATGTCACAAAGCTCGAATCATTTCAAATTGGTTTCTTGAACATGACAATGAGTTCACTGTACTAAAATGGCCTCCACAGTCACCAGATCTCAACCCAACAGAGGATCTTTGGGATGTGGTGGAACATGAGCTTCGTGCCCTGGATGTGCATCCCACAAATCTCTATCAACTGCAAGATGTTATCCTATCAATATGGGCCAACATTTCTAAAGAATGCTTTCAGCACCTTGTTGAATTAATGCCACACAGAATTCAGGCAGTTCTGAAGGCGAAAGGGGGTCAAACACAATAATCCTTTAGGTGAGGGTAGATTTGTTAACCTTTCTCACCTGAAGCTGCCTGCTTTGTATTATCAGCTTTATTTTGTTGCTTTTTCTACACACAAATTTTATACACAAAAGCTCTGGTTTTCAAATGAATGTAGTTTAATGTGTTTTCTATCAAGGGGACTTTTCAGAACATTCAGTTTTATCAACTTGCAAAGGAACAATGATATTGCACCCTAAGGAGTTTGATCTGTTTTCTTTGAATGTTGAATTCATTTATTTTTCATTTACAATATTGTTAATAATGCTTAAAAACAGTTCTATAATCCAACACCTCAGAAGCAACAGCATAATCTTAATGCATTTGAACGAAACTTTCAGAGAGCAACACAAAATGGATCCCAGCGATGGACCGGATATGTTTTTGTTGGACAGTTCTTTATAAATCTCTTTCGTCAGCTACACCTGGATGTCTCCCACTCTTCCCACCAACTGCTAGGCAAAGACAGTGAGCTACCAACAGGCCTGTGCAGCTGACAGAGTGTCTGGGTTTAGTCGCTATGGAAACCCCCATCATAGCTGACGTGGGGTGGCAGAGTCACTGTCGCTATGACAACTGGGCCAGCTGACATACAGGTGGTCAGGGGGTGGGTGATATCACCAGGTGTTGTGTAGCCCTGTGACCCCTGGCGGTGGTGGAAGTAGGGATAAAGGTCAGTCTTTTACTTTTGGCCTGTATGAGCTATGTAACATCTAAATTTCTCACTATATATCTCATATCGAGTCTTCTTTGTATTTCTTCTTGTGTTTTCTCATTCCTTAAATTCTCTCCCCCTCTCTTTCTCTCTCTCTCTTACATTTTCTCTTTTAATCAGGGCAGGAGCTATAAAGAGGTTCATCTTTTTACAGAGTGAAAGATATGATATACTAGCCAGCAAATGAGTTCATTAAAACATTAATCAACACATTTATCAACTATCAACCAAAGAAAAAAAATCTCCCCTTTGCAAGCTTCCAACTCCCTCTCTTTTTGTCTCTCTCACCATCCACCCCGTGCACCCTCATCTCTACCAGATTTTACACATATCTAGTATATTTATATAATATAATAATATTTTACAGTCTCATTTGAAACGGTTTTGTGTGTTTATGGATAAATACAGTTGCAGGTACACTGATTTTGCCTGTATACACACACTAATACAACAATAACGTCCTACATGCAGGAGTTACTTACATATGACATTCAGACATCACATCAAATAATCATGTCTTCATATTAAATTTTGCATGTGCCCACATGGAGGTGTGACCCGTGGAAAGCCTATCGATCCTCCCTCCTTATCTCTCTGACATTTAACTACCTCAGTCTACATCTACCAGTCACATCCACCTCTGTCATATCAGATATCTAGCTAAGCATTTCTGTCATTACTTTAAAAAAGGGAAGAGATAAAGAGAGAAAGAGAGCGAGCATTTCAGTCATGCATGAGGTGAAAGCAGAAGAATCCTATGACTTGATTGGCCCCCATGGGAAAGCTTTCTATTCTTTCTTTGCTTTTTTCTGTCCCTTTTCATTTCCTTTTCTGTTCATTTCTTCCCTTCCCTCATATCCTTTTTATATTCATGCCCTTTTTTCCTTTCTTGTCATTTTGTTCCTCAGTTTCGTTTTTTCTATCTCCTCCCCATTCTTTATTCCAGATCTGTCATACCTTTTTACAACCAGCGCTATGCTTTTTATCTCTCCTACATGTATATCCATCTTTTTCAACTTATCCCTTTCATAACCTGCATCAATCCACCTACTCGCACACACCTCTGTGAAACACATACAGTCCTATCCGCGGCTCTGCATGCCCTTTTCATTTCATGCAGGAGCTGTGATTTCAGCTTTATCTGATCACATTCACACAGCTGAGATAATTTCGCTTTCCCTTCCAGCTGAGAGTCTTGCTCCCCCGCCGACCCCTGCCGAGCAGTCGTGATTAAGGCTAATTACCAACAAAACGGGCCAACATGACAAACTTTAGGCAGTGGCCCACCACTCATATATAGCAGAATGAACTGACTACCAGAGGTGTGTGAAGAGAGAGAGAGATCATGAGGAAGGAGAATTAAAATACAAAATGAGTAGTACCATCTTCATTGTATTGTAACGAGTACTCTGGGTTAAATAGGCTGGGCCACTTCACTCCAAAAATCCTTGCGGATAAAATTGGATAACAAAAAGTCCAAACTGATGTTAAACCCAACCAATCACTCTTCATTTCTATAAACAATGTGATGTGATTCCAGTCAGCGCTGCATAATTTATGTAAACTTTTCAGAGACGTGATATCATGTTTTATTTTTTGATAATCATATTTCTCATAAGTCCACACCTATAAAACATAAAAGTCATTTTTATGGCCGTAACGTCACCACTGAATGTTCTCCCTGTGACAGATAGCAGTTACAGGGGATTAAATGATGATGGATTACTTTGAAGTGGCGCGGCTTGCTTTGTGATGCTGCACTCGATGTTTTCTCCTCATTTCTTGTTTGTGACACACAAACTTAGGTCTCGTGGTCACATTTTCTATTGAAAAGCTCATTTAGACCAGGTTCATAAAAGCTGCCGGCACATCAATACCCTACTTGATTACATTCTCACCTCTACTGAGAGGCCTCGATGAATATTTATCAATGTGAATGCACGCGCACCCTCCCCTTTCATCGCATCCATCCACCACCCCTGAAAACCTTCTTCACTTAATTTCTTTATGAATATTAAAGGTTGCATTATGTTAGCTCACAGACTGACAGCACTCGAGCTAATCCTGTTATTGTCTTAGAGAGAGGGCTGCATCTCTTGCTTAATGTGTCAGAAACATGTAGGCTTTCATTTATTTATTTACTTTCTCTTTCTATTGTTGCGTTTGTCTTATGTTGGCATGGCGACAACCCTAAGAGGCTCGGAAAACAATTTGTGTAGAGGACGGCTATCAAAGTGCAGCTTTTAACTGGAATATGTCTGACATTAATTCTTGGCAAACAATCAATGCCTGCGTTTTCATGTAATGGGAGCATCATGGAAAACAGCACGGGGAAGGAAACTTGAAAATTAAAAAGATCCGTCTCAGTGATTGTGTAAAGACATGAGAAGTAATGAAATTGCTTATGGCTGATACTATCACGAATTTAGTCAAAACATCACAAATGTGAACGGGCTGCGTGATTGCATATAAGTCATAGTGACATTTAAAATACGTCCCTATTTTATATATTCGCATTGGTGTTTAATCAAACTAATTTAGCAGGCACTTTAATCCAAAGTGACTTACAAATTAGAGAGCATGTAATATTTTGTCTAAGGAGCCAACAATATAGTCTATAAAGGAACGTTTACAAGTAGAATTACTTAAAATGAAAAATTCTGTCATCATTTGTTCTTAAACTGTATGAATTTCTTTTTTTCTGATAAACACAAAAGAAGATATTTTGAGAAATGATAATAACACACAGCAGATAGTGACCATTGACTTCCATAGTAGGAATAAAAAAATATGATGGAATTTAATCGGTACAATTAACTGTGTGGTTACCATCATTTATCAAAACATTTTCTTCATCATTTATTACAATACTTCCAAAATATATTTTCCTACTATGGAAGTCAATGGTGACTATCTGCTGTGTGTTACCATCATTTCTCAAAATATCTTCTTTTGTGTTCATCAGAAAAAAGAAATTCATAAAGGTTTAGAACAACATGAGGATAAGTAAATGACAGAATTTTCATTTTAAGGTGAACTATCCCTTTAAAGCTATAGGGAGAGATGAACAACATGGAAGATAGTGAGATTTTTAAATATAAACTGTGTTTTAAATTGCTTAAAATGCAAATCATTTACCTTTGTATTTGAAGGAAAATGTAAACCAATAATTTCACTTATAATATTGTGCATAAAATAATATTTCTTTATGAAAATACATGGTATATCTAAAGCCGAATCAAGTTAAATGTATCTAATTGTTTTAATCCCATACAGTATGCTTTTAATCATTTACCAACATGGACTCTTCTTAAATGACTATTGTGATCAAAGCAAATCAGTCTTAAAACTTAATAATGCTGGCCCATAATAAAAATATTGTTATGCATCCTACATGATTTTTTTTAAAAATACGATCTGTAAGACTTTCAGTCATTTTGCAGATGACTTAATCTGCATGTTTGTTAAAGAGCGTGGTCAGTATCATATTCCTCATTGGTGGTTGTAGCCGGGGTTTTCGCCATGCTGCCATGCGCGCACATTTATTCATGCTGCAAGTCTAGCATGGAAACCATGGACCATTTTTTCCCTGACATAGGGAACCAATCACAGAACAGGAGGGGCAGCAAGACGATGAAGACGTCTATGCGAGACACCGAAGCAGTTTTGTTTATCCAACACGGCAGCAGACGCGAAGTTACTTTTCGATGCAGCCTTAGATAGGTATTTGTTAATATCATATTGTCATTATACCTGTAGTCTACCTACTGTGGTTGTCTCAGTGCCACTATGTTGTGTTGCTTTTCAATATCAATATACAGCTACTGGTTTAGTTGCATAGCTTTCAGCTGTGTGCACACGTACCCGATAAAAGTTGTTGACGCTTGAATTTATGTCGCTCTACATACGTCATCTGGTATAACTGAAATGATTGGCCATGAGCTATGTACAGAGACATTTGATAGACATTCGTAGCGCCCAATAAACGGCTCTGGGCATTCGTAAACCACGCCTCAAATACGAATAAATGAGCATGTGGTTCCCATGGTGTTAGCCAGGCTAGGTGGTTGTACAAAACTGCACACAATAACAAATATTTGCCTTAACAATAAACAGATCTGAGTTTGATATGCCAAAAATCTGAATTTTGCTGCCTGAACAAAACATAAGGTGTTTCATTTTACACTATCACTACAAAACTGCTACTGAAGTTACAGCAGGAAATAAATTCCTACTGTACTGTAGTCAATATATTTTTGTCAATAGTTTAACCAGCAATGCTACACATCAATAGCTTTCAAGCTGTTCTTAGTTGAATTCTAAAGGCCAACAGTACCAATAACACAACATATCACATGTTCCTGCCTAAGAACAATCTCAATGTTCGGTCTTAAAATCCCAAAACAATACATGGAAATCTTCTCAGATTTGTTAAAAAGCAAAACAAGTTTAACAGTTTCCATCTAAGTTATTAAAATGCACATGTGACATATAACTGGGCAGTACTGTTTATGTAAACTGGTTTTGGGTTTCACATGGAACAGCACTTTTAATCATTTTAGTTTAAAGTATCCAGTAAAATGACCAAATGTCTGTGTGATAGGCAATAGTCACAAAACATCTCTGCCCATGTATTTGATTAAGATAACTAATAACCATCTGTCCCTCTATGGTCTCTTTCTCTCTCGCACGCTCTCCGTCTCTCTCGCTCTTTCTCTATCTCTCTCTGGCCATTTTGAGTGACAGAGCACATTTGGCATGTAGCCTATGCAGCAGACAGAGAATTAAATCAGTGACAGAGAGAGCCGCTTAGCTCTATTTAATTGCAATCACAGACACCCAGGCTCACTTACACATCTACACACAGACACACACCAAAACATATATAAATATAAAGTGAACAATCAGTCACATTGATGTTACTAATTCCTTTGGTTATAATGCTTAAAAGTTAATTTAAAATTAAATGAATATTTGCCATTAAGTTTTGCCTTTAAGTTTTGTCCATTCTAATAATTTACAGGCACAAGCACTAACAATTTAAAAACAATGCAAAAAGTAAGCCTATACTTTGTAAAAAAAATGTGATTTGGACATTTACAAATCTCAAAGTATTTACTGAAGTGCCTTGGAATATCATGACTATTCTGGTATATAGCCTACCATGTACAACAAGGGTATATTAATAATCATTCAATATCCTGATATACAGTATAAGCATCCAGACAGTTTATTGTATTGCCACTAAACTTTTATATAGTGTACATAAATTACAAAAACTATAATAGCTTAACATTTAATTCAAAACTGTGTAGCTTATTTCACATCAGATCTTTGAGCTACCTGTAATGTGGGAGGAATTCCTTTTACATGTTATATAACTAATACTCTTGAGTGTAACCATGAGTGCTGTATTTAGCCTTTAACTTTACTTGACAACCACAATTGTACCACTATTATCTCAATGTACATGACATTTACATAAACAGAATAAGGCTTTACAATATGTTAAACTTTCCTTACAATTTAATTTTAGTGATCATTGTTAGTGATATTTTTATAATATTCCAGGACATTTCAGTCTGTACTTGAGCACCGTCTATGAATACTCAGCAGATCTGCGAATAAAAACGTTCGACGTGAAGTTGCACAGTGGGAAAGGTGAGTGTCATCATTGGAGAAGGAGGAAGAGGAGAAAGACTCCTTTCCTCTGACTTACATCACTCAGTCCAGCCTGAAGAATCTGTATGCCGCTCTCCTTCTCCAGCGGTCCTTTCTGCTCAACTGTTTAAAAAGAAAGAGAGGAATGAGTAAGAGGACATCACAGGGTACTGAATGTCATAAGTGCTGAGGTAGAGATGTGTGTGACAGACATCAGATTGAGGACAGAGAAGAGTGGTGTAAGATATTTAAAATGAAATGCTATATGATAAGAGCTGGGTCATACATCGTCTGGTTAGTTTTCCTGGAAACAAAGCCAAACTGTTGTTGGTTGCTTTATTATTACCCAAGTTAGACATTCAGATTCATAACATTACAGAATATGACCATTTATTCAACACTGACTAATTTGGCATGGAACATACAAAAAATAATTTCCTCAAAGTACATATGAAAATAAAGATCTTGAATATTTGCATTGCTTGCACCTAAACAGCACTACACAGCCATAATCTTTAATGTATAATTAGAAACTGGATGTATGAATCTGGAATGGTGTATTTATATTCACAGCTTGAAAGATAAAGGATGTGAACCCTGGTCTACATGAGTGGAACCATGCAAAGTTTTAAGTATATTAGAGATGACTGAAGCTTGATAATGTCTCCTTAGAGATGATTTTAAATCTGTTTATATGAATTATATAAATGAATTTGGAAAATGACAGAACTATTAAAGAAGACATAAAGAAAGTGGTTTTGCGGACACCTGAATGAAGTTTGGAATAAAATCATATTGGGCTCTGAAAAAAGTCAATATATTCTTTGCCTTGTTAATTTTGGTTTATGGAGTTGCAGAGAAACAATTTCTTCATTTTGCCCTCGAATGACACAGCTCAACTCTGACAGACTGTTAATGTAAAACAAACTATTTACAATTTCTATGTATTTTTAGCTAATACTCATTTAATTTTAATGATTCAAACGTTTAGAACAGTGGTTCTCAAACTGGGGGTCGGGGCCCCCAGGGGGGCCGCGAGATGGTGCCAGGGGGGCCCCAGCTTTATGACATTTTATAAAATAAATTAATTTATCATGAATTCTGAGGAATTAAACCTAAAAAAAAATAAGGCTACTAACCAACAGCAGTACTTTGTATCATTCAATATGTTTTGTTTAATTAAAAGTTGAGTTTTAGTTTTTGAGTTTTTTGTCATAAATTTTCTTTGGGGGGGCCGCAAAGGAATGCGCCGTACACAAAGGGGGCCGCACGCTGAAAAAGTTTGAGAACCACTGGTTTAGAAAACTCATTTGATAGGATGTTTAAAAATTTAGAGCTTGTTATCTGAACTTACAGTAAATATTGTTAATAATTAAACAATTAGTGTGTGGTACAAAGCAGTGTGCTTTGTTTGCATTTTCAAACCATTTTTAAATATCTCAATGTGCGAAAATACTGTAAGTGACAATGGGTGCATGTGGAGGTGCACAGTAAAAGGCTCATGCAAAAAATACGCAGATAACAATTTGTTTGTGACAGACCAATTCTCTCAAGAGGATCAGAGATTGGGGTTCAGGTGACATCTTATCTTTGAAATTTTCTCTGAACAATAAAATCAGTGGTACTTTTCTCTGAATGTTATGACATGTTTATGCAAATTTTTCAACAGGGACAGGAGGTTAACCACTGTTTTTCAAATTGAAGTTGCCATGTTGGAAGCATTAGTGAATTTATCTCCATCTATTAAGTATTTCCAGTTCACGGGATGATGTTTTAAATTGACACCTACTCATTTTTGTAATTTCTCTCAACTTGATTCTCTCAAGTACTGCATCTGACAGCGGAAACAATGAAACACATAATATGTTAGGTAGCAGCACATAAAAAAAGGTGGCTGCTGTAATGCTAGTTTGCTTACAGCCCCAACAAAGCAATGACTCACTAAATTGCCTGTCTGTCTGCAACAGCTTGCTGTCTCCTCCACACAAACCCACCACAAATCAGCCTGGAGGTCAGCAATGGCTGTATTAAGGTTAGATTTAACACACCTGAAAACAAACAAACATCGGTTTAAACCGAAGCTTTCTAGTGTTGCCTGGATAGAACAAGCAGTAAATATTAGGAGATTAAAGCGAAGATGTGTACTTTTTTAACTTCAGTTAATGCTGCCAAGATGCAATTCCTAATTGGTATTTAACAAATCTGACTCTTTTGCTGCAAAAATGTATCCAGTCAATCTTCACTGTCCTTCCTGAATAAAGGCAAATAGCTAAAAAATATTCTAGTGACCCTTCACGGAAACCAGTGACACAAGTCGGCAGCACAACTTTAGAGATAATGAGAAAGAACGTTTTTTTTTTTCAAAATTGGTGATTTTCGTTTTTTTGTAGAATCTGTTAATTGAGATTATGAAGAAGCCTCTCCATGTTTGAGATAGCAGTTTTTGTATATTTTAAAGCGTACATTCTGCGGTTGAAATCGGCATGTTTTTCCGAAGATTCTAGCGTGCAGCAGGGGGTGGCTTTTATTTGTTTTGTTTTTGCCCCCGCCCCCAAAGGGAACAGCGTGGCTACTTAATAGGGATAGTTCAGCCAAAAATGAAAATAATGTCATTAATGACTCACCCCTATGTCGTTCTAAACTCGGAAGACCTCCGTTCATCTTCGAAACACAGTTTAAGATGTTTTAACGTTAGATTAAGTCCGAGAGCTTTCTGTCCCTCCATTGAAAATCTATGTATGGTTTCCATGTCCAGAAAGGTAATAAAAACATCATCAAAGTAGTCCATGTGACATCAGTGGGTCAGTAAGAATGTGTTGAAGCATTGCGAAATACATTTTGGTCCAAAAATAGCAAGAATTACGACTTTATTCAGCATTGTCTTCTCTTCCGGTTCTGTTGTGAACCGCATGAAGTGACTGTAGTGACGCGGCTGAAGTTTTTTTTTTTCAAACTTACAGCATGTGTCTCCCCAGACTGTAAACGAAGCTCGAGCGCACAAAACAAAAGAAAAAAAAGAAGCTGGGCGGAACAGATAACAGTCAGCCGTGTCGTACGTCAGCCGCTATTCAAGAAATCTTACGGAGCAGTCTAATTTCGACTCGCTCTCGCGGTACTCGTCGGTTCTTGCAGTACAGCATGAAGTCGAACACACACAAAAAAGTCACACAAAGATCGTTGAATTCATTATCTAATTGGCTACTTTTGTCTATCAATATTTTCCATGAAGCAATTGGTTACACCCTTAAAAGACGTCACTTTTTCAACGGCGTTGTTTGGATTATCTATTTATCTATTTATACTACTTTCCTACTTTTAAATACAAACTTTGAAGGCGGGTTCATGTGTTTACCGGAACATAAAGTGTAATCTCATATACCCTTGCATGTTACAATGTAAATAGTCCTCAGATATTATATTATATTACCAGACATTCATGCGAAATCTGATGTAAACAATAGACTATATATCTATATTTCAGGGATTATATGCATTTGTGGACAAAAATGGTCATTGGATGATTCACACATCTGAAACAGACTGTATTCAACTTTTGATCAACACAAAGGTAAAAAGTCCTGTTTATTTTTCGCATGTTGTCATCAGGACTTCTTTCACAAAATACTACATATGATGCTAGAGCATCTGTATCTCAAAACGGCTTTACAGGGAGTATGGCTTAGCTCAATGAGATGTAAATGAGCCCTATTGTCCCTCCCAGCAGGAGAAAGGTGTAACTTTTAGAGTCTATTTTCTGCGCTTTGAGTTTTTTTTTTGAGCTCCTACATTCAAATGGCCACAACTTCTCCAAATAACTCAAAATGCCCCAGATCCAACTTGTGTCCCTACTTTCCGCGATCGGTCACATATTTGGTAAACCTCCTTTAACTGCTACTATGTATTCAAACCAACAGTTATGAGAAATTCCCATTAGAAATCTTGATTCTGTTTTGTGAACGGGAGCTGTTTCCTAAAAATGTATTTCATGAAGCTATTTTGATTTAGGGGCACAACAAACATAATTCCAATGTCGCATTTTTATATTTTTACATGATTACTCTGAAAGCTCGCCAAGTTAATAATTGGGGAGAATATAAAGAATGTGATTTTGGGTTAGCTTGCTGCATACTTAAAAATTCACTTCTTTTTAATGCTCTTTTTTTGGTTCCAAAAACAACTGCACAATTAACAGTATTCAGCAACAAATCGGTCATCAATCGGACGTGTTAATTATAAGAGGTGTGAATAAAATCACCCAGTTAGTGTTTAAAATCATTCAAACAATTAACCCACCATTTTCTACATGCAATACATTAAAATAACAAAACATAAGTGTGAACTCTATTCCATGTATGCACAGCCAGGAACGTTCAGAGTCAAAGAAAATGCATTAGTTATAAAAGCTCAATGTATAAGATTAAATAATTTCTTGTACTTTAATTTCCAAGCAAGTGTTTTTTTTTCCAAGCACAGCTTTGATAGAACATTTAGACAGACAGAGAATTAAAAGGCTTTTACAGATTACACAGAAAGGAAAATAATTATACAGTGTGAAATTATAATTGACTTTGTTTACTTTGCTGGAGCAGGAACGACAGGAGGAGGGAGTGAGGTTAAGAGGCAGAGTGAGATAGTGAAGAGAGAGCGAGAGATACTGTAGGAAAAGAGAAGGACGAGCACGCAGGAAGATAAGGAACGTGTGAAAATAAATGCCACAGCAAGGAAACCGAGGGCAAGAAATTGGACAGGAAAGAAAAAACAGGAAAAAAAAATTAAGTCGAATGAGATGTAAAAAAACTGCACAGAAAGTGTGTGAGAAGTCTGAAGAAATACAGAACAAAATGAGTTTTAAGCAGTTCCTTAAAGTGCCCTCAGATGACGTCTATGCTAATGATACCAGCTGAGTTGGTCTCCAGTGCTGGTCTTGTCTAGAGGAGTCTCTTTAATTAGGATTTAATCTATCAAAGTCCATTCCCATCCCCTAACACTATTAATGCTACATTCCATATGATTAAGCAAGATGTCCCTGACCAATCAACGAGTGGATCATCTCTCATCACTGTCTGTCTGTCTGTCTGTGCTTTTTTCATTACTGACAGTATTAGAGCATGCTGCTTTTCATAAACAGGTGTGTGCTTTGGGAGTGTGTAAAATAAAGTGTCTAGCAGCTATTGACTTTGACAGAAAATGAAAAGACACTGATTTTTGTGTCTGGGTCTTAAATACAGCTGAACTATTCTGCACTATATACAATGGCAAGAAACAATATGTGAACCCCTAGGAATAAACAGTTTTTCTACAGTGATTTGCCATAAAATGTGATCTGATCTAACAAGATGATTCCTGGGGTTCACATACTTTTTCTTACCATTGAAATTTATTTTTGTGATTTACTGTTTTCTGCATGAAATGATCCTACTGTATGTAATGCACTGTAAAGAACATTTGGAAATATAACCTTGATATGTTTAATATATCTGAGATGTTTATACTTTTAAAGTCACATATTACTTGAATTGTGGAACTAATATTCATGGATCATTTGTTGATGTGTTTTTATTTCTGCAGAGTCCCTAAGAAACACTAAAGGCGAGTGAACCACATTAGCAAACATGCCTTCTCACACCACATCTTCGCACATGAGGGAGTAAATCTCACTCTTCCCTGCGCTGAGCTTTGACCCAGTCTTGCGAATGAAACTGCACCCAGGTTAACCTTGTGTCACAGTCAATCCCCAGAACCCCTCAGAGTCTCCATTTATTAGTGCTCAAAGACTGTGGAGGCCTCCTCCATCCACTTTGCACTCAGGCCTGTCTGCAGCCACTTTAAATGTAAATGAAAGGCATGGGGACAGAGTCACAGAGCCTGAGCGTCTCTCAGGGGAAAAGCATTGCATGAGGATAAGACGCTCAGCTTTTAAAAAAATATGAACAGTGAAGGTTTGTGTTTTGTTGCGTTAAGAGCGGTACACTGGATCTGGATACGGTTCAAAGGTAATGAAAGATAAATAGAGATAGTATCTGTCCACAGATGATATAGAAAGATAGAAGAGCAAAAATTGTTGTGGTGGTATTGCGAAGCTGACACAGTGTGCACAAAAAAAGGGTTATTTCTACCTGAAGCATGAAAATACACAACATTTAGAGCAGAATATTAATTACAATCTGTTCTACATACACATGTTAATTCTAGATGATGTATATTTGTTTCATTTTATAGGTAAAAACTTTGTCTTGACTTTTCATATTATTCAGAACAGACCATGAAAACATGTCAAATCTGATTTTCAAGTTGTTCCTCAGCTGGTTTTAATTGGGTGTTGTAAGCCACTACAGTTTTATTGCAGATACGCTTTTCTTAATGTTCCAGCTGTTCCAATGGCTCCTTCGTACTCATATCCTAATGACATTTTAACATCCTCTCTTACATACAGTATATAATGTGTTTAAATTAGACTTTATCAGTGTTTAGTTTGCAAAAGCGGTCTGTACATAATAAACAGGTTTGGCTGTATTACTACATTGGCGTTTTCACCAAGCCACCATTTACATAGCGATTAGTTTCTATATTCAAACAGGCTGAATATTGACATAATTTTCTTGATTATTCAAAATAGGTTCAAGAGTTTTTTTTTAAATAAATCTAAACACAACAATATATCTCAATTAATTCATTGTAGTGGGAGTCAAGCTGATTTGCATGTTAGGCTTACAGTATATTTAGCCCACATACTCATCAGAAACAAGTGCGCTCTCTCTCTCTCTCTCTCTCTCTCTCTCTCTCTCTCTCTCTCTATCAAGGATTGTCCTGCAAATGTCAAGATGTCTGGAGGACTTTTGGAAATTGTGGCCCATCGGAAGTCGAGCATGAGGGTAAAAATGTCCACAAATCAATAAAGCCACATGGTCTGATAAAGCCTGTGAGGATATTTAGTGTGTCGTTGTAGATAAATGTAACTTTTCCAGAACTTTTCATATCGGCAGCATTTTTCCTGCTGGTGATATTGTACAATTTAACTGTAGATAACAAAGTTGGTGTAGCGACATGACACATTTCAAATTAATGAGTTACATTGAATAAAAGCAACACATTAAAGGGCCCTATAGGTGTTTTCAGCAATATTAAAATAGTCTCTGGTAGCCCCAGAATGTGTCTGTAAAGTTTTAGCTGAAAATACACCACATATCTTTAATCATACGATGTTGAACATGGCCATGCAAAGAAAGCAAAGAAATCTTCTGTTTCCCTGCAATGAAAAAAAAACTTCTGGATATCAGTTGCATAAGATTAAATTAGGTTTTCTTAAAATGAAATGAACATTAATTAAAATTAATTTCATTTTAAGAAAACTTGATTCAATCATGTTGAACTGGTGTACACAATTAAATTACGTAGATCCAACAATTTTTTAAAGAAAAATCATTTTAAGAAAACTTAATTCAAGCATGTGCAACCGGAGATTTTTTTTTCGAAAGCGCTTACACGTGTGCTTTAGACTACATCAAAACATGTGTCTCTGGCAGAAGGTTGAACTATGCGCTCATAAGGCAGAGTCTGTGAGCGGTCATGGGTGGGGCATAATCAATGTGACATCACATTGCTAGGGGATCCACAACAGCCTGTTTTGTGTGACTGTTGCGGTTTAAAGGAGATTACACAAAGAAAAATAGATAGATTTGTATAATAACAGGTTTCTGCACACACACTGGCGACTCATTTTCTGCTAGAAACACATTTAAAAGTGCATTTTTTTAGGTTAGGGATGCTTTAAGGTATGTGTGGAAAAATGGCATAGCTTATGCAGACACAAATGCAGAACCATACGCATTTCATTTGATTTGAGACGGCAAGAGTGACTGTGAGATTGCATTTGAAATGAGGGCCATCCCATCATGCCTTTCCCCCGATCTGTTTGCAAAAACATAATGCCATTTCAGGATGACAGAAAAAAGCATTTTCCAGAAAACGCTCATGGATCTTTTAATATCACATCTTCATCTCCACCACCCACGTTCCTCTGCTCACCTATTCACCCAATCAATCCATCCCTCTCTATGGCTGCCAATGAAAACGTCTGCAAGCAAAGAGATGATGACAAGTGCATGCCTGATGTGGCTATAACTGTTATCGAGCAATCACTCCAGAATTAGAGCAGACATCACGACAGATGCCAAACCCACCGCATATAAAGCCTGTCTATACGTATCTATCACCGAGAATGAGAGAAAACCAAAAAGAGGCAGACAGAAAATGAATTAGATAGGTGGCGATATAAGAACCCGATTTGTTTTTCAGACAGGCAGGCAGAAAATGTAAAGAAAACATCACTCTGTTAAATTATTAAAATTTATTTTGGACACTTGGGAGTTAATAAGCTAAGAAATTCAGAGGTTACCAATTTCTAACAAATATAATTTGAAACACAAAGACGTTTCTTCTCTACAATGAACAGGTAAGCTGCTAAAGCCGGTAAACTTCAAAGGGAAATCTGAAGCAACATACTGTATATAACATAACAACGTGTGTTTACACAGACTGCTTAATGCCACGAGACATTTGAAATGTCACCTAGTAGAGATTTTGGGATTGCTCTATATCTGCCATTTAATACTCTGACATGAAACAGAAAATTACAGCCTACTTTGCAAACTGAAAATCTGTTTACAGTGCTGAGAAACAAGGAAACATATTAAATATATGAAATTATTTAATATAATTTCATATTTAATATATGCGATCATGCATTTATGAGCATTTTATAGCAGCTTTGATTGCAGCTCATTCAATGGAAATTTAGATTTATCTGTTTAATAAACAAAATATAAACAACATTACAGACACGTTAAGATAAATTGCCCACATAAAGCCCAGATAGGTTTGATTACGGGTCAACAACAGACAATTTCAGCCGTTTCAAATCAGGTCTATCATTCAACACAAAGTGACATTTTCTTCATTTGCAGGGCTGTTTGTTTCAGAAAGGAAAACAAGCACAAATTTAAACCACTTTCTCTCCAAATCCCTTTTAAAGAAAGCGAGGAACCATTTCTACTACTGCTGTAATGTCTCATCCTTGTAAATTTCTATGGTGATGTGACATCGTGCTGGTCGGGTTTTGATAATTCTATAAGATGGAATCTGAGTCCACCAATGAATTAGAGGTAAAAGTGAGATGTGATAGCGGAAGTAAGCAAAACAGTGAAACCTTGAAAGAGAGATAAAGAGAGATGCTGCATGAAGATGGAAGGGCCGAAGGAGGGACAGAGAGACAGATGAAAGGGGGCAGAGGAAATAAAAGAGAGGGTAAGATGAAGCGTTGGTGACAGATGAGAAGTATAGCAACAAAGGGATGGCATTTGAGAAAACAGCTAAACAACCGCACAAACACTGTTTCACTTCTCACTGTTTCACAGCCTACAAAGCTGGACATTCTGAGCTGTTTAAATCTCCACACAGATCATAAAAAGAGTAAATGTGGGCTTCAGATAAACAACAAACAAGAAATAGGTTAATTAATATAAAAAAGTGATTTCTGTGAATGCAGTGATTTGAATACATGCAGTCCAGAAATTCATGAAACAACCACATATACAATAGCATAAGTGACATGCAGTGTCTATGGCCCACCTGATAATTCTTTCATGCACTCCATACTGAAAACACACAGTGTTAATCATGCAAACTTAGGAAATGATTCACCCTGGAAACAATATAGTTTTATGGGATGATTTAATAAATGCTTTTGAGAATGAAACAATCACTGGATTTGCCAGGTTAGTGGAATCAAATCTTTAAAAGATATGAATAGTGCATCTGTCATGTTTTCATGTTAATGAGCTTTTTTTTGGGCTCTTATGTTTAGGTTCAGTAATTACACTTTAATGGCAAGGAAAAGGTTATTGGTTAGTAACTAAAATGCCTTTTTTTACAAATGTCGCTTTAGTAATTTCATTTGTATTTAAAAAATTCAACTGGCTTTCGCGGCAAAACCCTCTAAGTGCATCAGAGCTTCTTTGGCAAAAATCCACTTTTAAAAATAATCTACTTCTTTGGACAAGACATAGTAAATAGTGGCAAAATAACTAACAATGCAACCATAAACATTGCAATTGATGGAAGTTAGAATTCAATATGTAAAACGAAGAAACTGAACCACACATAAGGGAGCGCTGTGATGCATCTGGCTGCCACATTCGGTTGTATTCAGGTACAAGTACTTACAAGGGACCCAAGTTTAAGGGCTCTATCTTACACCCGGCGCAATGCAGCGCAATCTTTTGCTAGTTTCCACCCTGCGCAATTATAATTTTCACGTTTAGCACCGCGTTGTTTAAATAGCAAATGCATTTGCGCCCCCTTTTGCGCCCATGGGTGTCCTGGTCTGAAAACGAGGTGTGTTCAGGCGCATTGTTGGCGCGTTGCTATTTTGAGGCAACTAAAATAGACTACGCCATTGACCAACAAAAACCTGGCGCAATATGTTTTTTTGTTATTTAAAGACCGCATTAGTAATATGCGCCTAAACGGGACGACAACGCGGGTTTGCTTAACACATACATGAATTCGCAGCTGCACAAAAACCCTTTAAAATATGAACGATTAAAGGATTGAATGTAAAAGATTATTATTGAGTCTCTAGGACATAAATTAGGACTGATTATGAGACGTTAGAAGGCGCAAAGAGCTGCTTCACCTGTAGCCTGGTAAGTAAAAATATGCTTTGCTGAAAAAAAGAACAATTTCAATACAAGTGAAAAACAACACAATTATTTAACATTAATCTTAAACTGGGGATCTTCTTCCTCTGCTTAGTTTTTCAGTTAACAAAGTCCGTCATCTAAATAGGGATTAGACATAACGCCAGCACAACTGGCTTTTAAAGGGAATGAGAGCTGAGACTCTTATTAGTTTATTGCACGGTACGCCCAAAATACTCCCATTAATCATTAAAAAAATAGGACTAACCCTTTTCGACCATGCACTCGGCGCACAAAGCATTTTTCCCGTCGTTAAATTAGCAAAAGTGGATTCGGACACGCCCATTTAGACGTTGCGCTGTGCGCTTTAGACAATGCACTTAGATGGTTAAAATAGGGCCCTTAGTGTGATTCACGTCATTTCTCATTTGTCTTCCATGCACCTTGAGGAATTGAAAAAAATTGACGTAGCTTTTACCATATTCTGCCAACAAACCGCTATTTCTAAATGGCCTGAGCCAGGGATTAAGCGGATTTGAAGTGAAAATATTTAATAGACATATAATACAGTATGTGCTGAAAGCATTTGGTTAATATCATTATCTCATTTATGTGGCTTTTGCATCTAAGCTCCTAATAGTCACAGTTTCATTTGAAGCACTTAGTAGGAAGTGAACTAGATTAAGACTTTACATTTTTTCTACTATTGCTAGTGTTTTGTCTACAGACTGGTCTAATATTATGGTATAATTAAATAAAGCTCAAATGGTTGTTATTTGTTTTTGATGTCGGTCAGGTGGCCATATTAAATGTGCCAAATTAATGGTGTTAACCTCTAAAAACAAAACTCAGGAAAGCAATGTGACTGCAAAACTGTGAGAAATATTAGACCCTAATGAGCAATCATACCAGTTACATTGTGTCCATTAACAAAGCCTTTAATGATCTCCACTGAATTTCACACACATATACAGATTAAAATTAATAGAGGTGTTTGGCTTCTAATTATTGATCTGACTGATCTATCACGTATGCAATTGTTTTTAAATGTAAAATTAGTCATAAAATTTCTCACATCTCTCAGTATAAAAGTCTCTTGATAGTTTGTTGAAAATTACATATGAATAAATTATAATATGAACAAAAACTATTAATGTTTAAGCTGTGGTTAAGGCTTTAAAATCTTATTACAAAACAATTCCTTGTTAAAAAAGTATTTCGTAAAATATATTAAACTTCTAAACACTAAGAATAAGCCTTCTTCTTTCAAATAGTGTGCACGTATTGTAAATATAAGAAAAAGTCCTAAAGTGCATTATGCACTTTTATATAAAAACGTGTGCATTACTTATACATACAGGAAATTTGGAGCATTAGAAAAGATACATAAAAGAAAAAACTGAGAAAAAAGAAAAAGAGACTCAGTCAGACATTAGGCTATTTAAACCTGAAGCAGTCCTGTGTGTGTGTTGTACATATGAACTGTCGACTCTCATTTCCAGCATACACTAATGGTTGTCAGGATCTGTTTATTAACAACCAAACGCCTGCGCAGAAAATCTTTGAAATCTATTTCACGCATCGTCCAACCGGATTATTTATTAGCTTTTCCACTTTCTTATCATCAGTCTTGATCAATACCTGATTGGTCTACCTGGAAGGTAAGGTAAGAATGCATTACCTAAACGGCCTAGAAATTGCCTGAGAACAAAATCGTTCTCATTCATTCTTAATAATTCCAAAGCCTGGGGCTGCATTCAGATTCAGATTTGTTTGTTTATTGTGATGTGAATTGTCCTAGATAAAGATACGACTGGAAATGATACCTTTCCCTTTTTTATGTTGATACCTAATTCAGCAGTGTAACATGAATATGCACTCTCCCAGCAGCGGACACAAAGATACACACAATGATGCCTAATTTAGACTTTTTGTGTTTAAACTGCAAATGACAATTAAATAGAGAAACTCCGAATACCGAGCTAAAAACCAACACAATGGAAAAAGCTTAAACACACACAAACACACACGCATGCACACAAACACACACATTGATTAATAGGTTGTGACTTCTGTAATACAGTGTATATAGGCATGTCAAATGAGAGGAGATGGTGATGCTAATCTTTCACACTGATTTAGGCAGCTGGAACCCGAGAGATTTTTATTTTTAAAATCCATTTTCAGACGGAATAAAACACTAGATTTACACAAAATTACTTTGTGCTGCTGTCCATTTAGTTTATATATTTTTACATTTAAATATTAATTGTAAAAAAGCGTCAATAGACATCAAATATATAAGCATCATTCTTCCACATAAGATGACTTTATTTTCATTCCTCAATGTCTTCAGATGAAGAATATTTTTTCTAGATGTAGGCAAACGTACAAAGACTTCTGTAGTTCAAAAATAGAAAAACCTCCTTGTGTGTAATTACCATATAATTTTAATCAACTAATACCTTTTAGTCACCCTGTTATGCTGATGTGACAGCTACCCATCTGTAAAAGATTAGATACATTTAATCAGTTTTAGCCTGCCAGCAGGTCTTATATACATGCTACCTGATAAAAAAGAAGAGCTGTATGGTTTTATTCATTAATGAATATTATTTAAACATCTCCACTTAATGGAAAGTATATTGCACAAACCCAAAGCTAATGTTTTGAAAACAATACTTTTTTAAGTTAAAATCATCTTATTGTGATTAATTTGCTTTTACAAATTCATCAATGTAAATAACACTGAAACCAGGTTCATATATTTTCTTCGCTGTAACAAAGCAAAACGTACAGACATCTAGAAAGTGAGGTCTAGCGAGTTGGTGGACAGCTGCAGCTTTTTCCATTCGGGAGCCGAAGGCTCAGCAGGAAAATGTCCATTTTGGCTAAAACCAAGACAGTAGGAGGTAAAGGGTGTGAATAAGCTTGCACATGCTCAGATCAGGAGTTCTGCCCAGACAGATAAGCAGATTTATTGGCACAGACTCTCAGTAATAGACAGCGCATAAAACGTTCTGATCAATAAACATTTATGCAGCAAACATTTTATCTAAATAGATGATTCATTTGATTTATCTGACGCCAATAGAGAATGAAATGGGACAATGTAATGATGCAACTACCGGGAAAGGAAATTTAACAAGTGAACACCTTTTAGTCTCTACACTGTCTGTCTGCTGTTTAAAAACACATGCATGTGATAAATATTGAATGGAAACTATGGAGGAAAAACAAACAGGCACAGCACAAACGATTTAACAGCCAAAACCGACAAACCGCTATAGGCACCGGCAACTTGGCGCAGACTCGCCACGCTACCAAAAGCTTCATTACCTGCCCCTGCAGCTGGTTCATCCTCACACTGCTTCATATGCATGGTCCATGGCCCTCTGGCCAAAGACATACAGAGAGAGAGAGAGAAACTGTTGCGGCAAACCGACTACACTGCAAGGTCACCTCATTACAACCCATTTGTTCCAGCTGTCATTAAAAATCACACACAGCGTCACTCAAAGCATAAACGCGAGAGGAAAATAAAGAGAGAGAGGTGTAGTTGAAAATGACACCTACAGTATCAGAAATACTACATAACACCCACCCACCTCCACACACACCACAAAATGCATTAATCACTGAACCCTATTATGACCTTGTGGATCACAAACACATCTCACCTCAGCCTCCATAACACATGCCTCCTCTAGTTTTGGCCGCCTTCTACCCACCTCATCTCAGCTGCTACTCCCTAATAATGAGGATTGTAATATAGGGAGAAGAAATTTTAATAATATGTTATCATATACGGCACAGTGATAAGTCTAGCTGGAGGGAGGGAGAGACGGCTTTTGAGAGCTCGGCATGGTTAGTCATTAGCTGGACTGAAGTTTGAAAATGGCCGCCCCAGAGCTTAATTTCCCTTTTTGTTTCTCAAGAGAGATAAAAACTCAATGACAACCCACAGCATTGCAGAGCAGGTGTGATAGTTTTATTAATAAAGAAAGTCCCGGTTAAAACAAAGGACTTCTAAAGCTAGGTTCACTTTGCTTTAATATGCTGAGAGAGAAAAGGAAGACGACTGCATCTGGAAAATTCCAACCTATTCTCCAACCCATACAACTGCTTTGGTCGTTTGTCCATTTCACCAAATACGACCAATAGATGCATTTACTAAATCAGCGCCGCTACCAGCAGCAGGTAAAACTTAATATATTAGGGTATAAAATTTAATTTTGGGGTATAATTTTGCTATGATGACATGCACTGGGATAAGATTTTCAATTGAAACCGCCAGGATTAATTTTATTACACATTACACTATTCAGGCATTTAGGGCAAATAACGTACCCATTCACAACTTTTAAAAAATTTACTTAAAATATTCCAAGTGTACCGGAAGTGATGACAATCCTCTGTAAATATCAGATCCAGTGTACAGTGATTCAGTACGTCATGATTGTGAAAAGGCATTGGCTCTCCTGTGTCTCGTGACCGAATGTATCATTATGTTAGCTAAGAATGTGAAGCGCTATTGGCTCTTATGACCGACTACGTCATGCTGGGTTATGTTTGAATGAGATCTGACTGTGCATTTTGATCAGAGTTCTTCATATAAAGTAATCGTATGGCTATAGTTCGAAAGGTTTGCAAAGCAAATGGTTTGTAATACATTTATACTGTTTTATGCAATGAATACCCATGACTGTACTTTTACTTGCGTGTTGTGCTTTATATGGTTGAGAAGTGGTTGGGTGTAGGGATGCACCGAATACAGATTTTTTAGGTTCGGCCGAATCCCGAATCCACCGTTTAAGATTCGGCCGAATCCGAAACCGAATACCGAATCCTACTCGCATCCTTATTCCATTAACACAGTAAAACACATTAATGAAGTAAACAACGTCCACAGCAGTGTATTTTTCTTTTTATTTAATTTTAACTGTACATTATGCCAGGATGACAAGTTGGAAAAACTATTTTGACAATTACCATAAGCCTATGCATAATGAAAGCGATGCGTTGCGACACGCTCGTTTTTCCAATAAGCAAGCAGCTCCGTGCTGAAAACTATATTTAACTTTGAGTGAGAAGCTCCGCTCGTCAATGTCAGTTTTCACACGGCCGTCCAATTACAGTGGAGGAGGGGCGGGACATTACCACAGCAACCAACCGGCTCACAGCTGAAGCATCACACCTACCAAGCGCTCGGCTGAAAAACAGCTGGCATTTGGCGTCCTCAAGGCGTTTTCAGCCGTGTTTAAAAGTTTTGGTGTGTCCAGCCACTAAGGCTCACCGAAAGAAAAAGCTCATCCCCACATCAGCACCCGATGTGTGTAATCAACGGCCGCGTGACGTCGACCAGCGTAGCGCAAGCCTAGGGTTCGGTTCGGTGGAAAAAAAATCTAGGATTCGGCCGAACCCGAACCCCGTCAAAAAGCCCAGTATTCGGCCGAATCCGAATCCTGGATTCGGTGCATCCCTAGTTTAGGGTAAGGGTGAGGGTGGGGCTAGATGCTCCAAAATATCTTTAAAACCATAAATGTTTATGAAACCGTTTCTACATTTACAAATTCATAAAATTAAATGTGTCTAATCTGATGTATAAGGAAAAAACCTTCAACAAAACAACAGGTTGTATAAGCTACTGCCGCTGGAGGACACTAATCCCTTAATATGTCACTTTATGTTGTAATAAGGTGCTTGCACAAACAACCTTACAAGGTCGTTATTTTTGGAGGACAGTCTCAAAAATTTGGTTGTCAAGCATCGCTGTCAAGTATCACTCACTCTCAAGTTTTTACCATAGACTGTAAAAAAATATGGACGTAGTGTCTGTGACGTCACCCATTGGTTTTTGAAGATCGTTTTTGAAGCTTAAAGTAGACGTTGCCTGTCGTCGCCATCTTGGCTGCGAATCAACCGAAAGTGGGTAAAGAAGCGGGACGTGGGCGAAGCTGAGGTGACTGGTTGCTCAAACCGCGCCCGACTAGCTCAATTCTAGGGACAGCAGTGGTGTTCACCCCTCACTCAAGTGGCCACGCCCTTAATTATGCAGAACTTTAAGGGTTAATATAATTTAAACGGATGAGTTACAAAAAAATTTACCCCCTTACAGTTGTCATGAAGGTGCAAAATTAGATATATAGAACACAAACACTTTTTTGTACAAGGCTGTAAACATATTCTTTTCTACTGTAAAGTTGGCCATTTTAACATGGAGGTCTATGGGAATTGACTCCCTTTTGGAGCCAGCCTCAAGCTGGTTTCATCAGGGAGTTCGGAAGGTTGCCCCTTGGTTTTTACACACAAAAACTGACAACACTAAAATATGATATAATCCATCCAGGCTCATTCTCCATATGTATCTCAGCCTACATTTCTGCATAACCTACCATGTGTTGCTTTAGGTACATACAGTATCGCTGAATCTTTCGATGGAATGTCCTCTAGAGAGATGTTCGGTTTTGATGCAGGTTTATTAAAAGTTATGAGAGCAGACACATACACAAATTAAAACCTGCTCTTCTTGTTAAGTAGATTTATGCAGTTTAGTACTTATTAGAAGTTCTTGACATACCTTGGCCTAACACGATCAATCCTAACCGTAAAGACATCAGGCGCTTATCCGCCTAAGTCACTCAAGCAAGAAGTGAAGAATATACTGAACGCTGTTAATGTTAAGTATTGTCTATTTTGTAACCAAGAAAGAACCCGCATCAAAACGGAGAAATAACAAGCGCCTTAAGTAGACACTCCAAAAGATGCAATATGTACCAGGAACAATGCATTTCTGGTTATGCAGAAATTTTGGCAGACGTACATAATTCCAAAGAGCCTATGTAGCATATAATAAATGTGGTTGAGGCAAAACTGAATGACCTGTTTAAATAATGACCAAAAATAAAGTAACTTATATGTTCTGTAATTCTGTTAAATTCCAACAAACTGTATATTTTAGAGGTAGCTAAGCACAAACGTGTCCATAACATATTACACCACAAGTAAAATGAAAGTAGACTTTCAGCACAATTTATGCTGGATCACCCTGTAAAGGTGTCTGGCGCTGTACTGGCTGGATCTCATCCTACTGGAACAGTCTTGCCCTCCAGACAGCAGGAAACATGGAGCTCCTTCTGTTCTGGCAGTCACTTCATACTCTTCCTCCACCAATCAAGATCACACTACATCCACACTTTTTCACTCTTCTTCAGCCAAAACTCTATATATAGCTCAAAATATCTAGTCTGGTACAAAGATCATAACTTTTGCCAATCTTGAGATGGTGGTTTTGTTCGATTTCACTGGAGCTACAGTTACGGTAACTAATTCATTCTTAATTGAATACTTTTTAATGTTGTGGCAGAAATAACCTTTAGTCTTCAGGTGGCTTTAATATGTTTAAATTAAAGGGTCAGCTCCCCTAGATTTTGATTTTTACCGTTTTGGAATCCATTCAGCTGATCTCCGGGTCTGGCGCTACCACTTTTAGCATAGTTTAGCATAATCCATTGAATCCAATTAGACCATTAGCATCATGCTAAAAATAACGAAAGAGTTTGGATATTTTTCCTTTTTAAAACTTGACTCTTCTATAAATACATTGTGTACTAAGACCAACAGAAAATTAAAAGTTGTGATTTTCTAGGCAGATATGGATAGGAATTACACTCTTATTCTGCCGTAATAATCAAGGACTTTGCTGCCGTAACATGGCTGCAGCAGGCGTACTTATATTACACACTGCCCGAAAATAGTCCCCTGACATTGAAAGTTACTAAGAGGACTATTTTCCTGCAGCCATGTTACATCAGCAAAGTCCTTGATTATTACACCAGAATGAGAGTTTAGTCCTAGCCATATCTGCCTAGAAAATCACAACTTTTAATTTTCTCTCTGTCTGTACACGATGTAACTACAGAAAAGTCAAGTTTTAAATAGGAAAAACATCAAAACTCTTTGGTTATTTTTAAGCGCTATGCTAATGTTCTAATCAGATTCAATGGATTATGCTAAGCTATGCTAAAAGTGCTAGGGCCAGACCCAGACATCCTGAATGGATTAAAAAAAGATTTTAAAAAAATGTTTAACTCTATGGGAGCTGGAAAATGAGTATTTTTTTAAAGTGTTTTAGAGTAAATAAGTCAGGTAGGGCAGACATGCTAAAATTGAAACTTAAAACTTTCAAAACAATCATACCCAGTAAGCGGTTTTAATTTCGGCTAAAGTTTACTGTGACATTTTGCATCATAGTTTGCTAAAAGTAAGCATAAAAACACCCGTTATGTACTTAAAGGCAGATTTGTCGTCTTTCACTGTGAGCATCAAGTATTTAGAAGTTTGTTTAAAGGTTCAAGGTGTCAAGAACAAATCATGTTCATGTCTGGTGAGAAGAGAATGATTCATTCTGTCATGATGCAAAGGCTGGGGTTAAGTTAAAGTGTTCTCTCCGAGGTTGTGGGTGGATGGGACTTTATGATTCAGGGATTACAGTAAGTGTGTGCACTTAAAGCTTAAGTACAGTATAAGTGGATGCTTGAAACAGATGCAGAAGACAGTAAGGATGGACAATTTTACGGGCATGGCAAATGTTCTTCTCAGGAACAAAAGTGAAAACATTGATGCAAAGACTTTATTTCTAAAAGGGATTAAGTGGTGAATCCACTTAATTTCTGTGATTGCAAATCCAATTTGTGAGGAAATGTTGTTTCATTTCTCATCTCATATTTACAGAGCATGTGAATAGTCTAAATAAGCTTTCTAAATTTCAAAATGCTGCCATGACGCCTATTAGGCAAAAGCATGTGTAAGAATGTATTACTTTATGTCTTAACTAATACTGGCAAACTTTTCTTACAAAATTGAATGATTTAATTAATAAAAATAACAATAATAGTTCTACTGCTAATAATATTTCCTTTTGTGCAGTGGTAATGTTGGCAAGTGTCTTATGGAATGCAATGAATGTGGCTAGTGTTCAGTCTGGCTAAGGGCTGCTGGGGTTGGCAGGGTGGCACTGCCAAAATCAAGCCTTGCTTTACTGCCAGAGAGTAAAGACCACACAGAGCAACTGCAGGAGCTTACACTCTCTGGCAAAGTCCAAAGACAAATACAAACACACACAATGGGAAACAACAGCAAACACATACAGCCAACAGCCTCCACAACTCTACACATGTCAATGGCACAATCACACAAACCCACCTATTACTATATTATACTGTATTTTACATATTATACTAAATGTAGATACAATATAAGACATATAACAGCTTTCAAAAACATGATATTTGATAAATAATTGGAAGAACTATTCCTTCTAAAGACTTTTTTGTTGGTTAGCAGTGTGGCATAACATCAATGAGAAAAAAAAATGCACACTGAGAACTGCATTGAAAATTATTTCTTGATTGAGCTCATCTGGTTAGTAGGCAAACGCGTTTTCAAATAAGGCAAACAAATGTTTTTCTTTTTAATTAGTCACATTGTCATTTCAAATAATAGAATCTCTCTCTAAAGGCCATGCTGAAAATCATAAAGAAAGCCACATCAGCAACTCGGCGACACTAACGCAGAATGAAATAATATTACTTTAAAGTAACGAGACATTTCAGACAATCCGAATGTCAGAGGTGTACATAAAACTGCTGATGCATTAAGTACCACAAACATTTATACCTATAAAAACAGGAACGGATATGTGCTGCAGTACATAAAAATGTGCAAGATTTGCATTATGCAGGGCTGATATTTAGAAGTCAAATTTTAGCAGGCTTTATTTGACAGACTAGCGACATCAGAGGAGTTCTCGCTTCTGCGCGCCATCCATCAGATCAAGGGAGAGAAAGAGGAATAGATGGACAGAGAGTCATTGTGACCAAAAGAGTAGCTATTGTAGAAGAATAAAGAGACAGGTGTGTACGAGAAAGACAGCGAGTAAGCAAAAGCAATGATAAAAAAGAACTGGAATAAAAGAAAGAGTTTAAAAATTGATGTCAATAGGGGAAAGTTGAAGGTACAGCAAAAATAAATAAGTAGTAGAAGATATGGTATGGTGAATTTAAGAAAGAAAAGCGGAGCTCATCTTGGGATGAAAGACAGTGTATATAAGTACCTGGGAGTGTGTGCGCGCAGAATGTGTGTAGATGTGTACGTGAGAAATCGGTGTGGAAAAGGTAATTCTTCGGCTGTTTACACCTCCAGGTGATAATGTGACACCTCCTCGGCCGAAGCGATGGATGGAATGAGCGTCGGAGGGAGAAAGAGAGGGATGTGTCCCCCGTGTGTTGACAGGAAAAGAGAGGTGTTGTGTGAAGAAGAAAAATATCCAGAGGGCCACTCTTTCCAACAGTACCCTTCAGGCGGGTAATTAGTGTGGCGCGGATGTAAGGCCACGAATATGAACTCCACCATCACAGTATTGTGACAGAATTTACACTTTTCTCTAGCTGTTATGTGACTGTATAGTATAGAGGCTTTTTCCTGTAATATAAGCTGATTAACTGTGATTAAACTTATTCTATCTATTTTTATCTATTATAAACCCTGCAAAGTGCATCTTCATGAGGGACTTTAAACATTGCTCATAAGAAAAAGCTCATTTTTATATGTAAAGGAATATTTTCTTTTTTGCTCTTCCTACAATGCACAGGTAATAGATGCAGCACATCTCACTCAGAGCTGGCTCATAACAACATACACTCAATGCAATCCCTATGGCCCCAACACAAACCTGAAGAGAGGTGAATATATGAATTCTGCCTATGCTACTCAATCAGAAGCGGATATTGGAGTTAAATTGAAAGAGTCTGTCCTCTTTGAGCCGAGACTTAGATATGGCAGACTTATCATCGTGAGAGCGGCTGGATGGGGAGTGGGGGATAGCTTACTTTGGAAGCACAGTGGCACCCTGGTGCATGCTGGGTAGTGACCCGTGACAGCGCGCATGTATCGATTTAAAGAGCGAGATAGATGGGGCAACCAAGAGGAGCGATATTCCTCTTAGGAGCGATACATAATTCATTCCTGGCTTTATCTTCCACCCTCACTTTTCCTTCCTTGCCACTTTTCTCCCTCTTCCTTGCTCGTTTTTCTTTTATTGAAGGGTTCACACTAGGGCGCCTTCAATTTTAGTGGGGGATTAATGGTTGGCATTTTTGGATGCAGCCCAGTAGAAACTTTGATCTTCATTGGGACTAAAACGATGGTTGACCTGTAGAGGCGCTGGGATGATTCACATCTACAGTAATGTAAGGTGTAAGTTTAGAGAGAAACCGTCCCTATAATCAAGCTGTTAGGGATACTGGAAGTGGGTAAGTAGTATCTGTGAAAATGTACAGGTTAACAAAGTGGCCCATAAGTGGGTTATACGTCTCGGTAATAGACAAAGAATTTTACAGTGACAATCTAAAATGGAATATGGAATAAAAAACACAACAAAAAAGAAAGGCACGATAATAAGAAAGAATGACAAGATTCATTACAGTGTCTCAGTGACTGACACACAAGAGCTTTATCTGCCAGTCAAGAGCGTAGGCTTTGCAAGACAAGATAAGCATCATTTAACTGTATGTTTTCCAATGTAGTTCAAAGAAAAATTTTAAGTATAGATTATACTGACAGTGAGATCTGTCATATCTTAAATGCTTCACCATTCTTTTTAAGCATTTTTCAACAGGATCATTGTTCGATGCGGTGACGTCATTTCAACTAAAACAGGAAGTCAGTACGGAACTTTTCAGTTTTCCCCTTACTAAAATAATAATCAATAGCATTTTGTTCATGGCACTGTCCAGCAAAACCGCATTTGACAGTTTGTGAGCACTACATAAGTACTAAAATTAGGTTTAATAATAAGTTTTTACTGTAATAAAAATTTTAATTACAGAATAAAAATAATTATAACAGTAACGTGTAATTTATGTGTGTATGCAGCGTTTGTCTTCTCTTCTATTTGTCAGTGCAGCTTATAATGTTAAAGCTCACATAACACATGCTATTTCTGCTTTTTTTATGTTAATCTGGAGTACCTGTATAGAGTAGTATTACACCCTTTATATCTCTGAAGAGTCTTTAGTTTAATCAGATTTATAAAAGAAAGATTAGCTTTACTGATTCTTTTCGATAACGTACGAAAAATGAAGAAGTAGGAGTTACTACCGCGGGAGGAGCTAGTACGAGTCATGCAACACTATACAATACTGTTTAACTTATGATTCACTACATGTTCGTGTCATTTATATAATATGCACCCGACTATTTCCAACATAAGACAGAAGTCTTACTTACCGCATGCAACTCATGACCCAGTTGGGAAAATGCAGCGCATCAAACACACACGCAAAACTCCGCTGCTACCCCGGATAATAAACTAAATCCATTGTTTCCATAAGGCTGGCTTTTTTCTCCTTACATCCAAAAACACACTTCTTCTTTCATGCCATTGTTGATTTTGAAATTAAACAAAGCTGTAGCGTGATGTGATGTTTGTAAGTACTAGCGTCTCCCGCTGCTTGACGGGTGGGCGGGGTTTTCTGGGGAAAGTGCCCATATAAAGAAGTGATGCGTATAGAAACCCCTGAAACGTCAGCTGGACCTGTAATCGAAAAATACTTTCCGAAACTTGTACGAACCCTGGCGAAGTGCATTCGACACAGAAATACTCTGTAACACGCCCAACTGCTTTTTTGACACTTTACCTATATACGTTTAGCATGAGGAAACAACTCTATAACTGTGTTAATAAGTCAGAATGCATGAAATACCATTGAACCACCCCTTTAAAGCATCTTCTTTATTTAAAGACATTTTAGCACAATGCAATGGAGGAAAAATAAATATTTATTTAATCAATATTTTTTAGAAATGCAAATAATTTTTTGGGAATCTCTCTGTCTACAGTGGTCTATTGAACTCACTATTAATTAGCTAGGGGTGTAATGTTTAACACAACCTGAAGTCCCTGTTGAAGAAATACTAGGTTGAGAACAGCCCTTATTATGAACTAAAAAAGTTTTACATTAGTCAAAATTTCAGATATGCAATGCCACTAGCCTCGAGACAAAAACTCCTTGCAAGCTGAGCGTTGTGACAATAAGCCTGATGAGTTGATTTATAGACAAAAAATATATAGTGGAAAATGCAGGCTTTAAAGGAGATAGAAGGCAAAATGACAGCTGAGTTATTGAGAAACTAAAGGATAAACTGAGAATCTGATATAATGAAACAGCTTTTCATGAAAACACTATGAATGTAAAATCTGAATAAAATAACAGACAAGGTAATTGAAATAAAGGCATTTTTCTCAGCTGAATATCAATTCAGTTGTCATTCTGTCAACTGCCTTGAAAATTAAACTAGCAAGTTTTCCTTCACAGTTTGTGATATTTCTGTCTCTGTGAAAGCAGATATGGTCATAAGCTAACTTGTTCCTGACAAAAATACAGAAAAAATCTAACAAAGAGACATATTCATGAATTTCTCCTTTAATGCAGCTGCATAATGAAATAAGCGTAGACTGAGTGAAGCCGTGTGCTAATCCAACTCCAAGTCCTTTAGAAAAGGAAATATATTAATTATACTCAAAGAGGAACTACAAAAGCAAAATGGGGGCTTTGAACACAGAGGGCCCTAAATGTCACCCGCTTCCTTTGAAGTGAAGGGTGCCGGTCTTTGTTTATCCTCTCTCTCTCTCTCTCTCTCTCTCTCTCTCTCTCTCTCTCTCTGCATTTACAAAACAGAAGTGAGCCAGACAGACCACTACTGCATCCTAGGGCGCACTTACACTATCCAAACCAAACCACGCCTTTGACCTTCAAAACCTGGTTCGTTTGACTAGTGTGATCGCTCGTACTGTGCCTGGGCATGGTTTGGTTAATCGCAACTTCATTTGCTTTCATTTAACTCTATCTGCTTTCATGAAAACCTTCTGATGCGCACAGCACAGTATGTGAAAGTCTGAGCAGCATAATCGATGGATGGCATCGAATATGATGGTAAAATGGCTTCATTTCATCCCAAACACCTCAAAATAGAAGCCACAAACTTAACATTATGATGGGCTCAAGTGTTAAGAGAGCACTTTACTTACTATTCGCTTTACAAACTGACGTAAAAATATGTAGTATGTAGAAACAAAAGCCTCCTCAACTGTATACATTTTGAAAGCAAAAATTAAATCATAGGTTCATATGGAACAAGAAAAATCAACAAAGCCAACCCGCCCCAAAAATAAAAAAAAACAGATGAGAAAGAAGTAAAGCCTGTATGTGACTTTCTATGTATGTCCAGCAGGAAAGCCAAATAAACCTCTGTGCAATTACAATCAGCATTCACCTTGAACCGGAGCAATCAATTCCCTCCACTACATTACTTGTTCCTATCAAGAACCTGCCATCTGAGGGCATCCAGGAGACAGAAGAAGAAGAGGGAGAAGAACGTGAAACAAGAAAAGCCATGAAATAGGTAGAGAAGAGGACAAATAGTGAAACAGTGTGTTGTTTAGTTTCGAGAGCTGCAGTGGGAAGACTAGAACATGTAGCCATCATGTAGAGGACCTCATGTGGCTTTAATCGATCAGATCACCCTCCTCCTGAGAGACGACCTGAAAGAAACCAGCTGAATGTTTTTTTAAGGAGTGAAGCGTAAAATCTAGTCTTTGAAATAGGCAAAACGTCTTAGGCAAAACACACTTAATGACTTATTTGACAGTGAAAGCTATTCTAAATAAAATCATGCTGTCTGTGTATCTTTTGCAAAAGTATACTCTAAACTACTGAAGAAGAATCTTAAAAATGTAGCCTCATATCACAGAACAATAATTCAACCTAAATGCAAAAAACTATAATATATAGTATAATCCAATATTGCTCCTTTAAATGAGACCCATGCTTATAGTATATGGTCTTCAGAGAAGTTGATGGGATGATGTCAAGTTGATAGGTCCAAATAAACTTTGGATCCTCCACCTGTCCATTTAACTGAGTTTACTAAATTAAGGTCTCTTAATAAGCTAAATAAAAGCTAGAGTAAACAGGACACATAACACAAATATGGCCAAGCTGTCCACACTCCTGGCAGATATTCTGTTGGACATGTCAGTGACAAACAAGACAAAATGCTTTGCATGGGTTTCATTGGAGGATCTGTAGGGTTGAGATGAAAAAGTATATGTGCAGATTATCCCATTAAATCATTCTGTCCTAGCCTGAAAAACTGCTTTTAATGAAGCAGAATCATCAAATTAGTTTATGTTCGAATTTGGCTTTAAAGTTTGTTATGATCAAATTCTGATTCAAAGTAAAGAAACATTGCAACAAAAAGAATCCGTCCCTCTGACTTTTTGGTTTACCATACTTAGGTTTTATGCAAAATTAGTTTTTTTAATTAGTGTCTATATCTTCACATGATCAAAAAGACAGACCTAGGGCTGTTCGCTTGCCTTTCATTGCAAAACATTGTGCGTCTTTTAATTGTTGCTTTCTTAACATTAAAAGCACATCAAGGTTTCCTGGGAAACTGCATTAAGTTTACTCTCTACTCTGCAAAAGAAAAATGACAAAAAACCCAATAACATAATTCTATCTCTAATTAAATTCAATAGCTTGAGTTTACCCTGTTTACATCTGGTAAAAAAAAATCTGATTACAAGCGGGCAGAGCTAAAAACAAGTTATTGAATATTAAAACGTTTGATCTGTTCACTTTAACCATGTAACCAGAGACAGTCCAAATCAAGTCTAAATGCAACCTGCACAACTATACAGTAAAAGCTTACTTACACTCTTAAAACAGTCTAAGTTGTTAAGGACTAGGACTAGTTAAGTCTAGTTAAGGACAACACATCTAGTGTGTTGTCTTTAAAGGATTAGTCCATTTTCTTACCAAAAATCCAGATAATTTACTTACCACCATGTCATCCAAAATTATGTGTTTTGAGGAAAACATTCCAGGATTACTGTCATTTTAATGGACTTTAATGGACCCCAACACTACACACCAACAAAATTGCAGTTTTAAAGGACTCTTAAAGAGGCATAAGGGTCTTATCTAGCGAAATGAGTGCCATATTTGGCAAGAAAAATAAAAAATATGAACTTTTAAACCACAACTTCTAGACTTCCTAAGGTCGTGTGACGCGTCAGCGCGAACTCATGTAATACGTCATCACGTCGAGAGGTCACGGATGACGTTTGCGAAACTACGCCCCAGTGTTTACAAGTGTGGAGAAAGAGGACCGTTCCAACGTTGTTGTATGTCAAATGATACGAATTAATGTGTTTGTGTCAGTTTATTGTTTAAAATGTGCGTTTCATATATGTAGCACGTGATCTTTCGACGGCATTACGCAATTACTTGAGGTCGCGCTGGCTCGTCACACATCGGTTTAAAAGTGCATTTTTCTTCTTGTCAAAATGCTAGATAAGACCCTTAAACCTCGTTTGGGATCGTTTAGAGACTTTTATTTCCTTTGAAACTGCAATTTTAAACTGCATTAAAACTATTAAGTGTTGGTGTCCATTTAAGTCCATTAAAATGAGAAAAAAACTGTAATGTTTTCTCTTTTAAAAACATAATTTCTTCTTGACTGAACAAAGTAAGACATCAACATTTTGGAGGACATGGTGGTGAGTAAATTATCTGGTTTTTTTTTTTAAGAAAATGGACTAATCCTTTAAAGGCACACCAGGCAAGTCTGAGTATTATTTCTCTACTAGCTCCCCCTAGTGTCTGGGAGTAAATGCTTTCTATATATGAGTCTTTACGAGACTGAAGGACACCGGGTCGGATACAGCGAACTTGCAAGTGGGGTATTCTTCCTACAGACGGTAGGGGCGGGCGAGAGGGTCTTCATTCGTCATGTAATGAGTCTTTTAACCATATACCGACTTACGAAGATGATTTATTAACATTAAAATGCTGCCTTGTGTCCCTTTAACTTAACACATCTCTATGTTATTTTTGGAACAACACACTTTGTGTTGTTTTAACACATCTTATGTTGTCCCTTTTATTTATTTGAACTCAAAATCAACACAAAATGACAAATAATGTGTTAAAATAACGCATAATGTGTTAATTAGGATAACACAAAACAATGTGTTAAAATTAACACATCCTTTCTTAAAGTGTATTAAAATATCTGATGTACCAAAGATTTAATAACTTGAAATGCATCTTACTAACAGTGCTCTGGTTCACCTGTCCACTGTTCCTGGACCACCTGTGATAGTACTAAATATAAACAGAGCCTTTGAGTTTTCCCCTATTGGTATGTGTAGGAGCATCAATTGGACAAAATCCAACTGAATGTTTCTGTTTACCTTTGCTTAATCTCTGTAGAGCAGACTTTACTCCCTCTCTCTCTTTCTTTCTTTTTTGTGTCTCTCTCCCACTTTCTCTTCCTCTCTCTGACAGTCTGTCTCATTTGTCACTTTCCTTAATCTCTCGCACTTTCCAACATTTTCGTCTTCATCAAGCCCAATCACTTGATATTATTCATGCTTGTTTTCCACAAATACCTCGCAGGGGGAATTAGCAAACAAAAACGGTGCCCATATTCCCTTAATCCCTGTCTACGGGTAGAGCCTATACCAATACACTAGAGCTCTGGCCGGCTGTCGAACTGCCTGCCACTGTTTTGAAGTTCCTCTCTACAAATCCATGTTGACACAGCAAACGCCACCTTGCACACACTGGGGACTGTCTCGTCTGGACTACCAAAGTTTAAGGGGAGATATCAAAATCCCTGTTTGCAAACGTGTTTGCAAAACCACAAAACAACTTTGTAGAACTGCTATATACAGTATTATGTTAAGATCTACTGGTGAGACCTGCCCTTTATGGCTTTGAGAAAAGTTTGTTGAAACGCAGCATCAACACCTGTTCGGTTTGACGTAGAATAGATCACAGAGTTGATAAATCTTTCTCTCCTTCACACTTTCTCAGGCATAAAACAGAATAAAGCTCAATGTACAAAACTCCAAGCCCTAATCGAGATGCTATCCAGTATTCCCAGAGTACGGCGCGTCCTGACATTGCTGTAATCACGGCCCAAATTTCACACTCTTTCAAACTCGGGGGTTTTACTGTGAGCAAAGCCTAGGCACATATTCAAGAGCACAGAGGACAGCATGCTACCTAATCAAAGTCTTGCATAATGTCTCAAAATGACTGTGAGTGCGATTACATGATAGTGCAGAGCTGCAGTCTAGAGAGTGGCAACTCAGCCAGACGTTGGTTCAAATTAACAGGAACTGATAGTGAGGAAAAGAAAAGAATGATGGGTTCATTCTCTTGAGATTTCAAAGTGATTCATTCTGTTATAGTCTGTTATATAACCACCAGAGTATGCGTGTCTACAGCAGTTTAGATCTACTGTATATTATCTTACTTTATCATTTGGATATCCAAATATCCACACTCTTAAAACGGTTGTGGTAAAACAACATATTTTGGGGCGGTTTCCCGGACAGGGTTTAGATTAATCCAGGACTAGGCATTAGTTAAAGGGGCAATGAATCTGTCAATTTTTTGTTTTATACTGTTGTCTGAGGTCTACTTATGATGTTTACGTGATTTTTACATTCAAAAACATTAAAAGCAATAAGTAGTAGGCTAGATAGGCTGGATTAGTGGCTCTCTGGAGAAATGGTTTGTTTGAAGGTGTGGGCTGCATTGAAGACCTGGACGTAAACGGCCACTGCTATGATTGGATAGCTTCATTCCCCGTCATTACATGTGGAAACATTAAAAATAGCAGCCGAACACATATATGTTTGAGCCACAAAAGATTCTTGGTGCTAAAGATGATACACATAAATGACAATATGTATAGTAAAGTAGAAACAAAACTTTAAACTCGACGTGCCTAATAACCGCATACAACACCGTAAGCGCGCATCAGAATCTAAACTGCGGCTGATAAATCCTTATCAATAACTTTGTATATTTCTATAGTTATATTACAGTCGTATTGTTAAGTGTTGCACCTTTATTAATCGTTTAATGTTTTTAGTAAATTAAAACAGTCAAACATACGTGTTTAGACATGGATGTTACAAGAGTACATATCAAGCGGGCTCTAACAAAGGAATAGTAAAACGCAGTAGCTTAAATAAAGTTAAATGTTTTACTTACTGTGTATACTGCTGTGTCATTTTTGTCAGATCCAATATTAGTGGTGCTTTTAATCACAGTCTCTCTGCAAATCCAGCATCAACTTGTGGCTTCTTTACAAATGAATCCGTGTTAGACAAAGTAAACAAAACACTCCCCACGCAAGCTGGAACTTCTTTAAAAACAAACTTTTACCACGCATTCCTGTTATGTTTCCGAGCATCCGAGTTAAGGTTATCCAGCGTCTGTGTTCTTCCCAGATGGTTCTTCCACAACCGAACACTCCGTTTCCATAGGTACTCATAACAGATCACCGCGTCAAAATAAATTAAATAAGTCTCAGGAAAAATTTATTTAAAAGTAATTTTGGTTACATTTGGCAATCTTTAACGACATGTTTAGTGATTGGTAAGACACTGCATGTGTGTCACGCGAAGCTGTGGGCGGGGCTACAAAAGGGGTCGTGGTATGGAGGAGGTGTTTAAATTCTAATCGGACGTCATATTTTAACACATTCCTGAATCGACTGTTTTCATGGCTTGGTGCCAAAAACTGTTATATTTCAGTAAAGATAAAGTTTTCAGTTCTGAAGCTTGCAGGATGTTCATTTAAAGTTCAGTCCAAGTTAAAATCCATTTTTTGATTCACTGCCCCTTTAAAGGGACACCATGAAACTTTTTGGCCACTAGGGGGTGCTAGACACGTATTTTTCACTTCTAGCGCCCCTAGAGCCCACAAGCGCCGCAGCACTGTCGCAAAGGAAAGGAACTGGCCAACCTTAAAACTAAACTAAAAACTAAACATTTAAAATGCTAAACGATCAACATTTTGAGAGGGAGAAACGCAGTCATGTTACAACTTTCTGATGAGGAACTCGTCGTGGCAGAAGCCATTTCTCAATCTGAAGGTTGCAGCCTCCGGATGTCTTATTTCTAAGCTGTATACGTCATCAAGACTGTCTTATTTCACAATATTAACAATTACAAAGTTGACTATTATACTTAGTTAATCGTAAATTGTTGCAGTATGCTTATGACTTGGAATGTAATGCTCAGTTTACCTTAATAACCCAGGCTTGATGATGTGTGCAGCCTGCATATTTGACCTCCGGAGGCTGCAGCCTTCCAATTCAGAAACGACCAGACGTATTTCCTTGCCTTTTTCCAAACAAATATTGTTGCATCCTCTCTCTCTCCCTCACCACCAGGATTTTCCGCAATGGCGCTCGTTATTCCTCTTTTTTTGTGTGAAAATCGCTCCAAATCCAAGTAAACCGATGCGTTTAGGTCTGCCGCTTTGTAATACGTCACGCGAGTGACAGCGGAACGCAGCAAATGAGGAAGAGAGAAGAGAGAAACGCTCGGATCTGATTGGTGAATGAATAGGGTTTGGTTTTACACTGTGAGCAAGTTTGAGTGCTATAGCAACATGGATTGTATGTAAATATCATAGACACAGTAAAAGAAAGGTAAATACGTGAACACAGCATCTGAATACAGGGAACTATATGCAATATAATCGCCGTAATTTATAAAGAACATCGCATTTATGTATGAATCAACAGTTTATATAAAAAATTGCCTTAAAGGGGAATCGAACCCGGGTCGCCCGTGTCATAGGTCCGTGACACTAAAGACTGTGACACAGAGTCACATAATAGAAACTGCTCTCTACACTCCTTAAGTAGCCTCCCGCAAAATTCACGTTAAAAACAAATTAAGTGACGTATGCCGTAAAGCAGTCGAATTTTGTAGTTTTTTTTGTGCTCTGGTTACTACCAGAAACCCTAAGTTTTAAAATACGAGTAAAAGTGATACAGACCCCGTCAGGCTATGGTAGACATGTCATTCAACCTATTTAAAGTCGATGTACTATCACAAGGGTCTTGAAAATTTATTATGAAGGTTGAAAAATTACATGGTGTCACTTTAAATTAGGAGTTTTTACAAACATACCTTACAGAAAATCAATACATAATTTGTAACACATCCTTTCTTAAAAACATCTACTGCATACAATCTAATAATGCATATGGAAACAGCCTTTAGTAGCATAAAGATACAGAAGTACGCAAAACCCCCAAATAAGCCTGAATTATATTTGAAGACAAAGTAGAACATCATGGAGAACATAATCATAACCAAACAAAAACACACTCTTTTGTGCGCACACACACGCACACACACGGAGGGCATAGACAATAGGCAGGAAATGAAGAAAAATGAAGGCGAGCGGGAAGCCCAGAGTGCTGTTTTGATTGACAGGTAACATCCAGGCAGAAATCTGAAAGACTTGCCCAGTGAGGAGGAAAATGCCTTATACACATAAAAATAAGTGCGCACCCCAATCCACACATAACACTATCAACCATTCTATTCATTTATATATTATTTTACTTTTTAAAATTAATTCCAAAAAAACGTTTCCTTTCAAGTTTAAACACTTGTCACATGGCTGGACAAACAGATCAACCTGCCCCAAACGTTTTGCAATTTTGTTATGTCTGTCTAAGACAGGAGACTTGAACAAACATTATAAATCTCTGTTGCCTTGTCTTTCTCAGACACAATATCATAAGGAAGAGAAAATGGGGAAATTGTTGATCACAGAAAGTAAATATACTCAACCAAGAGAGCAGTAAAGGATGAGAGAAAGAAAAGCATGGGATGGGAGTAAGAAAAAAGAATGACAGTGTAAGAAAGCAAGGGAATTAAAGATGGATGTTGTGAGATAGAGGAAAAAATAATAAGGATTAGGATTAACTAAGTGGCTGGAGTGGAGTGAAAACAAAAAAGTCATAATACATCTGAGGTTATACTTTGAAGATATTTGTGTGTTCAAAAAGCAACAAATATGGATCATAAGCCAGTCAACACTAAACAACACTCTTGTGATTCATTCGCTATTTAATGAGGACATGAAGAGAGACTGAATGACTGTACTTCACATACTTCCAGTCTGCCAGTGTAATGATGGAAAATAATTTTCATATTTTCAGTTTTGCCAGTTTTTATACTGTGAAAAAATGATCTGCAAATTTCTAAGTTCTTTTGATGTGCAACATAAAAATGTTTAAGCCTAAAATATGAATGTTTTAAGGATATAGTATAGACATTTAAAGGCAAAGTTACCAGAATAAAGTTGGATTGAAGTTTTTATAGAATAAAGTTAACAATATGAGCAATATGAGATTAAAAGCATAACATTATGAGATAAAACATTTAGCAAACAAAGTAGAGATGCCACGATACCGATGCCAATTCAGACTGATATCTGCCAAGATCGATAGTTGATGGTTATACCGTACTTTCTGGACTATAAGACGCACTGGAGTATAAGCCGCATCATTCAAAAATGCATCATTAAGACGAAAAAACATATATAAGTCGCAGTGGACTATACGTCGCGTTTCTTTAGAAAATTATTTCACAAAATCCAAGCTGAAGAACAGACATTTAATCTGGTAAAGCAAGTTATTCAACTAAACAATAGCAGACAGAACGGCAGGCTGAATTGATGTCTGTACGTTAAAGTAATATTATCAGTTATTTAAACGATAAACCATAGCATACAAAACTTACCTGGAAGGTTGAATAGGCTAAATTAACCAACAAGTCAACTAGCATGAAGTTCGCATACTCGTCATTCCACATTACTGAACCCATTGAATTACATAAATACAGAAGCAGCATATGGCGGCTGTAGACGGTAATGTTGTCTCTTGCCTCATAAATGTCAAAATTAATTCATATACTGACTTACAAGGCGCACCTGACTATAAGACGCAGTACCAGCCAAGTTATGAAAAAAACGCGACTTATAGACCGAAAAATACGGTACTAACTAACCCTTTAATTTTCTAGTGTACCGTGAGAGGAACACTGCAGTATTTGACAGAAAACTTCATCAAATTCAACAATTCAAAAAGCTAAACATGTAACATATCTCTGGAAAGCTGAAATTGTTGAGATTTGAATTATGTAAACTGTTTGAAGATTAAGGCTGTCAAAAGATTAATCGCGATTAATCGCATCCAAAATAAAAGTTTATGTTTACCTAACATATGTGTGTGTACTGTGTGTAAATATTATGTATATATAAATACACACACATTCATGTATATATTTAAGACATATTTGCCTTTAAATACTGTATATACATTTATATAATTTATATTATATATAAATATAAATATTTTATATATAAATATAACCAATTGTTCTTAAATATATCACTGATCTATATAAATGACTGGATTGCGCATAGAACGCTTAACGTAACAGCGTGAGGTGAAGCCAGCGCAGAGTTCGAGCCGCCATCTTGGTATACCCAACCGGCAGAGTGCATCATTGACTTCCATTCAAAATCCTGTTTTAAATTCACCTGCTTTACAGCGTATCAGTCACGCAAGATTATTTTTAGGATATGTGTACGTAAATTAACTGTTAATTCTGGTGTTATTTGCAATGTTTATGCTTTAATCGAGCAGGAAAATGAATTTATAAAAAAAACGTTAAGGTGAGTGTGTCTGCTGCGTTCTGTTAATGACACGGGTATAAATAAAGTTTTTTTTTGACATTCAGCTACACGGTCAGCGTTATTTCTCTAAATAAGTTCAGGTAACTTATAAGTTTAGATAACATAAAACTAGCAAATTATTGCATGCACATACGGTACAAAGCATGATTATTTATTTAGATTTCAGAATGAGCACGTTTATTGTCATTAATACTAAATATGCTGCGGTCTGTCTGCTGATCTGATACTGCAATGAAGATGAATGTATAATAACTGACTAAAAACTAAAATGTACAACTTTCAGTAAATAACTATGTACATGCTTAGGACGTTTGTGTTGTAATAATGTACAGGGTAACTTCAGATATAAAAATGAAGACTAGTAAAGTGATGTTTTATCATTAAAATCTGATTGCGTCCATTGATTTAATAGAATGTTTGGGTTTACCAACATGGCGGCGCGGTGGATGCGATTAATCGCGATTAATCTTTTGACAACAGATACAATTTGTGTCCTTTTAAGGTATTTTTTATCCTTTTTCAGGAATGCTTGAGATGACATTTTCTGAATGGTATTCATTAATATAATGAACATTAATATTGAACATTAAACTAATGATGTTTCTTTACATTTTCTATACACAGAGCTCAAATTCATTGCATTTTCCTGTTCTGTTTTGATTGACAGGATATATCGGCCGATAGTGTGCATAATTGCTTTTCTCGACCGCTACCGATTATTGGCTGATATATCAGTGCATCTCTAGAACAAAACTTGCGGAAATACAGTCATATAACATTTTACTCATGCAATATTATGCATTTAATCATCTAATATTTTTAACATGACACAATATTATTAATATTTCAAACACAACCTCCAGTCAGCCTCATCCCACATTATTTAAAAACATTTAAAAACAATATTTTCTGTAAATACTAGACAGAAACGTGTTGAATGCTCTGCTTATATGTAAATTAATGTCTTTAGACCATTTAAACTTTGTACGTTGAAAGTGACAATGTACCTGTACAGCAATACATACTTTTCGTACCATTGCTCATATTCTTTTTTATCACTTTTGTAAGTAGCATTGGATAAAAATGTCACCTAAATGTAAACTTCTGCATTAAAACGCCATCACACAATCTCCTGTAAACAGAAATATTTAGGGAAAATACAACTTGACTGTCAAATGGTGATGAGATGTGGGTTTTTGTACATTGGTGCTGAATGCTCACACTGACATATTAAAGCTTAAAGAATCCGCAGGGAGAGACAGTCCAACACACACACACCTGCACACATGTATTTCACATCCAATTGGTGGCAAAGAGTGAGTCAGGTATATGTAAGCCATTACTTTACTTGGAGAGGCCAGGGTAATTATGGCTGGCATTTTGACAAGTGTTTGGTGGAGTGAAGGTCAACTGTGTCTGCGTGGGAGATCTATGCTAATCTGCCCAGCTGGAGCGCAGACGAGCAGCCCCTGCACCGCACCACTGCAATTACAGAGAGAGAAAGAGAGGCAGAGCCATCCAGCCAGAGAGAGAGAAAGAGATGAGTGGGTGAGGAAGTAAACACAGCAGAGATGTCAGAGATGTGGACGGATGTGAAGAAATGTCAGTCGGAAAATAAAGACTACATGAGATTGAAGGAGTACAAATCAGATGAAGTAACCAGACTCTTAAACAGACGCCGGCTTAGTTTAACTTCCAGAACAGAGGGGTGAGGAAGATAAAGGGAAGGATAAATGAAGCTGTCACAAACTGTCACCCTGTAAGTGCACGGCCGTTGTTCTTCTATGAGGTTGTGACCTATGACATGACGGTATCACAATCCCTCTTAGCTTCTGCCTGGGGTATAGTGTACAGTTTGGCACTGTGTTTTAGTCACTTGCATTTTTATCTCCTTCAATTAATTAACTCATTGTCTTCTTACTGGTGTGGTAGCAGGTGGAGATGGCTTTAACACTGGGATTGTTCTCCCACTGGGATGTTACCATCAGGGTTCCATGTTCCATCTGCCCTAACCTGTCCTGACTCTGACCCATCCAGGGTTCTCACGGCCTGGGCACCGGGGTCAACCCCTTAGAGACCCGAAGACAGACAAAGAACGGTCACATCTCTCCACCCACTAGCCTTTTTACACCCTAATACACAGGCTATGGCTAAAGTTGACATTGGTGTTGTTAAAATATATATGACTGCATATTTCTAAGTGTATTTTTAATTGGTAATATGGATTATTTTATTTATTAAATATATAAAATATCATGATTTATTTTATATCAATTATTTTTTATAATGCTCATTAAATCTGACCTTTTTTTTTACAAATTTTTTCGTCAGAATATGTAAAAGTATATATGGCAATGTTTTGAACAGACTGCCACATACAGGATCCACATTAAAACACTGAGATCGAAATAGCATAGCTACAGAAGAGCACATCCACTCTCTAAAACCTCAACGCACACTAACACAACTCCCACACAAAACATTCCACTTTAAAGTGGCTGAAGCAAAATGCATTCTGTTTCATCAAAAGGTTTTGCTCCTTATCTGAGAAAAAATCTCCAATTCACGCTCCCTTTTAGCATGTGAATTTAGATGAGGCCATTTTCTCTTATGATTGATATACAGCATTAAGAGTTTAATATCGTCTGATCAGACCATCATAAAAAATGCACCAGTGTACAACAGACTTTAATGAAACCTCACCCGAAAGACAAACGATGATGCAGAATGTTCCTTTTTGAAAACAGCTTGCAGTTTTTTTGACAGCCTTTTTTTAGGGACTTAACAAATTTACAGAATATCCATCTTTTTCTCGAACGTGGAAGTAAGTGATGTGACATTGTAGTGGGAGCACGCATAAAACATGATTTAAACAGTTAATATTTACTACACCTGCCATGTATGAACCAGTGTGAGGATAAAATTAAGAAGTGGCTTGATATTTGAAGATACATTCAATCATTTCGTGTTGTTGATCGGAGGTGACGGGGTCTTCAATGCGCAAATATAAAAGCACAGAGACGTACCAGTATCTACAATGGGAAAGTCAGTCGAGTGTTTGTACATGGATTTTACCAAGACTTCGTGTTTTTTACTTTTCAGGGGCTGGTTTAAAATGTCACAACTCTCCCTCTGGTTTGAGGTTTTTTTAAACTGCAATTTTTAAGCACTTGTTTATGGCAACACGTCGAGCTTCACGCAGTCTGACACAGTCAGCAGTATCTTTTTCCTTCAACACATTGTAAATTATTTAAACAAACCATGATAAACATATTAAATTACTACATGTACTGAGTATTGTTTTTGTTTTATGAAAATATTATTACATCGCTTCTAACGCACTTCCAACGTTAGGTGGAGACATGAGCTTATGAAATTATTTGCTTACTTTTTAAAGTATTTGCTTTTTCATTTAAAACATAACAAAAGTACGCTCAAACCACTGATTTGTGTGAATGACTGGATTGCGCATAGAACGCTTAACGTAACAGCGTGAGGTGAAGCCAGCGCAGAGTTCGAGCCGCCATCTTGGTATACCCAACCGGCAGAGAGCGTCATTGACTTCCATTCAAAATCATCATCTAAATTTACCCGCTTTACAGCGTATCAGTCACACAATATAATTTTTAGTATAGGTTTACATAAATTTATTGTTAATTATGGTGTTATTTGCAATTTTTATGTTTTAATCGGGCATGATAATGGATTTATAAAAAACGTTAAGGTGAGTGTGTCTGCTGCATTCTGTTAATGACATGGATATAAATAAAGTTTTTTTGACATTCAGCTACACGGTCAGCGTCATTTCTCTATTATAAGTTTAGATAACTTGTAACTTAAGTTAAGATAACATAATTACAAAACCAACAAATTATTGCATGCACATACAGTACAACGCATTATTATTTATTTAGATTTCAGAATGAGCACGTTTGTCATTAAGACTAAATATGCTGCGGTCTGTCTGCTGATCTGATACTGTAATGAAGATGAATGTATAATAACTGATTAAAAAGCAAAATGTACAACTTTCAGTAAATAACTATGTACATGCTTAGGACGTTTGCATTGTAATAATATACAGGGTAACTTCAGATATAAAAACGAAAACTTGTAAAGTGATGTTTTATCATTAAAATTTGATAACGTCCATTGATTTAATATAACGTTTGGGTATACCAACATGGCGGCGCGGTGGCTTCACAATAGTGACGTCATGCGCAATCCAGTCATTTATATAGATCAGTGGCTCAAACACATTACGAACTATTATCAACATTAACTAAGCAGATTATGTCGTACATATGCTTTACTGTAATCGCATTTTTGTAATAATATATAGTAGCAGAATAAATAAATCAGCATATTTTTATCAACATAATATTAGTTGTTTTTAAACAATTATTGTATTTATTGTTTACTGGTAGTTTCTATAAAAGGTTTTACTGGATGGATTTGTAAATACAGATCATGATTGCATGTGCACCACATACACATTCAGTTCTTGTGCATGGTTTGTAGTTAAACAAATGTTTTGTAGAGATTTTCTGTGTTTGTATTAGCTATTATGGCAACCCATAACTGCACAAATTATAAAACGGCACACTTGTGTCCTTCACAATAGACTACCATTGGCTTTAATGGCTCACCGGAAGTCATAAACCGGAAAGCTCAAAGATGGCGGCACCCACATTTACGTCAAGAAACAGGTGGATATATGTTGTTTGTGAATATGCAATGTCGCAGTATGCTAGTTGGAACATCTGTGTCACAATAAGCAAGTGGGGGTGGCACAGTGGGTAGTAGTGTTGTAGTTCTCGAGACTGGTCTCGGTCTCAAGACCGGTCTCAAGACCACTTTTTAAAGGTCTTTGTCTTGTCTTGGAATCGATCGCATTTTTACTCAGTCTCATCTTGGTGTCAGACAAAGAGGACTTGGAATTTTATTTCAAGACCAGGCAAGACCACAACTGATGGCACATTACGAATGTATTTTCTATCATTAATTTTATGCAGTTTATTCAGGTTTGGCATATGATGTTGGCATTGTTTAAGCATTGTTTAAGTTTCTCCCAATGACAATTTTTCTAATTTTATTACAAAAAACAGCTGCATTGTGTTAAGTGGATGGCAAGCCATGGAAAGACAGTTCAGAATAAATGATTAAGTTGATTTCAGCTCTTTAGTGTTTGTTCACTTTTATTTGCTTATAGACAAAGAGAAATTCCCACATATCTGCAATGCCTTTGATTATTTTATCAACTTCTCTGATGGCACACACACACACGCGCGCACACACACACACACACAGACACACAGAGAGACAAGAAGTGCCAAATCATATGCATATTCCACATTTTATCATACGTGTTTTAATGCAGTGATTTGCAATGGTCTTGGTCTTGACTTGGTCTCGGCCTGTCTTGGTCTTGTCTCGGTCTCTGCCTGTCTTGGTCTTGGTCATGACTTGGTCTCGGTTTAGGTGGTCTTGACTATAACACTAGTGGGTAGCACTGTTGCCTCACAGCAAGAAGGTTCCCAGTTCGAGCACTGGCTGTGTGAAATACATCTTTTCCCTGTGTCAGCTTGGGTTTACTTTGGGTACTCTGGTTTTCTCCCACAGGCCAAAAACATTCAAGTTAGGTGAATTGGAGATGCCAAATTGCCCCTCTCCCAAAGTGTGTACGGATTAACCAAGTTCTCACCATGAATATAGCCATAGATGCTGGAGTGGCTTTAAAAATAAACAAACAAACAATAAGCAAGCAAATAAATAAACATAGCATTTTTACACTTAGCAATTTGTGAAAAGCGCCATTAGAAATAAATTTGAAGTGAGCTGAATCAACGAGAATAACAAAAGAATAAACGTTCATGCTAATGACTGTAGCTCATTATCACTACACATTACACAGTAAAGAGAGCAGAGGACACCAAAATAAAACACAAACAAACTATGTGAATTAACTTAAAGACTGCAAAAGGTGAGAAGGAGCAAAACAGGGAGAAATAAAATGTGGCAGGCGATAAGAGGAGAAAAAAAGCTTTAGAAAAATAAGAAAGAGAGAGATGAAGAGAGAGATGACACAATGTAAGATTACACTGTGCAGTTTAGGGTGCCATTTCATCAACACTTGGATGAATCAATGGCCCGGTAAATGATTGTGAAGGACACACACAAACACCTACACACACACACATACGCACAGATAAAGCAGGGGGTTCATCTTTTGTTTTGAGAACAGGCAGGGATTACCATATCCAGCTCTTTTGTCAAAATCTTTCTTTCCAGATGAATAGAGTACAACAGCAAATTCCTCAATCCTAATGAAAGTACCCCGGACCCCCCATAAAGCCCTTCAGTTAGTTGCTGTGTTGCTAGCAGCTTGAAAGACTTGAGCAGAGCTTTGCATTAGAATACCAAATCCCAGGACATATACATAGACCCAACAGGATATAAGCCTACCCATCTACACTGCTGTGGCTTCACTGGAAATAGCTTGATAGGAAGTGATTATTTTTTTGTCAGGGAAAATTATTGGTTACATGTTTGTGAAGCCATGGCTACAGAAATGAGGTGTCGTAAACTGCTTTGACACTTCAAAACCACTTTTGAGAGAGTGCACTGTACTGTATTACAGGAATAAAGATAACCCTTTATTACAGCTTTAAATTGATATAAAGCATTCGCTAATCCTTGATTATCATTTATTATCATGAATTTTAGATGTTAATATAATTTTCATATTTAATGAAATATCTATATTTGCCACTTTTATCAATTTCTTCTTCTTAACACATCTCATCAGAGAGTTTATTATCATACATTTACATTATGTGTGTTTACTGTAAATGTTCAAATGTGTATAATCCATATCCACATACAGATTTTATAATGACAGAAAAGTCTTCACATATCTAGCCTATTTTTTGACGTACAATAGTCTTGTGCTTGTTTGTACCTTATCACTTATATATACCCTATTTTTTTAGTTAGTCTTGTGTTTTTTGTTTTCTAAACAAGAGGTTTTGAGGTACAGTATTTCTACCAGGGCTAGCCTTCACAAGTATAAATGAATGATTTATATGGCACACATAGGTTTTTAAAGAGATAGTTCGGCCAAAAATGATATTAATAATTTACTCAGCCCGAAGCCGTCCGAGATGCATATGTCCGTCATTTTTCAGACGAACACATTTTCAGTTATTTTAGAAAATGTCTTATATCTTCAAGCTGTTAAACAGTAAAGTTACGAGGTCCACGTCCTTCAAGTCCAAAAAAATGTGCATTTATCCTTCCCCAAAGAAACCCAAACGGCTCCAGGATGATAAACAAAGGTCTTCTGAGGGTAATCCGTGTCGTGTTGTTGTAGAAATATTCATATTTAAAACTTTATAAATGAAAATAACTAGCTTCTGGTAACGCCACCATCTTAGACTCCTCAGTATTCAGGAGATAGTGACGTAGATAGGTCATAGTGTACGCACTTTTCTTAGTGACGTATGACAAATTCAGAGGGCGGGGGCACAGAGCAGCAGCAGAGAACTCTCCGTAAACTGCGTACGCTCTCATCTTGAATGCGGAGGCGAATAAGATTGCGGCGTTACCGGAAGCTAGTTATTTTCGTTTATAAAGTTTTAAATGTGGCTATTTCTACAACAAAACGGCACCGATTACCCTCAGAAGGCCTTTGTTTATCATTGTGGAGCCGTTCGGATCTATTTTGTGAGAGATGGATGCACATTTTTTATTTTGTGACTTAAGGGCGTGGACCCCATAACTTTAAATTTGATTAATTGAAAGATCTAAAACATTTTCCAAAATAACTGAAAATGTGTTCATCTAAAAAATGCAGCCTGGTCTCATTGTTAATACGTAGTATTTACACGTAACTTGTACTTGTAAATAGATGTTAAAACGTACAATGTCGACGTATTTACAACATTTAAACCTAGCATTATTACATTTTTACAGCTAAAAAATGTAAAACATTTACGTATCTTTCATTCCATAAAGATTGCTGTATAATTTCCTTTTAACCACTTTAGCGATAATTTACCACCTTAACCCTACCCCAAACCTTACCCTTAACCCAAACCTTACCCTAAATCCAAACCCTTTTTATACAAAATGTTTAAATACGTAATGTATTATTTTTATATTATGCAACGTAACGGACAGATATGTTTTGTAACATTTTAGTAACAATATAGCATTCAAAAGATATTTTAAGTCACCACTGTCCTACGCAAAAGTTTATTAAAATCATTTAACGTTACTGTTACAAAAAGCATAACAGACAGACAAGTGTAATCACAACAACTTATTTATTGCGAATATTAAAATCAGCACCAAAAGTAGTTAAAATGAAAATGTGCTATACTCCTCTTTGGAGTATATGAAGTAAAGAGAAGTATTAAAGTTATTAATCCAAGAGAACGTTGATCCGGCTTGCCTCTGTCACTGCGCGCTTTTTTAATTTCAAATGTACACCAACGGAAATTACGCAAATATGTCACGTGGCACACAAAGAGCCAATAAGCTTTTAATATCACTGCCGTAAAGCAATGTGTCGTAAAGCTTCTTAAGGCGCGATATTTGAATTCAAATTTATATTATAACAATGCGCGATCTGACTTTACGATTGCTGATGAGAACTTGGATTTTAAAGATGTGGATTACAGCAAATGTTTTGTGAATTTATGTTGTATTTTGTTGTAATTATTGCTTAGCAGTGATGGATTTATTATTCTTTGGACTCGAGTCCGACTCGAGAATCCATTCTATGGACTTGTGACTCGACTTGGACTCGCGGATTGATGACTCGTACTTGGACTCGGACTCGAGGATATATACAATCGGACTTGAGCAGTTTAATTTTCCTATTGGATGTTGGGTCCAAAAAATGACTAGAAAATTAATTTTTTTTTTTTAAAGAAAATCATTTCAGGATGTTTTCTTAATGGACTTCAATGCCAACTCAGTTGTTTGTTCTTGTTTCCTCAAAAAACAAAATGCAGCATGATTAAACATTCAATTTGTAAATTTTCTACACTAGTTCTCAATCACAAGTTTACAACAATGGAAGTAAACACATGCTTTTGATGGCGTCGTAAAGTTGCAAAGTGTGTTGCAAAGTGTATATGTCAAATCAGTTAATAAACTCCCTTTGCAATCGTGACAGTGGTGTCATTTTTGCTTAATGTACCTCTTTAATACATTTTATCAGTTTTTGAAGGTCCCAGAGTGGAGACATGTAGGCACTCTCAGACTCGAATACAGGACTCGAGACTCGGACTCGAACTCTGGTAATGGTGACTCGACTTGGACTCGACTCGGACTCTTCTTTGGTGACTCGGACTTGGACTCGGACTCGAACACTGGGACTCGAGACTCGACTCGGACTCGACAGTTGGTGACTCGACTACAACACTGTTGCTTAGTAGTAATAATAACGTATTATATAGAAGACATAGGAGAAAACGCGTTTTTGTGTGTCATGGCAAACAAATTAAATATTAAAAATAGTTAAATAAATACAGAAATTCATTGTAAAGTTTTAAAATATTCAATATTCCGAAATTCTCCGAAATATCATAATCATTTCATTAGGTAAATGGGTAAACTGTCTTAAATAAATGAGTAAAAAAAATGACTGAAAACATGTCATTATTATGAGTAAGAAACGCCAATGCCCGCGATTTTATTATTTATGAATAACTTACGTACAAATTTGTACGTTTGTAAAGCTGTAAATACGCAAATAATTTACGTATTACTCCTGTCAAAACGTCGATATTATATGTTTCAGTGTGTTTTAAACGTAAGCTAATGTACGTATTGTGCACTGAAACGTAAAAATACACACGTATTTTCATGAGATCACGTTGGAAAAATGATGGACATATGCATCTCGAACGGCTTTAAAACGGTGAGTAAATCATGGGTTTGATATTATTTTTGGCTGAACTATCCCTTTAAGGAAATCATTGAAACTGTGAAATACATTTCAAAGTATTAATAATTTATTAATAACTTTTATGATCAAACAGTTTATAAATAATTGAATAACTCAGTGATATACAGTGTAATGTCTGTATATGATTGGTTATAGTACAATTGATAGATTGTTATGCATGTTTGGTATAATAAGCAGTTTAAGACTAAACATGAATAACATGAATCAAATCATCAAGTTAACACCGTATGATTGTTTCCTCTTCTGATTCATAATGTTATTTTTATCTATAATTTTTCACCAATTGCACATTCTCTAAAATATTATATACAAGTTTAAATACTTTTAATATTTTGTTACTGTTTTCTTGCATGCAGTAAAATTCAGCCAGACATAAAGGACAGAAAGAAAGACATTGTCATTGATCCCAAAAGAAAAATACAGGATGTTAAATGTAAGAAGATGCATTTGTGTTTCATGCACCAACAAAAAGACAAAACACATGGGAGCTGCTGTCAAAAACAGATGCTTGTGGCAGCACCAGAGGAATACTAGTAGATAAGTATAATGCGTTTACCATTGTGTTTTTCAACAAATGCGGGTGGAAATAAACACAAAGGAAGACGACTGTCTAATATGTGCTGATCTAGGGTCCATAATGTTCTCTAATGCGCCCAGGTCAATATCATACTGGGTTACACACAGAACTGTCATTTAGAGCTGCACAAAGGACTGAAGCCTTTCAGTACTTTTATAAACAACACACCTGTGAGCTACTGACCAATTACGACACACACATTCACATTGTTCCACAATATTGAACAAGAAAATAAATGGACTCATTCAGAGCACTGTATGACAGAGTGCTCTAAAATCATTGAAAAACTGCAGCTAGTGTTAAGCAATTCAATACAGCAGTTCAGGTTTTGTGGTTGTTTTTTAAGCACTGCTTCTATAGATTTAGTCCTAAACCTGTCATGTAAGATATGGACATATGAACAAACATCAATGGTAGCAACCAAAGCATAATCCTTCCAACACATTTCCACTGATCGCAATGGCTGTGAAGTTGCTTTAATTCCTTAGAGGTGTAAGTAATGTCACAGGCACAAAAATAGGAATAAATGATTAGGTGCGATCAGTGATGTGTATACAGGAGTAATAAAGTGTGAGGAGAGATTCTCTCTGTTTAAATAAAGTAATAAATTGGTATTCAGGCACCAGGGTTTTCATAATTTATCTGCCATGTGAGAGCGGCTGATCATGTTGACTTAACATTTTGTCTGACATTTGGGTCTGACGAGCCCAGCCATTAACTCTCTCAACATGCTACAAGAGACTCTCAAAGGGTAGAGAAAGCGAATATACACACTCGCGTACACACGCAAGTAAAAGTCGAAATTCACACCACAGCAACTGGACAAAATTAGAGCGCATTTTCACAGATGTAGAGGCGTTATGTGTGAACACACTCTCACATATAAAGAATCAATCAGAAGCAGAAAAGGACGAGATGTCTTAACATACACATCCAATCGTGAAAAATACACACTCATTAGAAAAGAACTCACCAGTTGCGCTACCACGGTCAAAACTGACAATCAAATAAAGATTATTAATGGGGATATTACTGTACAAAATTGCAGGTACATTTGGTGTCCAAAGGCATTATTGTTCTGCTTTTTAAAAAAATATATATTTTATTAATTTGGCAGTCATGCATGTGTGAGAGTTACCCAGTCTCACAAGGTTTTGTGATATAGTCACATAATTTTTTTATTCTTTTTTGTGATATTATCACAAATTTCCGAGTTTTTTCGTAATCATATAACGAATTCTTGTTTTTTTATAACCATTGTCTCTTCGGTTTAGGGTTAGATTTGGTGCTTGCATTCATACATTGGTTTATACTATTTTTTTTATATGTCGCCTAGCGTTAGGGTTAGAGTTGGGTTTGGGATGTCATTTTATGTAAATCTAACCCTAAACTGAAGCAACAATGGTAAGAAAATAAGACAAAACAGTTGAGGAACCAATACGTGATAATCACACGAAAAAAGGAATTCGTTATACTATCACGAAAAAAAATAAAAAAATTACGTGACTCTATATCGAAATTTCGTGAGACTGGGCTTGTGAGAAAGATAGTGATAGACACAGTTTTTCTGTGTTTCTTCTGTTACATACTGTCAAAAGTGTTACTCTACCTTGGTAACAGAATTTGACAGTAACAGAATTGACACTGACTAATTCCAACAACAGAAAATCTGAATTTTCAGCACTTTATATTATTATAGGGGTGATTCTTCAACTGGGGTCGCAAACGAGAGGCAGAAACTGTAAAAATGCTTGTTTGTTTTCTTTTAATAAAATATATTGTTATGCATTTAAAATTAGTTTAATATGCTATATCCATTAAAACTGAAGCTTTATAACATTTTGGAAACACTTTACAATAAGGTTTATTAGTTAACAATAGTGTATTAGTGTAATGAACAAATCATGAGCAATACATTTGTTACAGTATTTATTAATCTTTGTTAATGTTAGTTAATAGAAATAAAGCGTTTAATTGTTTATTCATGTTAGTTCACAGTGCATTAACTAATGTTAACAAGATTTTTATAAAGTATTAGTAATTGTTGAAATTAACATTAACAAAGAATAATAAATGCTGTATAAGTGAAGTTCATTATTATGTTAACTAATGAACCTTATTTTAAAGTGTTACCAACATTTTTAATTTTAAATAATTTACACATAAAATTGTCAGAAATTTTGCTAACCTTAAGAAAATGAATAAGAAAGAATGCACTCACCATGCACCCCTCAGATCAACCAGCAGCTGCATTGACCTTTACACACAGGAAGTAGTCCAAATAGATTTCCCCCTGTTATTTAAGGGGCGACATCCATTGTTGTAACACCACAGACATGGATTTGGGGGACACTATATATGTTTTATAATTTAATAAAATTGTTCATGTTAAATCAAATCTATATTTACAATATAACCACTTCATTTGTGTTAAAAAAATGTATATTGTTGCAATTACAATCCATTATACCTCTCTGAGGTATGGTGGGAACATGCATATTTTGTTACAAATGCAATCGCTCAAACTCAATTAAAATATGTATTTTAAAACAGAAAATGAAATTGTTAATAGTGCACGAATTGTGTTTATCCTACAGAATAAAAACATGGAAACATCTAAGTTCAACTGTTGTAAAGTAGAGAGCCACCACTAGCCACCACAAATAAAGAATGACCCTATAGGCTGTAACATCTTGTGATCAATGACAATTATTATAATAATTTAAAAATATAACCATTTAAAAAAAGCAAAAAAACAAATAATGACTTTGGACACCAAATGTACCTGCAATTATAATAACATATGTACTTCATGTACTGGATTTTTGGCTGCTTTTGTCCAATGAGGGGTAGTGACGATTAGAACGCAATATAAAAAATTGCATGCAATGAGTTAAATGCTAGTAGAAGTTAAAACAGCAACCCAAAGTGTGCTTTTTTGAAACATTTATGCATTTCATGTCCAGGTTTGCGAATGGTTCCTATCTATCCTTTGCATATAATATCTCTTATTTGTCATTTCTGGCAGTGAGCATAGACAGATATGGGACAGACAAGGGTTACAGTAGATTATGTTTATGCATTAGAGACCCACCTGCTTTCATGTATAGAAACCACCATAACCCATTCAAATTTGCATGAATCTGTTTTTCCTAGAAGCAATTGTGACGGATCAAGGGAAAACAGACCCTATGATGTCAGATTCTTTTTCTTTCATTTTTCACTCTTTCTTTTCTGCATTAAAGATCAAATATTAAATCCTGTGTGTTGAATGTTAAAAGAGTTATTGAAGAAGGGAAGCAGGACTAGGGTCTATTTTCACTCAGTTTATGATTTAAATTTGCCCAAATCCCGACTGTAAGCTTTAATGTCAGGGAGGTAGAGCCAGAAAACAACATTTTCAAAATCCATAATGCAGTAAAAGAATGAATAAAAGAGTATAGACGGTACAGTGTTGAATGATGGTGTATAATTGTATTAGCACAATAAATGTTGCCTGTGTATGTGCATTTGTACCTGCCACTCTGACTAGCTGGGCCGTGCTGATGTTTCGCGCATTGGGACGCACTCGAAAAGTTACAGCTGGACCCAGAACCCTAAGAGACACAGAGAAGAAAGAGAAAGAAAGAAAGAAAGAAAGAAAGAGAGGGAGATAGATTACATACTATAATGTATGAGTATAGATTACTAGAGTATCACTTTGCAGGTAAGCAAAAGAGTTGCATTTGAAAAGCAACTTTTGTTTGGTTTAATTAAGGAATATGTTACCTCAGTAAACTGCAGGCTCATTGTTTTGTTTATAGTTTAAATAGAGACCACTAAAGAATATTGATTTTTGGCTAATTTTCTTTTCTCTTTGATACATTTTCCCTCAATGAAATAAATCCTCACAGGAAACCTGATGTCTTTAGTTGCCTAAAGAGATCCAGAAATGTTGTGCAAATCTATGATGGCATTGTAAGCAGTTAGTATTTGTGATTGAGCCAAACAGCTGTCTAGGGAGATCCCCACAGCACACTTGATTCATTTATCTATTCTAACAGAGATGTCTGTGGAGTATAATATTTCATGGTGAATTGCTTATTTAAAGAAATTGTTAAAAAATGATAAAAACTGGGGTTTGCATGACACAGTTAAGACACAAAAATATACCTACACAAATAAAAATGAAGCAATTAAAACAACATATCTGTGCACTTTAAAAACGCTGGGTTATTTTTAACCAAGCTTTGGGTCAAAAAGAGACAAACCCAATCCGTTTGATTTTATTTTGACCTATTTTGGGCTCAACAAAAAATGCAAGGTTGTTCTTACACATTGTTGGGCCAAATATAAACATTTTCTGGGTTAATTTAACCCAGCGGTTGGGTTTGTCCCATTCAACTTTGAATTTAAAATAACCCAGGATATTTTTAGAGTGTGGATGTTTTGTATTTGTTGTTTGCACCATAATACTTATTTCTCTGTAACTGGAACCTGTTGTATACAAACATGGACAATTACACTGCTTCATGTTCTAAGAAAAATATTTGATTACAGTTTTTAACAGACGCTAGGACACATTTCTCAATACTTAGGTCATTTTTGCAAAACTCCTCACACAGCTCTCCTAACAAACTTTCAGCTTGGCAAAGCAGTTCATTTCACATTCAAAATGCACTACAACTACCAAAACACTTTATTCAGGTCTCAAATCAACTCATTCTTACAGAACACTTGCAACGGTTGACAGCCGACAAACACACTTTGTCACCCACAAAACCTAAAAAATACTAACAACATTTAGCATTATACAATGTTTTCTCTGTTTATAATTCACTGCGATATATCTTACTAGAATGAATTCAGACATGATGCAGAATTCGTAAATATTTTATGTAGTTTATTTTATTTTATTTTTAAGATTTAAAAAAAATATTTTATTACAGTTTTTCTGAATTGCTAAAACACTAAACCCCAATCTCTGAACCAAATTCATAGTGGCCTAAACCCATTTGTCAAATCATGCACTCTTTTTGCAAAATTCTAAACACAAACTTCTCACTAAAACACACACTGCAATGCACTTGTTTTATAAATGCTAAACACAGGCAGGCAAAAGTTGAACACAACTACAACACCGTTATCATCGAGTAAACACAACAATTCAAAATTCTACACACTTTTATCTAATGGTATTTTTTACCAATTGTGTGGATTGGAAACAGTCTCAGAGGCAGATGAAGAGTATGAGGAAGAAAAGGACACCAAAGACGATGCAATTGGCAAAATTTGCAGTTGGATTGCTGGCTTTTTACAAAATACAAGTGCTGCTTACAGTAATATTGACAACGTACTATTACTTGCATTACTTACAGTAAAGTATTCACTATTCACTAAACTAAACTTGTGATTACAATAATATAGATTTTTAACAGTATTTGTCAAGTGTGTTGTTATGTACAATAAACATGTATTTTTCTGTAAGCAGATGTCCTGGATGTTGTGTTTTCCATTTTTTAAGGTAGTGTCTCATGGATGCATGTAGTATTTTATATTATAGACTTATGTGTGTATGATTTAAAAACTTAGTTTGAGTACAAGTGAAATGGTTTTGAAGGAATTGTTTGATTTTGCTGGAAGAGTCAGAGATTCTGTAAATTTTGTTTGAAATTGATATTTGTGTTTAAGGTTTTGAGAAAATGAGTGATGGTTTCAAAAAATGTGTTTTAGCAATTCAGAAAAACTGTAAAATATTACTGTAGAACTGTAGCAATTGCTGTCTTATTTAGTTTTGTATTATGTTATTGTTTTGAACATAAGTTTAACAGTTTTGAACTAGTACGGTATGTTCTTGTGTCTGAGGTAGAAAAGAATTCATGAAATTTGAGAAATGTAGTCATTGAATGCATTTTGTGCCAAAGCAATGATAATTCATCCTCAGTTTAGCCCACATAGACTTCTGTTGTGCTCACTGTGTGAGGAGTTTTGCAAAAGCGACCTAAGTATTGAGAAATGTGTCCTAGCATCTCTAAAAAACTGTAGTATATTTATTGGTTCTTCCTAACCCCAAAATAGCTGGAAGAAATCTGAAAAAAGACAAACCAAAGCTCGGGTCTTAGGAAGTTAATTGCTTCATTTTTTATATTTTTATTTGGGATGTTTTTTGCCACCATGACTTCAACACAGACCCTGCCGACAATCTGACCCACTTCACACTAAGAACACATCCGTTTACGTGTCATGATATTTTGCACTGAGGTATGGGGTGAATGGGGCAGCTTTCTCCTAAACGTGCAGTGGTTGAACAATTGATCTTCTCGATTCCTGATCCTAAGGCGGATGCATTTATCTGGGACACGGCTCTGAAGGTACTCCCACTGTGGACCAGGGTGAGGTGGAGGTCACGATTGGAGAGAAATACGACAGAAAAGTGAAGAAGGGAGAAAATTAAAGAGAAAAAGAAAAATAGGTGGAAGACTGGAGGAATGGATCTGTCACCAGAACAAAAACCCATTCACACATCAGTAGGAGGTGAGAGTAAGTCAAAGGTAACTTCCAGTCAACCTTTGTAGCAACCGAAATAGCACACATACTCAGATATTTGTTAGTGGTTATAGTTTTACTGAAAGCCAGGTATAAATATTCAATAATATTAACAAAGTTTGACAAATACATGATCTGTAATACCTACAGATGTAGAGCATACAGTATAATATACTGTGCACAACACTGCTTAGCTTATATTGCCAGAGAATCTGAACATCTCTGTAATGAAAGCACTGTGCTGTTAAAGCTAGATACAATAACCCAAGCTATAACACCATCACTGCTGATAAGCTATCAGCAAACAGCCCATGTCCAGTGCACAGGGAGAGGGAAGCCATGTTCTGTATGTGTGTGTTAGTGTTTCAATGTGTTTTTCAGAGAACAAGTGATTGCAAACCCATGAAAGGGTGTTTTTCTGCCCCCTAATGTCTGCACAGAGTACAGCCCTGACATCATGTCTGGAGTTCAGAGAGATGCTACACTCACTCTTCATTTAACCGCAACACACTGCAGTTTAAACATTGCAGCTGTGTATGTGTTCGAATGTCTGGGTGTTACCATGTGTACTGAAATCTGTGATTATTAATTGCAAGTATAAGAGATGCTTGGGGTTAGTTGTCACATGGCAAAGTGAACTCAGTGAACTCAGCTACTGAATGATTTCACCATTGTCTTATGTGTGTGCTTCAAACTTGGAATTTCAATATCACATTTTGTACGTTCAGGCAGAGGTTAACTATATGGAAAGTAGATTTTAATTAATAGGTTGAGCTGCATTTTTTTACAATGAGATTTTTAATAAATGTCACATGCATGCATTTTATACTGCATGTTGCACTATTTTACATTTACATTGTACGAGGGATTAATATCACAATCCTTACACTCTAAAAATTTATGCTAAATAGCACTTAAAGCTCATAATCATAGGGGATCCATTTTAGTGTTATATAGCACCTATAGAATAACCATCTGGGGGTGATATAGCACCACTATAGCACAAGATATGGTTCTATATACCACAATAGGGTTCTACATAGGTACTACATACATAGGAACTAAAAATGGTACCCCCTATGATTACGAGCCAGGGCAAAGTCCTGCAACAGGTCGGGTACCCGCATAAAAGTGTCTAAGACAGGTGGATTGTGACATTCCTAAAATTCACGCCCGGGAAGCAGCACGAATGAAAATATATACAATATTTGTATAAAAAATATCGCACTTTAATTAGAATGATTTTAGCGTGTGGAATTTATGCGTGTGCGGGTTGGGTAACGGGCCAAATATTAACGGGTCTGGGTGGGTGCGGATTTAATTTTGATATTATCATGGGTGACGGGTCGGATCTGGTGCTGAACTTTACGGGTACGGGTGGGAGCGGGCCTCCTGTCCAAAAATGGACCCGTGCAGGACTCTGAGCCAGGGAACCACTTTTAGTCATATTTAGCACCGTTTGTTTTTAGAGTGTAGGCAAGCAATATGACACGCCATCTTTTAGATATTTGCTGTTTCACTAATAATTTGTAATTTGTAGTTACAATATATTGCAAGTTGAATGGCTTTTGTCTAGCATGCAGTGTGGTTCTAAAACTTAAAAAAATAAAACAATTGTAGCTCAAACAAAATAACATTACATAATGTTTTACATAAGAGTGTGCAGCATTCAAAACACTTTTCCATTATTTTTGACAAGATGAAAAGCAAGAGATCACAAAAGATACATTAGCTGGTACATGCGTGAATAAGCCATTATTTGAGAAAGGAAATTAACCAAACACACACAGCTCACCTGGATTATTACGTTCAACTACACACAAGTATTTACACAAAGACATGGTCAGGATCCTTTAAAACATATCTTCAACAAAATCTTGTATATGTTTTCACACCGACCAAGACAGAAATATATAAAGGAAATGAGTTTTAGCTATTGATAAAACTTTTTCATCAACACATTTATTATGCTGAATATAAATGTGTGTGTGTGTGTGTGTGTGTGTGTGTGTGTGTGTGTGTGTGTGTGGGTTGGCAAATGTGGTTTACGAGGACATGAATAGTGTATAATGACATGTTAACTATGCTATTACCATGGTTTATGAGGACACAGGAAGTGTCCTCATAAACTGAAACGCTAAAAAAACATACTAAATGGTAGTTTTTCATAGATTAAAGACTGGCAACAGGTTTTTGTGACATTGGGGTTAGGGACTGGGGTAGGTTAGGGGAATAGAATATAACAGTTTGGACAGTATAAAATGCATTGCGTCTATGGAAAGTCCCCATAAACCATGTATGCTTGACTGTGTGTGTGTGTGTGTGTGTGTGTGTGTGTTATAACACACTTATATAAACATGTAGCTCTTTTGGCCAGTAAAGCACAAATAAATCAAATTAAGAAAGTAGTAATTAGTTAGTGGATTAAAAATTGGACTTTTCATCCTCATTTTATGTAAAAGTCCCCAGCTTCCCTATTTTAAAGTGTGGTAGAGAAATTAAACTCCTATGTTTCTCTGCTAGTGTCAAGACACATTTGTTGCACTTCCAAACAATTAAGCAGAAAGTTGCTTTAATCTCTGCACTCTCACTTTGAGAAAAGCATTTATCATCAGAAATGTGCTGTAATTGAACTGAAGTTTACCAATGCATGCAGGTCATGATAACACACTCCTACACATACTGAGATGCATTCTCCCCCCCTCTCTCTCTCTGGAGAAACCATTTATACAAAGCCATTTATATAAAATTTGAACTTATGCACAGAATTCAGAAAAAGCTCATAATGACTGTGCTGTCACTTGAAAATGACTTCTCAGCCCAAACAATATTGCAAAATGGAACAACAAAACACAACCACAGTTTGAGTGTTCCATTAGCACCATTAGTATGTCGACCAGCGTGAGACTGTGTCTTCAACGTGTCTGTGTGTATGTGTGTGTGTGTGTGCGCACCAGTGTGTGAGCACTTACGAGAGCTGTAGAAAATCCGTTACATGAAGGTTGACTCTCTCAGCTAAGAGCTCCATAAGGTTCAGACCCTGATCTGTGGACAGAGAACTGTGAAGGAACAAAAAGAGAGTGAGAACGAGGAAAAAGCCAATATATATATATATATTTTAGTCCATTCTAAAGGTGCTGCTTTGATGCTAGGGTGTTGTAGGAGATTTCAATGGCATTGCAAGGTGGTTGCTTAGTGGCAGGGGTCCCAGGTTCAAAATAACATTTAATTGTCTGGCAGGTTACTTAAAAAAGTTTTTCCCAGTTCTCAGTTTAAACTCTTCAGCTGTGCAGTGTGTTGATGTCGCCCACACACCGTTTTACTTAGCTGTGATTTGTGACTGATCGTTTTATTACGCCCCATTTTCCCGGTCAGCGCGGACAGACAAGTTGTTTGTCACTAAAATCTTCTTACATTGTGGCTGGTTTGATCGGATGTTACAGTGGGTGTTCGTTCAAATGCCATCACTCAAAATTCTTCTGGGTTATTTTTAACTCATATTGGACAGAACACATGTTTGGTTAATAAATAAACCTACAGTATGCTGAGTTTTTTCAATGCAATGCTGGGTTGTTCCAACACATCGTTTATTTCAAGGGTTTGGTTCCAAATTAGTTACCGCCAAAATCAGTATTGTATCAGGTCAATATTAAAAAGTAAATTCTTAATTTCATGCAAAATACAATATCCGCCATGTTATTCCATCATCACCTTTTTCCCAAAATGCGATCAACGCCAGTCCTCCTTCTCTGCAGAATGCAATAAATCCGCTCAACAAATCACAGCGCACCCTTCCACACATTGTAAACAATAATGGCGGTGGATTGAATACACACAGAATCCTAGTTTTCCTCATCTACTTTGTACTTCATGATCAACAAACAAACAAAACAAAATAATACTTTAATGGCATTGATAAACCTGTGGTGGTTTTCTGTGACGGAGCCATCAAATTCGAATAATTTACACGAGAGAAACTCAGGAGACGGAAAAATGCCGGCTGTTGCTTGTTCTCACACGACAGCATCAAGCTTCTGTCATGCATTGACCCCAGGGAATATTATGAAAAACTTTCCATTATTTTACTCAAAGTCAACAAAATTGACCGGACCAAAACATTATGCAACTGATCACTGTCAAAAAAGTTCAGTGATGACGTCTACGAAGTATAACAGCAGCAATGACAGTGTTATTAATATGACAAAGTGTTTTAATTAATGCCATTAATGTTTTTAATCAGAGTATACCACAAGTCAACTAAATAAATAAAACATGGCAAAGATGAATGCAATTTTTTATTGTAATGAATTTATTGCATTTTGCAGAAAAAATAATATATTTTTATAATAAATCTTTGAAAATCAAATTATGGATTTGAATTTTGAATTTTATTATAACCTAAAGATGTTATGAAAAAAATTGTAACAGAAAATAGTGGTTTTCATCTTGTCACTTTCTTGGTATAGTAAACACGTTTTTACCCAAATTAGCCAAAATGGATTTATTGCGTTTTGGAACAAAACTCTTCATTTATAACCCATGTGTTTTGTCCAATATTTACTCAGTGTTGGGTTAAAATAACCCAGCAGAATGTAGTTATATAAGAAGCATAAAAGGAAATCTTGCCTTTTCAAACATCAAAAATGATCTCCAACATCAACCCTAAATTTAAAATATTTCAAAATAAGAAGCCTGTAGGCACTAGGCAATAGTTGAGAACATTTATATATCTGGATATAGCTGAATTGATCCTACAGTATGTACTGTATGAATAAAACTGAACCTTACAAGCATAGCGGTGATGTATAGCAACCCAGTGCATAGGAGGAACAGAGAGGACAGAAGGAACATGAAACACATAGGGAATAGGACACAGGTGGCTTGTATGCTTTGATAAATCACCTGTATTTTCCAGCAATGAGGCAAACAATAAGGTGTAAATGGAATCCCTATGAAGTGTGATGTCTTTATGATATGGCCATGCCAAGCAAAGTTAGACACAAACGCACACCCATAAACACACACACGCTTGCTCTGTGTGTGTTTATGGGTGTGTGTTTGTGTCGTACTTGCACACGAGCCTAAAGAATGATGCATCCATATAGCCGTGTATTCGCACACATGAGAAGAAAAGTGAGAATTAGAAGACTGGCAACTGTATTCCTGATGTCTTTTTCACACCCGCCACTCGCTTTTCAATACACACTTACAGCATTTAAAATCTCTTTTTGCAGGGTATGATACAGTATATAGTAAATGCGACTGCAGTAAGTGAGCTAAAAAATATTGGAGCGTGTGTGAGATAAATTGGAAATGCAGTGGCTGTGGATACTATTGTCTTTTGATTTGAAAGATACAACCGTATACACATTAATACCGCTTTACAGGAGAGGACCCATGAGGGAAAGTAAATAAAATCTTGTACTGAATGCAGTAAAATAAATTGGGTATAAACAATTGGGTATAAACATGGACTTTGAGAATATGAAAGTGAAGGATGCCTTGTAAAAAATACATCATAGCTCCATTATGATTAAACCACATATTAAACGTAAGATTGCTGCTTTTTCCATGATTGCATAAATGTATCTGGGTCATTGACAAAAACGTTTTGGCAAGATGAGAAATTCAAAAAATATTTTTCAAAAACTTGTTTTAAAAGCATGCATCAGGTATATATTCCAATGCACATAGTGTATTTATGTTGATTTTTTAAAAATTACATTTGCACCATTTTTATGAAAGTTAAGACTTAATGGACCTGAAAATGTCAAATGGTGTAACCGCCAATTGCGCCAAAGAATAAGAAATATTAAATATTTTATCCACCTTGATGGCATGTAAGTGTATACATTTTTTTTAAATATCACACGAAAGTAATTTTTATTAGTTATTACTAAATGTAAATTTTAATGTGTTTGTAATATTTGTCCAGACATGCTGAAAACAGCTCTGTTTTCTAAATAATCTTTGACAAATGATGTAAAAATGCATGTAAATAAATCATATTAAACTTAACTAGATGATTATATTTTATTTGTTAGATTTTTTTATGACTATATTTATATAAAAATACAAGTTACACCAATTGACACATCAGTTACACCACACTGACATTTTAGCAATTATTATTTTATTTAGTAATTATTTTAGACTTGGTCTGCAAAAAAGAGAATGTATGCAAGTAATAATAAAATTTATTTTGAAATGTTAACCATTTTACGTTTAATTGAACCATACGGACATAAAATAATAACGCCTGTCATTAACCCAACTATTTATTATACTATGGTATTTGTATCCATCAAAAAAGACAGCATGTTACATACTATAAGGTTTTTGATATGTATAGTTTGTATTTGAGTGTACTGCACCTGTATATGTATTACAATAGTCTTCTTCTACATACTTTACTTACCCTTCAGTGATAATATAGCCAAAGTCTCCGTCGTGTGGACTTGTATATGCTGCGATGTTCACTTCTAGTCTCACACCCTTCTTTTGGACCTCCTCTTTATCCATGGACAGTTTTTGTGGTTTCGTTTCCAGAGAGCCTTTTGAACTGTGGATCCACTGTTCTACTTCATTGTCTACCTGTGGGTCCAGATCCAAAGTGTCAGGTTCCATTTTCGTCTTCATCAGGTCCAATTCTGTTTGTGTTGTCCGGCTCTGGACGTTCTCCAAACTAGCTCTCACCGGGCTTCCAGCATTTGGCTGGTCAACGTAACCCAGAAAAGGCTCTTTAGCTTGGGAGGGACCAGCAGATTCACGGCCAGAGTTGTGATCCAGAAATTCCAGCAGCTGGCTAATAAAACCTTTGTCCTGGAAACAAAAAGTGAGACTGGAAACTTCATTGACTTCATGTAAGATATACACTATCATGAGTCACATATCCACGTGTATTTTAACTTGTTACCTTGCCATCAGATTTGTGGATACCTTCTTTAGTTTGTGTTTCTGTGAATAGAATTTGCATTATGATAAATGATGATTTAAAGGTCATAATTATTTGTCCTCCATCAAGAAAACCTTTATGAATCAAATCAAGATGATCACCACAAAATAATGAATCTGATTTTGCCTCCAAGAACCGCAATATCAAATATCAATTTCTTACAAACTTATAAAACTTAACTTAATACCTCTTGGTGTGTTGTTTTCAGCTTTGTGCATCTGATGTGATTGATCACCAGGTTCCCACTTGTCCTTTACTTTATCATCTGGCCTCTTATTCTGTGTGACCTCTCTATCTTTCACCCCTTCCCCTCCATCCACCACCTGCAGGGCCTGGGTGATGACTTTAGAGAGCTGGTCCAGGTCGTTTGTGGACAAAGCATTCACATTGACACTCTGGCGTCCAAGCTGGTTAACAACTCTGTCAATGAACTTTTCTAAAATGAAAGAAAAGAAACAATGCACAAAGTGTTTGCATCACAAAGGTTGTACAGGTAGGTTTAATTTCCAGGGAACATGTAACTTAAATGCACTGTAACTTGCATTGAATAAAAATCTCTTCCAGATTTATACATGTAAAGGTTTTATTTATTTATTGAACTTTCCGCACTTATTTCTTTTATTTTAAGACAAAAGAATTGCTCACCATCTACAGAACTGAGGGCATTCTTGGGAGCAGTGCTACTTGCTCCAGATTTAAAAAGCAGTTTTTCGATTCTTGGCTTTGGAGGCTGTCTGGAAGCTCCTGGCTCTTTTACTATTTTGGAAGCGGGAGCGCGCTGAAGGCTAAAATAGCGCTGTTTTCCCTGTGTTTGACCTTTTTCAAAATCTTGCGCTCTCATGGACCCAGCTTGATACTGCTGAAGCTCAGCGAGAGCGACTCCAGTGCGATCTTGTTCAAAACCAGTGAGGGATGATCGACCCGCGGGAAGCTGTTCCACAATCGCCTGGAGATCAGGTCGAGTTTGTGGGAAAGAGATGTGGGGTGGAAGAGGTTTCTCTTTGAGCTGAATAAAACCCTTATGATTGGGAGGTGCATTTTCCCTGTACTGAATAAAAAAAATCACATAAGTTCTAATGTTAGCCTTGCACACAATAAGTTATAAAAATATGTATGTTTCTATTATAAAGACAATAATATATACATAAGATATCAGTGTAGGAAAAATGATGGCAGAAGTATAAATTAGTTTATATCAGCCACAAAGTTTCAACCACAAAAAATATGTTAACATCCATCAGCCTCCCTGTTTTTGCCCAGCATATCGTTCTGCTCTATTTAAGAGATTATATAAAACAATTAGATTTTCTCCACCCCTGCCGAATGGAAGGCCACACTGACTTCAGAACAGCAGGGTTGGTTTCGATGAACAAACCACCACATACACATGCTGTTTTCAAAAGCACCACAGGATACTAATGTTCAATAGTGCCATGAACTTTTCAACTCTCATGACTGTTAACTTCGAAAGAGGTTGTTTGGTAATGGTGTTTGGATATCAAGTAGGTTCTGCATTGCATTTCATCTTTAACTGACAGCTGTAATGTAGTGCCGAACAAGTTATAATAGTGAATTGGCAAACACGGACTTTTCATAGCATTTAACATGTACTTGCTGTTAAGTGAACTAAAGTGCATTACATAGCTGAGCAAATATAATGCCCAGCTTTTGTAATTGCTATAATCTGTGGCCACCACTGCTAGCATAAAAATAGCAAGCAGTAACGTTTTACATTTCAACTGTAAGTCACAAGCTAATTCCAGAGGCTGAAATGATGCCATTTCATGCATACCATATTTCTATACCAGCAAAACGGCATGTTTAAATTCACAATGGCATATTTACATATGTGCATAATGAAAATACATTTTTTATGAAAATTTTAAAAAATTGCGAAATCAAAACCAGAAAAGATTATACAAAAACTATGAATATTGTACATTTGTAAATGCAATAAATTCCATTAATGGATTTACAAATGCAAAATATCTACTATGCAAAATGCAAAAAAATGAAAAAGAACAATGAGCAGAATCTTTATGACTTTAATTTGGCAAATGATACAAATAATGTATTTTTTTTTCAAATGCATTTACACTGAAAAAAAAAGATTTATTCAATTTACTCAATTTTTTAAGGTAAGTGGTTGCAATTAGTGATGCATTTTGAATTTTTGATGAATTTGAAACCATCAGCATGTCTGCAATAGCACGAGAGAGGCTGATACCGATTGTTTCTTAATTAACTGCAGTAAGAAATCCATTATATGTAAAAAATGAGTTAATGCTGTTAATAAAATAAATGCTGAATAGCAAAAACCACCTTCGAAGGTTGTCATGCTGTCTTATTATATTTGTTTTAGCTTAATTTGTGCCTCTCTTATTATGTTGGTCAGTTGAATGTTAATTAGATCCAATCCATGTTCAGTAAAAATAATTTGATGCAGAAATAAACTAGCTAATAGAGCAACTGTATTGTATACAAGTGTTTAATTTCGGTATCGGACAGAAGTTGTCTGTTTAAATCGAAAAGCAAAAAAACAAAAAACGTTTGTTTAAATGTAGCTTAAATAAATTGATTGCAACCACTTACCTTAAAAAATTGAGTAAATTGAATGAATCTTTTTTTCAGTGTATAATGAAGAAGTTGTTATCATTTATATTGTGTCATGAAATAAATGTGGATTTTGAAAAAGGATACTGAACAATAAAGGCACCTCTCATCCTCAAAATGAAAACAAAAATACTCTCTAGTACCACAGACTTTGAAAAAAATATGTGTTAGAATATTGCAATTGGATTTTACAGATCACATGATATCATTCTGTTTCCTGCTTTAGACAGGAATTGTGTTTGGCAAATGTAAACCAATGATTGTTTGCACTACATCCATACAATATGGTGTATATATTGTTGTTGGAAATATACCTTCCAAAGGACTTGTTGCCCTTGAGGGCTCTGCTTGAAAGAGACCCCATCGCTACGCTGGAAGCCCAGATTCTGTAGGTACCTCTGTAGTGTCCTGCTGAGTTCTTCATTTTGAACTTTAGGCTTCCAATCACCATCTGAAAGGTCCGTTCTGTTTAAAATACAGTTTCATATTTACAAACAGATAAACAGTAATTCAATCAAAAATCTTTCAAACGAAAATATGAAAACTGAAATGCTTCCGAAAACAACAACAAAGATTTCAATAAACATTTTTGTCACAGATACGCACCACAGCAGAGGTTTTGTATACTCACCTAGGGGAGTTGCCAGTGAAATGGGAAGGGGTGTTTTTAAATCTTCCAAAGGGAACCTTAGGTAGCTGTGAAAGCTCTTTTGATATCACCTCCTGAGTTGTGTCATCCTGCCAAGTATATCCTACAATAAAGAGACAGAGAGAAAAAAGCACTATCAACATAAACGAATAGGATTATTTTCATCCTGAATCCCTGACATTTAAAAATACATTTACAAAGACTCAACAAGAAATATACAAGACGTCAGCATCATGGTTAAGGTATAATCATTCTCTTGCAGTCACAAAGCATTACCTTGCCAGCTAGTAAAATTGAAAATAAACTGCTGCTGATTTTCTAGCTATTCACAATCATTAGTTCCTGTATTTGAGTAATTCATCATCTGAAGAACTTGTGATGGAGTCTTTCTTTCAGTCACCTCAATTTACCAATCAAAAAACAAAATACAAACAAACAAAAATAATAATAATCAACACTTCCAAACTAATAATACAACCCTGTATCACAAAGTTATGTATGTCTTTTCCATGACACTGACACGTTTTTTGCTTGAACATGTCATGTATTTCTGTTTGTGTCATTATCACATATTTGTTACTCAACTGTTTTGTCCTATTTTCAAATCATTGACGCTTCGGTTTAGGGTTAGATTTGGTGTTTGCGTTAGTATGCCACTTTATTGGTTTATACCTTTTTTCATGATTTATTTTTTATATTTTATGATTTTTAAACCATTGTCGTCTGACATTAGGGTTAGAGTTGGGTTTGGGTAAGGATGTCATTTTATGTAAATCTAACACTAAACCGAAACGACAATAGTAAGAAAATAAGACAAAACAGTTGAGTAACAAATACGTGACAATGACACATAAACAGCAATACGTGATATGTTCACGCAAAAAGATGGAAAAACGTGTCAGTGTCACGGAAAAGACTCACAAATGTACGTAATTCCGTGATACTGTGTTGAATAATATTAATAATGACATCAAATCCCATCTTGTTTTCAAGCAAGTGTCATTCGGAAAATGTGTTTGTCCACCTTTCATGCAAATGTCAACCAATCAGACATACTTGAGATTCTTCAACATGCATGCTAAGGAAAACAGGTATGTGCTGAAAGGATGTATGGGAGGAATGTCATTAACCAGCCCCAGAAGCAGAGGAATGAATGATCTGAAGAGCATCTTCTTAAGCCCTTTAGACGTGACCTCATTAGCCATTTACCAGCCTCCAATACTTGTCTTGTTAATTCGATTCCCCGTAAATCTGATGGGTAGGTGCAGGACAATCTCTTATTTACATAATGTGTGGTTCAAAAGTCTCATTCCACTTGTGAAAATACTTATATTTTGCATTTTTATAATTGAATACAAATAGAAACACTAGCTTGAATGTCATACATTGTATCTGTTTGTTTTTTCTTTGCTAGTTTACACAAAAGAAGATATTTTGATCAATGATGGTAACCACACAGCTATGTGCTTGCCATCATTTATCAAAATATCTTGCTTTGTGTTTAACATCAATAAAAGAACTCATACAGGTTTGAAATTATGACAGAATTTTCCCACTAGTCTTAATCTTAGCCGCTGTACTTTGCTACTTTGTTGTCCTATAATTTTTCGTTTCCTCTTGTCTTTATTAATGTAAAGCTGCTTTGAAACAATTGTGAATAAAATTGAATTGATGACAGCATTCATTTCAGCTAGCATGGGCTCCACAGGTTTGTGTAAAGCATGATCCATGTTATTTCATCATGAATTAACCTCCTAAGACCTGTACAAACGTGGACAATTACACTGCTTCATGTTCAAACAAAAATATTTGGTTATTATATTTATTGGTTCTTCGTAACCCCAAAATAGCTGGAAGAAATCTGAAAAAGACAAACCAAAGCTCGGGTCTTAGGAGGTTAAGAATGTTCCAGAGGGTGTTTCTATGCAAGCAATGAAATCACAGGTGTCATGACGGACCTTTCGAAATCCTTTCTCAGTGAGAAAATTTGTTAATAATTTACTTGTTGCTGTTTTGCTTTTCATTACGGCGCAAGACTTCATATTCTAAGTCATAGGGCTCTATCTTACACCTTTAAAGCCTGCTTTTTTACTTTCATGACTAAAAGAAAACGGGTTTTAAAGGTTTTAATAAAAAAATAACAATTTCAATACGAGTGAAACACAATTATTTAACATTAATCTTAAACTGGGGATCTTCTTCCTCCGCTTAGTTTTTCAGTTTACAAAGTCCATCATCTAAATGGGGATTTGGCATAGCGCCAGCGCAACTGGCTTTTAAAGGGGATGAGAGCTGAGACACTCATTGGTTTATTGCACGTTACGCCCAAAACACACCCATTACTCATTAAAAAAAAGTACGAACCGTTTTCGACCATGCGCTCGGCGCACAAACCATTTTTCCCGTCGTTAAATAAGCAAAAGTGGATTCGGACACGCCCATTTAGACGTTGCGCTGTGCGCTTTAGACAATGTGCTTAAATCGTTAAAATAGGACCCATAATGTTTTGTTTTTGTTTTTAAATCCCCTCTTTTTAAACTCCAAAACTTTTTTTATATATTTGTTTTAAAACAGTTTTGTTTTTAATGCTTTTCAACCCTACTGTATCTCTTTAAGAAAAGCAAAATAAAGATCATGCAGTGTATGTGATGCCATATCACATCACATATGTATCACCTGCAACCAACTCAACATGCAGAATATCAGCTGATGGAGACAGAAATAAACATTTGGGATGCTATGCCATTTTGAGAATAAGTTCAATAATATAACATCAAATACAAAAAAGTAACACTGCAAATGGCTTTAACATGATAAACATTAACCATATACATCATCTTGTCTATCTTGTCCAAACAGAAGGCAGAAAAGGGGAAATAAAAAATGTAACTGAAAAAGCAGGCACAATGACAACCATTTATATGGTACAGCAGTTTTTAACCTACATGGTAACACACACACAAACGTCCAGCTTTCTTGTCACCCACAAGAGTTTCACCCTTTTGCCTCAGCAAGGGTCCACCTCATTAGGTCTTGGATGGAGCCTGATATAATGTGCTATTACTAATTAGCGGCAGAGCCATTGATGTTCCTGCTATTAACAACAGTGTGTGCGTGTGTGTGGGGGGGGTCCCCCAGGTTTCCAATAACAGTGACAGAGGACAAGAGAGCGCCAGGATCTTTAAAGGAATCATACTTTTTACCCTGTGTCTTTTGGAAGCAAAGAAGAATACCCAAATGGGTGTACAAGTAAAACCATTTTACAAGCTGACAAACATTGATTTATTCTCTTTGATTTGCTTCATTTATAGTATAATAGCAAGGTGCATGGTCTAGTACTGTATATAGGACTTCCATACTATTTTTATGAATTCATTGATTTAATTGAAAGCATCTCTTAAATTCATTTGGGAATACACAGTGCTGTACTTAACAAATTTTCAGGGCACTGATTGAAATTATGTCAGCAATAATCTATATCAGTAAAGTAAACTGTCACTATACATTATTGATTAGAATGGTCATTATTGTGACTTTATAAAAACTATTTACAAGCAATCCAATCTCTTTCAACCCTAATCTTATATTCACAATCACTGATCTTGATAAAAAAGCAACCTGGTACACACTAAGAGCAGCTAAAACAGTCATTGCCCAAAAAATGGTGAACATTAAAAAACACTGAAGCAAATGAAAGCTGTTTACTACTAGTCAAGCATCTGTTTATCACAGTATTTAGGTATTCCCCAAGAGACAGCTTTTAGGCAGATTAAGACTGTCTGGCTGTCTTAAGCGAAGCTTGTACAAAATGATGTGAACTTTGTTGTACAGGAACAGATGCAGAGAGATAGAGAAATAATTTGATATTCAAAGAGATCCTCTGCGGAGCAGTGAACTGCCGAGAGCTCTGTTGACATTTGCTTTACTAAACACCACTTGTGGAATGTTAAAAAAACAGACATTCCCTAAAACCTATTGCCTACAGTATAAGTAACTTTAGTCATTGTATTGCAGCAAGCTGTGAATTGTATTCTCAGGTTTGTTTTTTAAATGTTCTTGTAAATATGCAAACAGATGATTAAAAATGTGCACAGGAGCACATGACCTTGCTGTGTTAAAGCATTAATGCCACAAATTAGCAACAAGATGTAATTCAGTTCTACAGTGTAATGATGCAATTCCTCGCAATATTGGTTTTACCAGGCTTAGAGAGAATTCATTTTGTATGTACAGGTAAAAAAAGTCCTTAGCATTTTGGAGGGCTTATATTCTTGTTAACAGTCACCAATCTAATCAGTATTTTTTTCATATATTAGCCTGATTTCATTCAGATATGTGCTTCTCTCTTTCACTATCAAATAAATGCAAATTCATAAATACATTATAGCCAAAGTTGTTTGGCACAGTATAGCATTTTTCCAAATCTAATTACCTCAATGCTTTTGCAACTATTACTACATTGGTTCTCCTATTTATTTTTTGCAATTCATTAATTTGTTTTTTTTTTACAGGATTTTATCACAGTGCTTTAATTTTGGTTATTCATACCATTACTGCTGTTCTGTATGCCAGTTCATGATTTGCCTTTTGATGTGATTGAGTTCAGGTTACAATGATATTCATGTTACTGCTTTAGTTTCTTAACATGCAGTTCATCACAACATCTATGTAATATTTATTACATTGAGTTTCATTAATATATCGTATCACTTCCCTTTCCTCTGGTTATGGTAGTAAGTAGGTCTAATGCACACGTCAAACTGAATCAGCTTGCTTCACTAAGCTTCTGTTGAACATGTCATTTCTACCTGTATAATGGTAAAGACAGAGGTCACTGCTCAACCTGGAGGACCATGTTATACAGCTATATATGCCTCATTGCACAAGTGTCTGTTTATAAGTCTTGTGTTGTGCTACCTGAACCCCTACCCAACAGAACGCAAACAAAGTCAAAAGATCGTCTGCAGTATGTACTCATAATGTATAAATCTGTACATTTACTACACCTGTTCTGGCAAACAAACATTCATAGATATTAATAGTTAAATATTACTGCAATATCATAAAAAATAAGTCACCATATCAGAATGCTTTGTTTTGCTTTTAAAGGTTGTGTAACTTTTAGAAAGATCTCTTGACAGAAATGCAATATAACATACATAACTATATTATTAGTGGTGTATAAAGATCTTACATCATGAACTGTATTGTTTTTATTACCTTAGAATGAGCCATTTTTATCTACATGCATCGCAAGTTACACCCATACACCCTTACATGGTAGTCGTCGTCATGTTTCTACAGTAGCCCTAAACTGACAAACTGTTCTACACAGTGCGTTTCGTCCCTATGTTGTCTTAGACAATGACATGTTTGTCCTCTGGCTGCTACTAGAGGTCTTCACGGATCCACTTAGAGCTGAAAACCTGAGGTCCGACCCGAGACCCGAGCGGGTTCGGGTCTGAAAGGTGCATTGTGTAGCTTTAATATTAATATTTAATATTAGTGGCCTTGGGTAATTTAAAATGAATGTGCGTGAGTCCTTTTCCAACCACCCCTCTGTTTGTTTCTAAATGCAGAACTTCTCAGTCAAAAATACCTGGAAGAGATCAAGCCTCAGTCAGGTAAGAAAAAGTAATGCAAAAGTAACTTAAAAGTAACGTAAGTATAACTTTCCATGAAAAGTAACTAAGTAACACAATTAGTTACTTTTTGGGGGAGTAACTTAATATTGTAATGCATTACTTTATTACTTTTATAAGTAACTTTCCCCAACACTGCACGTTAGTGCCGTTTTACATTCGGGTCCAGTCGGGTTACTTGGTCAGGTCGGACTCAGGTTTCTTTTTGTCGAGTATGTCTCAGGTTGGATCTTTCTTTTCTTCATGATTTATGCACGTCAGGTTCGGGTAAAAAGTGATTCAGATAATTTCTAGTCATTTTATTTGGACCCAAGAAGATGTCTAGCAGCTACCATATGCGTTTTAAATTTCAATTTTATGCGTTTAGATTCTGCAAAATTTTACACACACCACTTTTTAAAAAGTAATAGTATTTAAAGATACAGAAGTAAATACTTAAAGGAACAGTATGTAGGATTGTGGCCAAAACTGGTACTGCAATCACAAAACTTGTGGCTAAAACTGGTACAGCATTCACACAACTGGTGGCCAATACACAAAATGACAACATACACATCAGTTGAGGGCTGCAACTCCACTTTTTTAAATGACAATATCCTGGCCAGACCACTGTTGTCAGTGATATAAGTATTTGAAATGAAAATGGTTTATTAATGTCAAGTGACATAATCAGGCCCATTTATGATTAATTTATATAAATTTCTTACATACTGTTCCTTTAAGAATAAACAATATATTATCATAAAACTTAGTCTAAATCTAAGTCTTACTAGCATCAGAAACAAACATTATACCAGCTGAGTATAGATTCCAACAAGCAACTTTACATTTACATCTATGCATTTGGCAGATGCGTTTATCCAAAGCGACTTACACTGAAAAAATTTTTTAATTCAGTTTACTTAAGTGGTTGCAATCAATTTATTTCAGCTACATTTAAACAAAAGTTTTTTTGCTTAAATAAATTGATTGCGACCACTAACCTTAAAAAAATTTAAGTAAATTGAGTAAATTGAAAGAATCATTTTTTTTTCAGTTTACAGTGCATTAAGTATAAATTTTTTATCAGCAAATATGTTCCTTGGATTTAAATCCATGGCCTTTTGCATTGCTAATTCAATGTTCTACCTCCGAGTTACAGGAAAACTTTAAATTAGTTCTGTCACGGTGATCCGTGTCATGTTTTGTTTGTCTCTCCGATTACGTCACCTGGACATTCACGGACTGATTCATCACACCTGTTCCCTGTTAAGTGTTGTGTATTTATACTGCTGTCTGTTTCTCACCTGTCGCCGGATCATTGTCATTGTCATTACGTTCATGTCTGTTCCTGTGTTTCATGTACTGCGTGTTCCTGTGTTATGGTTTTACTCCTCGTGTTTTGTTTCTGTTCATTTTATATTAAATGTTATTTATTTCATGGTGAACCCTGCGTATGCGTCCTACTTCCTGTCTCTCCAACCCTGTCGTGACAGAATGATCCGGCCAGACTGGACGCAGCGGGTTCACGGAGGGCGGCTCCCCCAGGAGTTTCGTCGAGGGGGAGTAGTGACATCGGGGTTCATTCTCCACCAGCCCCGATGTCTCTTGGGGACCACCGTGAGCGATCGCTCGCTCCTGCGGGCCTGCGGGAGGAGGATCGGCCCAGGCGGTCCCCCAACGGTTGAGTCGTCGTCGTCGACGGTCCCTCGGAGGACCACCGTCCCGCTCGTAGGGGGATCCGGAACGGACCACGCCCGATCTTTTCCCCGGGGTGGCTACCGAAGTGAGGGTCCCCATTTCCGCGAGGGGACGGGAGATGACTTCCGGGGGGCATCGGATCGTCGGCGATTCCCAGGAGGGGGGTAATTCGTCTGCCTCGGTTCTCGGAGCGATCGCTCCGGTTCTCCTGGCGTAGTCCGGCCCACCGTCCTGTTGGTTTCGTCCCGGCGGCTGCCGGCATCGCCAGGGTCCTCAAGCCCTCCACCCCTCCCTTGGACTCTCGCTACCAGACTTTTTGTGTTTGTTTTGTTTAGGTGAGTGTCTGGTAGCCACTCTTAGAGGGAGGGGTCATGTCACGGTGATCCGTGTCATGTTTTGTTTGTCTCTCCGATTACGTCACCTGGACATTCACGGACTGATTCATCACACCTGTTCCCTGTTAAGTGTTGTGTATTTATACTGCTGTCTGTTTCTCACCTGTCGCCGGATCATTGTCATTGTCATTACGTTCATGTCTGTTCCTGTGTTTCATGTACTGCGTGTTCCTGTGTTATGGTTTTACTCCTCGTGTTTTGTTTCTGTTCATTTTATATTAAATGTTATTTATTTCATGGTGAACCCTGCGTATGCGTCCTACTTCCTGTCTCTCCAACCCTGTCGTGACAAGTTCATATTCAGCTCTCTATTACAGGTGTCTTTTCATAGGTGTCCAGCTACAAAATCCTTCTCAGTTCTCCCCCCTCATCACACTCTTTATTGCTAGCTTCTTGCCAAACTGTCTGTCACTTCCTGTTCTTCTCTATTCATTAATGATCTACCTCTCTAGGAAAGTAAAACCTGGCCAGTGGTACATTACACCTTACATGGAATTCAAATGGATCCAAGGAGGACTCGGAATGATTTTAAAGATTTTGCTTTGTTAAACTTATAAATCATGATTGAAAAAATTGTATTAGGGCAGTCAAACAAAAAAAATAATAATCTAGTGATTTTTTTAAATGAACAGTTTAACAAATTCAGTTACATTGAGGAATAAAAAATGATGATGCCAATTTGTGAGGAATTACAGTTGTGCATATATACTGTGGGGGTATACCTAAGTCAAAAACTGCTCTGGAAGAAATCTGCAACCGAAAAACATCTAAAAACAGTAGAATGAAATGGGGGGCATTTTACTGCAGAAAAGGCTCAGTTGCCATGATGGGCCTATACACTCAAAAAAATTGTTTGTTCATTCAACATAATTGAATTAAGGAAAACCTTTCCACAAAATTAGTTTAGGCTTGTACAACAAGAATACAATAAGTTAATATAAACAAATAATCTTTTGTTGCACCAACTTAATAAATATATTTTCATTGCTCATAAAAATATCTTGTTCAATAAACTTAATTCAATTAAGGAAAACTTTTCCACGCAATTAATTCTGGTCTGTTCAACAAAGACAAAATAAGTTCATTCAAGCAAAAAAGTCTAGTTAAGCCAATTGTCAGTTTCTATATAATACTAATTAGCATAAGCACATGTTAGCATGCTAATGACACATTGGTTGAACATGTGAGAAGAGACACATGTTAGTGCTCTTTAAAAGAACTACGTACGTCACATCCACAACTTAACCACAAGCGCCACTCTTCTGCACGATGGTAACCAAACAATTCGTAAAAATATAACACAAACTCTTCTAAATCAATAAGATAAACCAACATTAAACACTACAAAGTCTTTCTCTTTACCTAAAAATGCATAAAATAACACTTAATTTAAAAGAATACTCTCCAAAGGCAGTTGCATGCAAAGCATGCTGGGAAATACCGATTCACGGCCCAGTAAGTAATAGCAACAAAAATCATTAATTTGCTCCCAATATAAAATGATTTAGTTCATGTAATTTTTTTAAATTTAAGCAGATTGACCATTATAAAAATAGGTTGAGACAAAAAATAAAAAATTGTGTTGTATTAACTTGTTTCATTTAAGTAAATTAGACAAGGTGCAAAAATATTTTTTTTGAGTGTATGGCAAAGAGGGAGCATTCTTACCATCCAGTCAATGGCATTCATCTAATGACATTGTGGAGGGTGTGTGGCGACTCCACAAATTGCACGATTTCTTTAGCTACTCCAGATGAAGAGAACTGTGAGTCAATGATATTGATGTTTTCTATATCTAACTGCCTATCTACCTCTTTGCCTCACTTATGCTCCTGTGCGGATGAATGTGAAATGATGTCAGTCTGCTTAAGGCTTCTGGAAGGCTGACAACGAGTGTATTGTGATGGTTGAGAGGTGGACGGTTTGGTTCTCTGTAATACACACAAACAAACACACACACACTCCAGCAGTACAAAATGTTCAGACAAACACACAAATACAGAGTAAAAGGCCAGAAGAACAAGATGAGATAGCTGCATACATTATATAGCTATACATTTCATCTGTCTGCTAAACTAGGCACCAAATCATAACCATTTTCACTCAGACAAATCCATACGGATATCGTGAAATCCGACATTTGAGAGCTCTACCGCAAACCGCTCTAAAATTAAAATAAAAACACTGCATCGCCTGTCAGTCAAGAGATGAGGTTTTAGACACCATCTGCATCCAAAAGAAAAGAGAGAGAGGAGAAGCCGAACACAGCCTCTCATCCGTCTGATCCCGCTCTCTCTATTTGGCTTGGGTAATTGGAGTAAGTCGGCCATCTCTTCGGCTCTCTAATATTCATTACCATGTTGGTAATTTACCCAAAGACGGTTGTGTGCCTTCCACGCTTTTCAACTCTCATTTATGCCTGTTTGAAAAGATCAAGCTGGGAGCAAGTCTCTGCAGCCTTTTAAAGGCTCTGATCCTTCAGCAAGACACAATGGACCATGCTGCCCCCAAATGGATATGTTTGAGAATGACAAAAGCAACCCGTATCATTTGATTGGTCGCACTAATAAAAAATAAAATATGTCAGGAATTAAAATACATGTAGTTTTTATATTAAAACTTGTATTATTATTAGCCTATTATTGTTAAGTAGTATTACAACTAAATAAACGTGACTGATCTTTATCCCACATGCTGCTTAGTTTATTATTAAACACTGCCCGATATAGTCAAGGCACACAAAAGACAAAACCAGAATGTGAATGAAACCTGAATGTTTAAATAACTATTATGGATGAATGAATGAATATAATATTGATATATCCTAATGCAGTGTTCCCCAACCTTTTTTCTGCCACGGCACAGTTTTAATAAGTAAAAAAATCATACGGCACACCAAAAAAAAACATTAAAAGAAATGCACAAACCTCTATTCCAATGCTTAAATGACTTGTTTAACTGGACTATTTTACTATATTAAATGTAGAACTCACATTCAATGCAAGTACACGTGTTTTGATGAACACAAAGATTATATCCTGGCTGGAATTGATGACTCTGACATACGCAGTTGTGATTTTTAATTATTCCACGGCACACCAAACAAGCTGTCACGGCACACTAGTGTGCCACGGCACAGTGGTTGGGAAACATTGTCCATATGAATGGAGTTTAACACATTAATGCAGAACACAGACACGTAACCTACTTTTTTAACGAATACACCTTCAACAAAACCACTCTTATAACTTTTACAATACCACTTCAAACTGTTATTGGCTTTGAATTTGTGATAAAACACACTGTATGGTGTGCAAGTGAAAGTATCCGTGCTAAGTGTAAGCTACAGAGGACGTCTGTTCAAACAAAGCAAACTGTCCAGGTAAAGTCTGGTTTAACAGGTTAAGACTCACATTGCTGCAGAGAAGTTCTCCTTCACCTGCAACGGTACCTTCAGTCTAGGCTGCTAAAACAGTGTATCATTGAAAAAGCTTTCTGTCTTGAAAGCTCTCATATGTCCATTTCCAAGCACCTGAGCAGTGAATGAGTGCTCAATCTCATCCTTTCATCCTGCTCTCTTTCATCTGTCCATATGACAGACAGCAACATCGTACCACAAAAGATGAGTGCACGTTTGGCTGCGTGTCAGCTCCGAATTGACGGGCTCTGGAACTGATTGTGACATGCTTCTGCCAAGAAGAAATTTCACTAGCTACGTAGATAGCATTTGTGAAACCATTTATTATATTATCTTTTTTTAGTCTGTAAATCGTTGATCTTCAATTTGACCAGAATCCAAACATGGCAACAAGATACACATCAAATCAAAAGCGATACAGCTAAAGTAGCTGGTGATTAACTTTAAACAAATTACTTTTGCTCACTTTCAATTTTGGAAACTTTTATCCAGTCTAGCTTACAATTAAGAAAAACAAGACCATGTTTCTGTGATGGAGACAGAAACACGAGACGCAGTGATGCAGTACAAAGTTCAAACAACTTGACTAAAGGGCTTAATTAATTTGCTCAACAATTAAAAGTAATTTTTAAAGAAATCGATATAAAGATTTATATGGCAACAATAGTTAGGTGTCTTGAGGGAAAAAAACTGTTTGCATGTTCTCCCTGTGTCAGTGTGAGATCTTTATAATTTAACCATGAACTAAATTATAAAGATCTCACACTGACACAGGGAGAACATGCAAACATCCAATCCAGCCGAGGTTTGAACTGGAACCTTCTTGCTATGAGACAGGGCCGGCCCAGGCTCTGTTGGTCCCCTAGGCAAGTTTTTTCATCATCGAGAACGATTTAAGGTCAGACTGCTCTGAACCCTTTCGAAATGCTCTCACGGTACTTCGATGTCATAAGCCAATCGGTCTGCGCAACACTGCATGAGTCAAATGCAACAAATCAGGGATTAGCGCCTGTTCACACATCCAGCAAAAAAAAAACCTTTGTAGGGGTGCCCTAGGCATTTTGCGCTCTAGGCAACCGCCTATCTTGCCTATGCCATGGGCCGGCCCTGCTGTGAGACAACAGTGCAACTGTGCAACTCACTGAGCAACTGTGCCACCTGCGTTTCTAGTTTAATATGGAAGATGCTTCTCTTCTCCTTATATAACCACTGTGAATAACCACTGCAAATAGCAACAGTTTAAAACAGTATTACATACAATTTTAAACTTTACAAAACCATAATACTGCAAAGATTTTGTAATAAAATATCCAAAAATCACTTCATTTCATGTATTGATATATTTCATGTGTATACATTATCCCAAAGGTTCCCAAGGGTTTGTAAATCCCGAAAAAATCCTATTTTAAATAATGGCTCCCTTGACATTAAATGCACCTTATGTAAATTGCACAACTTAAATAGCTTTAGATGAAAGTTAATTGGTTAAAATGCTACATTTGCAATTTGAAAAAAGTACCATGCAAATACCCCACATTTTGATTGATAGTTACAAACGTTATTCCATGATGACCCATGCAACTAGGGCATTAATCGCTCCTAATCGTTTGCAAAATAAAAGTTTTTGTTTACATCATATATGTGTGTGTATTGTGTATAATAATTATGTATATATAAATACACACACAGATATAATTTATCATAATTAAATAATTAATCATTTTGCAGTTAGGGCTGTCACAATGATCAAATAATCATCTCATCGCTTTTTTTAACCTCATCGCAACGATTTCAGATCACCGCAATGATTGCACATCTCTCTAAAAACACAAGGGGGGGTTGGGGGGTTGGCTGTAGCGCCTGTATAAATGAGACCGTATCAGATGGCGTTCCTTAACTGAGAGTGTAGTGCGATACATTGCAAAGCCATTTAATACAGTTGGAAAGCCATCATTTAACTCTTTCGCCGCCAGCGTTTTTAAAAAAAAAAGTTGCCAGCCAGCACCAGCATTTTTCATGATTTTCACAAAAGTTTAATGCCTTCCAGAATTTTTTTTCTTTAAATAAAGCTGAGATAATTCAATTTTTGTGAAGGATTTTTGATAGGGATCAGATGCAGAGCGATCTTTAAAACATACACAGAGTTCTTTCTCTTTCACGTGAGGCGCTACTTCCGGGTTGTATACGTTGCGGAAGTGCGCCACCTGGTGGATATAATAGCAGTATTGTAGAAATCTGGAAATTCTTGTCATTGGCAGGGAAGCGTTTTCTCTTAATTGACGAGTTATCTCGTCAATGGCGGGGAAAGAGTAAAGAAATGCTGCAAAACTTTAAGCAGTATAAACTATTATCATTAAACAATTACTTTTAAATATGTGCTATGTTTATTAATATTCACTGCTAGCTAAACCTTTGTCACAATTTATTAGGCAATTAACTGTCAGCCAAATTTCATAATCGTGACAGCCCTATTTGCAGCCCTACAACAATGTCATTTTATTTGCGCCAGGAGAGGACAAAAACCCCGGAATGACAAATAGGGTCATTTTTTTGTACAAGGACAGTCAGATTAAGTGTGATGATGATAAACAAACATGCAGGACAGCTGGTAGAAAAGTTAACAAATACAGGTGAACACAGCAATGTGATACCTCTGTGGGCCAGTTTCTGGAGAAGGTTCCTCAAACGCTGCAGAGATGCTGGAGAGACAGCATATGTATAAGAAGCAGTCCCTGAATATCCCCGGCATCGCCCAAACACCCCATCTGCAAAATAAACACATAGACACAGGTACACATCATACACTTGCTACACCTTAAGCTATGAATTATACAGAAAAATACTTTATTGTTAAACATGTTGTGCGATAAAAAGATATGGTAACTATTCATTCGGGTTAAAAATATGCTTATTGAATAAATTAATATTTTAATTCTCTTAAGCAGCTTACCGCTCTTTATATATACACAAGAAAGCACTATTGCTTTTAACTAGAGTGCAGTGAATGGCAGCAACCATGATAACACCATTCAAGAAAACATGACCACCTGTGTTAAGCTTAAAGCAAACACACAAGCGTCTGTGGCCACCAATTTGTTTTGTAAGGCTGAGGTTTGTGTTTGGGGTCATAATAGCTGTAGGGGTTTAGGGTATTTTCTTTTTTATTCTTTTTTGACACTTTCAAGATAAGCACATAGGCCATCAGGAAATGCGCCAATACACAGACACACGCACGCACACACACACACATTATCTGGCCCCTTCTTTATCTCCACATCACCAGGGACCCAGTGCCACTCAATAGTCCGTTGCTAGGCAACCCAAACCATGGCTGAGATTGGCTTCATAATTCAATGGCTATCTGGGTGAACAGGGAGGATGCAGGGTATAGCAGCTGTCCTCGCGAGGAATACTAATGACCACAAGTGTTCCTTCACTATGTAAAGAGTTTTCATCTATTATCTCGACGTGCTTATTTCTGCCACGATGTGACTGTCAGACTAATACACCAAGATAAAAGTAATACACGGTCTGGATTGTGAAAGTCATTGTAAATTACATTCTGACTCACTGATTATCTTTAACAACCACAAATAGCTCTTATTTAGAACGTAATTGTAATATGTGAGAATGAGCGTATTAAAACACAGCAGGGAAGAAAGGAGAGTAATACATTCAGTATACTGAGACGACCTACAGTAATTGAGTGAATAAGAATTTAAAATAAGAAATAAGACAACAACAACAAACCTTTATTGTCATCTTCATAGTATGCATAGTAAATATCCTACACTGCCTCACGTTGACCTGAAAGCCTGCTATGTCAAAACTTTTTACATATGTACCAGACACATGACATAACCAGCAGCAAGCGGACCATTTTCACTGCCTCCGTGTCGGTTTCCATAGCAACCTCCCTCGCTGTCGGCAGCCTTTTTTTGCCGTCTCCGGGAATAATCACACTCTAATTACAGTCATCGCACTCAAATATAGACTCGGCTGCACTTTCTTCTATCCCACGATTCCTCGAGCTCAACACTGTACAACCATTAAACAGAGCCTAAGGGAAATAGACTGAGTGGTAATATAAAATCTATCATGCAGTCTGAATGATCAAACATGACACATTGGCTTCCCACTTGGCGGTAAATGATATGCCTCTGGAACTGTGAGCTTTGTCACTCATTTGCAAATGCTCCTCGTAATACTGGCCGTGATAAGCGTAATAACAGACCCCTGTCAGGTCGGTGGTCAAGAACATCCCAGTCTGTGCTATAGTCAGTATTGTGGCAGTTCTGTCCTCTGATAGATCCGAGCTGACGTTAAAATGGGGAATACAGGTTGAGATTTTACACCATTTGGTCCTTTTAGACAAGGTCTGGATATCTGAGGTCTAAATTTCTGCTTTGTCATTTTGCACGTGGTCTAATGCAATGAAGTTTTCTGTACAAGCAGACAAATGGTTTAAGCAACTGATATTTGAAAATTTTGAGCAGGTTATCATTTATTATACATTTTAGTATTAACCTTTAATATCATGATTTGTAGGACAAATTGGCTGCATAACAAGTACAGTGTCAGTTTTAAATATGCACCCTGGATATAATGTTAAATAATAAATTTGCAAAAAATAAAACATGCAGTATTATTCTATTCTTAGACTAGCAATAAACATGTTAGTGTCATATTTATTGTTGTTATTACACTGATATTAATAACAACTGTTATTATACTGTTATTACATCTATGCTCACCTGCAGTGTTAAAGAATATCATGCAACTCGCTATTCAATACTTGCTGTAATTTTTGTGATTTGCCACGAGGGGGAGACTTGACAAGATAAAGGTTGACTGGTACACTAGTCCCAGATCAAAGCATGAACTCTTTTGTGAAGCTCATACTGTCTAAATTTGATAAGAATTATGGCTAAGATAAAAATATTTTCATTAAGGTCATCAATAAAAACCCAATAAACAATAAAGAACTTTAGTAGTATCAGTAAATGTTATGATGATACAAATTTAACATGCAAAAGGTAAAATATACATATAGATTTAAATGTGTCACATACTAGGAACGCTATTCTTTGTTACTGTAGGTCAACATGGTGTGAAACTGTGGCCTTAAAAAGCAAATGAATCCAATGAATTAATTATGACCTACATAATTCATAATCAATCATTAAGGGAAACACCAAACACTAGGAAATATACTTATACTCCCATCTATTAAAGTAGAATATAGTAGTAGATATTGATATATATATATATATGAACAAACAGACTGATTACTGAGTGCAAAGGCAGAGAGCAGGCTGAGTTAAAGGATTAGTCCATTTTCTTAAAAAAAAAAATCCAGATAATACTCACCACCATGTCGTCCAAAATGTTGATGTCTTTGTTCAGTCGAGAAAAATTTTGTTTTTTAAGTAAAACATTCCAGGATTTTTCTCATTTTAATGGACTTTAATGGACCCCAACACGTAACAGTTTAAAATTGCAATTTCAACGCAGCTTCAAAGGACTCTAAACGATCCCAAACGAGGCATAAGGGTCTTATCTACCGAAACAATTGTCAACTTTGTCAAGAAAAAAAATGCACTTTTAAACCACAACTTCTCATCTTCCTCCGGCTGTGTGACAAGCCAGCGTGACCTCACGTAATTGCGTAATGACGTGGAAAGGTCACATGTTACATATATGAAACGCACATTTGCGGAACATTTTAAACAATAAACTGACACAAAGACATTAATTGGTATCATTCCACATACAACAACGTCGGAACGGTCCTCTTTCTCCACACTTGTAAACACTGGGGCGTAGTTTCGCATACGTCATCCGTGACCTCTTGACGTGATGACGAATTGCGTGAGGTTGCGCTGGCGCATCACACAGCTGGAGATAGACGAGAAGCTGTGGTTTAAAAGTGCATAATTTTTATTTTTCTTGTTAGAAATGACAATCGTTTCGTTAGATAAGACCCTTATGCCTTGTTTGAGATCATTTAGAGTCCTTTGAAACTGCAATTTTAAACTGCATTAAAACTGTTACGTGTTGGGGTCCATTAAAGTCTATTACAATGAGAAAAATCCTAGATTTTAAAACATAATTTCTTCTCGACTGAACAAAGAAAGACATCAACATTTTGAATTACGTGGTGGTGAGTATTTTTTTAAGAAAATGACTGATCCCTATAATATGTTTAAACTACTGATGTGAAACAAACTGCAAGGCTTCTTGAAGGCTCAGAAACTAAATTATTGGACAAAATGCAAACGCAGAGCAACTACAAAACTTAAATGCTACTATGTGACATTTTTGTGCATTAAAGATATTGGCAGTACAAAGACAGATAAAAGAAAATGAGACACTAAAGTCTATCTACGATGCTGACATTAAAACTAATTTGTGGATGGCAGACTTGCAAAGTGGCTTTTTAATCTGTTACTGCAAAAGACCAGATAAATAAAATGATAAATAAGAAGTATACTACCGCACAAAGGGTATTTAACCTTTTCTTTTCTGTGCAGTCATATTGAGTCCCTGGATGGGCTTTACTCAGAAATGTCTCCTATCCTACACTCAGGTTATGATTCTTAATACATCAAATTAAAACCCACATTCAACTGAGCTGCCAATAAAGCTGTCAAGGATTCGAAATGAATAGAAGCAATATGGCCAAAACCCCAGAAATAACAATAACTCATGCCTCTCACCTCGGTGGCTATTAAAGAAAGAGAGCGGGTCGTGAGGATGCAACCTCTAGGGAACAAAGTTGTAAAGAACTTCCTCCACTGATGATGCTGAGGCTATTATGCAAATCAATATAACAAGAGCAACACCGTGTCCCAACCAAATCAATACTAATTCAGATATTAAGTTTTTGTGGTCTGTTGGTTAATTAAAGCCTTATTAGTCATGAGATGGCCAGATAACTACAGAACAAAAGGTTGTTGCTATGCTTAAAATGAATGGCATAATGAATAACAGAGCTTGAAGATTATTCGAATTCCCAGCCAGCTATTCTAAGACATTAAAACCATTACTATAATGTGTTTCAGACCACACAGATCACCACAGAGAATCGATTTCACAGTGAAGAGTGAACCACAGAGTGATGCTAATGAAGATAAAGAACAGTCACTGCCACAGAGTCCATTTTGGCAGCATTATAACCACAGATTTAGTATAGATTAACTGGATATGTTGAGGCTTTTGCTTAACGTGGCAATTAGTTCATCTGAAGATCTTAATAAATGTTAAGTCAGTACGGCAGTTAGTATAAAAGTTGAACACATTACCTTTTAAAGGAATAGTTCACCCAAACATAAAAAATCTACAATAATTTATTCACCCTCACGCCATCCCGGATTTATAGGATTTCCTTTCTTCAGTTAAACACAAACAAAAAAATTATATTAAAATGCTGTCATGCTATCTTCTTTTATGGGAGCCAACATAGTGAAGCTTCAAAAAAGCACATGCATCCATATTTAAAGAATATGTAAGAAATGTATATCAATTAATAATAAAATGGCCCTGATATGTCACTAGACATTAAGAAATCATTTTCATTTCAAATACTTATATCAATGACAACAGTGGTCTGGACAGGATATTGTCATTTAAAAAGTGGATTTGCAGCCCTCTACTGATGTTTATGTTGTCATTTTGTGTATTGGCCACCAGTTGTGTGATTGCAGTACCAGTTTTAGCCACAATCCTACATACTGTTCCTTTAAGTGATCCAGAAGACAATAAAAAGCCACAATTTTCCTTTCCATGATTTTCCTTTTTTTTTGGTGCATGTATGTGTTAGTACCTGTTAACGATCTGCAAAGTTACCAATCCCAAAGTCTACGATGACACGATTGCACCAACTAAAATCTCTTTTTTTGGACTTCAATGAATGAAATTAGTCAACCGTTTACTTCTGCAGCGAGTTGACGTGATCTCGATGCACATTATCATAACTCCTCCCGCTTTTGACTTACAGCCTGTATGTAGTGTAAGTTTTCATATTTAAAATCTGTTACGTCCTGCTCAAGCCGCACTGGCAAAGATGATCGATTTGCATTTTCTTGATCAAATTCAGACATTTCTGTCACTCGCTTAAGGTATTTGGCAAATCACAACGCACTGGATAGCTGGCCAATATGAGTACACCACACTTTTCAGAACAATAAGGGGCGAAAATTCAAAATGTGTGTTTGGGGTGGCATGTTTGTTGCTCATCATGTCAAAATATGAGTTGGTTTGTGTCATGAGAAGTATATGCATCAAGCGCCTTGTCAAAATATGTGTCTGCTGCACATACGTCGAAAGGGTTTATGACAAAAGAGACGTTCACAAAATACACAAGACACTAACTTAACACTAAACTTTGATTACACATGAGATTAAGCGAGTGTCTGGCAAACGTGAGCATTTATTTTATCATAAACCCGTCTGCAGCAGGGTCGTATTTTGACATGTCGCGTGATGCGCATGTGTGATTCTCGTGAAATTAATAGACTTATGAGGTGTCATGAAACATTTAGATAAAAATGTAAATGCAAAGTAAGAGTATCAAAATAAGAAGCATCAGTTATAAACATCTCTTCACGTACTATTTTGCACATGATTTCAAATGACATCATACAAACCAATTTTTTTTTCACATTTAAGGGGAAATTTTTATTACCGCAACATGTCCATGACTGGATTTTGGTTCTTTGACATGGAAATATTTAAAATTAAAAAATCTAAAAAATAAAAAGCTTCAGTGCATGTTATACTATAAGCATTTACAGTAAAGAAACACGTGGTATTTGGTGATCATTGGTAAATGTAGAGACAATAATAAGGAATATAAATGTGTCCAAACTATTTTTTCTCATCCTCCGCAACAATTTTCATTCATTGTTTAAGCCCTCAAGGAACTAACATTTAAAAAAAAATTGTTGTCAGGGACATAATTGACTGTGACACTCAAGATGGCTACCAGGTAAGCACTTCTTATTTTTTCTCTCCAGATAAAAGTTGAAATTTTGTTTGTCATAGTACTCAGAAACATGAGTTTGTAAATGCATATATTTAATGTAATATCATGTTGCGGTAATGATCATTTTTGATAATGATAATCAAAAAAAATTTAATATAGGAAATATTTTTTAAATCCTCTAAAAATAATGGTTATAAGTTCAGACCTTAATCGTATATGTGCAAAAACAAATTGGCTTCAAGGGCTTTTTAAAAAAATCTGATGCTGGACACCTTTTAAGTCTGGATTTTGTGAGAATCACCCACATAAGTTTGGTCACTGCTGTACATTTACAATCTCTACCAGGTGAGCTACATGAACACTTACTGCAAAACAGCAACTAGAAATCATTTTCTTACATTCTAACAGCTTTTGTAATATATTGTATTGATTTTAAATGATTCAGCCTTCATTGTCAACGTGAAAATGTCGAGCAGCGTGGCACTAGTCTATCAGTTTGATGAAAGCACACAGAGGATATTTCTTACAAAAGCTCCCATCCAAACACAGAAAAGGTCAGCTTGTCTAAGCAGATTATGACTTGAATGCTAATAGTAAATGTATAGACTGCCCTGTGCAAGCTTGTAGTGCTTGTCTGCAAAACATATTTTATCTCATTTTTGATTTCCTCTCTGGGAAAAACTCTTTAATTGGATGAAGCACTAATAGGCAGCTTTTCCGAGAAGTTTTTATAGTTTATGACAACCCTAGACACCAACACTCAAACCATCAGTTATAGAGACAATGTTATATTAGTTTTTAACAGCATGAGTAAACAATAGTCTTTGTAAATTAAATTGTACATTGTGTTATTTCTTAAACTGATATTGCATTGCTCTTTGTGATCTTGCCTAGGGCGCCACAACCCCATGAGCCGGCCCTGTGTTCCTCAAAAGTCTGAAAGGTAACATCTGTCATGCTCCACCAGAGGGCAACCTATCTTGGACATTCTATACTATTTGTGCACTACATTTCCCATAATTCTTTGCACAATCTCATTAGCTCTGATCAGGCTTAACTGTCTTGTTCTTTTTGTTAGTCCAGCCTATTTAAACCCGGTCATTGCTTTTACTAATTGCTTAGTCTTGCCATTGTCACCCTGCAGTCTATCCAGTTCCGGTTCCATAGTTTCTGTCTATTGGTTTTCCTGTTGTTTCATTGCCTTTGTTTTTGGATTGCTTGCCTTGCTGTGTTTCAACTTCTGCCTGTTTTATGGATTTGCGATTGTGAATTAACCTTCAATAAAGTTTGCAGTTGGATATTCTTCGTGAGTGTCCTTCTGCAGATCGTGATAGCAAAAATGGTTATTTAATGAAATCGTCAAGCACGATTTTTTCAGAGCGTACAGATGATGCCAAGTCATTAACAAACTAGTCATCATGACCCAAAAAAATATGATTACCAGTGTATTTTCCCACAAGTCTACTAGAAATAACGTTAACATTAAAGAGCTAAGCTATCATTGAAGGGTTAGTTCATGCCAGTTGCAGGCGCCTTTTTTGAATTTGCGTTTTTTTGCCGCCTGCCGCGCACGCGTTTTTGAAGGAGCGCTGAGAGCGGAGAAGCGCCCGACTTCATTCGCGTCTTTCCATTGTCCAATCGAATGAGGGGAGAGGTGGGCCTTACTTGTGGTGAGGGAAGTTTACAGTTGCTTTGAAGAACCGAACTCCACTCGCTCACTCTCTCCTTCGTGTTTGTGCACCTCTCACCCTCAAACAAGGTCAGAGCAAGCGCCCTCTTTTTAAAGTTTCTGCTAATATGACAGTTAACAGCAAAAGAGCGCTCACGCTTCAATATTTGATTGACAAGACAGCTGACTCGGTGGTTGCTTAGCAATATGAAAAGCCGCGTCGCACTGCTCTTTTTTTAAAAAAGGCAGTGCGTCGCGCCTTGCGTTTCCAAGCGTTTAAAGCGCTTTTGGTGTGACTGGCCCCTAACACAATAATCTATGTTGTTTTGTTGTGTTACTTTCGTCCCTGCAGGTGGGGTCGAAAGTAAAAATTAACTACACTGTAAAAAATCCAATTAATGAAATGTTGGATGGGCAAAAATACATAAGTTAAACCAATTTTCCTGTTTGGGCTTAGTTGAGAAGACATATTATTTTAAGTCTACATAAATCTGTGTTTAAAACATTAAATGAATGGTTGTTGTTGATTCAGAATGGCTACTGTTGACTGAACTAATTAAGACAAATCTGATAAATATGTGGACTTATGACAGCTATGTTTCCTGAAAACAAAATGCTGTTATTTGGTCACAAAATGTAATAGAGTTGTTCAGGCGAGAATGTATGTGCTTAAAGTTTAAATATTCGTTCAGTTAATAAAAATAGCATCTATTTAAAAATGTTTTAGGGCACTTTCGGACGGATATGAGCTCCAGATGAGCTCCAGAGAATCACCGCTGCTCAAGCGCTCACACCCCGCCCAGCGCAGCCTCGCCTCGGCATGCCCATCAGAAGTCAACTGCTGGCTCTGATATCTCTGTGGCGTTTAAACATGTGATTTAATTCATTTTAATTCCTTATACTTAATAATGAAAGGGTTATGTTTTAAATCATATTTTAGGATTGCACTTAATTGATATTGCTGTTGAGTGATGTTTCATATCTTTTACATTTGTTATAATCGGACTGCGTCCTGCCTGCGATTTTGAACTTCAGAGCTGAGGGTGCGGGTGGAGAAATATTCCCAATATCATAACAATCTTAAATAAAACTTCTAAATATACCTGTGTGTTTGCGTGCCCCGCGCGCGCTCGCGTGTGTATGTATGTGTGTTATGTGTTATGTTATGTGTCCGAGGTAAAGTGGAGGTATTTTAGTTAAAATAACCTGGATATAGGGTTGGTTTACCGGACAGGGCTTAGGGCTCGTTCTTAATTATAATTGGGACATTTTTACAAACAAACCTTATAAAATACAATACTGGCGTGCATTTTGAGACAAACAATAGCCCTCATATGTTAAGAGATGTCAGTATTTTAGTCAGTGATAAGCCATGTCAGAGAAAACCGCCCAATAGTGTTTAATTCAATTATGTGTGATGTTTGAGGGAAATTTGGCCTAACGTTAACATTATTTTAGGGAATTAAGTCTTTCACCATCAAGCTTTATTATATTAAACATGTATTTATGTATGTGTGTGTATTTATATTCCTCTGTTTATCAAACCAGAGCGGTGATGATGTGAGAGGCAGACCAGAGGGATAACGTTACATGGCGAGACTGGCTCTCCTCTTGTACGGGCTGAAGTTCTCCTAAATGGCCCTGCAGATGTTCTGACTGTTTGCAGTGCTTTTTGGACTGTTTTATGCCCTCTGTTTAGAGAAGACTTAATTCTGTATGTTCAGTCTGTATAAGTGAATAAGTGAATTAAAAGCTTTTGTTTTTATGTGACTGAAGTTAATAATTTTACGAGCATAAATTATTTGATAAATAATTTAAAAAGTTTATTAAAAATGCCCAAATAATAAATATTAATTGAAGTTACACATAAAACATTGAGTAAATACTTAAATTTAAGAAAGTTTGCTGAGTCTTTGCTGTAAGTTTTTAAAGATTCAACTGATTAAAACATTTTAGTTGAAGCTAGTTGAGCAAACATACTTTTTTTATATTTGAGTCAAGTTTGGGCCAACTAAAAAACAATAATCCAGGTAACGCTTTGGAGACAGAAATTGAGTGAACGTAAAATTTCTGTGGAACTAGTTACTAAAAAATAATTCATTAAGCCAACAATTTATTTTTTTACAGTGTACTTAAATTTAAAGTAAAATTATACTGAAGTCGTTTTACATTTTTTTTTAAATTCCACCTGGTTTTGATAGACCACACTTGTGAGTTATTGACAACAACAAAAATATGTCTCTGTCTATAACATCTTTTTAAATTAAGTTTTTCTGAAAAATTGTACTTTCGCCCATGCTCTCCCCTATACCATAGATCAGGGATGGGCAGCTTTGATAATGCCGAGGGCCAGCATTTTTCACCTTTATACCAAGGGGGCCAGAACCACACGCACAATTTACATCATTCTTAATTTCCTTTATTAAGAAACCACAATATACAATTAACCTGTCTTTAAAGATTTTAACTATAAAACTTAGCAATTATGCTAATTCTAAATCATAACTTTATTTTCAGTGGACAAGCATTTCAGATAAAACTTCTTAACTGCATTGCTTTAACAAGCAAGGCACTTTTAAATTAGTATAGAGGAGTTTCTCATCCCGCCCTTAGAGAACAAAATTATTTGAAATAAATAACACATAAATTCAAAACAAAATATATATAAAAAATGTTAATACAATGTATTTTACCTTTCAAATCTGAGAGTACAACCCGTCACCCAAACCAGTGGCATTGGTTTTAACCCGACTGGACCCGAATGTAAACTGACGTGTGTGCACTCTGCAGCCCCGGTGGCCTCGCCACAAATTTCGGGGCTGCTCCATTTGTTTATATGACGATGACACCAAGGTAACCGCTAAAATTTACATTTAAAAATATCTGCCATGTCTGTTTGAACGAAAATTAACCTATCGCCAGCCACACAATGTCGCAAGCGCTCTTGCAAACAGAGGAGAGGTTTGAAAAGGACATTGACACACACATGCGAGAGTTCAGGGCTTCTCGGGTCCGTTCGGCAAAAACACATTCATTTTAAATAACCCGAGACCGGATTATTGTACCCGACCCGTGTCCGAGGCATGCGTGAAACTTTTAGACCCGAACCTGATCGGGTCTTGGGTCAGACCTCGGGTATTCGGACTCCGTGAAGACCTATGCTTACTGTGAGGATCCACGGGACCTAGCGCCCCATCCTGGTTGGGAGTATTTACGTCCTAATACAAAAATCATCATTTTAAAAGTATTTGATTAAGTATAATATGGTATTAGAATTTACCCTGGGCCGTGTGCGGCCCTCGGGCCGCCAGCTGCCCATCCCTGCCATAGATCAATGGAGGGTCAGAAAGCTCTCGGACTAAATCTAAAACATCCTTAACTGTGTTTCAAAAATGAACGGAGGTCTTACGGGTTTGGAACGACATGAGCGTAAGTCATTAATGACATAATTTTCATTTTTTAAGAACTAACCCTTTAAACACTCAAATTTGTTGTATTTTGGTGGCTTGATTGTAAAAATATTGCCCTAATAAATGGATTTGAAAAAGAATATTAGGCTTTCCTCTGTGTGCACGTATCCCTACAAGTATTGGCTGTATAGTTTTTCTCCCCTTCAAAAATTGATCTTGAGAAATTTTGTTTATTGTCCCCTAAACTAGATTCAAATTACGCCCATACCAGCACACAACATGCCCTCAAACACTGATGGAAATATAAATGCAGCCATAACACATTAATGCACATGGTTTAACTTTGGACTATTATTGTCTTAATATAATGCTTCTACTGTACATACTGGAGTCTCCTTTATGATCAATCTCATTCCCTGTAATTATCATTCAGAGTAGAAGAAAAGATCAATAGTTGGCAGATGAACAATAACACATAAATCATAACCGAAATGCTTATAAAATGGTGTAATTAGCTCGTATTCCCTGCTTCTTGTCTAACACCATAACTAGCTGTTATCTAGGAGACACATCATGAGCATTGTGGAACAAAACTGGGAACTCTATTACCTCTCCTAAGAAATAATAATGTCCTCTGGGAGCCTTCTCAGAAAGAACAATGAAGCCAGCAATCACATGTGAGGCTTGCTTTAGCTTTTGGAAGATGAACTGGCCAAAAACTGTCATGTTCCCGTCTCTTAACATCATCAGGTTAACATCCGGTTTGTAGCCATTAATTGCTTTCATTTTACCGTAGCTAAGCCGAGGTAAGCTCATGTTAGAAGTCACAGAGATGCATGCAGCGACAGTAAGACCCTCAAATATAAAGACCTTCCATCTGTAAAATATGGCGGATAAGCATTCCATTCTTCAAAGATAAACAAGCCTGTCACTTCAGATCATTCTCAAGAGAACACACGGGCAGAAGCATGAAGATGAAGAGAGAAACAGAGCAGGGGAAAAGTCCCATGACAGTTCTTGCTATATTTCCTTCATAAGACCTGAGATTTGACAGCACTCCCAGAGCACTACCAGACTGCATTTGTTTAATTGAAGTGAATTATTTGAAATGCATGCGTACCGAATGCATTCCAGCTCAAGACAGGTTTCAGAAGGAAACATCATCACACATGTAACTCTAAATACAGCCTTTGCAGGAAAATAACAATAGACCAGTGACTATAAAAGTGCCATTATAAACTGTTTTGATCAATGCATTGTGCTGTATATTTATGACCATATGGTATTTACTGGCTGGCCCTGTTCCATAATATAAGGACACACCAGCCTTTCCTACAACACTACCTTAACCAATTCCCCAAGCTTGAGCTATTACAAGTTATTTTTGGTGGCAAAAATTTGCCATTTGACCTCTTGAGTGCATTCAAAATGCTGCTTCCCTGCTGTATTCACTATCCATAAATCAGGTTCTGCCTCAGGACTCTCTGTTGGTTTCTGGTGGTTGTCAGTGGCTATCAGGTTCAAGACACTGTTTCTGGCCTGTGGTGAAACATCTGACCTGCTGGTTTATCTACAAAACGTGCGGGTTCCAACCACAAATTTGTTAAATGAAAAGCGCCTGCCAGGCTTCTGCAGTCAGTTTCATTTCTTCAACAAGCTCCCCCCTCACGTCACATTAAGCCTTATGTGTTGTTGGGGATGTTTTCCTCCACTAAGGTTTTTTTTAAGTCTAAATCTGGCCAAAACTTTCTCTGTGTTTCAGCAAATGGAATGATTTTTGGTGACAAATCTTATATTTACACATATTTTAAGAAAATACTTTGAAATTAAAAAAACCTTAAAAAACACACTGTGGGCAAATTTACTACCCTTTTGTGTAGAAAAACATCCACTAAATTAAACAGCTGTAAAAATTCTTTGCATAAATCTGTCAATTAGATATCTGATTGTGTTCATAATAAATGATGTTCATAAATCTGATGAAGAGAAGATTTTACAGAAAATCTTTTTTTGTGTGTGTTTTTGTGTTGCACGCACACATAAACACACACGCGAGCGGGCGCACACACACACACACACACACAATAATATGCTTTTATTATGGACAAAACTCCATATAACTCAATGTACAAGCTGGAAATTAAGCTCTGTTTTTGTACAGGCCTACTATAGGGTTAATAGTGCCACATGATCAAAAGTAAAAATGACATATTTGACCTCTTTGCAAAAGGAAAAACCGCCAACATTCAAAAATGCATGATAATAAGGTGTCATGGCTCTGCATTCAAAAAATTTTGTTATAATGGAAGTCAATGGGGGGAAAAACAGCCACTAACAATAAATGATGGAGGAAAAAATAAAAACTGATGCTACACAAAAACGAAAAATGCATAAGAGCCAATGTTTTTACTAATCTTTGACATGCCCAAGGTCAAAAAAATCCACAATCACATTTTGTATTAAAAATCAGTCATTTTGTGTTTTTCCCAAATCAGTGACACCACTTATGAACTTGGCAATAGGCTTTATGCTCAGCTGCACTACTTCCTGAACTTCAGCCAGCTCTTTGTTTCCTGTCTGCCATTGTTGGACGGGCTGATTAATCCAGGTGTGCCTGACCTCAGTAGTCACAAACAAACTGATTAATCCAGGTGTGCCTGACCTCAGTAGCCACAGCAACAATAATCAGACACACTTGGATTAATCAGTTTGTCCAATAATGGCAGACAGGAAACAAGGAGCTGGCTGAAGTTCAGGAAGTAGTGCAGCTAAGCATAAAGCCTATTAAAGTGTTAAAATCATGGAATTTTGTAAAGATTTGGTAGTTTTGATCAGTACTGAGGTTGATTAACAGATTTATGCAAGAAAATGTGAAAAAAATATTCATCTGATACATTTTTACAGCCGTTTAAATTAGTGGATGTTTTCATCCATTAACAACACGAAAGGGTTAAATGTTGCCTGTGTTTCTTGTTCCAAAAGGAGCAATGACTTCACACTACTAGGATTAAATCTTTCTTTAAAGATTACATTAAAACCCTTCAACTCATTAAAGAAATATTGTAAGACATTAAAAAAACATTTTCACTGTCATATTTTGCTTTTGAAGTGCATTTGTCCATTTATACGTTTTTTAAGGCTTTGTGCAAACATCCCTTATATTGCAAATGCTATTTACACTAGCTTAGGCCTAGTGGCCCTGATTGGACCACACAATTTAAAAAAAGATGCATGGAAATCAGCGGGTTTACTGGCGCAGGCTGTAGAGAGCATGGCTCGTGGAACTGGCTTTTGACGCTATGTCGCTGGTATAAAAATCTGCCTTTTACCAACCTCGTTCTTCTCTGTTTATATCACATATCACATTGAAAAGGCATTTAATAAAAAATATGAAGAACATGTTCGAAAAGTGAAAATAAAGTGCCTAACGGGTGTTTATAAATAATGACAGTATTCATTAAATAGGGCTACTGTAGGCGTCAGTGTAGGAAATGCTTTTATTCTTCCAATAATGGAGCATCCATTTAATCATTTTAATAAATATTAATCATTTTACACTCTATTTTTGCATACTGTTAATCAAAAAATGCTGAGGCGCAAAAAGTATGCCAAGATAGCATTTAGTTACTATTTACATTTATTGCAAATGTAATCATTTTATTTGATAAATAAACTTATTTTTACTGTAAATAGAATATCAGAAAGAAAATGCTGATTTTGTCACTTAGTGTAAATAGAATATTAACACTATTTTCCCTTGGTGTAAATAGCATCCATCGCTATTTGCACTGAATGTAAATAGCCTCCAACACTATTTGCACTTAGTGTTAATAGCCCCTTCCTAATTTATACCCCCCCCCAAAAAAAAAAAAAAACAGTTACACCACATTTAGCTATATCCTGCTGGGAAGCCACTGCATCCGTTAGCTTGTTGCAGTTGAAATGTGAAGTATTTGCTTTGAATAGACAGAATGTATCATCAACAACTCACCATTGATGCAGATTTCATCTGACTCGCATACATCACCCTCAAACAGGCAGCCTGCAAAAACATAGGAAATAAGAAAATATGATTAGAACAGAAAGGCGCTGGTATGAGATCGATGAGGGAATTCATTAAACACCGTAGGCTTGTACAGCTCATCAAGTTTCTGTTTATTACCTTTCTGCTGATCAATATCTTGAATGCAACCCCTAGGATGTACAGAATCAGCCATGCAAAGCAGATTTCTAATTATTGGGGCTTGGAAATGAGTCTGATACATAAAGTTTGAATTATATGTTTTAAAATATCACTATAGCTATATGACGAGGTCAAGTGCATGTTACAATTTTCCAGTGTTTGAGGTGTGCTATAGTGTTTATTTCAACACTGTCAGAATCAAATGGTCAAAAAATGGTCCGGAGCTGTCACTGGGCCGGTACCCTTTCGAAAAAAGTACACCTTTGCACGTAAAGATTTCAAATTAGTATTTCAGAGGTACATACTGGTACCAAAGAGTGCATATTAGTATCAAATCTATACATATATGTACATAAATGACAAATAGTAGGACCTTTTTATAGGGTACTGCCCAGCACCAAGAGACAGATTTTGCCATTTTTTCTAACAGTGAACAAATCATATGATTTCATTAAAAGCATTTTAATAAGACGGCTTTACATTATAAATGAGTAATTTATTTTTATACATTGTAAGAAAAAATGGTGAAAATTTGTACCCCAACTGTCACTATGGCAGAACTCTTTGAAAAGTCCTATGTACCATTAGGTACAGATATGTATACATTTGCTACCTATATGTGTCTTTGAGGTAGGTGAGAGCGGGGTAAGTTATCACATTGGTAAGTTGTCACACTGTTCATAACTCCAACACTAGAGGCTCTATTTCAAAAATTCAACAGCCACTTTGTGAGATGACTTCTTCTATAGTCAACTTTGTATTCACATGTGGTCAAGATCGCTCTAATACCAAAAAACAACTTTGTTATGTATGTTACTATTTGCTGTGCTATTTTGAGCTAACTACTCTGAGATTTTGCCAGCATTCTGGGTTATCGGTTTCACTCTTCACACTGTTCGTACTTTACCAGGGGTTAAGAGATAACCCTGGGTAATCATTAGGGGTGTCAACAATAATCGATTCGGCAATGCATCGCAATGCCCGCATGCACGATTCGGCATCGATGCAGCAAAGTGCCATAATCGATTATGTCACTGTTTATTTTCTGGCCTCGAGTGGACAATAAAGTTGTGAAGTTTCAATTACTTCCGGGGGCATAACAACAACAATCAAGATGGCTGAGGCGGAGAGAGATGACAGTGATAGACGGGTAAATAAAAACGCACCCTTTTCCATGGAAAGTGGATATATGGGCACATTTCGAATTCTACGAAGTTAATGGGAAACTAGACAAGACTTACGCTGTCTGTAAATTCTCATCTCAGGTATACTAATTGTCATTGTCTTAAAGCTGCTAAGCTTCCGTTTTTGTTGAGAATAGTTGCACTTGACTGATTAAAAATTTGCCTTGTTGTGTACAATAGAATTATGATGCATCGCAATGCATCGTAGAATCGAATTGAATTGAATCGTTACCTGGTTAATCGTAATTGAATCGAATTGTGAGGGCAGTGCCAATGCACACCCATAGTCTACAACTACATAATGAGATAAAAAATGAAAATGTAATAAATACAACATTTGTGCCCAAAACTTCCTTCTTTTATTTGGTATGAGATTTATACCATTGTGATGTATGGTGCTCAGTAAATGTTAGACAGTGTGACAACTTACCCCGCTTACTAATATGAACTCTTTTGGTGCAAAGGTGCATTTTGAAAGGATACAGCCCCATCATTCCATCCCCCTTAATTTAGAGTCATTCATCCCTGAGCACAGACATGTCTCCCTACTAACCACTGTGATGGAGGCATAAAACAAAAATACAGTAAATGACTGTAAATGAAAACTGTTTGTGTAATGATTGGGCAGATTGTAATTTTACAGATGTGGCAGGATTAGAGATAAACACAAAGACTCCACAGACCTGAAGACAAACAGTCACAAAACAGTTTCGTGTCTCCATGGAGATGGGACTGAAAGGATGCTCTCAGGTGACAAGAGAAAAGATTATAAAGCTTTGTACACGTGTCACTGTACGTGTGTTTGTGTGTGTGTGTGTGTGTGTGTGTGTGTGTGTACACAGCCAAGGGACCTTTTAGCAGCTGTCCTTTGATCAAGCACAAGGGAAAGACAAATGTCTCTGGGAGGAAGAGAGAGAGAGAACCAGAGCTCTTCTATTTTTGCCTTTCCCTTTTAATTTCCACACACATTTATTACTTTGTTCACTTTAGAGAAATGTCTAATTTTGTATACTTTCTTAAGCCCCTGAGATCACTTTCTATCTGGGCACATTTCTGTATTATCTGTCTCTCTCAGTCGCTGTCTGTATGTCCTCAAAGCAGCAGAATCCTTATATCTGCAGCTGTCATACGGTAATAATTCATAACTTAGACATGTAGTTTCATGTTTCTGCTGCAGATCCTGTTCTTAGAAGGAAAATCAATAACTAACAGAATACAAGTCTAAGAAATAGCTGTACAGTACTTCAAAATATTGGTTTATAAGAATTATGTGCACAGCAATGTTCGGAATGCTGCAGAATTCCCATTCAGATTCAGTTCCTGTTAAGCATGAAGACAATCTTACAAACTCTCCAGCGCACTCTGTAATTACTCCTGAGCACTCGAGTCTTATCAAACCACTCTGCCTCTTTTATTATACAACTTGTCAGAATTCTCATCAGCGTCTTAAATTAATTGCCCCTGTTCCTCAATCCGACGTCTGCCCATGCCTGGCCAAAAAGCGTTCTGCCTGCCACTAGCTCCTAAATCAGGTCGACAAATCCATTTGTTATCTCTGAAGAGTGTCTCTACGCAGTGGCCGGCCTGTGCTTGTTGGCTTCAGAGGTTGATTAAAATGGAAACGTAATTAAAAAGTAATAGCTGACAACTATGTCTTTCACACTATAGAAGACAAGAGAGAGACTCCCAAGGCACAGCGCACTACACAGAAACACTTTAGCATAGATTACCGTGCTCCAATCTAAATCATTTGTTTTAAGGCCGTTAGTCATTGTCAGTGCAATATAATGAGAAAATAATATGCGGTTGTAATTTGAACAGAACTTGCTGATGATGCATAAAAGTTTTAGGATGAAATATATTTTATTGGAAACACTGCAATGAAAGATGTCACACAGAAAGATAAACTGAGTCTAAAGTCACTGTATCAAAGCATAGTCGGAAGTCATTAATTTTCATTCATTTTTTTGCCGGTTTAAATGTACAGTTAAAATGTTAACTTTACTTATCAAAATGATCTTCAGTCCTATATCCATTTCTAGCAAGCAAATCCACTAAATCTGTACAGATTTTGTTCCTATGTCTATTGAAAATTTCTTATCACTAAAAAACCACAACCTACCAGGTGCTGAGCATATCTGACCATTTACCCCATCCGATTCAACTGAAAATTTATAGGTTGACATCTTTATTAAGAATCCATTTTATCTCACCATTAACATAGTGTCTTATTTTCCCAGAGGTTTAATCTGTAAGGATGCACAACAATAACAGGACACGTAAAGCCCCATCCGCAGTGATTAAACCAGTGTGCAGTGAATGATGATGCTGTGAATTAGTGTTTTATTCAGGCTAGGGGGATTTAAACCCAATTAAATTCCTGTCTCTTATTGGTACCAAGTGCTTTCCACTCTAAATGATGGTTTACATTCATGACCCTCTTGCTAAATGCTTGCATTCAATGCAGTACTAATTCTACTGGCTTAACTACAGGTGGGGTGAAAACAGATTGGGGTGAGGGTAAAAATAGCCAGTGACAAGTGTCCTAAATACTAAATTATTAATTCATTATGATCCGTGGAGGGTAGGAAAATGTATTCACTTATGATGAGTTGTGTTTTATCATTACTGTATGCTAGGGGTCTTCAACTACTCAGATTTTCTTGAAGGGACTGATTTTAAAAACGTAAAAACTTTTAACCCCAATGTTTACCTACTATATATGTTATTACTTATGAAGTTTTTGTTACTTTTTGTTATAGTTCACGTTTTAAAAAAAAAAACGTTCTTAAAAGATGCACACATCTTGTGTAGAGTATTTTGCCTTTGAATTACTGAACTAATTTTCTTTTTTAATATTTTAAAAACAACTGCAGTTTAACATTGCAAGAGACAAATGTTAACAGTTCACCTATGCAAAAGTGCAAGTGTAAATAATCAACACACATATTTTTTGTATAGTACGTAATGCAGAGCTCATAAAATGTTTACTTATTTATAACAGTTTAACTTTCATAAATTGTTACATTTCCAGTATTCACAACATATAGCCAGTCTTCTCCTAATGACTAAAATTGAACTTCATGTTTTCTTTTGTAATATTTTAAAGATATATCGGCTAAACCGCCTTTCCATTGTATACTACATTCAGACTCGACTGTCAGAGTTCGCCTCCTAGTGGCAGTCGTCATGAAATTTCAGTTTAATCATAAATCCTTGTCAACATGGGAGAGAAGCTCATTCCAGCACAAGAGCCTTTATCTACAAATGTATTTATACTTTTTAATTTACTTATCAGTAATCAATACTTTTTAAAGGATTCAAGTGCTACTGATAAAGTTAAAGGCGGAGTCCATGATGTTTGAAAGCCAATGTTGATATTTGAAATCACCTAAACAAACACGCCCCTACCCCAATAGAATCTGGACCTTCTGTTGATAGACCCGCCCCACACATACGTAACCCGGCATTTGATTTGATTTGATTGGCTATACGTGTGTTTTGGTAATCGGCCCGTCTCTGTTTCCAACGCATTTTTCAAACATCGTGGACTCCGCCTTTAAACAAAAAAGGATTAATAAAAATAATTTTCACCTTGTGCACAATGTTTTGATTGGAGAACACTGAAGTACACCACTTCCGGTCGGCGTGTCACATGCGGTGTCACACAAGTTTATTTTTTATGCATCCAAAGCTCAAATTGGATTCGAAAGTACGCACCTGCAGATCATTGGCACCCCATGCGGCACCTTTATGACTTTCCTTCCAGTTTATCAGCCGTAATTTGTCATGTACAGTGGAAAGGTGGCAAAAAAATTAAGTAACCATGCTAAATTTAAATCAGATAAAGATGACCGCCAGGCTAGATGAATATGATTGGAGGGCCACATTTGGCCTGCGGGCCGCCAGTTGACTAGCCCTGCTGTATGCCATTTTAATGATGTAAACTAGACCATAATTCCAGATTTAGTTACAATACAATATATCATACATGTTAAGTGTTAGCATAAATTAATTAGGCCGTCAACACTGTTTGATGTGACTTGGTGTGTTTAAAGCTGCAGTCTGCAAGATTTTTTGATCATATTCACTGAAACCGACACTATACTCCGATAGAACAACATAAATTAGACAGTTTAAGAAAAAAACTGTGCTTCTACCTCCACCTAGAGCCTATTATTTGGTTGGCAAAAACCCACCACTCCCGGTTAATCCTGTCCAATCAGCGCAGGGCTGTGTAAAAACGTGCCATTCTTCCAAGACGCGTGCGTCCTGGCCAGGATTTCGGTGCGTCTTCCGGAAGTCGTATTTGTTGACTGCATACGCAATTCAGTTAAAAACATAAGACATACAATCGTAGTTTCATTCTTACCTTAAAATGTAACGATTGCTTTTCTGTAATAATAATAAAAATCCTCTCTGACGTATGGAGTCGACAAATATGACTTCCGGAAGACGCACCCAAAACCCTGGCCAGGATGCGTCCGGGAAGAATGACCCGTACGGTCACCCTTGTTCATGCCGCGCCGCAAGAACGGACAGACGGATGGCGTCAAAGTTTAGCGAGATCAATTTAAAAGCAAAGTCCTCCGTATGATTTCGCTCTTGCGGTACTTTGATGTTATCCAGCTGATGATTCTTGCGGCGCCATCATAGATATAGACTCCAGATCTTGATTAAATTCTCTATTACTTATAATAAAGATAAATGTTTAAAAATAATTGCACTGAAACAGTGCTGAGGATATTATTCTTTATTTTATAAATTATTTTACACTGTTTTGCAGCCCTGAGCTGCTTTTTTATGGCACCAAGGAATATGATTTTATTGTGTTTATTTTATTGTATTCTTGGTCATTGTTCATCATCATAATTTATCCTTAATTGAAAACAGCTTCCTTGCAGCTCTGCGTCTCTGGGGCATTATCAATGTTGTTAGAGAAAGATATAAGGGAAAGCATTTTAAAAACGCACAATGAAGACTGTCTGGATGAAGATCTTCAAATCAGTGGGCAAATGATGGGTAACAGTGTTAGGTGTATAACAACCATAGGAGACATTTAATTAAAACTTTCGTCTTTTCCCATTACCTGTACAATCAATCATTACATATGACAAGGACACAGCTGTCTTATGCTTCAGTTTTATATCGCCTTTCTTTTAGATGCACCCTATCCCTTGGTGCACCGTCCTAAATATACCGTTGGCAGGTAAAGCAAAAAGGCTGGAAAAAAACAGAATGAGAAAGAATAAGGGTGAAATGGAAAAGAAGCAGTTTGTGTGCAGCGACATACTCAGCCACACAGACAGGGTACATGACCTGACTGTAAATTAATGGTGCATCTTGAATCTGAGAATTTTGTGCTCATTAAAAAGCCTCCTCGGTCGAGGTGAAAGCAAAAACACTTTTAATAAGCCAACATTTTTGGTTTTCCTAGAAAGAACTCACCTACAAAACATTTAAACGATTCGTCTAAAAGCCATATGATGGTGGGTCTATTTTGAATATAGCTATATGAAATTAGCATGCACTTATCTTTGGTATCCAACTGGAAAATACTATATCATATCAAATACATAGACAAATTATACGGACAACTTAATGTTTCTTAAAGGCAGAGTAGGCAGGTTTAAGTCTAAAAAAGTCTAAAACACTTTTTTGCAAATTTGTTTAAACCGTCCTCATATACCAACAAACAAGCAAAATGTAAGCACTCCGAAAAAGAGTGCACAAAAATCGAGCGTCTGTAGACCTCTCACGACTGTTTTAAACACAGCTAATTTTTCCATTCACTCCACCCCTCCCTTCTGGGTTTCTTTCTAAGCCACGCCCCCAAAACACATGAACGCGCGACGCTGACCGGCTTTGCTGGGAGCAGCATTTACCTGAGACGAGCGGAGAGTAAGGAGCGCGGTGCATGTAGTAACATCATGTCACAATCACATGTAATAATACACCTAACTTTATCACTATGAATAGAAACAAATACAATAGCTTTAAGTACTCACAATTAAGCTAGCATATCGATCCTGGTAAAGTTTAAAATATATTTTGTTTGATTCGGTAACAAACAAGCTAGTTATATTTATAACACAAAGCTAAAAACAGATTGCATTGATACAAGTTTTTTTATTACCATCATTTACACTGTGATAGAGGTGAATTTCGTGGAAGCTTCATAACATATACGGTGTTTTGCATGGAAGTGTTTCCATGATGAAAGCATTGTTGACTCTGATGAGGACTAACTTACACACCGGAGACAATACCGCTACCACATTGTTGAGTAAAAGCCACGCGATATTTACTCTCGTTTGATTTCTTTGTTTATTCCTTTTTTGCCTTGTTTGGCTTCGCTGACTGCATATGCAGGTACTGTGAGTTCTGAATGTTCGTTCTCTGCCATAGTTTTGCTCTTCCTAGAGTGCCTCGTGCACGTTCAAATCAATCGGGTGTGCGCATGTCTGGGCAGATCCCGTAGCAACAGGGGTGGTGCCATGGTCGCGAGAGAGAGTGACAGTCGAGCAAGCCAATTATTTACTTCGTCCCGAATGGAAATAATTAGCTGTGTTTAAAACAGTCGTGAAAGGTCTACAGACACTCGAGTTTTATACAATTTATAAAGACAGTTTTAACAAATTTGTAAAAAAAAGTGTTTTAGATCATTCCTGCCTATCCTGCCTTTAATAAGAAGATTTTTGACAATTTTACATAGGTGCAGAAAACAAACAAATAATTTGCATATCTTCAAAATATTTGTTATATTTAAAAGCTATAATTGGGTCCTCAGTGCTTCTATCAACCTAGAAAATGTAAAAAAAAGATCAACCCAGTAACTTAGTTTTGGTAAACCATTCTCTGCAAGCATGTGAAAAAATAGGTCATTGAAATTTTGCTCCTCTTGTGATGTCAAAAGGGGATAATACCGCCCCTTAATCTGCACTATCCAACCACAGCACTGCCATTTAGTGGAGAGATCAGCTCATTTGCATTTTAAAGGACCCAAAAACAGCACATTTTGCTCACATCTACAAAGTGTCAATTTTAACATGCTATAATAAATTATCTTTTGGGTATTTTGAGCTAGAATTTCACATCCGTACTCTGGGGACACCAACGATTTATTTTACAATTTTTAAAAATCTTATGAATTGCTCTCTTTAAAGGTGCTGTATGTAGATTTTAAGGGCATCTAGTGGTGAGATCGCGAATTGCATCCAACGGCTCAGTCCACCACTCACCCATTCCTTTCGAAACACACAGAGAAACCACAACAGGACAAACATGTTGTCATCTGAGACGAAACAGGCTAAACATGGTGGCGCAAAATGGCGACTTCCATGTAAGGGACCCGTGTAATATGTAGATAGAAATGGTTCATTCTAAGGTACAATAATAAAAACAAAACAGTTCATCAAGGTCTTTATGAACTAAAAATACAGTTATGTATTATATTGTATATTTTATATCCTCCTAAAATTCACACACTGCATCTTTAAGATTGTGCCTAAATCAAAAACGGAAAAGTAATAGAAAAGCTACTGTTCTGAAAATTGCTCAAATTGTTCAATAAGCAATCTTCTCACACCCACATACATATGTCAAATTGGGCCCTCCCTTTCAGTGTAAAATAGAGGACAAAACATAATAATTGTTTCCAGATAAAACTGTTCCAAACATACTGTATGTTCTTAGAAACATATAGGAAGATTTTTCATATAAATCTTGACTAAAATGTTACTGATCAGAAACAGGACAATTTACAAGAAAAGCTTTTCAACTACTGGCTCACTATTTTCAAATGATTTATAATAGTTGAAGTCACATTTACTTATAAAATAAAAATAACAAAAAATGTGCTTTATGGGTAGTCAGCAAACAGCTGATCCTGAATCTGTGGCAAAAGAAAGTAGTTCTATTCACACACTGAAATAAAAACTTGTGGGCATCGGTTCCACATGATTATTTTTTTATAAAAATGATATTAATTAACTTTGAAACATTAATTCAATCATGTTGAACCGGTGTCCATAATTAAATTACGTAGATCCATCCAACAAGGTTTTCCTTTTTAATTTCATTTTAAGAAAATGTAATTTAATCATGTGGAACCAGTGTTTTTTTTTTTTAGAGGATTTTGGGACTATTTGTTTTTTTCCTTTTTTACATGCAAATGAACTGTTGAATAAAAACAAGCATGGCCTACTAAGCACATGCTTGATCTATTTGCAGGCATTTACAAATAACAGCACTAGTATTTTTCCGTAAGGTTAAAATGGACCCTAGGCTACTAAACATTATTTTAAGATCCAACCGGTGTCACTGCTTACAGTCTTGTACTGCATAGGCTAACATTGACAAACTTAGGGAAGAAAAAATCATGTGCTCCTTTCATTAGGACCTGTTATTTACACAGTATAAAAATCATGGTTGAAACGCAAGTCAGGTAAGGAAAGACTATGTCAGATGGGTCCAGCTGAAAGCAATTACCCACTAGAGGGCTCTAGGCATCAACCTATCACCATGAATTAAAGATGTAAGAGACATGATGGGAATCAGGGAGTCAGGAAAAGACAGTATGACCTTTCCCTCTGTCCTGCTGAATGATTTAGATGTGTACACACAAGACACGGAGAAAAGCAAGAGACATGGGACAGATCAAGAAAGACAGAGGGATTTTTCTCTGATATTGATGTGATTGATGTGATTTACTCGGATAAGATAATCCTTCTAATGAAGCAGAAGTTAGGTGTTTCTGCATGTCTGTCATGTAATGTAGCTAAAACCCAAACACATTCACGATCATCAAAATCTAAGGAAATGGCTGAATGTGAAAGCAAGATGTCACTCTAATGAGCCAAATCAATTCACATGCTCGGACAGAAGCGATTAGCAATGATCATTAAGCACAAGAGACCACACTGTCAGCTTACACTAACCTTTAAACTAACTTTGAAATGTATCAGGATTCACTTTATTGTAATGTGTGTGAGTGTGTGTGTGACATGAGAAGGGCTTTTCATCAGTTTCAGTGTCTTGTCCTTTGGTGTACTTAAAGGGACATTGCACTTTTTAAAAAATATGCTCATTTTCCAGCTCCCCTAGAGTTAAACATTTGATTCTTACCATTTTGGAATTTATTCAGCTGATCTCCAGGTCTGGCACTACCACTTTTAGCATAGCTTAGCACAATCCATTAGATCTGATTAGACCATTAGCATCGCACTAACCTGACCCTCCTGTAGTTACATTGTGTACTAAGACAGACAGAAAATTAAAAGCTGTGATTTTCTAGGCAGATATGGTTAGGACTATTGTCACGGAGTAACTTAAGGTGGCGGAACCAAAAATGGCGAAGAATATTTACGCCCGGACGACGGTCCGAGTAACATGCAGTCAGTCCCAGTAACTACAGGCAACTAAAATCAAGCATTATTGGAAACAGGTGTACAATTAAACATGGTGATTTGTGATTGGGCAATTTGTTGAAGAGGAGGCACATAAATGAGGCATCTGGAGAACAATAGAGAGTGGAGTTGGCACCGTGAGTTCGCGCTGGGCGCCCGCTGGGTTCGCTACAGAAAGGGGCGGGTGAGGGGAAGCCCGCACACCGAAACCGACACTGAAACTGCAAACGAGTGTTTGGAGGACGAGGCCAATGGCCGAAACGACGTAGCCTTCAAGGAAGTGTGAAGTCAATTGGAGTTGAAATTTATTCCGGTGAATGCTGTGGGTAAGACGGAGCGGTGGAGGTGTTTGGAGAGACGTATTCGTTGTGGATATTGTGGACTGGGCGAAGTGAAACCGAGGATTGGGCTGAAGATACAGAGTATTAAAGTACCTTTGTTGAAGTGGTGTGTGACCTATGCTACATATTTTGAAGAGATCGTGAACATTGAAGAGTCACCAGAAGTACAGTGAAAGGAGACGGAAACAAGGAGTGTTGTACTGTCGGTCTCGTATACATCGGATATCTGGAAGGAAGAGGAGGAGATTAAGTATCAACGGAACTGTGAGTACGCTGAATTGTCACCGTGTCAGTGCTAATCCTTGCAAGTGTTGTATCTCAGTGTGCTTCTTGTGAGTGTGATCAGTGTGTAAGTGGCCCCACCCGTGGAAAGGATTGGTGGGCGAGCCGGAACCAGCGAAGGAGAGGCGAGAGTGTGTTACAACGTCATGGTCGTGACTTCTTGATCTGGTCATCCGCTGTATCAGCTACTTCGCTTACTCAGGACGAATTCCCAGTTCAACGTAGTGTGCTGACCCTAATTCACTGTGAGTGTGTGGAGTGCAGTGGGTGAGTCTTTTCCTTGACGTGTGTACACCTGAAAATTGCAGTGTTGTGCTGTGTCCATGTTGTCAGCGATCACTCCCTAGGCCGGGAAGGAGACCCTGTGTCAGAGAGCGTGAACTGGAGTTGGTGGACGACCACTTTTTCTATATACGCCCGACTGTGACTCCTGATCCCTTTTCCTCACCTGGTGGTGGCGTGGCCACTGTAAGAAATGCCAGACTCAAGATCCAGTATACCTCTCTGTATACTCACCTGTACGCCCAAAGCTAATAGCTAGTGTACCGCCCTGTATACTCACCTGTACGCCCAAAGCTAAGAGCTAGTGTACCTCCCTGTATACTCACCTGTACGCCCCAAAGCTAAGAGCTAGTGTACCGCCCTGTATACTCACTTGTACACCCAAAGCTAAGAGCTAGTGTACCTCCCTGTATACTCACCTTCACGCCCCAGGGCTAAGAGCCCAGTGAACCTTCTGTATACTCACCTGTGCGCCCAAAGCCAAGAGCCCAGAGTACCTAAATGCCCCCCCCCACTGCTATGAGAACCCAAGGGACGAAGGCCAGAGGACTGCAACCATTTTTTTAAAGTATTTAAATCACCCTAAGTGTTTTAGTATTTAATAAAACTTTGTCTGTCTGGTCATTGGGGTGTTTTGGGACCTCCTCAGGGTGGAAATAGAAGGAGGAGCGTGATCCACGACAGGGGCGGTCCGCTTCTCACCTGTGACACTATACTCTTATTCTGGCATAATAATCAAGGACTTTGCTGAGGTAACATGGCTGCAGCAGGCGTAGTGATAATAGACACTGCCAGAAAATAGTCCCCGGCCATTGAAAGTAACCAAGGAGACTATTTTCAGGCAGTGGGTAATATCACTACGCCTGCTGCAGCCATGTTACAGCAGCAAAGTCCTTGATTGTTACGCCAGTTTGAGAGTATAGTTCACAGCCATATCTGCCTAGAAAATCACAATTTTAATTTTCTGTCGGTCTTAGTACACAAGGTAACTACAGAAGAGTCAAGTTTTAAATAGGAAAAATATCGAAACAATTTGGTTATTTTTAGCGCGATGCTAATGGTCTAATCAGGTTCAATGGATTGTGCTAAGCTATGCTAAAAGTGCTAGCGCCAGACCCGGAGATCAGCTAAAAGTATTTCAAAACGGTAAGAATCAAATGTTTAACTTTTTAAATATTTTTTTAAAAAGTGGAATGTCCCTTTAAGCAACTACTGATGTAAAAACTAGTCTAGTGTTCATTACAGCAGAACAAACCATAATGAAAACATCCTAAAAACTGACCTTTAGTTTAAAACATTGGGTCATACTTGGTAATTATTAGGCCTGCAGATTGTTCACTTATAGCGCATTTCATTATATCTAATAACATACATATAAACAGAAATGAACTGAAAAACATGACATGATTACAATGCGCTCATTAAACTCAATTCTAGACTGAATCCAGAACAACTCATCATCTAAACGGTAAAATTACGGCTATTACTTGCTTTTCAATGCAAGCGGCACTGGTTATATAGGTCAATGAGGGATACAACGTCTGCATTGCCAAAATCAACTAAGGACCATAAAACTTCCATATCTAGGTCATCAGGGAAACAAATCAAGAATTTACATAATAACTTGTTCAGATGGTTGCACACAGTTTCATCAAAGCACGCATGATGGCAGGACTCCAAGAATACGTAGAGACACTTAAACTGGAAATAGATCACAGTCTGTTTCATTAATATTATTTACAGTAGGTTTAAATTAACATTTGGATTCGTTTTCATCACTGAACACTGTTTCTTAACTGGCTATTGTTATTTTATTGTTGCTTTGGTCTTTTTTACTTTCTTTACTGTGAAAATCTGTACAGATGATATAACTTGTTTCTCTTCATAAGATGTTGTATAACTCTGTAGTGAATCTGTGAACTAGTTTTACACTTGGCTCCCAACAATCTATAATCTGCACTGTGACTTTATGGTTGAAAAACACTTAGGTGCTTATAGGCTTAGATGGGAAAATGTGATTCTGACAGTGTGCCATATATAACTCTAATAAACCTTCACAGCAGGCTGCTGTGTGCAAAAGTTAAAGGCTACACACACACACATACACAGGAGATAACAACAAGTGATGGCATCACACAACAGCTAAAAAAAATCATTTTTGAATGAAAAGTGCAATGTTTGATTGTTTACGTAGATGACAGAAGGCGATGCAGACATGCACACACAATAAAAATAAAAAAAAACGTTTACTGAGGTTGAGTGTGGGCATAATGCCAATCTGTGTTACCTGTGTGTGCCAGAACACCAGGCACTGCGGGGAGCTAAAAGGATGCTGGGATATACACTCACAGATAACAGCTTGTGTCTGTACACACAGACAGAAGGACTCTCACTCTCCCTGCATCTTTCACTCTCATCTCACACTCCCACAAAGACAAATGACAAGACCGCACACAGTTACAAAAGCTCATCTAAAGAGATGACGTACACATTCAACTAAAGCAGTGCTTCACAAACAATCAGATTTCATACTGAGATGATTAGCAACGGCAGTCACAGCTTCATAAAGCTATCGTGACAGTTTCATTGAGAAACGTCAAACAAATACTGAATATAGACACTGTTAAGGACTGGTGGAAAATGTACACCTCCCATTCTGCAGCACACGACACACGTGGCTTTTCAAAAGATTGTGATGCATATTCCTTTAAAGCTTGTAAAATGGTGAAGCAATGCTACTTAATGGCAACACTGCAGTCATTGCTAAAAGTAAAATGCATGTGTCAGTTACAGGGCAAACCTATTTGCAGTGAGGATATATTTCACCTGTGCCTTCATAAAGTCCAAATCAATCTGTGATAATTAGACGCTAAATTTTATAAGCAACAGATGTTAACTGTAAAATGAGCACAGCATTAGTTAAATTCAATACTTAGATTCAGAATTAATGTTGAAATTAGGTTTAGGTTACCATTCAATCTAGTTTTTTTTTGTATAGTTATTTTACCATGGAAATTTGATTGATGTTATGCTGTTCAGTAATCTTGACTAATTATGATTTAAATATCAAACTAATGGAGTTGTATGACTGATGGATTGGGTAGGGTCCAAAGATATTGGATATAACAAGATTACACGCTTATATAAGAGGACAATCCAATGCTCATACGACGAAAGCTAAAAGAACCAATTATCAATCAAAAAATCCTGACAATTCTTTTGGAGAGGGGCTTGTCGATGCGATGTTGAAACGACTTTGAATAAAGCTATTTCAGCGCAATTTGAGCTTAAAGGTATAGTTCACCCAAAAATGGGTAAATCAACATTTACTCACCCTCATGTTGTTCTGAACTTGTACGAGTTCTGTTGAACACAAAAGAAGATTTATAATTGATGGTACCCATTAACTTCCATAGTATTTGTTTTTCCTACTATGGAAGTCAATGGGTACCGTTAAAGGATTACTCTATTTTCTTTAAAAAAAAATCCAGATAATTTACTTACCACCATGTCATCCAAAATGTTGATGTCTTTCTTTGTTCAGTCGAGAAGAAATTATGTTTTTGGGGGAAAACATTCTAGGATTTTTCTCATTTTAAAGGACTTTAATGGACCCCAATACTTAACATTGTTAATGCAGTTTAAAATTGCAGTTTCAAAGAACCTCAAATGATCTCAAACAAGGCATCAGGGTCTTATCTAGCGAAAAATAAAAATGATGCACTTTTAAACCACAACTTCTCGTCTATCTCCAGTCATGTGACGCGCCAGCGCGACCTCACGTAATACATCATCACATCAAGAGGTCACGGATGATGTATCGAAACTACGCCCCTAGTGTTTACAAATGTGGATATAGAGGACCGTCCTGACGTTGTTGTATGTTGAATGATACTAATTAATGTCTTTGTGTCACTTTATTGTTTAAAATGGTCCGCAAATGTGCGTTTCATATATGTAACACGTGACCTTTCCACGTCATTACGCAATTATGTGAGGTCGCGCTGGCTCATCACACAGCTGGGGGAAGATGAGAAGTTGTGGTTTAAAAGTGCATATTTTTTATTTTTCTTGCCAAAAATGACAATCGTTTCACTAGAAAAGACCCTTATGCCTCGTTTGGGATCGTTTAGAGTCCTTTGAAACTGCAATTTTAAACTGCATTAAAACTGTTAAGTGTTGGGGTCCATTAAAGTCCATTAAAATGAGACTTGAATGTTTTCCTCAAAAACATAATTTCTTCTCGACTGAACAAACAGTTTGGATGACATAGTGGTGAGTAAATATCTGGATTTTTTTTTTTTTTAAATGGACTAATCCTTTAACTGTGTGCTTACCATTACTTATCAAAATATCTTCTTTTGTGTTCAATAGAAGAAAGAAGCTAATACAGGTTTAAAACAACATAAGGGTGCATGACCAAATTTTAATTGTTGTGTGAACTATTCCTTTATGAAACAAAAATGATGGTACACAGTTGACATCAGGTTTAATTGTTGGTCAAAAATAAGTTTCATTGTGACTTTAGCATGCGGTTTTAGAGATATCCCCATTCATGTAGGTAAGACTTTAGCCTTGCATGACTGAAATAACTGCTCAGAGGCTTTGCAAAGATGGTTGCCTAATGGTGTGACTTCCCTAAAAGGGCTTAGGTAGGTCCCACCAACATACAAGTCAGATGAGATTTGAGTTAACCAGACTGTCCATATATACTCTCATCTTTTTTCAACTAACCTGCCTGACAGCAGCTTTGATAAATGCACTGAGAAGTTTAACCTCACGGGGCTCAAAGAAATAATCTCTCTCTTCAACAGACCTCAGTAAATGCCTTGGGTTTGATATGGAAACAGAACATGAATTGTGTAACCGTAACGGACTAGGACAAATGAATGGATGCCGTGTATCTCAAACTGTGCCCATTATTCATGCATATTTAAAGGATGCCATTTTGTCTTACATTACATATAAGGCTCCAAGCTTACTTTCAGGAGGTAACATCCAAACATTGAGCATTGTTTGCAAACTATGGCTGGTATATGAGCAGTGAGAGCGAAAATAAGAGTACTGCCTGTCTGTTTATTTCAAAATCTCACCTCTTCTGTGATCCTCTTCTGCAGCTGTATAAGTTAGATGTGTCAGGAGAGCGTGGGAGACATTGTTCACCTCAAGTGTACAGGAAGTCTCAGAAATTCAAGCTGAGCCAAAAATAACCTATTTCAGTCAAAATAGCTGAATTTAAATCTTAGATGTTTTCGGTACATTTGAGAATAGCAGCGTCTCCCACGCAGCAACCTTAAATAGCAGCAGAAGAAATAATCTTCATTTCCTATAATATGTTCATTTGATGATATGAACATAACACACAGAGGGACTTACTAAAAACAATGATGTGCATTTGCATAGGCGCACACACAGACAATAAATTCAACTTTCAGGTAATTAGGATTCTAACAAACGAACTTGAACGATAGTCAAGTCACTCTTTCTATCTCTGACTAACATACAAATTCATCATATGAAATATCAATATTTTTTTTTCATAGTCAGGCCTTTGTCTTGTGCTGATATCATTTTGACTATTATCATTAAAACAAATATTAAGCATGGTGTGTTTTCAGATTTTGTTTTGCAAAAACTGTCAAATGTATTTATATAAATCAGTCCTAAGGAAGATGTAAAAGTTATAACTTGAAATGTACATGATCTCTCTAAGATGTTAAATCATTTACAATCTATATAATATAGACTTACTGTATGTTTCAATTAAATTGTAGTTACATGCACTTTGCCTTCATTACATAGGAGAATACAAGGCAGAAGGACAAATACTGTGATTTGGACATGACGTACAGTAGGCCAGATTTCTAGCTATGTAGTCTCAGCACATTACCAACTGTGTAACACCATAGACCTCTTGTAAGATTTTGACAAACATGGCATGCAGTTACTGTATACTGGAAAATTACAGACACATTTTTGTCTGACAAGTCTTTGTAAACGCCTTTAATAAGTTTGCAGTCATATGTGTCTTAAACGATGAAAGCTTCTTTATAATCTAAGTGTGAATACACAAGTACATCTAATGAAGAGCCCAGCGTGTGGACTGTTGCTCGCTTTTGGCCTGTCTGTTTGAAAGATGAAGCCTGCCAACATGCCATAACGAACCGATTATGTAATCCACTATCTTCTGTTTGTTTGCATGAAATTCTCCTCCTTGCACGAGGAAACGAGGCACGCCGTGGTAAACGCAGAAATAAACGATTTCCCCTTCGGGGACTCAGATGGATGTCACAACTACAATATAATCACTGAGGGTCCAAGCAAGTACGCTGCCAACCGACCAGATGTACAGATTTATAAATAGAGTCATCATTTGCATAAAGCAAAACATAACGATTTACACGCCTAACTGCCATGTTACAATTGACCCATCTGCTGTTTATTGACTCTTAAAATATGCTCAAGGCAATTAACATATTTAAGTTGTGCTCGCTATTGTAAGAACATCAAAGAACGCACACTTTGTGGGACGTCACGTAACGTTTAACAAACTTACCGAATTTCCTGTCTGCGATGGTAACGGCAAGCGCGTGGAGAAACACAACCGCGAGGAGCAGCGCGCGCACCGAATCCATCCCGCCCGTCGAGCGTCCGTTAATTCAGCATAACGGCTCTCAGGTTTCACGGGTGATGTGATTAAAAGGGAAGTGGGTCAGAGAAATGTGGAGATCAAGGATAGTGAGGCGAGTGATGCACGGGTGTCTCGTGTCCTGTACTCAACTCTAAAAGCGAGGCTCGTTCAGTACCACGGTCAGCGCCCCTCCTCGGCTGTTGACGTCATCAGCTCGCGTACGCTTCTGCAATGTGTTGTAAGTAGTGTTGGGTAAGTTACTCAAAAAAGCAATTATTACTAAGAACTAATTACATCTTCAGTCATGTAATTAGATTACTGTTACAAATTACTCTGTCAAAAAAGTATTAAATTACTTATTACTAATTACTTTCTACCGTAAATACTATTTAATAAATGAAACAAAGATAGGCTTGTAACGGCTCGAATAAATCATTTAAAAGTACATAATTTATTCTGGTCACACTTTTTAAGGTCACATTTCTCACTATTTACTAACTATTAACTACATTTGCCTCAATATACTCCTAATTACTACTTAACTCCTAATTAATACTATATCTTAGTAATTTTAATGGTAATAACCAACCAGTTAATAGTGAAAATTAGGAACTACATTACAGTGTTAACATTATCCCTATTAACTTACCAAAGTATTTAAAGTAAAAAGGATACATAAAAAACATGCATTTTAACCTTAGACTTTAAATTTTGATATTAAATCCATTATATATAATTGTTCTAGTTCATACACAGTATTTAGTTTAATTACATCTAAGTACCTGTAATTAAATTACTGAAAAATAACAGTAATTAAATTACAGTAACAAATTACTTAGATACTACCCCAACACTGGTTGTAAGGCATGGATATTACCTTTGTGTGATAAACTGTTACCTTTCTCATTGTAATAATAATAAAGAATGTGTAGGGAATGTAATTAACTTGTTGGCTAAATAGTTAAATAACAAAATGTAATCTGTACCTGAAAACAGTACTCAAATTGAACCTTTTTCTTTAACTACTTACAACACAAAAAACAAAAGAGAGTCTGAAATTGTATAAAGTTTTTGAATGTACCTTAATTTGTTAATTCATCTTTTTATTTAAAGGTGCAGTGTGTAATTTTTTAGAAGGATCTCTTGACAGAAATGCAAAATCATATACAAAACTATATTATTAGGGGTGTATAAAGACCTTTCATAATGAACCGTTATGTGTTTATTACCTTAGAATGAGACCTTTTTATCTACATACACAGAGGGTCCCCTTACATGGAAGTCACCATTTTGTGCCACTATGTTTCTACAAAACCCTTTAACGTACAAACTTTTTTTTTCTAAGCTGTCTCCGACGATTAACATGTTTATCCGGTAGCTTCTCTATGCGTTTCAAAAGCGAGGGGTGAGCAATTTGCAACCTCACCACTAGATGGCGCTAAATTTTACACACTGCACCTTTAACTTTGCATCATGACATTTTGTTTAGCTCATTGTATCTTCCTTATTTAGTCTGAACATTATTGTCATCCAGCATTAATTTACTTATTTGCGACCTATTAGAATACAATTATCTTTGTTAATAAACTGCTCTCAAGATACTTTAATGTCATATGGTGATCGGTAAGCGCATCGCCACAGTCGAACACACCTGACTGTAGGTATTCTGGCCACGTCTACCTGGTTTGCAGGGATCTACATCACTTCTCTTATCAGACAGCCAGACACTGGGGTTGAGACAGGGCATATCTGTGCTGCTCTAGAGCAAGCATTTTGTCCAAAGGTTTTGCCCCTACCGAAAATGTGAAATAATTCTGCTTGTTCCCGGTGTACTGTACAGTACCTGACAAACAACCCACTACAATAAAAAAATCACCTTTGTGTCTGATAAATATACAAGCCGGAGTTAAACTATGATTAAGCAGAGAAAATATTTAAGTGGGTCTCAATAACAGAACTGGAAAAATTTCAAATAAGTTTAAACAAGCGGAGGATGAAGAAAAACAACTTTTGAATCTTATGTGCTTAGATTTTATATCACTTCATGATTTTAGACAGACATAATCAATCTTCTCATGTCAGGTCATCATCATAGGTAAATATTTCGTTTTTTATCCATATTTCAGAGTACAGAGTCTATATGTCTGTTTAATATAAAAAAGTATAAATATAATCTGTGGAAACTAGAAAAACTGAAAGGGACAGATTTAATCAAGGACTCTTCGATTTAAAGAAATAAGAAGCTTAATATTGATTGTGTTTATGTGGAAGTATCATCATTTGATATCAACGTCGAAAATAAAACAAAATGATCACCACTAATCTAAAGCATAAGACACCAACTGTTACACTTAAACTGTACAAACAATAATGAAAAGAGTACATCAGATGGACAGCGCAATGGCAATTTCCAAACTGACAGGTTTTGTGGTAGTATGTAAAATGGAAAAGCATTCCTGTTTAACTGCTTTATTGTTGACACGGAGTTAGGATGTCATTCAGCATCCTGACAGTGGATTCATAGATGGTCCTGAAATTGTAGAACAAAAGAGAACAAAACAACATCAACAGTCGCACACCTACTATTGTACCTTAGTCAGGGTAGACTGCTTATCTTTGGGAATGAAAGCCCAACTGTGAAGGATAGATGTACAGTTTGTCTGAATGTCCTGTCGATCATTCAAGTCATTCAACTAAAAATACAACTTGAATTGTGAAAAATTGATGTGACATTACTGTATCTTACTCTTAATTCAATTATATTTACATTAAAATAATTATTACTTCTACCAAGGCTAAGGAAAAGAAAAGATGGTTTAATAAAATGTATGCTTAGCCTTAAAGATAATGTGCTTTCACTCTGCTACACTACAGTCCTTGACATACTGTACCAAACAAATAAAATGTCAACATCAAACCTCTTACCTCTGTATATTTTCAGAGTTTTCTGCAGTGATGCTGTAATAGCTCTGTATTTGTCTGCGTACTGATACTCCAATTTCCCTCAACTCCTCATTAAATGCATCAGCTACAATAAACAGAAAGGTTAAAATAAGTCCAAGGCAAATTTATTTTCCATTTTACCACAGAAACGATTCAAAGCCACTCTCAGAGTATATTACTACTTTAGCAAAAACATTGGTAAATGATACTCAGTTTGTTTGATCACGGTTAGAATGTGTGAAACTGCAGTCCACTGTGGGATGCTACTGATGGCCTCTGAATCAACAGAGGAGCTAATTTCAGACAGAAAAAACCTAGAACATAATGGAAAAATTACCAGAAGTTTCGAGGTGTTAAATTAAATAAACAGAGAATTTTGATTCTAGATGGTTTTTCATGTTACCTGGTAACTGCAGGTGAGCTGATGATAACTTTGAGGATGGTTTTTGAGAGAGGTGGAAGGTCATTAACAGTCTCCGGTGTGAACACCTCTTCCGCATGAGAGAGCTGCATGAAGGACCACGCATATTAAATTTCTTAATACTTTCTACATTTATTCATCAATGACTGGTCTAAATTTGATCTTGCTATTTATAGATAACTATAGCATGCCCTACCAAGCTGTTTGATGTTTTCATTTTGTCTTAGGAATTAATATTTATTATTTATATTCTGTCAAATGTTTTATTAAATATGTCAGTTCTGAATAAAATAAAAAATTAATAGCAGAGTCAACTTAACATATATTCTAATAAAATAGATAACAGGAAAATGTCACTCAAAGAATTTTTGATAGCTTTTTAATTAAAAACAAAAACAAAACGTCAATAGCTATAGAAAATCTGTTGATTTACCTTCTGCAGGGTGCGGCTGATATCAATAATAACTGCTGCACAGAGTGATGAGAAGACTCCGGTAATGAACTCTGACCCCTCAGTTGCAAAATTAGTCACCAGAAGGAAGTCATGGAGATCTTCCTCAGAAGAGTAACACAGCTAGAGACACAAAGTAGACACTTTATTTATTTATATTAAACCAGGGTCTATATTGTTATGAAAGAAAGTTGTGAATAGTAAAGTCAAAGTTCTGTTTAAACAAAGGCGCATGCACAGTTTTTTTAAACACAAGACTTTTTTAAGATACAGTGAGGAAAACATGCATTTAAACACCCTGCTAATTTGCAAGCTCTCCCACTTAGAAATCATGGAGGGGTCTGAAATTGTCATCATAGGTGCATGTCCACTGTGAGAGACATAATTAAAAAAAAAAAATCCAGAAATCACACTATATGATTTTTTTAACTATTTATTTTGTATGATACAGCTGCAAATAAGTATTTGAACACCTGTCTATCAGCTAGAATTCTGACCCTCAAAGACCGGTTAGTCTGCCTTTAAAAAGTCCACCTCCACTCCATTTATTATCCTAAATTAGATGCACCTGTATGAGGTCGTTAGCTGCATAAAGACACCTGTCCACCCCATACAATCAGTAATAATCCAACTACTAACATGGCCAAGACCAAAGAGCTGTCCAAAGACACTAGAGGCAAAATTGTACACCTCCACAAGGCTGGGAAGGGCTACGGGGAAATTGCCAAGCAGCTTGGTGAAAAAAGGTCCACTGTTGGAGCAATCATTAGAAAATGGAAGCTAAACATGCCTGGCAATCTCGCTAGGACTGGGGCTCCACGCAAGATCTCACCTTGTGATCTTGAAAGGTGCAAAATCAGCCCAGAACTACACGGGAGGAGCTGGTCAATGACCTGAAAAGAGCTGGGACCACCGTTTCCAAGGTTCTGTTGGTCATGGTCATGGTTTGAAATCATGCATGGCACGGAAGGTTCCCCTGCTTAAACCAGCACATGTCCAGGCCCGTCTTAAGTTTGCCAATGACCATTTGGATGATCCAGAGGAGTCATGGGAGAAAGTCTTGTGGTCAGATGAGACCAAAATAGAGGTTTTTGGTCATAATTCCACTAAACGTGTTTGAAGGAAGAAGAATGATGAGTACCATCCCATCCGTGCTGTGGTTGGATAGTGCAGCTTAAGGGGTTGTATTATTATAGGAAGATCCCCTTTTGACATCACAAGGGGAGCCAAATTTCAATGATCTATTTTATTACATGCTTGCAGAAAATGATTTATCAAAACTAAGTTACTGAGTTGATCTTTTTCCGCCTAAAACCTGTCCAGCATGAATCTGTGTTTAAGAATGGTCCTAAGTGCTTCATTTTTTAAAAGGTCTCACCTCTTCACCCTCTTCCTTGTCTTTACGCAGCCGATGTGCCAAAATCTCTACAATTTTCTGGAAGATGTTGGTCAAAATGCGGAGAGCGAGGGACAGCTGATCCTCCTCCCCATCGGTCTTATGAGAAAGGCAGGATTGTGCAATCTCAGTAAGCAGAGCGAGCACATGAGGGATGCACATGTATCCTTTTCCTAAATAAACACATATACACACAATCATTTCATTTAATTCACAAAGAATTGGCCAAATATAAAACAATCACCAGGACCCCAAAACTGCACTAATGCTAATGGACCAGGTCTTACCGGACTGCAGAACAGAAGCAACATGCTTTAGTAAGTGGTCTCTGAAATCATTGTCTCCTACAGAAACCCGCAGCACATTCTTGCACACTGTTAAACAACTCTGAAAATAAAACAGGATGGAAAAATAAATTAAGGACAATTCACTTATAACTCTACACATACAATAGTGTTCAAAGATGATGTCCAACTTTGAAAAATCACTTTAAAATATATCTAAAGATGTATTAAACATGCATGCATGTTGCGTAGTGTTGCTTAGAATATAAACCAAGCTGAGCTTTGAGAAATATTTAAAGGGATAGTTCGCCCCAAAATTTAAATTTTCATAATTTTCTTATCCTCATGTTGTTCTAAACCTGTATACATTTTATTTTAGGAAAAACAAATACAATGGAATTCAATGGGTACTGTCATCTCATCTATGAACTTACCATCATTTATGCATGATTTAAATATCTTATTCTTCATTTAAATACTTTCATAATATTTGTTTTTTACTATGGAAGTCAATGTTTACAATTAGCTGTGTGCTTACCATCACTGATCAAAAAATCTTCTTTTTTGTTAAAAAAAGAAAAACATACTGGTTTAGAACAACATGAGGATGAGAAAATGATTAATTTTTGGGTGAACTATCCCTTTAAGGAGGCTTATTAAGTCAAGACCCAGGAAGCATGCTTTTTTAAAGTCGCAATGAAACTTAAATGAAAAAATGTAATTTGTTTTGCAATATTGTGGGTTTTTTTTTACAAATGACTTATCTGAGCTTCATTATTTAAAAAAAAAAAATCCATGTGTCCTTGTAATTTTTAATCATAAACGCAAATCTCCTGCCCTCCTCAAAACGATCTCTCTTTACTTCTGGTCATATGGTATGGTATGGCAGGTAGGCATGGGCCAGTATAAGATTCTGGCAGTATCCTTTTGCAAAAAAATACCACGGTTTCACAGTGTTGCGGAATTGCCATTGCAACACTAAAATGTGTTATTTTCAAATCCCAGGTAAAAATAAAGCCTTAAAATTTTACTATGCTTTAAAAATGTATATAATATTTTCGCCATGTATATTAAATGTTAACATCAAATCAATCACTTGATTTAATGAATTTTGTATAAACAGGCAGGTGGGCTGGGTCCGGAAGATGATTGCAAATGGTAACATGACCCAACTTTATATGATCCAATCAGTTCTCTAGGGACGAATTATTGTACAAAACTGCCCTCCAGACATTACATTTTGTTAAGTACTGCATATTTAAATGTTCATAGAGTTTAGTTCACTTGGTATTGCATTAGTAGTGCAAAGGCTGTGCTTTTGATATACAGGCAATGCACACACTGATTAAAAAATAATACCTTGAATGAACCCAATTTGCTGTGGATAAAAGCATCTGCCAAATGCATGAAAATGTGATGTAAAAAATGTCTCCCATTAAAAGCGATGGCATCAAAAGACTAGGAATACACTATTGTGCATACCCTTACTGTATTTAAAATTAAAAAACCTTGCCCATTTTTTAAGGGACACTCCACTTGCTAATTTAAATAATGCTAATTTTCCAGCTTCCTAGAGTTAAACTTTTTTTTTACCTTTTTGGAATCCATTCAGCTGATCTCCGGGTCTGGCGGTACCCCTATGATATTACTCAGCAACCGAAAAAGTTCCCTTAGTAACTTTCAATGGCAGGGGGCTATTTTCATGCACTGCGTAATATTGCGCCTCCTGCAGCCATGTTACGGCAGCAAAGTCCTTCATTATTAAGCCAGAATGAGAGTATAGTTCCTAGCCATATCTGCCTAGAAAATAGCAACTTTGAATTTTCTGTCGGTCTTAGTACACGATGTAACTACAGAAGAGTCAAATTTTAAATAGAAAAAATATCTATTTTTTCTATTATATAACTCTTTGGTTATTTTTTAGCGCGATGCTAATGGTCTAATCAGATTCAATGGATTATGCTAAGCTATGCTAAAGGTGGTAGCGCCAGACGCGGAGATCGGCTGAATGGATTCCAAAACGGTAAAAATTAAAAGATTAACTCTAGGGGAGCTGGAATAGGAGTATATTTTTTTTTAAAAAAGTCAAGTGTCCCTTTAAATAAAATTTACCTTTAAAATGAAAAACTTTAAAAACTAATTTACATTGAACATGCCACTTACTTCCACTGTCCTCTTGCTTAATGAAAACTGCTGCTCACTGCTTGAGCTGGTCAGTGAAGGAAGGATTTTTGTCTCCACCCAGGACACAGAATGCTCCAATGATCTCAGGAACTCTCGTTCCTCTGGGTACTAGGATAAAAAAAAAGTGTCATGTATGTAGAGATGAAACGGTTTGTTAAATGATTGTTATAGTGACCAAAACCACAACAGTTATCAACATTATCATGGTTTTGTGAACCCTTTCTAGAAATGTAAAAAAAAAAGTACTGATGCAAACCAAATGTAAAATTGATTTTACATGTAAGTGCACTTTTGTTCACATAAACATCAAATAAATAACATTAACATTTACAATGGCACATTTGGGGTTGTGAGATAAATGTTCATCTAGTTCAGATAAAACACAAGTGAGTAAATCAAAATTTTCATATAAACACAGAACAAATCAGTAAGCCATCTGTTGTGAGAAATAGGGTGTACTTTACAACCCAGGAGTAAGCTGCATGAAACCTGCGCTCACCGTAATCGTGAAAAAATAACAGAGTAGGAAAGAGCTTTAAATTCATCAGATCACATCATTTAATGGAAAATGAATAGAAAAGATAGATCTGTCTAAAAAATATATTAAGTAAACATGTGTCAGTACAACTAGATTTCCAGCCGTGACACTGGCATAATTTAATGGCAATATAAATCTCTAGATTGATAGAAACATACATCAAGTGTTTGTGACTCACTTTGTGTTGAAGGTGGATGCTGAGTCGTCCATGAAAAACAAAAGCTCTCAGTGCTGTTTCAATGCTGGACACGTTGACCTCTGATCCATTCAGAGAGGAAAACAGCAGTGACTGTTCACATATACCAAACGTATAAAACAAAAGAGCAATGAAAACTTTGAAATAAGATCAAATAAATGCACAAGAAAGGACAGATGAACTTTCCATTAGATAACAGAGAATAAACACAACTTTTCCTTATGACTCATCATGCGCGACCAAACAATTTAACAAGCTTATTATTAAGCTTTGACAGAAATAATAAGGGCAAAAACATATTTAATAGCTCTGTGCAACATTGTCTACGATGCACGAATCCTGAAAACCTACAATTACCACATTGACTTCTTAACTAATGGCATTACAATATCACAATACAAAATAAATGAGTCTCTTTGCACTAATTCTCTCTAATATCACTAATTATCATAAATATGACCTCGTGTCCATGGTACCTTCCATTTGTTGAGAGCATTATGTAGCTGTCTGATCTGATCCAGTGGCATATTCAGCAAGCAGTCTCGTGTTTTAGGGTGCAACAGCAGGTAATCCAGATAGTCCAGGCCAAGATCTGGCTTGGACTCCTCTAGTCCATCAAAATGCACTTTGCTAGTTGTATTTTCATCACCCTGCAAACGAAAGAAGTGTATATAATGGGACAACGCACAGGAGATGACATCATTACTCCAATTAGAAACTAGCATATAAAAAAAAAAAAGTTATCACCTCCCTCATGCTAATATGAATAAATATAATGCAAAACCAAAAAATCTCATTCAAAGCAATCACCTAGTATTTGTTATTTTTATTCAGTGTTTTTAATGACTAGTGGATTATGTAGAGTGCAATTCCCGTCAGTTTTGGCCTCTAGCAGGCGAATAGACTCTTCTAATGGGCAGACGGATAACAGCAGACAGGGAATAAAAGAGCAGTACATCAGTAAAATATATAAAAGAGGAATATGGCTGCACTTATTCAGCGACACCTGCAGGACGGGAAGTGTGTTACAAATAATGTTTATCCACTACTATAAAGTGCATACAAATGAAGTAAATAAAAATCTATATATGCTCTAGATATTTACCCCATTCACAGCTGCAGCTTCTGTGAGCCAGTTCTCTATCAGTTCCACAATATGGCTGATCTGCCCCCAGCTACAGAGACACTCCACCGACTGACTGTACGCTGTCACAGCAGAACCTGCTTTCAGACTCCTTAACTGAGACATCACTTTACTCCTCAGAGAGGGAGACATAGTCATGATTACACCCAGACTATCCTACAGATCACTCTAAAGCCATTAAGTCACATTTAGTCCCACTAGCATTTGAGTATGCATTTCAGATCAAAAGGAAATCAGTTGGATTTCAAAACTGGCATTTCAATTATACACCAAACTGCTGTTCGTTTGCTAAGACACCATGTGGAGCATGCTACACACCCTACAGGAAAGAAGATATGCTCTATTTGTCATTGATTTGTTTATTTAAAAAACAGTTCTGCAAAATATGAAAATATATGAAAATGTATGATCATGTCTGTAAAAAAGACTAATCTAATTATGAGATTAGGAGTATCAATTATACTTTTGCTTTTAAACTTTTGCTGGGTTTTTACTGAGGGGCAACCTTCCGATCTCTCTGATGAAGCCAATACGGAAGTGATTTAAACTCAAATTCATCAACTGGCCACTAGAGGCTGACTCCAAAAGGGAGTGAATTCCCATAGACCTTCATGAAAAAATGGCCAACTTAACAGTAGCACATAATATGCTTACAGCCTGATACAAAAATTGTTTTTGGTCTGTATAGCTAATTTTAACCTTCATGACAACTGTGAGGGGGGTGCAGTTTCTTTAAACTCATCCGTTTAAATTATATTAAAGGACAAGTTCGGTATTTTTACACTTAAAGCCCTGTTTTCAGATTGTTTATGATGAAATAGAACGGTTTTGACTGAAATTTGGACATATGATGCTGGCCCGAGAATTTTTGGGTGTTTGTTGTATCACCTCCCACCTCTACAATGGCTATATAGGTGCACTGGAACAATCCTTCCTAAAATGCATTAAACTTTCATTTACAAAGACGTGAAACTCACCGAGTGGTCAGGGGTGTTCATTGATATGCTCTCACAAAAATCGCTGCAAAAGACGCATTCCAACAGGTTTTATCGTAGTTTTTTCCAACTGCATTGACTTGTATTAGATGTGCTGTGAGGTACGGTATTACTCCATGCCGGGAACGGAAATGGAGTTGTTTGCATTCTTGCAATTGGCAAAGGTGGATTATAGCCACCAACTGGGCTGGAGTGTCTATTATTCAAGCTCTTAATGGAAGAATATACGGGTGTGAGGCGTTTGGAAAAATAGGTCCACAAGTTTACAACGAATGGTAAAACACCTGTAATGCGTCTTTTGCAGCGATTTTTGTGTGAGCATATTAGTAAACACCCCTGACCACTCGGTGAGTTTCATGTCTTTGTAAACGAATGCATTTTAGGAAGGATTGTTCCAGTGCACCTATACACCCATTGTAGAGGTGGGAGGTGATACAACAAACACCCAAAAATTCTCGGGACAGCCGCGTATGTCGAAATTTCAGTCAAAACCGTTATATTTCATCATAAACAATCTGAAAACAGGGCTTTAAGTGTAAAATACCGAACTTGTCCTTTAAGCCTTCAAGTTCTGCATTATTAAGGGCGTGGCCACTTGAGTGATGGTTAAACAGCAACTGCTGTCACTAGAGTTGAGCTAGGTGGGCGTGGTTTTAGCAACCAGTCACCTCAGCTTCACCCACGTCCCGCCTTTTTATCAATTTTCGGTTATCCGCGAGTGATGCGCGGCCATGATAGGGACGTCAAATACCACCTACTTTAAGCTTCAAAAACGATCTTCAGAAACCTATGGGTGACGTCATGGACACTAAGTCCATCTTTTTTTTTTTACAGTCTATTGCTGAATCCCAAACCGCCTACTTCCATACTATATAGTACGCAAAGTAGCGCTTTTTACGTACTATATAGTATGGAAGTAGGCGGTTTGGGATCCAGCATATGGTTTTTACAGGGTTCCCACACCTTAGTTAACATCAAATTCAAGGACTTTCCAGGTCCAATACCCTCAAATTCAAGGACTAAAGGTGGGGACACATTTCAAGTGAGAGCAAGGTTACATCAGGTTACCTTTTTAGATTCATTGTTACAGTTCCCTTTCGAGGAAACTCGCGCTGCGTCATTGTGGTGACACTTTGGGGACGCCTCCAGGGGTAATTGCATCTGAATGTATATATCAAATCCAACCACTAGGAAGGCTTAACGACAAGGACAGGGTGACGCGGGAGCTAGGAAGTATATCGCTATCTGAAATATTGCCAAAGATGGCGTTACAGGGACGCAGGTAGTTTGGCAAGGGAGACGCAGCATCTCGTTCCCTTCTCAGGGAACAACAGTTACATACGTAACCCGAGACGTTTTCATTTGTCAAACACAACTATGCAAAAAAGCATTTTGGTATGAATCAACATTCGTATACAGAAGATATAAGCATTAAAAGTGAATAGTTTAGCACGTGTGCTTAAAAAGTCTAGAATTTTGATGATATTATCCTACACTACACAGGGAATAATATGGATTTTTTTCCAGAAAACTTCTTGCATAAAATGGATTCAAGCTCTTTCAATGACCGGTTTCTATGTATGTGTATTTTCAAAAACTTCCCAGGGCCTTGAATTTTTTCCAACAGATTCACAAACTTTCAAGGATTTCAAGGACCTATGGGAACCCTGTTTTTACAGACAGGGTCACATTTTACCTCAAAAGAAGAAGGTGAGCATATGACCGAATTTTCATTTCTGGGTGAACCACTTTTGAAAATGGGGTATTAGATAATGGGAATTGCAGCGAGTGGTTGTTGAAGAAAAGTCATACTGACCTCAGAGCTGTAACAGCAGAGGCAGGAAGCACAGAGGCTAGAAGAATGAGAGGTGCTTTACACTGCTCCTCCTGCACACACACACACACACACACACACGCTGTAATATTGCATCCACATTGCATCAGCTCTGAATATAATATAATTAAAGCTTTACTCTTTTAAACAATCCTTTGGTACTTCATGTGTGAAGGTGCATCTTACCTGAAAAACTTTAAGATACTGTGGCAATACAGAGGCAAACTTTGATGTTGTATACTTAAAGGCCTCTTGGTTTGACTGGAGAGATTTCTGAACACTTTTCCACAGAATGACCACTATCTCCAGTAATCTGGCCATGGAGGCAGTGTCTTGGACTGAGAGAACATCCTCCAACATCTTGTAATAAAATCAATAAAAACTTAACATTACGGATTATAATCTCTAAACGCTAAAAAGGTGAAGGACACTTTTAATTTGAATGTTTTAAGAAGTCGAGTGGTGAGTGGCCTCACCGTGCTGTTTTCTTTATTGCTGGATGCAAATTCATCATCTCCTGAATTTTGAATGCACACATTCAGACACTTTCGGATCACCAACATCAGCTTAACTATAAAGAAAAAGCACAAAGGCTTTGCATTGGTATCACTGAGAATAACACACATTGCAAAATCGGTGAGCATAACCGTAACACAATGAAAACGTGAGATTCTAGCTGTGTCCCAATTCAAAGGCTGCGACCTTCTAAAGGACATAACCTCAGAAGGCGAGCACTCTGTCTTTGAAAATGGCAGCCTTCGAAATCCACGAAAAGAACTGAAATGAGACGGTCTAGCCTTCGTAGGACCCATAAATTGTATGCGCCTGTCAGCAGGACACAGGTCTTGAACTAGAAAAATATTAATTTATTTGAGAAAACATGACTCTTGATGTAGATTAAACAATCCAACAGTATATCAAATACTTCGAATTGGGACAGCCCTACAGTCGCACTGCTGTGACGCAATCGGTATATGTCCTTCAAAGGTTGCAGCCTTCGAATTGGAACACAGCTTCTATTAGACTTTAGGTGAAAGGATTCAGGTTTATCTTAGCGTTTTATTATAGGTTCGGTATGAGCAATGTATCAAATCATAACTCGTGCAATCTAACCTATATTAGCAGGAGCAGTGTACAGATAGGCGTAGCGGTAAAACTTGCGCGCTGCTCCTGGGTTTGTCTGAATCAGGGTGACGCATCGTTCACACCAGACAGTTTCTGCCTGGTTGACTGGAAAGAATGAGTTGAAGAGGAGATTGACAATTCGCTTGGAAACAGGAGGTGAGTCGATCTCCAAACGAGCCAGCAGATGTTCCAGGGAACAAACTTTCCAAAACTTTGGTAAGACACAGAGAAGAATCATTTTAATCAATTAAGGATCTTTTTTGTTTAAAAAGCCATAAGAATTAAAATACAGCACTCAAACTTTTACCTTGGCTGCCCGGACACCCTTGATCTTAAGGAGCATGCCCACAAATGCAACTCGCACCTTTTCAGAGCTATCATGGAGGCTGCTCTTCAGTGCAGGCAATAGTTTTTCAATGAGTGGATGGCTTAAACTGTTATCCAGAATTATAGACATGCACTGTAGAGCACACAGAGAGGTCAGCGATAATTAAAGCTTAGTCATGCACAAAAAATAATAAATATATGGAGACCGCAATCACTTCTTTGTCTCATTACACAGAAAGTGTCAGATGCTAACCTCAGCAATCCAGAGAGCACCAGCTATAATTGTGTTTTCAAACATTTACGCCCACAAATGTTCAAAATAATTATAAACAAAGTTACATTTTGTATTTTGTGCTTTCAAGAATTTGAAATCATTTCTAACCTCTGATCTGCAAATTAATGCTTTCACACATCTCTTTGAGTGCATGCAAGAAGCATTTTTAGTTTGTAGCTCCTTAATGACAAAGCTAATAACTGAGCTATTGTTCTGCATCTCTCTCCGATCAAAGCTTTTATCAAGTTACTATCAGGTGAATGTAAGTTTTACCATAAAAACAGAGCAGCGGACATCTGGAGAGCTGCTGTCGTTAGCCAGCTGCAGTATGAGCTTCTGCAGAAGGTCTGTTATGATCGTAGAAGGGATGACCTCCCAGCAACGTGCCAGGACAGAACACACGCCCAGCACTGCGGATGAGCGCACCAGGGGCTGGGGGTCATCAAGAAGAGCCTATGGGGGAGACAAAGAGTGTATAAGCTACTCAAATCTTAAAATAGAAAATGCAGAACATCAAAAAATGTGACACAATGAGCCATTAAGTCAAATGGAATCAGCTGTACAAAATACATACAAAAAGCAAATCCAGTTGTTTCTGAACAGCCTGGTCTACCATCTCACTGTCCATGTTGGGGTCATGGATGGGAAAAGCCTCCATAAAGAGCAGTGTGGCATTGGCACGGACCTCAGCATTAGTGGCCTGTTTAAAACATAACGTGCAAATGAAATGAAAATGCCATTCAAAAACTTAAGACTAGAGAACAAACATAAGTAGTCATTGGATAGAAAGAGCTTTTTTGTGTGTGTTTATATGTACTGGACGGGTGTCATACTTTACAGTGAATGACTTCATTTACCTACTAAAAAACAGCACTAGCACATTAAATCATGTCAGCTGATTTATGATCTACCTTTAGTGCTTTCCACAGAATTGGCATGTATAGTCTGTGCAGCATCTCATCAACTCCCTCCCGAAACTTCTGCTTGTGAAAATAGGTAAGGATCTACAGGTACAGAAAGGAAGAATTTTTTATTTATAACATACTTAGGCTGCATCCGAAAGGGTTTCCTCGCTGCCTCATGAGGCAATGACTTTTGAATAGTGTTTTGGTACTCGGCCCGACTCCCTTTTTCCAAAGTGTTCGTGCACCCCGCCTTTAACAATCCAATTTACTGCTGTCTAATTTAAATGAGATATTGACCTGTCTGACTTTGCTGTGTACAGGTGAGTTTCTGTGCAGCAACATAGCGTGCTGCATTAAGTCTTGGATGCAGGTGGATTCAATTTCCTCCAGGAAAGAGCCTGATGCTTTCCTCCATGCTCTAAAGTAAATCTCAGCCACATGTACAGACAGAGCTCTGGGGTTAAAGGAGAAGAAACAAAGAATGACTACAAAGATTAAAAGAATAGAAGATCAAACGAAGCAACAACACAGTCTATTCAGAAAAAAGTAATGCTGAAACTAGCATACTCCAAGACTTATTCAAAATGACATAAATGTTATGATCACTATTACAGAGCATTACGCACTCATGCACAAACTTGCATGCTTGCTTTTTTGATAAGAGTCTGTAGCACAGCTTTAAGCATTATAAAAGAAAAGGTCATGAGTGTATGAAATACTTTGGGAAGAACTGCAGCTGGTTCTTAATAGTTTCATGAATCATCCGAATGAAGCTTTCATTCCAGGAGAATAGGAAGGCAAGGAACCGTTTCCCCTGAAAAATAAGCAATAAACAAAGTTACATCGAATTAATTCAGAGTAAAAAAATCTTATCTACTTCGTTAAGCTTACAGACACATATACGTACTTCTTCTTGTTTGATATGAGAGGGGCTGAAGAAACATTGGAGCAGAGGATCAATGACCTGCTGACCTCTTTCAGATGCAAAGTCCACACTGAGAAGCACCTCTCGTAGAGAACACAACCTTCTGAGCTCACTCGTCTGGAAAAATACCCAAAACTCATTAAAAAATACTTATCAAAAATACACTCTAAGAATTAATATATCTAACACCTCACACATATTATTAACTTGTTGATGATATACACTCACCTAAAGGATTATTATGAACAGCATACTAATACTGTGTTTGACCCCCTTTCACCTTCAGAACTGCCTTAATTTTTGTGTGGCATTGAATTGAATTGGCCCATATTGATAGGATAGCATCTTGCAGTTGATAGAGATTTGTGGGATGCACATCCAGCACACGAAGCTCCTGTTCCACCACATCCCAAAGATGCTCTATTGGGTTGAGATCTGGTGACTGTGGGGGCCATTTTAGTACAGTGAACTCATTGTCATGTTCAAGAAACCAATTTTAAATGATTCGAGCTTTGTGACATGGTGCATTATCCTGCTAGAGGTAGGCATCAGAGGATAGGTACATGGTGGTCATAATGGGATGGACATGGTCAGAAACAATGCTCAGGTAGGCCGTGGCATTTAAACAATGCCCAATTGGCACTAAGGGGTCTAAAGTATGCCAAGAAAACATCCCCCACCCCATTACACCACCACCACCAGCCTGCACAGTGGTAACAAGGCATGATGGATCCATGTTCTCATTCTGTTTAGGCCAAATTCTGACTCTACCATCTGAATGTCTCAACAGAAATCAAGATTCATCAGACAAGGCAACATTTTTCCAGTCTTCAACTGTCCAATTTTGGTGAGCTTGTGCAAATTGTAGCCTCTTTTTCCTATTTGGAGTAGAGATGAGTGGTACCCGTTGGGGTCTTCTGCTGTTGTAGCCCATCTGCCTTAAGGTTGTGCCTGTTGTGGCTTCACAAATACTTTCCTGCATACCTCGGTTTTAACGAGTGGTTATTTCAGTCAAAGTTGCTCTTCTATCAGCTTGAATCAGTTGGCCCATTCTCCTCTGACCTCTAGCATCAACAATGCATTTTCGCCCACAGGACTGCCGCATACTGGATGTTTTTCCCTTTTCTCACCATTCTTTGTAAACCCTAGAAATGGTTGTGCGTGAAAATCCCAGTAACTAAGCAGATTGTGAAATACTCAGACCGGCCCGTCTGGCACAAACAACCATGCCACGCTCAAAATTGCTTATATCACCTTTCTTTCCCATTCTGACATTCAGTTTGGAGTTCAGGAGATTGTCTTGACCAGGACCACACCCCTAAATGCATTGAAGCAACTGCCAAGTGATTGGTTGATTAGATAACTGCATTAATGAGAAATTGAACAGGTGTTCCTAATAATCCTTTAGGTGAGTGAATAACAAGCAACCATTTAAAAGAACCACATGACTAATGTACACCGAACAGCCATAACATTATGACTTCCTGCCAAATTGTGATTGCTAGACGACTGGAACAGAGCATCTCTAAAACTGCAGCTCTTGTGGGATGTTCCCGGTCTGCAGTGTTCAGTACCTAGTCTAAAGTCTAGTGGAGTCCATGCCCCTGTTTTGATGGCAAAATGGGGACTTACACACAATATTAGTCAGGTGGTCATAATGTTATGGCTGATCGGTGTATAAAACAGGCCAAAAACGACGTATACTGTTTTAGTACCGGTTTTTCAAGTGTAACAGTGTTTTCCAAACAGACAAGGAAGGTAGTCCAACCAAGCTCCTCCTTCCCTTTGAGATCTCGCTTCCACCAGCATTCAAACAGCCAGTGAATAGCCTGCTGAAGGGGTGTCTGTGACAGTGGCAAAGCACTCTCTATACCTAAAATTTAAAAAAAATGTGTACGCAAACATTACATTACAAAATATGTTGTATAATGAAAGGCAAGTATGCAGTAGTGAAATAATGACTTCTGACGCCACCTGAGATCAAATATGTTCAGGTCAGATGAAATATTAAGGCAACCACTCTGTTGAAGCCATAGCACCAAAACACTGTAAGGTCAATTCAATTTGCAAATTGATATTTGACTAGATACAAGTACTTACAATTGAGCATCTGAGCACAGCCAAGAAGAGAGGTATAAGTATCGTTTTCTTGCAAAATGTCTACAGACACTGTAGAAACAATTGTGACACCCTCTATTATTGTCATGGCCTGCATCTGAAAGAAAGTGAATAAAGAAAGTACTTATTATTTTGATACAGTTCATAAAGGGCTTTGATTTTCTCCATTATGGAACATCGTAAATGCTACCATATATATCTACAAGCATTAGGGTGGTCCTTTTTTTACTTTTAAAAGTTCATGCTCTCACCCCACCAATATGATTGAATGAATAAATATTTTCAATATGAATTAATATTTAGAGGTTGCTCAAGACCTTTGAAGTTTAACACATTTGCGTATTATGTGATACTTTGTGCTAGCTAGCATGTATAATCGTTTAATAATATATACTTATGGCAGCAATGGACTTATTTAATGCTATTAAAACTCCTGTTATAGTTGTGATATGTCTTTCAAAGCAAGAAAGCTTCACTGTGAATGAAGCACAATAGACAATATACACTGAGACAATGGCTGAAGGAACATGAAGCAAGTCTGCTATATGGTTAGTCGGATCAGAAGAGACTGAAATAACTGGAACAAAGTTACACTCCATGAAACAAGTTTTATGTGTGTTGTGCATTTTTAAATGGTACAGTTTTTGCAAAAATGTGTGATTTCGAAAATATTCAAAGGATTTGAGCAACCTCCAAATATTGTAGGAAGTTACAACTCAAAATTTGGCAGTGTGTTTTTATTGATATCCTAACATATTTAGGGGGTGAGATTTATTTGAACATTAAAAAAAAATGTTTTAACCCATTATAAGGACCACCATAACAAGCATATATATTATTGTACCAAATATAAAATCAAGTTAATCCCACATCATCTCACCTGCTCTTCAGAAACCTCTACCTCCATGTCTCCAGCATCCTCTTCAGCTCCAGTGATCCAGCGCTCTGGAGGATAAGCAGTGAGGGTGTGCTGTAGTAATTTTAACAGTCTCTCCCACAGCTCCTGCCTCTGACTTCTCTGCAGCTCTGACAGAACCTCCATCAGGTCAAATGGATCTGCTCCATCCTTCTACAACACAAGTAAATAACATAACCGACATGTACAGTAAGGTCTTAAGTGACTTTAACTACATGGTAAGTTATATGGTTTGTCGATGTCGATTTGTAGAGATATAAACAGATAAGATAAGTTGACGCTGGAAGATTACGTTACTCACATGCAACTTGATGAAGTTCAGAAAGTCCAGGACGTGTTCATGATGGACAGACTCCAGAAACTGCGTTCGTTTCGACATTTTCCCGAAAGTACTTACAGAGATTAGATGTAAGAGTAAGTATTACTACTGAGGTAAAATGAACATTTAGCTTTGTTTAGCTGGTTGTTAATCCGCACGTCATATCTTAATGTTAAGGTTTATTTACGAAAGCTGCAGCCTGAAGTATAGCATGCCAACAACTGCTTCTAAAACTAACGACGCATAACCGAATATTTCGTATATGCCAAAGTAATCACTTAACAACACAACGATACCATAAAAAATAGAGTTTTTATTTACTTTCGATCCAAATCTGTCACGTTTGTTTACACACAGAAGATCCTCAAATCGCTCCACTCCACCAGTTTCAATAATATTTCCCCGCTCAAAAATCAAAGAAGCGTCATGACGTCACGCGTAACGTTTTCGTTGCATTGTGTAACAGCGCCATCTGCTGTAGGGGAGATCATAGTGATGGGCGATTTCGAAGCACGCTTCATGAGGCTTCGAAACATTTACGAATCTTTTGTTTCGATTCATTGGTTCGAGGCTTGTTTCAAATGGTTTTTTTTTCAAATGGTTTCAAACATGGGTTTCAAACTGGCCAAAGTCACGTGATTTTAGCAAACGAGGCTTCATTACGGCATAACTGTTTCGAAACGTTTCGAAAATCCGACGATTTACCACTAGGGGGAGTTGATCACAAAGACCAGTGTAGGCTATACTCTTTGGTGTAGGTGAACTCGGGTCAGTTTTATTATAAAAGTTCATAAAACATTCATCCTTCTAATACTTCCATTTTGTCTACTTTTTGTTTATAGACAGATTTAATGACAAAAATGTTCATTAAAAAGGGAGTTCGTTTTAATGATTTGTTTACCATAAATAAAAGTAAAAACTTTTAATTATGTCTTATTTAAATTAAATAATTATTTTTCTTAAAAACATATTTTAGAACAATCTTGCAACTATTTTGTAAAAAAAGTGTAAAATGTTTGGGCTTTGGACAGATCTTGCTGCTTTTACACTATTTTGACCAGCAGGTGTCGCCAGCGTGTATGGTGTTTCGAAAGCTTCGAAAAACTGAATCAATTTGCGAAGCAATTGGTTCAATTGACTCGAAGCTTCGAAAAGCTTCAAAACAAACAAAATCTTAAAATAATATATACGGTCCGTTAAAACAACAAAAACAATAATTTTACAGATAATGCTAACGATGAATATTTTAGTGTCCCCACCAACGTTATGTTATTCTTAACTCTCGCGTTAGTATCAAATTTTAAATTTGCTAGCAGTTTTAAATTCGAATTGATTTGATGGCAAATTTTTTGTTAATAACATCCGGGTAAATCGCTCTAAAGTGATATTTAATAGTGTATTATATATCAGTTTCTATACAGCTTCTCCTGTACACACAACTGATGGATCGGTTGTGTTGTTATGACAAACAATGTACACCAGATGGCGACAAACGACGCTTTATATCCTCTCAACCCTTGTAAGAGTCATTTTCTAGACTGCAAATATAAAAAATTTCGATTATAATTAAGTACAGCAAAGCTTTAGCAATCAAACTGCGAACTTATTGGACATTTATTAGGTTGCATTAACACTTTATCAAACATCCTGTAATGAAGCATATCATAAAGAAACAACAGGATGAAGAGACAAAATTAACAACAATAATAATATAATAACAATATAATAGAACATTCAGTTTGTTTTAAAATTGTGCAATTTACCTTTACAAAAAAGTAAAAACACTATGATATCGGAAAACTATGATATCTGAAGACATACTATGGAGACTGAAATTCCTCGTGCATAATGTCCCCAATATGATATGAGCCTGGAAAAATCATTTTCAAAGATTCCAAATCAACTTACAGATGCAAGCTGAATTTCATATTTCAGTAATATCATGCACAACTCAGAAAAGATTAAGGCTGAAATTCACACCAACAGCCATTTCACAGTCTTTAAACAATCCTAAACAATACACTTTGTGACTAGACTAAGAACGTACATACAAAATTTCACATAGTATATACATTATTTTGCTTTCTTGCTCTAATACAAACTGATACATTTCTTCTGAAATAAATGGGTATCAAACATTTCTGTACAGGCATTTGTGTGCTGTGCAATAGGAAACAAGTGAAATACTTTTAAAATAAAGTATTATCAAATGATCATTTATGAATAGCTGAATGTAACTAGAAGAATTTCCATTACCCTATGCAATACATAAACAGAGGTAAATGAAATTCAAGGTACAGTAAAAGTCAAAATCACAGCAGCATAAAATTCGTGTTCACAAATATACATACATGTGCAGTGTCTGTTTCATTTGCAACCCACATTTGCAAATGGGAACCACAACCACCTCTTTGGCCATGTGTTTTATGTAATTTTCTGCCTAATACAAATATCAATGCTACAAGGATATGTCTTTCCAACAACAAGAAAGAAAAACGACTAAGAAAAAGTAATACAAACCCCCAGTATTCTAAAACTGAGAATATATAAAAAATAACTGTACTGTAAACCAACTAGGAGGGAATTAGCATCACTTAGCCTCAGTCAAATGATTATATAGTTTGTACTGTTGTTTTGTAGCTACATTAGCAGAAGTCAAGAGTCATTTATCTGGTGACAGGAAAGGTGAAACAGTGCAGTGAATAGATGAATAAAACAACATTTTTACTTAATCCTTGGAGAAAATGAGGGTAAATAGAGCACTTATGTTTTTACGGTGGCAACTTTGCCGAAAATTTGAGACGCATTGTAGGCCAATGTAAATCCCAGTAGATGTGGCCTGGTTTAGTTAGCCAAACACCGTTCTTCTGCTACTGAATGCTTCTCAGCTGTAGATTATCTTGTGCAGACTGACTGGTGTCCCAGTTATCTGCTGTTTTCTTTCTAATGCTACATCCTGCTTTCATGGTACTACATTTTCTTTGATCCATCTTCAGTCAGATTATACCTAAGAGAGAAAGAAAGACTTTACAAACCAAACAACTCAACTAAGGTCTGCAATGTGTAACTGTAAGAATCGTACCATCGGGTCCATCCTTTAGAAATATCTTCACTTGACAAATCCACAAGTGCCTGTACAAAGATAATTGTGAGTTTCAATAAAAACACTGATTAAAATGATAAAGAACATATAATGGTGAGTGTTATGGTGTGTCACAGCTTTTGTTACCTTGCCAAGCAGTACTTTGTGTTTGGATAGAAGTCCTCCTCCATTCTTCACGGCGACATCCAGAGTTCTCCTGTGCAGTTCCACTATAGACACACTAAACTCAAAGCTGACAAACACAACACACAGCAAGAAAGTGTAACTATTTTGTTAATTTACTGCAGCAATGTAGTTTGTTTTGCATCTTTTAACATAGGCACGTACTGTACATGTCATTGCTCCAAAACACTGGCAGCTGCATCATACTGATTTGGCTAATATGGCTGATAACATCTTAGTTAAATAAGGACCTCCATGGTGAGGTTACCCATATACAGGTATGTGTTTGCCCTTGGGATATTTCCAGCAGCATGTGTTAAACTGTAGTTAATGTGATAAACTACATCCGTGTTTTCTCTGCTGTATGTGTGGAGAAAGAGTCTGACCACTTCATTTGAATGAAAGAAATGCAAGAATACAATAGAAACAAGAATATTAGAGTATATTTAGCACATTAGAGTAAGAATATTTTGTGTGGTATAAAATAAACAATAATAATATCTGCATTGATTTTATGGGCGTTCTGGTCTGAAAACGAGGTGTGTTCAGGCGCATTTTTGGCGCGTTGCTATTTTGAGGCAACTAAAATAGACTACGCCATTGACCAACAAAAAACCTGATCTAAAGTCAATGGCGCAATATTGTTTTTGTTATTTAATGAGCGCGTTTGTAATATGCGCCTATAAACGGGACGACAACGCAGGTTTGCTTATCATACACTTGGATGCGCAGCAGCACAAAAACGCTTTAAATACGAAAAATTAAAGGATTAAAATGTAAAAGATTATTATCAAGTCTCTTGGACATAAATGAGGATCGATTATGAGACGTCAGAAGGCGTAAAGAGCTGCTTCACTTGTAGTCTGGTAAGTAAATAAATGCTTTGCTATAAACAAATGCATCTATTTTTAAATGTTTTTTGAAATGCTACCCCACGGATGTATTGTATATGACGACTCTGTACCTGTGGATATGATGAGAAACATTTTTAAGTAATGCTTTAAAAAATAAAATAAAAAAACTCATGGCGCTGTCCGAGTGCTGAAACGACTCTGTAAATTCTTTATCTCCTGTTTGTTACAAATAAAGTATTTTTAGAATACAAACCTTTTCTTACATAAATTTTGGTGCATATCCGTTTGAAATTCAGTCCGAATCTGTTTTACGGTACAGCCAGAGGTGGTCTAAAATCCATTTCAAATCACATTTCTGGAAATCCAGTCTGACTGCTCTGATAGCATTTGTGTAGCTTTTTGGATACGTCATGCTGTCACATCATGTAAACGCAACCCCAGCGTATACTTTGGAACAATCCATTTATGACGAAATGAAAGGGGTGTTTGAGAAAGTCCATGTATTGGGGAATATTGGCTGTTTCTCAATATGTGTTCTTCAGCGATCTTGCGTCCTCGTGTCCTCGCTCTACGTCATCATTAACGGTCGAAGTTGAATTCCAATTCTCAAGAACGCAAGGACAGAGGACGCATGAAAATACCCGGATGTGTTCTTGATATCGAGGATGCATCGAGTGCAGACTTGCTGAAATCGCTTTACGCCCCAGAAGTCATTGCGGCAAAACTTCCGAGTTCGTTCTTCCAAGGTCGCCTGGCAAGACCGATCTCCACGAGGACGCAAGTCCGTTCTATGCGTTCTTGGAATTGAGAAACAGCCATAGTTTTTACAATGTCAGACAGATTGTCGTGCCAGCGCGATGTCATTGCCATAGAAACCGCAACACAGCAGAACTCTACAGGACGCACTGATCAGATCTAAACAGTTGTGACGCACAATATGGACAGTAAGTCTGTCAAATTGGATATGCACCTAAATGGATATTGTTGATAGAGTTGATAGTGTGAACAAGGTTTAAGTGCACGGAAGATGAATTTGATGAACTACGGCACGCAAAATGAGCGTGTATTACATCAAACATGGATCACAGTGCCCCCCTAATGTGTGGTTCAGTTTCTTAATTTTTACCTTTCATAATTTGCAATGTTTCTAGTTTTGCCACAGTTTACTATGTCTTCTTTTCTAGAAGTGGAGGTTTTTGACAAAAAAAACGTGCATGCACTTAGAGGGTTTTGCAGCGAAGGACAGTCAAATTTGTTAAATTACAATTAAAGTTTAAAGTAAAGTAAAGTAAAGTAAAGTAAAGTAAAGTAAAGTAAAGTAAAGTAAAAGTGACATTTGTGAAAATAAGGCATTTCAAATTTTCAATTACTGATTGATAACCTTTAATTGCCATTAAAGGGAAATTATGAAACCTAAACATGAAAGCCAGATAAAAAATGCTCATTATCATGAAAATATATCAGACGCACTTAGAGGGTTTTGCATCTGAACACCTTCATTGTAAATAATGTACTCTATTAAGCCCTTGTGTGTGTAGTGAGTTTCTTACGATTGGTCATAGACAGGGTTGAGTGTTTTCTTGAGCGTGCTGGTTTTTCTGCGGCCGCTCCTGCTCTTGTCTGGTAAGAGGTACAGGCGGATGTATGGATCTGAACCATCTTTGGTCAGTGCTATGAGGTTTCTGTCATTGAAACACACAAACCCACACGTTTCACGTGATTAACACATGCATCAAATAGACAGAAAGTCTATAATTGGACCGCTGACAGTCTTACACTTGGGAGAGTAAATCACTGATCACATCCCAAACATCTCACTAATACTTAGATTCATTGCAGAAAGAAAAAAAATTGAAACAGAAAGGAGAACAGAATGTGTGCTTTTATGTAATCTCACCTGCAGGCATGAGCCACCACAATGAGTTTGTTCCTTTGCAAGCTGTGTCGAACAGTGAGCTGAACTTCACCAAGCGGATACCGACTCAACCCAGAACCGCTGTAAAGTCAAAGAAACGAAGATGAATTTCAAAACACAAGATTACAGTGGGTTCACACAAGATGCAAGTTTAACGATTTGCACGAGAAGATTACATACAAAGTCAATGCCAAGACGCGATCAGATATGGGCCTCAAACTGGTCTTCGCCCAAGTTGCAAATATCCAACTTGAGGCAAAAATTCGCATGACATGAAGTTAAATCCCGCAAGTAATCTAGAGCGAGTAACGCGATGCCCCGCGTTTGGTGTATACATAGCATAAAAGTCATAACAGACCTGTGATAATATAACTGTGCCAAAGTGCACTGTGTCAGACACAGACTCACTTTTGCAGTTGCTGTAATCTCTGCTGCAGCTCCAGTGTGGCACAGGGCAGTGAAATGTCGGAGGCCAGACTTGGCGTCGAGTCTCTGTGAGACTGATGCTTGTGAGAGCTGCTCATGTCCAAACTGCAGACACTGTGACGTGCCTCCGCCAGCCGCACCGGCGAGCTGTCTGATCCTCGCTTTCCCTGAGGTGTGTCGAGCGGAGGGTTAGGTGAAGGATCGTGTGGCGGCTGGATGACAGTGGAGTCGCTGGTGACTTTTTGAGGTTGTGAAGTGTTACTCTGACTAGTGTGTCTGACACGGACAGATGATGGTTGACTGGATGTGACCTCCTTCTCCAAACAGAGAACCTGAGGACACAAACACGCAAGACACATAAGAGCAAATACTTAAATATATCCACTCTTAAGTCATGCTAAAACACTCCTAAACAAACTTAAATACATAATAGAGCTGGAAATCAAGGCGATGTATTGCTGCAATGTTGGGGGTAACGCATTACAAGTAATACGCATTATGTAAGGGATAATGTAGAGGCAGCCGGTAGTTATCGGGAAATAAGCCCCGACAGTGTGATCAGTCTTGTATCACACTGAAGGGGCTTATTTACTCGATAACTACCGGCTGCCTCTATATTATCCCGCTTATTACACGGCTACTTGCCACATAAGAAAAAAACTGGACATGAATATGAATTTGAAACATTTTATTGGCATATTTGTTTTAAATTAACATTTTTATCTTTCCGCAAAACTTTGCACAGATGCATAAAATGATCGTAATACCTTATTAAGATCCTCTGCTTCATACTTGTCTGTCTCCATTTTTTTCTCTTTTAGCCAGTCTTTGAGAAGTTTTAAGGCCCATTCTGTATTTTTTTTAGTGTTGGCTTCGTAGCTGTCATGCTCTATTTTGTCAAGTTCAGTCTCAGTAAGCTCTCTGTGTCTTGTCGTTTTCGTTCTTCTATCCACTGTTTAAAGGTTTTGTTTTTTCCATACATGTTAAAATTAATGTCAACATTTTCCATTCTTAATTGTGGTTGTCCAGTGTTTGTCACAAGATGGCGCCAAACAGTAATCTTTGTTGGCGCGGAGGGATTTAAAACATACAAGTAGTCCGGCTATGCGTTATTACTTTGGAGCGGTTATTATTTGAAAAGAAGGAACCTGCAAATGTCTCAACTGAACCAATCAGAATCAAGCATTCCAGAGAGCCATGTAATAAGTAATAATATTACTTTTCTGAAGTGAGTAAAGTAACGCATTACTTTATAAATGTACACATTAATATTTGAGTTACTTTTTTAAAAAAGTAATGCAAGTTACTTTTCAGTTTAATTCAATTTAAAAATAAAATAAATGTACTGAATTAAACGGAGCAAATTAATGTAGAATTATGCACTCTGTGTGCCTGAGCGGGAACAATTTGAGTCAGAAACAAAGATGGCAGGCAAGAGCTTGACATTTTTGCAATGGAAATATGCAATTTCTGAATGCAGAACTTCTCAGTCATAAAAACACCTGCAAGGCCTAAAAGAGATCAAGCCTCAGCCAAGTAAGAAAAAGTAATGCAAAAGTAACGTAAGCATTACTTTCCATGAAAAGTAACTAAGTAACGCAATTAGTTACTTTTTTGGAGAGCAAGTTAATACTGTAATGCATTACTTTTAAAAGTAACTTTCCCCAACACTGTATTGCTGTACATTGATATATGAGCAATTAAATGTAAAAAATATGTAATCTAACACATTGATTCTTGGCATGAGAATAGCAATACAAAATCGCCTCCATTTTCCCCTCACCCCTAACTAATTTCTTAATACAAGCCAAGCACAGTTTCTTTGAATCACACACATACAGAGAGAAACAGACACACCAACCCTGAGAGCCATTTTCAGTTTGAGGGTACTGCTGGGGCCAGAGTTCTGCAGGGGGAAATGCTGATTCAGCGTCATGTCCGCCTCCGTCAGCAATGAAGACAGTGCCACCCGCAAGTTACCCAGGGTGCACTTGAGCTTACTGTCCCTAACCTGAGAAACACAAACAACATCTGTGCATTTCACATAATCTGAATCATCACAAATGATCCTGAAAGTTTCTAATTATGAGATTAGGAGCATCAAGCCATAGCAATAAAAATTACAAAAATATTGCTGTAAATGATTAGTTCCCTTTCAATACGGTTCACTTCGCATTGCGTCAGTTAGCTGACGCTATGGGGGAAAACTCCTGTTTACTCCGTGACTGAAGCCTATTGGTTAACGTCTGTACAAAGTACAGACCAATGACGTTTGAACCCGCGCGCGGGATGCACACGTCCTTATATAAGCGCGGTTCAAGCGTCAGGAGCTCATATTATTTCTCCTTCAGCGCGAACCTCTCGCTGCTCCGAAGAAGAAGAAGCCTTACCTCGCCGTCGACAAAAGCCCTGCAGCGGAGTCCAGGCCTCGCGTCTTCCCCTGCCCGTTCCGGCTGAGAACCGAAGACAGCAGAATCCAGGTCTAGCGTCTCCCCTGCCGCTTTCCGGCCGAGAACCGAAGATAGCCTTCGCTTGCCGTGGTACGAGCCCTGTGCAGCGGACACATGCCTGACGAGGTCTCCCCTGCGGCCGCCCGGTAAGATCAATATTTTTAATATAAAGCTGAATGCTAAAAGAGCAGGCGCTGTTGTAATAGCGTCCAGCACAGCGGCTTGAGTGAGCCTCCCTGCTATGAATTTCCCCGAGCGCGTCACCGGTCTGGCACCTCCCACGCCGGGACCGCGCTTATATGCTTCGGTTGTCTTATCCATGTTTCGTGCTCCCCCCTGCTGTTCCTCTCTCCCCGGGATGAACACACGGCGAGCCATGAGACTAGATGGATGCATAGACAAACACACACGGACTAACCCCCCCTGTGTTCTGTCACATCGCAACCGTTCATGCTTACAGAGTCCCTTCGCTCCTCTCACATTCAGTGGCGAGATCTCTGGCACATATATGAATCCCCCGAGTGCATCGGGTGATACCGTTTATATGACGCATGGCTGTTCTGTCTGTGTTGCTGCTCCCCTCTGCCGTTCCTCTCTTGTTGAGATGAACAAGCGGGGAACCGTAAAACTAGAAAGATGCATACGACAAGCAAACACGGGCGGATCTGCCCCTGTTCCCTGTCATAGCACAGCCACTCGTGCTCCACGCTCGCGGAGTCCCTCGCTCCTTTCCCCGCAGTGGTGAGGTCTCTTAACGGCGTAGTTAGCACGCGCTCTTACGGCTCGCTGCCTCTAAATGCAGCTGTCTAGTGTTCAACGATTACAGAGCTTCATGCCCCTCCCCTCCTGGAGCGGCGCGATCTCATTCGTCTGCTCGATAGGGCGGATTCGCCGCTATTGGAGCATCAAGAACACTCATTATAAGAGCTAACCGGCTCACTATTCGTCTATACAGAGCTTCATGCCCCTCCCCCTGGAGCGGCGCGATCTCATTCGTCTGCTCGATAAGGCAGACACGCCTCTATTTGAGCGCTAAAACACTTATTATAGAGCTTTACCGGCCTGAGTCTATCTCACTTCGGAAAGCTCACGACTCGTCTGCCCGGTAATTTCTCTCTGGTTAAGACGGAATCAGAGGCAGAACGAGTTTGTTTAACATACTGAGGCCCGAATACCTCCCTTTATTCAGTCCCGTCCTATATCAGTGCGCTGAATATTGGTACATTCTTATATACCCGGTTTTTCTGCCCTTTTTAATAAACGGCAAAACCGCGGGCCTCACGGCAGACTTCCTCTCTGCGATGGGTTCAGTCTGACATTAAACCACCTAGACATACTGCTCTGCTCCGTGAGCCGTTCGGGTCACCGTCACTACTAAGGCTCGTGCAGCTGAACGGTCGAGCTCTGGTCTTCGCAGCACAGCTGCGTCGACATAGAACTGTCTGGGGGAAGAGGGTTTAAGTCGCGCCTCGGCTGGACTGCCCTGAAATGTTTTCTGTGTGCTGTTTATCCAAAACATACTGTGTAATACTGTTGGTTATGCGACCTCACTATAGTGGCGAACGGTATTGAATTCCTCTAAAAGAGTAATTTCCGTGCTTACTATACTGTGTATTGACACCCCACGGTCGTACGGTGTCTCTAAACACTTTCTCGCCTTACTGACAAGCAATCAGTAATACGCACACACGGCCCGCTGTCCATAATTCTATCGACGCTTGCCGAAAAAACCCCGGTTTGGCCATATACTGTGTATTGACACCCCACGGCTGTACGGTGTCTCTAACACCTTTCTGCCAAATTCGCTCGCAGCCCACCTCAGTTTCTCCGCTACGATGCTGACGGCGCAAACGAGCACGGTCTTACGGCTGTCATTCTCTCTTCATAGAGAGACGGCAGCCTCAGACTTTTGCATGGCTCCAAGCATTTGAATCGCGCCCTCTCCGGACGGCCACTCAAAAGCTTACAGCCAAGCGGTTTATGACGTTTTCGGCCATACAGCTGATTTATATCAGCGGATCCAAAGACGCTCACACCTCCGCTCCGCTCCAATACTCGGAGATATTAAGGGTAATATCAACCTGAAGTGAGCTTGCTACCCGCCACAATAAGTTTCAAAGCGCGCGCACAGTCAGACGCGCGGCTTCTCGTTTAAGACGGGCTCATGTACCCCTCTAACGAGCCTCAGAAAGCTGAATATCGTGGCATTCGGTTCATAAGTCCACTTCAGTTTGACTAAGCAAAGGTCCCGCCCCGAGCTGACGGCCGGGAAGCTCATGCTTAAGTTACACACAGCTGCATGAAGTGCTACCATTACGAGATCGCCAGCATCTGCTGTGGGTTGAACACGCTTTACGACGGCAATCAGCCTTCGGCGCGTGGAACGCCCGTTTGTCTCATATCAATCACCTTGTACTGTACATACGGTCCATTAAGGGGATGATTTTAGCACTGCGGCACTTTCGACCATGTTATTGTGATAATGCGGTCGGGCAAACTACGGTGGTTTCATTATTTACCGAACCAGACCGAGATCTCGCTCCCTGTACAAGCTGGCGAGTCATCTCCTTTATAAACTCATTGCATCGCTTTATAAGCTATGTTCAATCAGAGTGATACGCATCTCGTGCTTAAACTACCAAGATGCAGACTATTAACCCGTTACGATGGGCGTGCGGAGATTGCATCCGTGGGACACGACCTACATTACGTGCCTTATAACACGTTGACACGAGCTGCTAGGACCCCTTTCGCGAGGCGTCCTTATGCAAAGTCTGATCTATTCTGTCTAGTGACAGCGAGAGTCTTCCTCCCGCGAATTGTAGGTGGAACAGCTTTCTCCTCACTACAGAGGCTCGTGCACGGCGGCTTTCTCCCCCTGCGTATAATATATATATATTGTGGCGGTGATAACAGCGAACCACGCTTTTATGACCGACCATTTACTTTATTCATAAGTCTGTCATTTCTCAGATGCGGACGGTGCCCGAGGCGCAGCGCTCTGGAACTGTCCAAGGTCCTGTATGACAGATACGTCTGACGTACATCAGACGATCAGCTGTTCATCGGCGTCACAGATCACTCACTAGCGCACCTGTCAATACAGGTTATTATGGATCGTTGACGTTATCACCTCCCGTGACAATGAAGTCTACTCCATGTATGGATTAGATCCTCGGGCATGGTCTTAGAAGTTTCTCATTTGACATTTGTGACACGGCCGGCTGGTCCCCGCCGTCCACGTTGTCAGTTTACAGCTTCTACATCCCTGCTTCGCGCACTACTGAGGTTTGTTGCATTAAAGGTGCGCCGCGTAAGCTCACCTGTATGCACGATATGGGTTTTAATTATATGCGTCCACCGTGCGCTTAGAGAAGCTCACATATGCACGCTATAACATTTCGGTATACACTAAAGATGCGCTCGGAAAAGCTCATCTGTATACACGGCTGTGACACATACATACATTGTTGTTCATCTGTGTACGTTCACGGTGCGTTGAGTGCCCACCGTACGTTCATCAATCATATCTGTACGCATTCACGGCGCGTTCTGTGCATTGATTTATCTATACGCATTCACGGTGCACTAAAGGGTTCACCCGTGTGCGCACAACTTATTATCAGAACACATGACGGCGCGCTTGAGAATCTTGCCGGCCTGTGCATTATAACACTCTGATTCATCTATATGCATTCACGATGTATTCAAGTGTTCACCTGTGCCCGTGCAATTTATAGTCAATACACATTTACGGCGCGCTTGGACAGCTCACCGATCTGTGCACTATAATACTATCTATATGCATCCCGATGCGCTCGAGGGCGCACCTGGGTTCACACTATTGTGGTATCTGTATAATCCCACGCTACGAACCGTTCTGCCGCATATAATAGTCAGATCGGCCGTTCGTGAGTTTCGCAGATCACTCACTATGTATGTGTGTTGCTTACAGTGGTTATTTAGATGGATCGTTGAAACCATCGCACTGGCTCACGCCCCTCTGAGCTATGTCCTATATAGAGCCCACTCTGTGAGAGTTTGGCTTTTTCATGGACTTGGTCTACAGGGGTATCTATATTTGATATCTGCTACACGGCCGGCTGGTTTTCGCCGTCTACGTTGTCAGATTGTACAGCTTAGACGTCCCTGCCCTACGAGCGCAGGTTCTCTCGGCTTAATCATGCACGCTCATGTGTTTTATGTGTACACCACGGTGCGCTCAGCGAGCTCACCAACGTGACTCTGAATTTACTTATCTCGCACACCCGCGGCGCGCTCGGTATCTCGCCGTCTTGTGCTATGTTATGTGCCCCCGGTGCGTTTAAAACCCCACCGTGTGCGCGTCAACATTTTATATGGTGCTTACACATTGCTTAAAGCTGTGAATATGCCGGGTATAGGGCCACACGCAGTGTCTCTCCGGTAAGGCACTTCTGTACGTTGTGTATGCACGGCGTGATGGGATTACGTTCCCCCACAGCGTCAGCCAACCGACGCAACGCGAAGTGAACCGTATTGAAAGGGAACGCTTAGGTTACTCACGTAACCCCGGTTCCCTGAAATAACGGGAACGAAGCATTGCGTCACTTGCCGTGCTACAAACGTCTACGCAGCGAGTGTATTCGGCTGCGCGCTTCAGTCGAATAATATGAGCTCCTGACGCTTGAACCGCGCTTATATAAGGACGTGTGCATCCCGCGCGCGGGTTCAAACGTCATTGGTCTGTACTTTGTACAGACGTTAACCAATAGGCTTCAGTCACGGAGTAAACAGGAGTTTTCCCCCATAGCGTCAGCTAACTGACGCAATGCTTCGTTCCCGTTATTTCAGGGAACCGGGGTTACGTGAGTAACCTAAGCGTTCCCGAAAATGAAAATTTTTTAACCAACACTGGCCAATACAGCAATAAATTTTACATTAAAGATCTACACTGTGATACAGAAATGATACACTAAATATACCGTAAGCAGTTCAAATGATTTATCATACACTGGCATTTAAGCGGAGTGGTCTCTTCTAGAATACCTCAAGTTCCAGTTCCTGGGTGCGAGGATTGTTAATAAGGAATGAAAAGGCCTCCTCCCACAGTGGCTCACTTGTTTTATATCTCACCTGAAACCACAGAAGCAAAATGCAGCCCAGGACTTAATATACTTTCACATGATCATTTGTTTTCTTTTATATTGCCAGTCTCAAGCAGAATAAAGGTAATAAATAAGCTTTACCTTGCTCGTGTGTGTCTTTTGCCCTACGGTCAATTTGACAAAAGGGTTCGGATCTATGCTCACTTTCTTCCCAGACTGTAGAAACACACTTAGTTGCATGACACAATCATTTAGTCAGTAAACTTTAAACTGTATTAACTCTTATTATAGTTTAATTAAATAGTAAATTGTTAGAATATACTAATCTATAGAAATCTAAATCCCGGGAATGTTTTGTAATCCTGCAGGATTTGGGATTGAGAAAACAGGTAAAAACAAAGATGGAAAATGTATATTAATTTAAAAGGTTTTAATTAAAAAGGTATATCTATCAAATTGATTTCAAATCCATGCAATGGTGAATGAGGGAAAACCCCTGACAAGAACAGTATTCAAGAATGTTATTCACAAAAGACAAACAAAAAAAAAATCACAAAAGTGAAATCGTGCTCAGTGCCCAGATATTGAATGCTGTGCCTGTGATGCAAGCCACTATATAACTGCATGCGTTTGATTAATGTACCTTTAGGCCTTTATAAGGGGGTTTGAGGCCATCGGGGTTAAATTCAAGAGGATTGGTCTTTCCAGAGGAATGGTTGAGAAAAATTGAAAGCAGGATAGTTAATAAAAGAGGACAAGCAGGCACAATAGGACCGATCTCATACACATACATTCATACAAATCAGTAAGGTCAAAAATTCAGTGAGGTCTTGGCCTAATGACAGCAAAAATTGTAGTCACTACATTTTATTCACTGCATTACATTTCCCATCAAGCAAAAGAAAAAAATTGAGTAATTTTTTTTTATTTTCAACTGCTCACAAGAATAGAAAAGGCCTTAATAATCTGGTGATATTTTGGCCTCCCCTTCTTATTCTGTTTGCTAGCTCCAGATCAGGAAATGTCAATCACGTGTCTAAGACTGACCAAGCTGTATTTAGACAAAACATATGACTGCGGAGTCACCCAAGGTAAAAATACATAGATGAACCAAAACTATAAAGACTATGATAGTCAAATAAATATTGTGGTTATATTTGAAGAGTTTGGTTCCAAAACACAATAAATCCATTTTGACAAATTTTGGTAAAAACGTGTTTTCTATACCAAGAAAGTGACAAGATGAAAACCACTATTTTCTGTTACAAACTTTCACATAGCATCTTTAGGTTATAAAAACATAAAAAATTCAATCCATAACTTGATTTTCAAAGATTTATTATAAAAACAAATTATTTTTTCCACAAAATGCAATAAATCTATGACAAGTTTTTTTTTCAAAATGCTATAAATCTATTCAATCAATAGCCTATATAAATGTGCATTCATCTTTGCCATTTTATATCCATTTAGTTGAAGAGTTGTATACACTGATTAAAAAAATAAACATTAAATGGCATTAATCAAAACACTCACTTTGTCATTGTTTTGTTTTTGTTTGTTTGTTGATCACGAAGTACAAAGTAGATGAGCAAAACTAGGATTCTGTGTACTCAATGCATCACCATTGTTTGTTTACATTGCGTTGAATGGTGCGCTGTAATTTGTGGAGCGGATTCATTGCATTCTCTAAAAAAGTAGGAGTGGCATTTATCGCATTTTGGGAAAAAGGAAGAAAAGATGACAGAATAACGCGGCGGATATTGGATTTTGGCGAAAAATTAAGAATTTACTTTTAAATACTGATCTAATATAATACTGATTCTGGCAGTAACACTTTTTTTTCCAAAAATGGCATTTATCGCGTTTTGGAACCAAGCTCTTAATTTTATTGAATAGGAGAGAGATCAAATCTATAAAATGGGACTTTTACATCTACTTTAATTTTCTTGAACAAACTAAACATAGCACACATGCCAACAGGAACGAGTGGTAATTCACATGCACCAATTCAACATCCTGTTTTTCCACTTAAATTCCTTCAGTGGATGAAATGTTTAATCACACTGTTAGTTTATCAAGACCTGGAGATCTAGGATGCAGATGATTGGCAAACTCACAAATACATTTCTACAGAGAGAATCAGAGTTCTCACAAAAGACCAGACCAGATGCCCTCCTCTCCTTCAGGTTTCCACATCCAAAGCTGCCCTCAAAGACACTCTTTTAGTAAAGGAGGAAGGCATAATGACAACCATGAGACTATATGACCTCTTATTGTAGTTCTCAGTCATAGCAAATCCAATGTTTGAATGATTATGAGTGTCAATTAAACATCAAATATGTATTATAAAGAACAAAGAAATATATATTTGATTTTTATGCTATCATATACTCATTTTGGAAGTGTGAAAAAATACATTTCTTCACACTATATTCATATTTAACAAAAACTAAACCCCACAGAACATATTATCTATGAAAGCATGCACGAATGAAAGACGTCCTTCTTCGGAAATCAGAACACATCAGATCTTAAGAAATCAGATCACACTAGGACATCAGATCGTATGAGCATGTACACGAAGAAAACTTTTTAAGAAAACTTTTCTTACTGGCAAACTCCTTGCAGAGTCGAGGTAAACAACTAGCAGAGCTGAAGATAGATTGTCATTGGCCCTTATGGTCCTCATAACCTAATGAGAAAACAGACGAAGATAAAGATTATTAAAGGCTAAGCAAGTGTTTGTTTTATCTATTTGTCATCAATGTTGTGCATAACTTGATCTAGTTTCTCAGCATTTGGGTACAATGACAGCCACTCTAATCTCAGATGAAGCTTGCCTGTAGCAACCTCTTCCAAGTCAAACCACTGTAGAGAAGCAATAAATCATCAATGTAACAGAATGGCAGCTATGATTACACAGTTTAGTATGCATAAAATGTCAAAAGTATGCTTTCATCATTACTTGGTGTTTTATTCAGTCCAAATTAAATAGTGAAAATTAATCAAGTGAAGGGATGTGAGCTGTAAACTGGAAAGTGTATCTGTAGCACAGCTGGACATTGTGTTAGCAACTTAAAAGTTGTGGTGGGGGTTTGAGTGCCAGGGAACACACGTATTTATAAAATGTATACCTTGAATGCACTGTAAGTTGCTTTGGATAAAAGCGTCTGCCAAATGCACAAAATGTAAAATGAAATGTAAATAAGGAATAGCTTGGAATGAGACTGTGACTGTATTACCTCATCAACCTTCTGCTCCTTATAAAGCTCACTCAAGTCAATCATAAGACTGGAAACAAAATAAATAAAAGACTTTAAATACATCTCTACAGTATAGCAAGGTAAACAACTACTATTTCAACTACATAACGCACCTTCCCAAGAAGTCATCTTTGTCTGGGTCTTCATCAAAGAGCTCAATTTCAAGATGTTGTCCTGAATGTTCATATACTAATGCCTGACCATAAAACAAATACAAATACATGCTCAGATTTTAGTTGCTAGACAAACTGTACTGCATATGTGTTTCACTGTTTATGTGCTATATTTACCTCATACACCTCATTCCACTTGGGATCCAGACATTCTTTGATGGTCTTGCTTCTGAAGAGCTGGTTGCAGACCAGCAGCATGCCATATGGATCGGATTTGCCTTTAATAAGACCTCCCAAATACGTATCCTTAACTTCTAGATTTTGAGCTTCGAGAAAATGAATCCTTAGAACTCCCTGATGAGAAAGAGTAGAAGAAATGCAATAAAGACAATAGAGATGCTGAATAACATAAACAAACATATATAGATGTGAGTGTTCACCTTTGCCATGGGAAAGCGGAGTTGTTCAAGTTTAACCTCACCAATCAGTGGTACAGTGATCCTGTTGGGCAGCACCATATAACTGCTTATTATATCCTGAATCATGTGGTCGGAAAAGCCACTGCAAATGAAGAAAAATGACTATGTAGTGACATTATTTTCTAGAACTGGAAAGCCGAAACACAAACAAAACTCATTTTTCAGTGGTGCCTGCAAGAAAAATAAAAAAATTAGAGATGCACCGATAGAAAATGTCTGTACACTGATATAACAATACTATTAGATACAGATTTTGCTTTTTACTCCTCGTTTAAAAGTATTATGTTGTAAAAACCAAGAAGTGCAGACCCTACAAACTAAAATTCTCTTTTCCCCAATTTAAAATGATCACACAGCATGAGTTTTTCCACCCTTTTGATTGCAATAGCACCTATATTGTTGCTAAAAACAATGTTATGTCGTGTATTTGGTATTATACAAGTGTTTCCGCAGTTTATGGTTCAAAAAACACATCATTTTCCACATACGGTACATTTTTGTTGCTCCAGATATCCCTGCCTACACAAAGCTCATCGATCTGAAAAGCACGGTGTCCCAGTATGTTGTGATTGGCCTGAATACCTCTGACGTCAGCCAGAAATGTGACGCTCTTTAATGAATTAAATGTTTTTAACAGAAACCCCTTACAGGAGTAGCTGAGTGATGAAGTGAAACTAAAGGGTTAAGTTAATAAACACAAACCAAAGCGCTTTCTACATGAAGCACTCTACATAATATTAAGCCTTTATACAACATAAATGTACAACGTGCATCTATCTCCATAAAATGCAAGATTTCAACTAAGTTTTCAACTAAGTTATGTACAGAAAGTTAACTCCCTTTGAGGATGTGCATCATAAACAGCGCGCTTTTAAACACGTCCAGTCAAAGCAAAAGCTTCATAACATTAAGCAGCTTTAAGTCTTTTGCTATCATTTTAGCGATTAGCTGTGTCGTGTCGTCCCCTTACCTGTTATCAGTCAAAATGTAATGTAAATGCTCGTATGGCTCTCTCTCTGGTATTTCTTGACATTTGATGTTTAAATATGAGATGATAACCCATTGAACGTTTGACGGCTCTGTACATTTTGCACCTGACTGACTGTATTTCCAAAAATCACGGCATCCTTTTAAACCATAGCGCCTCAGTGATGTGAGGAGTGGCCGGCTTCACGGGATCAGCGGGCTGCACCGCACTGCGCGGATCGGCGCTTTGCTGCAGCGCGGGTGCACGGAATTATCTGTTTGTTTTTGAATCATGCATGCTAATGTTACTGATGTCATACGCCGGTCTGCGTAGCTCGACATGACGCCAAACACGCATCTCCAGACCCAGTCTTTACTACCAGATGCGCTTGTAACGCTAACCAGCCATCCAAATGCCGCCATATCCATAATAAATAAATAAATAAACACACATGATCATCGTTTTCGTGATCGATCATCGATGCCACTTTCGAGTACCCGAGCAATCGAGTACTCGTGCCCATCCCTTTTAGTAAATGTACTTATCTCGCAATAGTTTGCCTGTACGGAACAAAGCATTCACATAACTCGTCTGGGTAATATACTAATGCCGCAATAGCTAGCCTGTCTGAAACCATGAAGATATTAAACGACAACACTGTGTGACACTTGCATTACATGCGAACGGCCCCTACGCTAATAGGATTTTGTTTCTCTCTCCATGTCTCGTCCTTGATCCCGAGGACATTGAGATAAACAGACCCATTTCCGGCTGCCGTGAAGTTCAATACACCACTGATCTACTGTGCCTGACCAACGACCACCGGTGGAACCTGTTTAATCTCCTTATCTGTTTACTTATTACATATACAGTTTATATATTACATGTTGTGTTCAATAAAAACATGAAAACGTACAATGCTTGTGCGGTAATAGTTTAAGCAGACTGTGTTTCTCTGTTGTTGTGACTTAGATGAAGATCAGAACACATTTTATGACCAATTTATGAAGAAATCCAAGTAAGCCCAAAGGGTTTACATACTTTTTCTTTCAACTGTATTTCCCAAGTTTTTTTTCCTCCTAGGACTAAAAATGTCGGGAGTTTTTTCTCCTAGGGGGGTTTTCAACCCGGGGAGTCAGTCGACATTGGCTTAACTTAGAACCCTCTTCTATAAGTTACATTATTAATACACTCACTTGTAAATTTTATTCATAGCCGATGTATTTTGCTAATTATGTTGTCTGTCGATCTTTCTGTCTTTTCCCCTGCTTCTATTAATGTAAAGCTGCTTTGAAACAATAAACAATTTGCCTGTAGAATATCACAATACATCAGATACTTGTCTCTCATGACTATTTCTGACTTTTTGATATAAAAAAGTGCAGTATCACTAATAATAAACCCCACCCTCAATATCTATATTTTACAAAGGCTCATCTGCTCATGTAAAAAATATTGATTGAACATCAGCATAAAGATATTTTATATGTTTCATAAGATCTGCACAACCAACATTTAACTTAACAGTATACACAACCATTGTGTTTGCCTGTGCATTTTGCCTGTCGCAGCACAAACATACTATGACCTTGCAGAGAAAGAAGCACAAACAAGAAGAGATGCAACAGATAAAATTCCCACATGCAAGGTAATGTATCCCCCCCCACACACACACACACACACACATACCCCATTTAATCCATCTCCTGGTCCCTAGGCAGCTCTGAAAACACTGCAGTTCTGCTTTCTTAAGTCATCAGTATCATAAGGGAAAATGCCTAACTCAAAAATACAATTCAAAGATTCTGTGCAATAACACAAGCATCTTCCTCTCTTTGCCTTTTGTTAATAATTAATTAGAAATTAACAATCAAATGTCAAATGGATAAAGCAGTGTAAATGTCAGCACCACTGCAGTCATACAGTTAACCCTTAAGTATTTTCAGTGGCTTTAATTAAAAGTTATATTAAAAATTTTAAATAGTTCAAACTTACTTAGAATGCTTCAGCATGGAGATTACACAACAAAAATCAACGAAGTATGCCCTATGGCCTAAAAGGGCTGAAAAAAATCACCAGCCAGTGTTGGTCAAAAGTCAATAAAATTGAATTACTTTTAGTTTGTTTTTCAGTTACTAATAATGCAGCAATAATAAATACACATGCATAGCACTTACAAATTTAACAAACAACACCTTTAAAAGGCAAAGTTCAGCCTCATTAACTGTTTCTGCATTGTTATTCATAGTTCAATGTTAAACCTCAAGCCCAGCAATGACTGGCAAGCAGACCACTAGAGCTTATGAGTAAATCAATTTAGTCTACTTCCAGGAACCCTAATCATCTACACAAAATTAAACACAAGACACAAAAAGAGACACAGAATGCTGAACCTGACTTACAGGAATAGTTGCAAACAATGTATCCACATACAAAAGCTTGAAGCTTGTTTGAAACTTTATAATAAAAACTAGGCATTTATTGATTGGTATATGACAAAGAGCTCAACAAGTGCTTAGTCTGTAAAGTAAACTTGAGTAACAACCTTCAATTACTCAAGTAAATAAAAGCCTTCGCAAAGGTGTCCATAATTGGACATAATCTTAATTACGCAATAAACGCCGCAGATGGGTTCCGTACAAGGAAAATATGATAATACAGTGCCTAACAAACTTATTAGACCACCACCAAGGGTGGTGCCACAGCTGCCCTAAATGAACAGTATTGGTGATTACCAAAATCATTTTAATGTTTCTGTAATGGTAAATCCAGCAGTGTGTCTAAGTGACTACAACACTGCCAGAAGGGCATTAAAAAAAATCACGTCATGTTTTAATGAGTTACAGTTATTTACTTGCAGTACTTAAAGGTGCAATGTGTAATTTTTAGAAGGATTTCTTGACAGAAATGCAAAAAATTATACAAAACTATATTATCAGGGGTGTATAAAGACCTTTTTAAAATGAACCGTTATGTGTTTATTGCCTTAGAATGAGATATTTTATCTACATACACCGAGGATGCCATTTTGTGCCGCCATTTTTCTACAGAAGCTCTTAACGGACAAACTTTTTTATTAAGTTGTCTCCAACAGTGACATGTTTGTCCTGTGTCGGCTACCGTAGCTTCTCTATGCATTTCAAAAGCAAGGGGTGAGCTGTGAACTGAGCTGTTGGTTGCAATTTGCAACCTCACCACTAGATGCCGCTAAAATTTACACACTGCACCTTTAATAGAAAATAAGTTGTAATGGTTAAAATGTTCCACTGCATATATAATTTTATTATGACATATTTTTACATTTATACACGAAGAGCAGATGCAAAATGCTTTAAGTGCGTCTGACATAATTTCATGTTACTAAGCTTTTTTTTACTCTTAATGGTGCCTAAAAACTGGTATATCTCAATGCCCAGAGGGCTGGATTAAGTGCATTTGATTGGAAAGTATTTAATAAACGTATAGCACCTGTCGAGAGCATTCGGTTACAATCAATATCTAATTTTTGAGGGAGGTGGCATTTAGCGGCTTTTGCATCTGAACTCTTCACATTTTAAAAGCATAAGGGCTCTATCTTACACCCGACGCAATGTGGCGCAATGCAACGCAATGCGCGACGCAAGTGTCTTTTGCTAGTTTCCACCCTGCGCAATTATCATTTTTACGTTTAGCGCCACGTTGTTTAAACAGCAAATGCATTTGCACCCATGGGCGTTCTGGTCTGAAAACAAGGTGTGTTCAGGCGCATTGTTGGCGCGTTGCTATTTTGAGGCAACTAAAATAGACTACGTCATTGACCAACAAAAACCTGGTCTAAAGTCTAAAGTCAATGGCGCAACATGTTTTTTGTTATTCAAAGAGCGCATTAGTAATATGCGCCTATAAATGGGACGACAACGCGGGTTTGCTTTTCACATACATGAATGCGCAGCAGCATAAAAAAGCTTTTAAATATGAAAGATTAAAGGATTGAATGTAAAAGATTATTATTGAGTCTCTTGGACGTAAATGAGGACCGATTATGAGACGTTAGAAGGCGTTAAGAGCTGCTTCACCTGCAGCCTGGTAAGTAAATAAATGCTTTGCTTTAAACAAATACATCTGTTTTTAAATGTTTTTTTAAATGCTACCTCATGGATTTATTGTATATGATGACTCTGGATAAGTTACATTATTAATGCGCTCACTTTTAAAGTTTATTCACTGTGGATATTGTGAGATGAGAAACATTTTTAAGTAATGCTTAAAAAAAACTTGTGACGCTGTCCAAGTGCTGAAACGTGCGGAGAGCCGTTTGTAAATTCTTTATCTCCTGTTAGTTACAAATAAAGTATTTTTAGAGTACAAACCTTTTCTTACATACTTGTAAATTATTTTTGATGATATTGGATAGCCATACATTTAAAGCAATTAAAAGCCTCCTTTTTTACTTCCATGACTAAAAGAAAACGGGTTTTAAAGGTTTTAATAAAAAAATAAAAATTTCAATACAAGTGTAAAACAACACAATTATTTAACATTAATCTTAAACTGGGGATCTTCTTCCTCCGCTTAGTTTTTTAGTTTACAAAGTCCGTCATCTAAATAGGGATTAGACATAGCGCCAGCGCAACATGCTTTTCAAGGGGATGAGAGCTGAGACTCTCATTGGTTTATTGCACGTTACGCCCAAAATACTCCCATTACTCATTAAAAAATAGGACCAACCCTTTTCGACCATGCGCTCGGCGCACAAACCATTTTTCCCGTCGTTAAATTAGCAAAAGTGGATTCGGACACGCCCATTTAGATGTTGCGCTGTGCGCTTTAGACAATGCGCTTAGATTGTTAAAATAGGGCCCTACATCAGCATATGTGTTCATTGGGTTCAAACCCATTTGCACTGCTAACACAATGCTTTACTGATCTATAAAGGAGATTAATTTAACATTTACTAAAGCTCCCTTGGAAAGTATTAAAATACTAAGCAGTTGAAATTATTTTACCCTTTGTATCTATCCATTAAGGCTCCCCTCCCAACAGTTCCTCACTTCTTTCAGCCATACTTGGTTTATTGGTTTTAACGGTTTTATTGCAAATCATGTGTGTAATAAAAAAAACATCAGGGATTGTACTGGAAATGTTGTACTGGAAATGTTAACTAGAAATTATAGCACCAGGACAAACATAACTCTTTTTATCGATTTGGATGCCAAGCTGATGCAGTTAACCAAACATCTTTTTATTAAATGCATAGCATTCTCTGGGACTACAATAACCTAAAACCAATCCATTACAACCACTACATATTATTTTTATGGTGCATGAGCTGATATTAGATCGATTTGTTCTTCTCCAGTTCTCAGTTTTAAACAGAGCTATATGATGTAAGAAACCTGACTGACACCGGAATAGCGCTTCTTTGCACTAAAGAGCCTAAGAAAAACCAATAAACTTTAATAGTCCAAGACAAAGCACTCTGAACTCGAATGCTGCAGTGCTAATAACCATCAGCTAATGGTGCTTTTGTTTGCTACGCCTGCAACAGAGATTAAAAATATGTGCTTTTAAATAGCCTACAGTAAAATAAAGCATAGCTTTCTTTTTACACAAGACAATATAGACAGAGAGGCTACAATTATAATACAAATAAAATAATACAAACTAAATCTATTTAGTTTTTCGTCTATTAAGTAGTTAAACTGCTTAAATCAAGCACACTTATTAAACCGTGCCACTGACTGGAAGAAAGCTGCAGCACCAAATCAGCATTAAAACCTGATATCTGATGACAGCAAATGAAGAACAATCTTTTTAAAAGTACCACCCTGCCGACAGAGCATCCCTGCTCACATCAGCCTGTTAGAGAGCAGCTCGAGCTGTGCAATTACTCACCCGCCTGTGTGTGTGTCTGCATTATCAGCACAACACAAGGTTCAACAGTCATGAATCTGATCTAACTTTCTACCGCAGACAGAATCTTACAACAGCACATTACAGATTCATCCTCTAATTTGGCATAATAATGGCCTTTCCAATATTTATCTTTCAGTTTAAAATAAGCCATCTGAAAACAATCAATGTTTGTTAATGTGTGTAATAACTGTAATGTAATTGTAGTACAATGCAATAAACTGCTACACCTCAAAATCCATTACGCTATTGATACAGATATTTATGATCAAGTTGTTATAGTTGCAATTCATTCAATACATTTAAAAACAGCTCCAAGTGTTAACAAGTCTACACTGATTTATCTACTGCCTCTGAGCAACAGTGACTAAGTTACATGCACCTTCATAATGCGATGATAATGAGATTTTGGAAATATTGCAATTACACTTCCTCTCATGTAAACACAATACTTTGATCAAAATAATGTGATTAAGCTCATAATATAAGCCAGTATAACCTTATTAAAGTCTTCCCGTAGTCAATAATTTGATCATTTAAACACATCTTTGAGCATCATAAAAGGTAGGACCAGTCTGAGAGACTTTTATAAAGAAGCTAAAAGCAACTTTCAGTAAAGTCTAAGAATTCTTAAAGGAATAGTCCAGTTTTATAAAAACTTATTTGAAGCTGCGTTGAAACTGCAATTTTAAAGGGACACTGCACTTTTTTGAAAATATACTAGGGGTGTAACGGTACGCAAAAATCACGGTTCGGTGCATACCTCGGTTTTGAAGCCACGGTTCGGTTCATTTTCGGTACAGTAAGGGAAAAAAGGCAAACATTACAGGCGCTCTAAGCGAATTGACGCGTTTTAGACCATAAAACATTTTTTGTTACATACAGCAAACATCTCCTCACTATCTGCTTGCTGCCTGTCCGGTGATCAAACTGTAAAAAAAACGCGATCTCTGTAGACAGCTCAGGCTCGACAAACGGCAATATCAACATAGTGGCCAAACCTAGCACAACAAAACATAACAAAGTGGTCCAGCCAATAAACGACAAGAAGGATTTGGGGGTGGGGGTTGGGCGCATTCATGAAAGCACGGACGGGAGAGGGAGGGGGAGGCTTTAGCTACGCTCCGTTTGTTTGAAAACAGTTCAAACATCAACAGGAAGTGACGTCGCACATTATTCGCTTAGAGAGCCTTTAAACTGCAAGTTGTTTATTACTAACTTTTTTTACAATTTGTTTACACTTTTTTAAACACTTTTTATTAAAATATAATACATAAAATATATATAAAATAAAAAAGAATAAATAAAATAGTACTGAAAAGTTCTCCACTAAATAACATAGTTTTTTACATTATTTTATAACAGTAGGTAACTTTTTCTTATCTTTCTCTTAAACATTTTCTACTAAAACCTTGCACTAAACTAAAAAATTCAGTTCCTGAATACATTTATGAACTATTAGCCTACATTTTTGCCACCAAAAACATTTTCTGGTTTATTACATCAATAATCAAACGAATTTACAACTAAGTAAATAAAAATCTTTCTGCGGGCCGAATTATGTTTGACAGAAGACTTTCGCCACTTAAGACGTTCGTGTGGAAACGCACACAACATATTATGTTCCACCTATGTTCCGCGCACAAAAGATTGCATTCGGCCATTCGGTGCACATGTCCGAAATGGTCCGGTACGAATACACGTACCGTTACACCCCTAAAATATACTCATTTTCCAGCTCCCCTAGAGTTAAACATTTGATTTTTATCGTTTTGGAATCCATTCACCTGATCTCCGGGTCTGGCGCTAGCACTTTTAGCATAGCTTAGCATAATCCATTGAATCTGATTAGACCATTAGCACCGCACAAAAAAATTACCGAAGAGTTTGGATATTTTTCCTATTTAAAACTTTTTAAGACCCTTCTGTAGTTACATCGTGTACTAAGACCGACAGAAAATTAAAAGTTGCGATTTTTTAGGCAGATATGGTTAGGAACAATACTCTCATTCTCATTCACTCTCATTTTCAACCGGGGAGTCAGCGACATTGGCTTAACTTAGAACCCTCGTCTATAAGTTACATTATTAATACGCTCGCTTTTAAAGTTTATTCATAGCCGCTGTATTATGCTAATTATGTTGTCTGTCGATTTTTCTGTCTTTTCCCCTGCTTCTATTAATGTAAAGCTGCGATTTTCTAGGCAGATATGGCTAGGCAGGGAGCTACACTGCGACCAAAATGGTCGCATATGCGACCTTTTGAACTGCCGTTGCGACCCTAATTTTTAATGGGTCGCAAATGTGCTACCTAATGTTTTAGACAAATATTCTATGATTTACTATGAGCATTTATTTATTATTATATATCATATATAAAGAGAAATTTGGATTTTAAGAATACGTTGTATAACGTGCTCTGAGCCATCAACACGTTGGCTTCACTTTGCATGAAAGCACGTCGTGTCTCTCCCTATCAGTGTGCGTTTGCGTGCTCAGCTGTTTCTCAATGAATTGGGTGCGACGCAAGCGCAGTGTCTTCCATGTTTCTGAACTTGAGCAGAGGTTTTTCTTCATTGAGGACGCGGGACCCGTATGGTTCCGGGTTTATATTTTAAATGGTCTGTCGGGTCCGGTTAGGTCCTAGTTTAATTACTTTGGGTCCCAAGTCTGATTAATATTGAGTTTATAACCCGAGTCAATCGGAAAACGGCCATGAGCGCTACCGCGCTAAAGCTCGAGTGCAGTTTAGCGTGCCTTCGGTTTCTATGGCGATGGTTCTTGTTACGACCACGCGCTGCGTTTTCTTTCTCACATGTTTTTAATGATCTTATTATTAATAAACCATATATTTTCTAAAACCATATCCATATTAAGTTTGCACAGACATTGTAGCAAAAAAGCAGTGCTAATGTCAAGCCCATTGCACTAAACGAGCAAAGCAATGTAAAGTCTGTCACCGGGACAGCAAGTAGTGAAATAATAAGTGGATTAAGCTTTTTAAATCGGCAAGAGAGAAATAGAAAGATACAGCAGAAGCAGTAAAAGTGCCTATTTAATGGAAATTATTACCATTATAACATCAGTCATAACATCAGTCACATTTATAATCTATAGACCTGCACTGTCTATTAATATACTATACATAGTATTGTATTATATTGAGTTTGATAAAAGGGGTCTAATTGCTTCATATATCAGTGCAAAAACAGTAAGTGTTTTCGTGGTGCTTTGACAAACAGTGTCAGCTTTGTTAATGGCAAAGAAAGTTTGGAATGGTTAGATTAATGAAATATAATGTGAAATTAATATTAATTTTCAATAAATCAAAGTATTGTGTTGTGTCACATTATTAGTTCTTCGTCACATGTATAGTAGACCATTATTTGTCAGTGGGTAATGATTGCCCTTTTTACCGGTTACCACCACCAAGTAAATTTCAGATCTGTGGGAAACACTGACTGCAACGTTTAAGAAAACAAGGCGGCATGTGGTTTAAAAGATGGCAAGTAAAATAAAAAGCATATCTGTATGCAATACAGTTTCATTATTGTTCATTATTATCCAGAGCGCCTTAATATAACTTGAAAAAAATATGTGCGACCAAATCATATTTTGCGCTAGTAACTGAAGAAGTTGGTAGCGCAAGTGCCACCAGTGGAAAAAGTTAGTGTAGTTCCCTGCTAGGAACTATACTCTCATTCACTCTCATTTTCAACCCGGGAGTCAGCGACATTGGCTTAACAAAAATGTAAAGCTGGTGTAATAATCAAGGACTTTGCTGCTGTAACATGGTTGCAGGAGGCGCAATGATATTACTCAGCAGCCATAAAAACTGTATGCTACAGTATGCTAAAAGTGCTGGTACCAGAACCGGAGATCAGCTGAATGGATTCCAAAACAGTAAAAAAATCAAATGTTTAACTCTAGGGGAGCTGGAAAATTTGTATATTTTCAAAAAAAGTGGAGTGTCCCTTTAAACTGCATTGAAACTGTAAACTGTTGGGGTTCAATAGAGTCTATTAAATTTCCTGGAATGTTTTCCTAAAAAAACTTAATTTCTTCTCGACTGAACAAAGAAAGACATAAACAACTTGGATGAAATGCATGGGGGGAGTAAATAATCGTGATTTTACTTTATGAAAGTGCAGTAATCCTGCTTTCTTAAGTGCTGCAACTGAAGACTACAATAATATTTAACTAAAATGGCCTAAACCTAAATCTCTGAATCAGCCAATAGCATGGCCGCAACAGTATGCAAGCACAGCTGCATGTGACACCATACATTCATGAATAATGAAGACATTACAATTATTTTAGTATTTTAATTTACATTTAAATTACATTTTACATGCATTTATTTTACACACTTTTGCACCATTTTGTTTAAGTTTCAACTTGTTAATCAAATAGACAAAGTAAGGCTATTTAAAAAATGAAGATGATGAATCACATCATTCTTATTTTACTCACAGCTGTTTATACAATAGTATACAATTTAAATAATAATAATACTTTAATGATTAAGTCTGTTTCATAATTCTGCCTGGTTGCCTGCTGTATAATCTTATAAGATATATGGATTACTCAGGTAGCAGGCTGAGCTACTGTTCAGGTATCTTCTAGCAATCCTCTGTGTTAATCCTCTGTTTTTGTAATTGCAGCAGTATTATGTTAATGACCCTCCTAGTTGAGTTGTTTCTCACAAATGATTTACTCCACTTAAACACTATTAGAATTTTTGTCATCTTTGTCATTGTCGCCTTTGGCTTACTCACTGCTAACATTAGGTTTCAGAACAGGGTTTTATACTCTATTAATATCACTTTTCATGTAATGGTCTCACTTCAATCTTATGGATCCTTCACTATTTTGTTTTCTTAGTTAGTAACCTAATCTACATTTATTTACATTGCATGGTATTTTATTTACCTGTTATATATTAAGTTAATTGTATATACAGTTTAGGCTGTCTGTATACATTGTCTGCTCGTGAAAATCTTGGTACTGTTCAAGCTCTTAAATAAGTTTAGCTAATATACATTGTTTTAAATTTAATACTGTATATTATATTGTGTAATATAATATAAATTGTATAAAAAAAACCTATACTCTTTACATTTCATAATTGTATATTAATTCCTATATGCATCTACTGTCCTTATAACATGTATTAACTGTAAATTTGCTGCAACAATGCAAAAACTAATTTGTCAAAAGCGCTATAGACATACATTTAAATTAAAATAATTCCAACACATTCTTTGTTGTAAAGTACATGGTCTTTGCTTCTCTGCTGTCCTCTTGTTACTCTTAACTATGTTAGGATAGCTCTCCAGCACTCCTTAATCATGTGGGAGCTGATAGCTAGTCTTAACACTTAGGAAGCTTTATAAATCACACTTAATCCTAAATCTAGGAATAAGAGTAACATTTATACCCGTGTAAAACTTCAAAACTTTAACTTTAAAACTCCAAAGTTTGCCATTTAAAAATATATATAAAAAAATATTTAAATGATCAAGCCTGTTTATAATTCTGTCTGGTTGCCTGCTGTATAATCTTATAGATATAGAGCACAGGTAGCAGGTTGAGCTGGCTCAGGTATCTTTTAGCAATCCTCTGTGTTAATCCTCTGTTTAATTGCAGCAGTGTTAGGTTAATGAGTCAGAGGAGAATTGATCCTCCCAGTTTCTCACAAATTATTTTCTCCACTTAAACACCATTAGAATTTTTGTCATCTTTGTCATTGTCGCCTTTGGCTTGCTCAATGTTAACATTGCTAACATTAAGTTTTGGGTCAGGATTTTATACTCTATAAATATCACTATATTTCTTATGTTATAATATTTCTGTATTCATCACGGCACTGAATATCAAAATATGTCCATGTGTTTGTCATTTAACGTAAATAAATTAAAACAGCAGCCAATAACACACCTATATGTGTGTTCACAGTTGTGCAGTGCATTGCTAAGTGAATAAAAAACACAATTATTAGCGAATAATCAGAGAATTAAAAACTGCATGTAAACAGGAGTGAAAACGTTTACTGGAGTCATGTACACATCTTATTTACTGTGATTAAAGGGACAGTAAGGAGGATTTTAAGTGTTTTATTAATCAAAATCAATGTCTTTATTCATAATTATGTTATCATTGGTGTCAAATGACCTCTGCCAGTGATATGACTTTTCTTTGTAAGCTTAGAATTTCTCCTCTTTACTTACATTGAACGGGTAAATCCAAGGAGGCTTCCATGTCGTCCCGCCGTATTGATAAACCATAATAGCAGAGAGGGACAAAAAGCACTAGCCTACCAATGCGTTTCCACAACGCGTTTTTATTCAGAACACGTGAACCAGTAGCAACGGACACGGAGATCAGTGATTGCATAACGCATAATGCATAAATAGTTGCAACACGCATTTGGAAAGGCGTGGCGCTAGAGAGCGCTGTTCGTTTGAATGCAAAATACAATTTCACCACTAGATGGGGGTAAATCCTACTTATTGCCCCTTTAAGTCCTTACTCTTATTATTGGAAATAATCACATTATTGGTGTACATGTAAACGAAGTCACAAAGGTATTTATCAATTATAATTACTATATGTATGATGCATATCTACAATATCCATATTGTACACACAAACTCTACAAAAAAATACTTTATTTAATTTAGTTAATAGTTGGTATTTAGTAATAAAATAATTAAAAAACAATCAAATAAAGAAAATCATTAAAAATGTTAGCTGCATTTATTTAACAACATAAAAAATGAAACCTCAAATGCCCTGTGTCCAAACTTGGGCTGGCAGTGTAATTTGTTTTGGTGATGTAGCCAAAAATATAATTTCATCACCACTCGGCAAGGAGACAGCCCAATTATACTATGCCTAAAAGCCTAAAAGAGTGATTTAGAGAGAAAGATGGATGGCTAAAATTTATTATGCTCCAGTGCTGCTGAAGAAAAGTAACGGAGGCAGAATTATCACCGCCATGAAAACAATCTATATAAATCACAGGTTTTTAAGATGTTTTCTGGGATTTAAGTCAAGAAGTGTTCCTAGAAAAGAAAGGTAAGTAAATAAAAATGTATTGTTTAAAAACACTTACTTAAGACCTGGAATGTCCAATATGTTTGTGAGGCCTGTCCAGTTTATGTCCAACAGCTAAATGAGAAAAAAAGAAACACACAGATATATTAAACGGATGAAATTGCTAGAGAAAATACAAAAATACACAACCAGAGTAAAAACGAACATATGAGATTATCTTAAGATGTCATAACTGCATGACAACTAGTCACAAGATTTGAAGTTATTATCATGTCTCCATATTTTAGCACTAATACTCTAAGGGCCGGTTCACACCCGCTGCGTGGCGTGTGCGTCTCAGCTGTGTGGCGTGTCCGTTTTTATTTAGGCTCCCATGTTAGCAGGTTTGACAGTTCATACCGCCTACATGACACGCACATCTCAGGCGCGTCTGGAGCCGCTCCGAAAACGCGTGCATGCTAGGAATAGGACCGACGCCTATTTTTCACGCCACACGCAAGCGTCTTGGAAGCGTTTCCAGGCAAAATATATGTCACCTATAGCAACAGCAGCGCATCAGCGCTGCGTCAGGCATGCTTCTGGTATGTACAGACACAGAAAATGCGACGCAGCCGCCACGCAACAGATACGCCACGCAGCCGGTGTGAATCGGCCCTTATGCTGCGTTTACACCAACCGCGGTAGAGGCGTGAAGCGCAAGTGATTTCAATGTTAAGTCAATGTGAAGACGCGTTGACCCACGTCAGGAGGTCCCGCGGCGCGGAAGAGGCTTTCGGCGCGGGGCGGAAGAGGCGTTTCCGCCTCATTCGCGCGTGAAGCTCGAGCGAAAGGCGCGAATTGAGCGTTGTGAGCAGTACGCGCAAATGGTGCTTTTGTGCATTTTGCGGTTCACGCGAAAGTGCGGCTGACGCCTGAGTTGAACAATTTGAACTTTGGCGGAATTTCGCGCCGCGTTAACCAATCAGGAGCCTGCCTGCTGCCGTGGTGGCAGCCCCGCCCGGAGTCACTCACTCAACAAAGGCTTGATAATGTCCGTAAGCCACCCGGAGCTATATGACACAAGTTCTTATTTCTATAGAGGAGACAGAAATAAAAAGGACCTCGCTTGGAAGAGTGTCAGTAAGGACTTTGGGCAACCTGGTAAGTTGTAATACACACTTCACTTTTGAGTTACGTGACGTTTATCGACCCGCGCCGTTTATTTTCCCCCTATAGTAAGGTTACCAATTACAAACTGGTAACTCTCTTGATAAATGCACAATCAACATCAGTCATCTTGCAAACAGACAACCGCATAGCACTTGCCCCTCCCACAAGAAGTGGAGTTTGCCTCTGACGAGGGTCAAATGTTTGCTTTTTCAGCGCGTGTACTCTGCTCTACACGCGCGAATGCATCCAAATTGTTCAAGCCGCAAACCACGCGCGGTAGACGCGATTTTGACGCCTGAAACACGGTTGGTGTAAACTCAGCATAAGAGGTGGTTTCCTGGACAAAGATTAGCACTAGGCCTTAGTTTAATTAGACTAGTTTTATAATATAACTAGTTTTAACAAACATGCCTTACTAAAAACATTAACAACATTACAAAACATTAAAAACAATAAAACATTACTGGCGGGCATATTAAGGCAAAACAAAAGGCACTGATGTGTTTAAAGATATGTCAGCAGGGCTCCAAACTGCCACCAAATGGTGGCATTTTGCCACCAAAATTTGAGAGCGTGCCACTGAATTTTATTTTTAACATGTGCGACTAGTAAATTTGACCTTTTTTTGTGATGTGACACTGAATTTGAAAACAGCACATTTTAGTTTCTGCATCTATCATTAACGTTTTTATTAGTAATAAAGTGGAAATTAGTACAAATGTGAATATTTGGTTAGCATGTTGATTTACGGTGTGTGCCCCTAAATTTTCTGGTTGCCCCCCTAAAATTTTCAGTTGGGGGCCACTGTGCTCATAGTGAAAAAAGTTAGTCTGGAGCCCTGGTCAGTGCAAGTTGTTTTCAGTATGGACAGCTCTTACATTTATTTTAGTCTAGGACTAGTCTAATCCTCCGTCCAGGAAACCCCTCCTAATAGTTTGTTTCTGTTTAAAGGCGCTCTAAGCAAATCTGTGCGACGTCACTTTTTGTTGATGTTTGAACTGTTTTCAAACAAACCAGCGTAGCTTCTCCCCCTCCCTCTCCTTTCCATGCTTTCATGAACACGCTTAACCCCCACCCCCAAATCCTTCTTGGCGTTTATTGGCTGGAACACTTTGTTTTGTTTCGTGGTGCTAGGTTTGGCCACTGTGTTGTTATTGCCGTTTGTGGAGCCTGGGCTGTCTACAGAGATCACGTTTTTTTACAGTTTGATCAGCAGTCAGGTAGCAAGCAGATAGTGAGGAGATGTTTGCTGTATGTAACAAAAAAATGTTTTATGGTCTAAAACGCGTGAATTCGCTTAGACCACACCTTTAAGTTTTGCCAAATAAGCCCAAAATATTAAGTGTGTTCTCACAAACTGATATTGGTTCACCATAAAAATCATTAATTAACTCACTCACTGGAGTAGTTTGTATTATTTTAATGATGAATGTATGTGCTTTTGGTGCTTCAATATGCAATTACAACATTTTTATAAAATATAATAAAAAACATGAAGAGTTTGGTTCCTAAACGCAACAAATCCATTTTGACAAATTTCGGTAAAAACGTGTTTTCTATACCAAGAAAGTGACAAGATGAAAACCACTATTTTCTGTTACAAACTTTCACATAGCATCTTTAGGTTATAAAAACATAAAAAAATTCAAATCCATAACTTGATTTTCAAAGATTTATTATAAAAACGATTTTTTTTCCACAAAATGCAATAAATCCAAGTTTTTTTTTCAAAATGCTTTAAATCTATTCATTCAATGTATAAATGTACATTCATCTTTGCCATGTTATATTCATTTAGTTGAAGAGTGGTATACACTGATTAAAAAAATAAACATTAATGGCATTAATCAAAACACTTACTTTGTTATATTAATGACACTGTCATTGCTGTGGTTATACTTGACGTCGTCACTTAGCATTTTTCAAAGCGATCCGCTGTAAAATGTTTTGGTCCTGCTCGATTTTCGTTGACTTTGAGTAAAATAATGGAAAGTTTTTCATAAGATCCCCTGAATCACATAAACTTCACAGATGCTGTCGGGAGAACAAGCACCCGTCTCCCTCTCGCGAAAGTTATTGGATGTTGAAGACTTACAATCTTTCCCGTCACAGAAAACAACCACAGGTTAATCAATGCCATTACAGTATTATTTTGCTTTTGTTTGTTTGTTGATCACGAAGTACAAAGTAGATGAGGAAAACTAGATTCCGTGTACTCAACGTGCCGCCATTGTTTGTTAACATTGCGTGGAATGGTGCGCTGTAATATGTGGAGCGGATTTATTGCGTTCTGTAGAAAAGCAGGAGTGGCGTATATCGCGTTATGGGAAAAAAGGGAGAAAAGATGACAGAATAACACGGCGGATATTGGATTTTGCGTAAAATTAAGAATTTACTTTTAAATACTGACCTGATATAATACTGATTTTGGCAGTAACTCATTTTTTTCAAAAATGGCGTTTATTGCGTTTTGGAAACAAACTCTTTATATCTATCCAGAAAGCATGAGGGCGAGTACTGTAAAGAATTTTCTTTTTGAGTGTAAACTACTACCTTCACCACAAAACAAAATCAGAGAGCACAAGAAAACAAGCACATGTCTGAACAAGCCTGGGGCAGTAATATTATACCATCAGTTCAATTCTATTGTAAAGAAAGAAAAGTAGCAGCAATACTGTGCAATCCTGCTTTCATAAGAACATGTGTGACAGACAGCAGAATACAAAGTAAACAAAAAGAAAGAAAAGATATTAAAGCTGTATAAAGGGAGTAAAGTAGTAAAGAAAGAAAATAAGTTGTTTCATGTAATGCATGCACGGTATGTTGTTGATATGTTTCAGAGGATAATGGCCATATCACACAGCAACAACAAAACCTACACCTGCCTTACTCAAGCCCAGCCTTACTCAAGCCCAGCAATAACATCCAGAGCAGCCAAATTCGAGCTCAAATTAAACTTATCTAGGCTGATCTGATGTAGAATTAGCCTTGCTACCAATCTGATACTGACTGACTGAATGTGGGTCAGTGATGCTGACTGTATTGCACTGCTACGCAGATGGTAAAAGCTCTTTAGATCCATTTATGCTGGTTAGCCAATTTTAAAATTGTCACAACCATGCAAATCTGCAAAAGATAAATCCTCTTTTTTGCTTTCAATTACAACTGCTGATTAGATGTACTTGAAAAAGTGTTGTTTTCTTTACTATAGCAAACAATTGAACTGAGTCATATACACACACTTGTAGTGCAAAAGTTGCCACAGTGTTTACTCATAACAAAGCAAATGTAATATTACAGTATGTAATGCTTTTATAGCTAAACAACCGTAAATAACAGTAACTAAAAAATGGTTAACTCATCATGTACTCACTCTTATTTTGTTACAAACCTGTATACATTTCTTTGTTACCAATGAACACAAAGGAAGATATTTTGAGGAATGTTTGTAACCAAACAGATCAGAGGCCCCATTGACTTCCATAGTAGGATAAACAAATACTACGAAAGTCAATGGGACGACCTCTGATCAGTAAGTAAGAAAACAAGTAAGAAAAGAGTAAGATGATGACAGAATTTTCATTTTTGGTTGAACTTTCCTTTTAAGTATGTTCTTAAAAATATAAAGACAAACAATGCTAATGTAACTGTACAAATTCATATACTTACTGGTTTCTTGAGAAAGAAAAGGGAGAGAGCACCAACAAGTGGCATGTTCCCTAGAAGAGGCTCAAGGATGACACGCAGCACTCCATGCAGCTGATCATACAAGCACAGAGGTTCACCGGCACAGAGAGAGAAAGAAAGCAATAAATGTTAATGCACAGGTACTAGTAAGGATTTTTCACACATCTTGTGTGTGCTTTGATATGCGCTTATTAGAGCAATCTTTTATTACTCAGTGTTTACATTTGGGGTATAAGAAAACTGGCATAAGACATACAATAAAAAAATACCGTCTCAACTGGACATCTCCATTTCTTTATCACTATCAGCCTAAAAATCCTTAATCAAAATAACAGCACTGCAAATCATTGTATTTATTCATACTTTTGTCTTCTTTTAGAGCAAAACATCATTAAACACAATATAATTTAGCTTTTAAGGGAAATAAGACATCTTTTAAACTAAAACAATAAACTTTTTACCGGAAAATAGGACAAAAATACAGTGAAATGAGACACTTTGCAATGAGAGCAGACTTGTGTCAAAACAAATAATTTCCCTCAGGCTAAAATCGGATGTTTTCGGTTCTTAACACTGTTAACAGCATTCCACACACTCTGTAAAGGACATTTACCTTCCTCTTCTCAACTCAAACAGAACTATAAATATTGTTTCAAACATTGCAAACATTACTTTCAACAACAACAAATAATTCAACAATGTCCTTCCTCAAGCTGAACATATTGCCTTTCAAATCCACTGAAAGCTTTCCAGCTCATCACAGTGATATGTGACCCCAACAAAATAGGAAAGTGGAGGCAGAAGTGACCATGACTAAACTTCATTATTTTCTCTTTATTATCTTGAGTTAAAGGTGCAATGTGTAACTTTTTGAATGATCTCTTGACAGAAATGCAATATGATATACATAACTATATTATCAGGGGTGTATAAAGACCTTTTATAAAACGGTTAGTTCCAATCCTTGATTCTGATTGGTCAATAGGTGTGCTTTATTCACAATAAAACACTGCTATGACCGCTTCACCCAACGGTTCTATTTAATATCACTGCGCCCTTAGCAACACCCTTAGCAACACATAAACATATAATGAGACAAAGTCTGAGAACAGTTTGTTGTTTTTATTTGAACTTTCATGTTGTTGTTCGCAGTCAGGGACTATTTTTTCTAGCGGCAGGAATGCTTTTATTAATTTAACTTCATGAAAGTTGCACTAATATTTTTTTTACTTTAATATTGTGTGGTAACCGTTTTATAAAAGCGGTAAGGTACTCGAGGCAAGTGCTGTATCGTGAATAAGTAACGGCTGAAGGGGTTGCAGGCACTCCGCTTCGCGTCGTGCCTAACAACGCCCTTCAGCCGTTACTTATTCACGATACAGCACAGCCTCTCGTCCCTTATTGCTTATTTATAAAACGGTTAGTTCCAATCCTTGATTCTGATTGGTCAATAGGTGTGCTTTATTCATGATAAAACACTGCTATGACCGCTTAACCCAACAGTTCTATTTAATATCACTGCGCCCTTAGCAACACCCTTAGCAACACATAAACATATAATGAGACAAAGTTTGAGAACAGTTTGTTGTTTTTATTTGAGCTTTCATGTTATTGTTCGCAGTCAGGGACTATTTTTTTCTAGCAGAAGGAATGCTTTTATTGATTTTACTTCATGAAAGTTGCACTAATTTTTTTTTACTTTAATATTGTGTAGTAACCGTTTTATAAAAGCAATAAGGTACTCGAGGCAAGTGCTGTATCGTGAATAAGTAACAGCTGAAGGGCGTTGTTAGGCACGAAGCGGAGCCTCTCGTACCTTATTGCTTACACATAATTAACTGTTATGTTTTAATTACCTTAGAATGAACTTTTATCTACATACACGGAGGGTCCCCTTACATGGAGGTTGCCATTTTGTGCCGCCATGTTTCTACAGAAGCCCTTAACGGACAAACTTTTTTACTAAGTTGTCTCCAACGATGATATGTTTGTCCTGTGGTGGCTGCCGTAGCTTTTCTATGCGTTTCAAATGTGAGGGGTGAGCCGCGGACTGAGCCGTTGGTTGCAATTTGCAACATCACCACTAGATGCCACTAAAATGTACACACTGCACCTTTAAACATCTTTATTTTATGAAGCACACGCAAAGATCTGAACGGGAAATAGTGTGACATGTTTTACAGAATACAGAAATCTGTTGCGGAAAACCCCCATTACAATTGTTTTTGTTTGCATAGTGCTCCTCTCATGTGAAAAGTGACACGTGTCAAGAAATCAGAATTAAATGTAAGCCATTTAGTCGCTCACTCCTCACACAAAGACAGTCATTGTGTGAACATGTGTGTGTACATATATGATCTTGTCCAATATGACAAACAGTACAAGGACATTTCAGTATTTGGTTACACGCCTCCCTATAAATATACGCACACCCTTTCTGTAAAAATAGGCTCTGTTCAGGCGACATGAATTCCTTCCATGAAACAAGTCTGCATCACAATATAGGAAAGACCTTCCAACACATTACCTCTGTATCCTTGACTAACATAACTCATTGGGTAATGGAAACAAACTCATTGGAAAAAGCTCTACATAGCACAGCTGGTATCGCGTATTTATGGCTAACACAATCTTGCAGCTTTTAATGGCCAAACATTTTTAAACGTTTTATGAAAAGACGTAACAATATACCTGTATACTTTTGATTCCTGCTCTACAGTAGTACCTTTTGACATCCACATCGATTTCAGTATTTCCGACATAGCTGTAAGTGAAAAGAAAAATTTAGCTCAACCAGGAATCTTACCATAAATAATACCAAAATAGAAATCAGAAAAGATTATCAAAGTGATGTCACCTGATCTGGAGGTCCATGATAATCTGCCGTTTGTCCACATTCTCAGTGTAAACTTTGACCCCATTGATCCTGAGAGGCTGTAACACAAATGAGCACAGATGCCCATCAGAGGGGGGATGACATTTTTTTAGACAGCAAGCATGTCCCCACAGAGCCCAAACAACATAAACTATTTCCATCTGACAGCTGCTCAGCTGTCGTTTCCAACAGCAACAGATTTAAACTGTTACATCAACCTTTGCCCTCCTAATGTAATAAACAATGAGCTTTTTGTAGCAATTAATTAAACCAGGGTTTTTCTAACTGTGATGCCAAGGACCCCCAATTCTGATGAACCTTTTGTAAGAGACCCCTACCTAAAATATATATCAATATAGTAATAAATATATTTTTATGTATAACAAATATAGCTTGCTACACAGAGTAATGCTGTATGTATAAACCTATAGATATAGAAAACAAACTAGAAAGATTCAAAGGAAATATAAACAATTCTGAGATGTATGTAGCAGGAAATGAGAAATAAACACCTAATTAAAAAAAACAAAAAAAGGGGGACCCCCTTGAACTTCCTGGAGGTGCCTAGGGGTCCCCCCGGACCAGTTTGAACCACTAAGTTAAACAAGGTTTATTTTCATTCATGTTAAAGTATGCAAAAAAATTTAAACAGACTTAAAAGTAGGCTGATATTGGTTAATATTATCAAACATCAGACAAACATTGCTTCTGTGCACGCTTAGGAACTGTTGGTCAGCACGAGGAAGATAGTTTTCGAGTCTTGTCACGGTACACCTCTCATAAAATGTACAAATAAACATCAGGAGAGCAGGGGTCACCAATCCTGGTCCTGGAGGGCCGGTGTGTTTCTGCAGAGTTTAGCTCCAACCCTAATCAAACACCTGAAGCAGCTAATTTAAGGTGCTTCAGGTGTGTTTGATAAGGGTTGGAGCTAAACTCTGCAGAGACACCGGCCCTCCAGGACCAGGATCGGTGACCCCTGACTTAGAGCATTGAGATCGCAAGACGAGGGCTTAATGTATTTATTTTTATGAAAACGTAAATTTCGACCAAAATCGAAATTTATACTTTCTTTTGTCTCACGCTCAAAATTATATCATATATTATTATATCATCAAAGTGCTTTTTGAGCTTCTCCGCAGTATCACACACAGAGAAACAGACTATTTGAATGGCTCAGTCAGGTAGCGGTCCATTTGCCTGAATGAAAAAATGCAAATTAACAACAGATTTAGGGGGCGTGCAAGTTTTTTACGCCGGCATATTATTTCAATTGATTCCAATGGAAGCGCGGCTTTTTCAAAAAAGTGAGCAGCTGGCCGTTATTTTTCTGTGCTGAAAGTACAGAGAGTTGAGAAATATTCAACTTTGGGTGAAAAGCTCAGCTCATCAGTGTCAGCTCTCACACGGCCTTCCAATCACAGTGGAGGAGGGGCGGGACAAATATCACAACAACGAACCGGCGCATCGTACAATGAATGATAAACAAAGAAGAAGTAACACAGCAACCAAAGCACAGTCGGCTGAAATAAAGCTGTCTGCCGGGCGTTTTCAACTGTGTAAAAAAGCTTAACGCGGTGTGGTAGACGAGATTACGCCTCATTCGCGAGTTGAAAAATGTTAACTTTGGCGGAAAAACGTGCCACGTTAACCAATAAGGAGCTTGCTTTAGTAGTGACTTGATTATAGGAAGCAGAAGTTGCAGAAGCCCCTCCCATGAAGCAAATTTCCACATGAATATCTTGATGACTAAAATTTCATGCGCAATTGATGCGAGTAAACTCAAAATGTTCAAGCTGCAAAGTAGACGCGGTAGACGCGAATTTGAAACGCGGCTGGTGTGAACCCACAGTTTGGGTTGTGCACACCAAAACTTTTAAATGCGGCTGAAAACACCTGGAAGATGGCGAATGCCAGCTGTTTTTCAGCGGAGTGCCAGCTTTCTTCAGCTAGGCACTTTGATAGCTCTGATACGTCAACTGTGAGACGGTTGGTTGCTGTGGTAATGTCTCGCATCTCCTCCACTGTGATTGGACGGCCATGTGTGAGAACTGACATTGATGAGCGGGGCTTTTCACCCAAAGTTAAATATTTTCAACTCTCGGCGCTCAGCGCGGAAGAAAACCGCTAGCTACTGGCTAATTTGAAAAAAGTTAAACATTTTAACTTTGGCGGAAAAACCAATAAGGAGCTTGCTCTAGTAGTGCCGTGATTATAGGAAGCGGGCGGAGTCGCAGAAGCCCCTCCCATGATGTGAATTTTTGCGTGAATATCTTGATGACTAGAACGTCATGCGTGAAGGAAGCGAGTAAACTCAAAATGCTCAAGCTGCAAACTAGACGAGGTAGACGCAAATTTGATGCCTCAACACGGTGGTGTGAACCCACATTTAGGGGTTGTGCACACCAAAACATTTAAATGCCTGGAAGATGGCGAATGCCAGCTGTTTTTCAGCTGAGTGCCAGCTTTCTTCAGCTAAGCACTTTGGTAGCTATGATACGTCAACTGTGAGACTGTTGGTTGCTGTGGTAATGTCCCGCCTCTTCTCCACTGTGATTGGACTGCCGTGTGAGAACTGACATTGACGAGCGGAGCTCTTCACCCAAAGTTGAATACTGTTCAACTCTCGGCGCTCAGTGCGGAAGAAAACCGCTAGCTGCTGGCTTATTTGAAAAACACAGCGCTTCCATTGGAAACAATTGAAAAGATGCGCCGGCCGCGGGAGTAAAAGCTTTGGTGTGCACGCCCCTTTAGAGTCTTGGCTTACAGCTACATTTATAATGGAATGGATCCGATTACTTGAGTCATGTGCATTACTTTTATTTCAATACTGTAGGACTAACACTACATTAATGTATTTCTGTAGAGAATAGAATACTACAAAACTAAGTGTTAAAAAAATGTTTGGGTGATAAATTGCACAGAATGAAAAACAATTACTGTACAGGGCAATACTAAAGTAGGCCCTTGAAAGTTTTCACAGCCCTGTTATTCTGCAAATTCAATGTGCCTCTAAAATAAATGATCCAGCACAACATAATACAGCCAGATAAACTTGTACATACAGAACTAGAATGAGCATGCTAGGATGTGTTTATATGTAAGCATGTATGTGCACCATACCTTATCTCCAAGGTCAATCTTGCTAAAGCTGAACGTGCTTAGGTGGGAGCTTGCTTCCTTGATGGCTGGCTCGATAGTTTCTTTAAACAACTTCTCCACAAACTGACACACATAAGGCCACATCTGTTTCACTGTCTGAAATGCCCAAAGCGTAAATGCTTAGTACACAGTAAAAAAAAAAAAAAATCAGAATATGTACCCCAGTTGTCACTGGGGCTGTACCCTTTCAAAAAAGTACACATTTGCAGTTCATATTAGTACCTCAAAGATACATATAGGTAACAAATGTATACATATCTGTACCTAATGGTACATATAGGACCTTTATAAAGGGTGCTGCCCCAGTAACAGTTGGGGTACATATTTTCACAATTTTTCTTACAGTGTGCTAAGCATAAGCGTAAAAAGAAACTGAGGCAGGTGAAGACAGCAATTTTCCTATGTTAAAATACAACCTCAGCCAATAATGCAGGGACAGCTATATGTTATCCATTGACAGGTCAATTTCCCTAAAAAGTGTAAACGCTGTGGCTTTGCGGCACTATGAAACATTGCTCTGTTTGTTTAAGCCTCCCGGACAGATCGGCCCTGGGAGGGCCACACCAAGTAACACTGTCCAAACTATTTTTTTTATGTCCAGTGAAAATTATCAGGACAAATTGTATTTAATTTGCCATGAACCGGCTCGGTCAGCACTTTTCTCTGCTGTGCTGATGCATTTTCTATTAAAGTTAAGGAACATGTTGATACATACAGAAGCAGGTGGTACAGTATAAAAGGAATGAACATGAATTCCCACATAAGAGGGATTTTTTAATGTGTATAATATTATTGCTAAGAATGAATTTTATCAAAGATTGTTGACCTCATTGTTGATCTTCAACTATATTCTCTTGACTACACATCTTCAAATCTTACTACAAATTTTTTCCATATATGTATATTGGATATGCATGTTCCACATTTGACAATCTCAACAAAGTGTGCAGTTTCCTTGGAACAGGCTTGAAGACATGTTGTAACGTGACGAACTGTAAATATTCTGCACATTTGGAAATTATCCTCCATGCAAACTGAAGAGACATATGATGAGGACCGCACCAAAGAATTCATTAATGAAATCTTGCCTTTAATGGTTACACAAAAAAAAGTGTGTTAACAAATTACTATTTTTGAGTACTATGACTCTTTTCTCATCAGTGATTCAACAATGTTTCAGGAAAATTGTTTTGCATGAGTTTGAATGTTGCATAAACTCTATGCAGAAGCATGAGACCATTCAAGTACTGGGCAAGCTGCCAATGAAATATTCAAATGAGCGATGTTTTATGAAGCCTGGAAGCCCCAATGTACAATGAATATTTTAAAATATATATAGCTATATTTGTTGTATTTTCAATTAAGGCTGTGGGTGGTGGGGGATGAGAACAGGGGCCTATACCATGAAGGTAGCTGAACAAACTCGGGGTTACAGGATTGGTTTTGAGTTGACAAAACCAAACCGATGCAATCAGGCTTTAGTGGTCCCATGAAGCGGCTTATCAACTTTCTCTGTCAACTCAGGCTTTGATCTTTAGGCTATGATAACTCCACCCGCGCGTACACATAAAGGACCCATACAAAAATGTAATATATGGCCATATATGTACTTATATTTTACATAGTATGACATATATCTATACATATATTTGACTTATCTGAGAACACAATATATGCCTGCAACATATATGTACATTTATGTGTCCAAACATGTGAAAAAAATATTTGGTTTGATCAATATATGATACCATATATCTGCATATATTACAGTATAGTATTGGTTTCTCACATATATGGGGAACATTAATTATAAATATGTGACATACATATTTGTTTTCCACATATCTCTTCATATATTTGACTTATCTGAGAACACAATATATGCCTGCAACATATATGTACATTTATGTGTCCAAACATGTGAAAAAAATATTTGGTTTGATCAATATATGATACCATATATCTGCATATATTACAGTATAGTATTGGTTTCTCACATATATGGGGAACATTAATTATAAATATGTGACATACATATTTGTTTTCCACATATCTCTTCATATATTTGACTTATCTGAGACCACAATATATGCCTGCAACATATATGAACATTTATATGTCCAAACATGTGAAAAAAATATTTGGGGTCATCAAGATATGATACCATATATCTGCATATATTACAGTATAGTATTGGTTTCTCACATATATGGACAATATTAATTATAAATATGTGACATACATATTTGTTTTCCACATATCTATACATATATTTGACTTATCTGAGAACACAATATATGCCTGCAACATATATGAACATTTATATGTCCAAACATGTGAAAAAAATATTTGGGGTCATCAATATATGATACCATATATCTGCATATATTACAGTATAGTATTGGTTTCTCGCATATATGGACAACATTAATTATAAATATGTGACATACATATTTGTTTTCCACATATTTAATAAATGTATGTAAACATACATGCATGTGATACTGATGCATTTTTAAAGCTGTGGCATATGGTACTTTGGCATTATGGTACTTTGTGGATGTATTTGTCAAAAATGACAAAGAAAACACTGCATTATTGTATTAAAAATACTATATTATGAAGTCCTGTTAGTTTTGTGACCTAAAGACCCCCCCCCCCAGGATCACCATCAGACAAGTTTTTGCTTTTATACAGCAAGTTAAAAAAAAAACTGGTCAGATAATCTTTAAATATGTAAGTGAGTGTTCAAGAAGATTTGAAATGTATGATCATTATGGGGAATCAACGGCTATTTTATCTAGTTTACCATCATCAGAAAACTGCCAACTAATCTGTGTATATTAACAAACAGTGATAAGTTGATACTGATTATTATTAATAATCACAAATCAATTACATTATTAATTTTTATTTTATTATTTTAATTTAGTTTAGTTTTTTATTTTATTTGTGCAGGGATTTGTAAAGTTAATAAATAAATAAATAACCTAATGTTGCTTTTATATCTTTTAGTATAGTGTTTGTTTAGCGAATTTACATATTATTATTATTATTATTATTATTATTAAATCGTGTTAAATGTATTGCTTAATTAATAATAAATAGTCAAAAGAACATAGCATATAATAAAAATTTCATCCACTGCCTATTGAATGCGCTACACCCAGTCCAGTAGGAGGCGCTAATGACCCTTCAGTTGCCAACCGCCACTCAAACCAAAAGCGCAGAAGAACAAAAATGACCGGGAAAATCTGACAGAAGTGAGAAGATGATAACAGCACAGCGGGGTTTTAGAAGTAAGTTTAAAATATTTAATATATTTTGCATACGTTTCTTGCTGTCTAGATTGTTTAAAGCCTAATTAGTCATTACTGTTCTAGATAAATAACGTGTAGGCCTACAGACATTTTCACAGACATTGGTAGTGTAACTGTTACATCTGAATGTAAATTATATACAGTGTGTCTCAATTCGTTCCCTAGCTCCCGAGGTCGTGAATCAGTATAATGTGTGCACTGGTAAGGACCCTAGCTCACTTCACATTGGGACAATGTTCACTTATTTCTGTCACGTGGCTGCTTAAGCGCGTTGTAATCACTCACAGCTGTTACTCATCAACAACCAGCAAAACCAACATCTCTCCGACTTAATTTTAAAAACAGTACTTTGTGAAAAATGCTGTCATTATTCTCTTACATATCTGTGCCTAAAATTGGAGGCAATTACATTTTAAATGTAATAAATATATTTACAATTTTAAGTCAATATTATTATTTTAAATATTGAGTAGATTGTGGTCCCTTACTGTGTAGCAATGTGTGTTTATATTTACAACTAAACAAATGTTTGTCTTTTATAAAAGTTCTGTAACATTTCATAAAGTTTATTGAGTTGGATCGTGATGTTCGGTTGGTGAGCTTCAGAAAAGGTCATGTGATTTCCGGAAAGGGAACATAGGGACCATTGATGCTTACTGGTTTTTGCGTTTCATTGTGGGAATTTTTAGGGAACGAACGTTCCAGTGCACTAAACGGATTTTGAGATTGAGACAGCCCTTAAAATGGCTGACTCCCTGATCAGTGCCCTGACTACTGAACAAGGGAGCTGATTGAGACACACGGATAGATAAAAACAGCTTTCTGGCAACAGGTGGTGTGCTTTAGTTAATATATTTAAAAGGTTCATATCTTATGCATTTTGACATTCCTTATATTTATATTTATGTAAGAGTTATACTTTTATTTTAGTGAGAGGGTTATGTTTGTGTTTAGCAGACATTGCAAGGCCAAGCACTTATCGCTTGACATGGCTGGAGTCAATACTACATCACCAAAATTACAACTAATGTTTGGCTTAAACCTTGCCTAATCGCAGTGTTTTTCCCTTTTATTCTCTTTTTGTAGGCCCTAGGGGTGGGCAGAATGACCAAAAATCTATTCCACGGAATGAGTCATTTTATTTCACGGAACGGTATATTCACGGTATAAATATTTTTCAGTTTATATTGTTTTTTATTATAAAAATGTACAGAAATTTGCAACTCACTCTAGCTTTTAACTAAATGTCCACCGCAGTTTTTAAATTATGAGCAATTTAAAGTTAATAACATTAAAGTGAAAATGCCCAGAAGATAACAACAGATTAAGTCTTGATAATTTTTTTAATTTAGTAGACTATTGAAGCTATAGTATGCCTTCGTTGTATTTTGTATTTATGCATACATTACATTAAAAATAGGCAATATGTAAAATGAACAGGTATATATGCAAAAACCTACAGACAGGATGAATAGCCTACCTATCCTATATGAGAGACGAAGCTCTAGATATTATAAATATGACAGATGCTATGATGTGATGATCATGAAGTCTGTTTTAACATGTGGGAGGGCAGAGTTAGCCATGCCCACATATTTGCATTCGGCGGAATAGACGGAATAGAAAAATTTGTTACGTCTGACATTTTATTCCGCGGTAACGGAATATACCGTCATACCGCCCAGCCCTAGTAGGCTCATCAGAGTGATTTCCTGAGCTCTTTCGCATATGCTGTATGGTAAGAGTAAATTTCTGCCAGTTGATACCGGTGACAGGTGTTAATTATTAAGTTTATTTTTGTTATTAAAGGTCAGAGAATGGATGGATTATCCAGTCACGGTACATAATGAAAGGTAAATGGCAAGTAATTAAGTAATGTACTAAATGTATAAACTGTAGTGTATTCAGTAGCTACTAATCACATTACCTCTATCACTCTCTCTAAAAGACTTGACTGAGTTAGAAGAAGCTGAGCGACTCTTCAGAGTGAAGATGTTATGGTAATGTAAATCTTACGTTTTTATATTGTATTTAGAGACAGTACGTCATTTTAACCCTGTTTTATGGTTAAAGGGGTTTTGCACCCTAAAGGTGCTTTTCCATTGCATAGTACCCTACAGGTAAGGTCGAGTCAGCTCACTTTACTTTGGCGTGGTTAGCTTTTCCATTGAGTTCAGCAACACTTCAGAGTGGGAGGGATTATAGGGGTGTCAAATGTATATAGCACGACATTCGTTGCTCGACTTATCGAGACTGTTTTCAAAGATGGCTCCTGTCTATATACGCGTAATGTCTTTATAAAGGATCTTCTTATTAGGGCTGTCACTTTTGAGAAAAATCAAGCACACATATGCCGCGCATGAGCGTGTTTGTGAAAAGTAATCGTCACTGACAACAAGCACACATACGTAGCCTATGTATGCGCGCGTGCATATGCATTAACCCTGCGCGTGCTGTTTGCTTGACCGTTTTTAATGATAGAGAACACAAACCATTGATATTTGAGAAATAAAACTTACCGCTGAGTTAAGCAGATCTTACTTCACTCTGTCGTCTATGTGACATGCAACAGTCAGCACGTGATCATTTTAAATCAGTTTACAAGACAAATACTGTTGTTGTTTAATATAAAGTTTACATCATGGCTTTGAACCTGAATTTTTTCCCAATTGGTTCGTTCCGAAGAGAAACAGTAGTTTCCGGTTTTTGGTTCAACCCTAAAGTTGACGTTCCTGAACCGGTTAGGACAGAGGACGAATTCCAAACGGCGCTTCGGGAAGAAGATGCTGCATAAACAGTCGCTCCACATGTTTTTTCAGTGCTTTTTCAGTGCTTTATTCGCCAAATGTATTTTATACATCAAGAGTTCTGATCTTTGAAGGGCGTAGGGATAATCATGTTTGATTGGAGTTGGGCCGGACACTTTCAAATTCATGTGCGTCTGTGTGTACAGAAATTTTTTTATTTTAGCGCCTTTTTGCGGTTAAATTGTTTAAAATCACTTAAGTGTTAACATTTGCAAGCCTTTGAAACACGTGCAAATGATCAACTTTCACCCTATTTAAATTTGCATATTAATCCGCAAATCGCATGCGAGCCGAACTGTGGGTCGTGATCTGTTTCAATATTTTTCCTATTTAAAACTTGACTCTTCTGTAATTACATTGTGTACTAAGACCGACGGAAATTAAAAGTTGCTATTTTATTTGCATATATGGTTAGACCTATACTCTCATTCTGGCGTAATAATCAGTGACTTTGCTGATGTAACATGGCTGCAGCAGGCGTAGTGATAATACGCACTGCCCAAAAATAGTCCCCTGCCATTGAAGGTAACCAAGGGGACTATTTTCGGGCAGTGTGTAATATCACTACGCCTGCTGCAGCCATGTTACATCAGCAGTCACTGATTATTATGCCAGTTTGAGAGTATATTTTCTCGGTAAGAATCAAATGTTTAACTCAGGGGAGCTGAAACATTAGCATATTTTCAAAAAAAGTGGAATGTCCCTTTAACACAAGCTTTTTATTCTGCTATAACACTATAAACAATAATATATGTAATTTGATATGCAAACTATAATTCTATCTATCTGGTTCGTGTTGGTCCAATTTAATTCAGAGCACTTGTTTGGTTTGGTGTTTTCATTTTCATTGTAAGCCTTTAAAAAGTAATTATTCTAGATGCAATTTGGTAATATTTACGGCTTAAATTCTCTTATGTATTTTTTAAATATTTAAAATCATTCCGCAGAATTATCCAAAAAATTTCCACAGGAAAAGCAAAAAAAGTCTGCAGAAGCCGGAGCCACATCTTCCCTCTCTTGCGCACAGTTGCCGTCGGTCTCATTCTCAGCTTCCTCCCTATTACGAGGTGTTAGACTGTAAAAAATGCGCTACACATGGCATTTTTAAAAACCGGATGGTTTATTTACAAATTCTAGGCTAGCATACTAGCCAGGTACCTTAACTGCTGTGCTACCACCACCCCTTTCGGCTTAGTGCCTGCTTTCGAACCACACCCGTGGAGGTATCTGCCAACAAATGGACAATCATTCATGGGGCTGCAGTGAGTGCATTCAAGAATTTTCAATGTATGTGTTCAAATTCACATTCTGCGTAAAAAATAGTTTTGATGAGAGGTGGTGGAGGAGGGTGGTGTTTGGCACTATGACCCTATCTCGCCTGCAAATTAAATTGGTGCAAAACTGGCCGCCATGCTTGCACTAAGTGTGGCCTTACTTGCCTATTCACGTACTTTGTCACTTAATTTTACTGACTTGCACTAGAAGAAACTGCAATAAAGTTTTTTTTATCTTTGTGATAAGTTTATCCACCAGTGTTTTGTCTGCTTAATACCTAAAACTTTTTCTTGAAAATGTACTTTCTCAGATGCAGTTATGTCAAAGTACTCGTTTTGGCTGGTCAGATTGGAAGAGACCTGAATGGGAAGATGGCAGAGCTAAGACTGACAATGTCCAGGAAAAATGTTAACTAAAAATGAGTGTGTTTTTCCGCAGCGAGTGAGTTTGGGAATGTTTTAAATGTGCCTAGAAGTTTGAAAATGTAATACTGAGGGAAAAAAGTGAGCGCTTTGAAAAGGCTTTAAAAAGAAAACAAAGTCTGAAGTTGATGTTAAATGAAATTAAAGTTTTTACTTGAAAAGTTTGTACTTGTTTGTACTTGTCAAGTCTGTGCTGAAAAAATGCAGTAAAGTTTGTATTTGAAAAGACTTGGAATTGTGTGTTCTGTAGAATGAGTACAAATATATGTGTAGGCTGTATAAAAAAACATAGTTGTGCCACTAATATAAGTGAAAGTACATGGTGGCATCATATAAGAAGCATATTTGTATCCCTAATATAAGTGAAAGTACATGGTGTCATCATATTTGAAGCATATTTGTATCCCTAATATAAGTGAAAGTATGTACTATGGAAATAAGTACATATATGCATGTATACATATATGTGTCTTACATATATTTCACATGTATGTCCATATATGGGAAAATATATGGCACTTATATGAAAACGGCCATTTTTGCAATATTTTGAAATATATTTTCCATATATGTCCATGTATTTTACATATATGAATTTTGCATATTTAATATATGCAGCAGACATACATGGGCACTGATATTATATATGTAATTTACATATATTGACATATATTACATTTCTGTATGGGGAGTGACGTCGGCACAAACAACCAATCGGAATAGAAAATAGAGAGAGCACGAACGAGCAGTGTATTTTTTTAGCGGAGTAGCATGAGCTAATTATACACAATTATGAAGATTATAAAAATTTATTTCAATACTGCCTCTGCTATTTTTAATGTAACATGTACATTAACATGTACTTCATTGTATAATTTATTTAGGTACCCATAGTGAAACATGCTTTTTGTAAGTTAATTTACATTGTTAAATTTGTTAATAATCTTACAGGGAATTTTATAAAATCCCTCTTTTAAAGACATGGTCAGGAAATGTCCGTGGAACACTATGAAGCTGTTAATGTAGGCTTTCTTACAGTGCGAGGACCACCTTGCGCATGGTTCGACAAACCGTGTTTTCCCCACTGACCGCACACAAGTATGTACCACTTGCAAAAAAGCGCAACGCAATACACATCATTTACGGTACAGTAAGGGCACGGATTCAACGTGATACATTTCTTATGTGAGGCTAGAATTTTGCAAAGATAAGAGATTCCTACCGTGGAAAATCTAGATATTTCATACAAATGACTGGGCAAGGGAAAACTAAAAACTCTCTATCCGAAGTGCTCTTCTAACAATTTGCACGGAGACCCCTGAGACTTTTTTCTGCTTTGGATGTTTAAGATTAAGACCCTCACCCTCCTTTTCTTTTTTTTCTTTTTTTTCTTTAAATGTGGTATCAACACGGAAAATAGTGATTGTTAAATATGCGTTAATGTTTGTATTTGAATATGTTCAATAAAAAAAATAAAAAATAAAAAAATTTGTGCGCTAGTAGTTACGTCACCTATATATTTCTTTGCTCGCAGCTGATTGGTCAAACTGCATGATCTCGAATCCAGAACATAACCTGCCCCGGGGCAGGTTAGCCATGCAGCGTAAGAGGCTGTTTACACTTGGCATTAACATGCGTTTTCGTCGATCGGATCACAAGTGGACGACGTTAATGCCAGGAATAAACTGTGTTCAAAAAGTTTTGAGCTCGTCCACTTTTGACCACTTTCAACCACATCCAGAGGTAGTCGAAACCACTTTCTATCGGATCGCTTTGGAGTTGCGGAACGCACATGTGGTTGAATGTGTTCGAACAGCCACACGCGACATTTATCTAATCTGAGGTATAAAACACAAGTTTTACGTCTTTTTTTACTTCTGGCATGAACATACGGTGAACAGCGCTATTTTTAGCCTTTCATTGATAAAACAAAGCGGCTGATATCCGTAGTTTCGTTTTGAAAGCGTGTGAAAGTTGCGTGATCCTATTTCATCAATTGCGCTGAAAATTCAGAGAACGCTCTTACATACACATGTACAAAACTCTGTGCAGCGTATTTACTTGCTAGACATACACGCGGACTCCGACATAATATTAGTTTGCGTCCATATAAACTCATAATTACTCCCGCTCGGGTTTGAATGACAGCAGAGAGACTCGCCCACAGTCTCACAGACCACCCCCTCACAGTATTCAGGACAGAAGCGGTCGAAAGTGGACAAAAGAGACGGATTTAAATACCAGGTGTAAACGTAATGTGTCTCTCTTGTCCACTTGTGATCCGATTGATGAAAACACATCTTTACCAAATGTAAACAGCCCCTTACCATGGCGACGAACACCGATTAAAGCCGCGCTACTTTCATGGTACCTAAAACCCAGGGTTGGCGCAAACTAATCTTAAACTTACCCGGCTATCCACTTAAACCGGCTTCATGGTATAGGCCCCAGCACACTTGATTATGTCACAACCACTGTTATTCCCCAAAGATAAAGGAGTAACATTTGATTCCAGCAGCTTATTGATCACAGAACTAAACACAGTAAGAGTGGATTATTTATTAGGATTGTTTCTCACCTTATTTAGCCACTCAACTCTTTCCACATCTGGATAATGAACCTGGCAAGGAAAACAAATAAAACAAATCCATCAGGTTAAAGTAAAAAAAAAAAAAACACAACGAAAGAGAGAAATTGCTCTTCTGTAAAAAGATACCATTTATATTAAGGTGCAGCAGTTTCTATCAAAAAACCCCACACACTTCCTCGTTCTGCACATGGCATGAATAATAAACATAGCCAATGTCTGTCAAAAAAGAACCCTCTGTGTAAACATGTGACAGGTTCCCTAGACAAAATCTGCCACCAATGTCTATTCTGCTGCATTCCTCTTCTTGTACTGCAGGGGTTTAGCATGTCTATATGTACAGCAACGAGCATAGATGCAGTTAACTCCTTGAATGACTAAATGCTTAGCCTGCACTGCATTCACAGCAATGATGCAGCATTAAAAAACAACATTTTCTTTGGTTCCACTTATTGGTGCAAATTTCTTTGGAATTGTATAAAGTAAATACAGTTATTTAACACAGTCCATTACATTTGTGCATTTGGCGTATGCTTTTATCCATTGTGACTTGTAGTGTTAGAGTGATAGTATATTCACTCTAAATATTTTTATCAGTGTCATTCCTGTGGATTAAACCCCCACTGTGGATCAAACCCACAATGAGGATAATTGTGTTGCAACTGCAAAGCTTTATCAACTGAGTTACAGAAGCACACTATGCCAACACAAACAATCAATCAATCTTTGGCCTTATAGGCTATAATACCGCATGGCATCCTAAAACTGAAACTTATTACTGTAAAGCTTTCCAGCCTTCTAAATGCAAGCAAAACAAATGTATAGGGTTATGGCATTTGAATCCCATCACTACAGTAACACAGCTGCAAACCCATATATGCTTCTTTCAACATCATAAATTAGGATAAATGATAAATTACATTAAAGGGATCGTTCACCCCAAAACGAAAATACTGTCCATTTACTTACCCTCATGAGTTTTTAATTCTGTTGAACACATAAGAAGATATTCTGATAAATGATGGTAGTAACACAGCTGATGATACCCACTGACATACTAGAAAAACAGTATGAAATAAATATAAAGGTAATGGGTATCGTAAACTGTGTTCATTACCATTTTACAAAATATCTCCTTCTTCTGGTTTACAACAACATTAGGGTGAGTAAATGACAGCAGAATTTAAAGTTTTGGTGAACTATCCCTTTAAAATTATCAGAAACCTGAGAATACACCGTAGTGTTGGTCCTGTCCTATAAACTAGTGCTGCCTAATGATTAGTCACGACTATTCATTTGCAAAATAAAAGTTTTTGTTTACATAATTATTATACACACAGTACATCAACACATATCATATATATAAATAAAAACACATGTATGTATAACTTTAAGGAAAAAATTTATATTTATATATGATATAATTATATGTAAATACACAAATGTTTATACACATGCAAATATTTCTTAAATATATACATGCATGTGTGTACATCTAATATACATAATCATTATACACATTACACACACATTTAATATGTAAACAAAAACTTTTATTCTGCAAATGATTAGTCGCGACTAATCGTTAGGCAGCTCTAATACAAACTAACACATTTTTTTTATTTAAGTAACAGCTCGGTTGTAATCTGTAGAATAAAACTGGTGTGTACATCTGTGAGACTTCCTACTAGTGTGCATTCGCACTTATTTGTTTTCAATCCAAAAAAAAGTACTGGCACAGCACTTTTTTCAGCTCACTGACTGACATATTAATATAAGCTCTACAAAACCGCCAATCATTTTTCTGCAGAAAGCAAATATTGCTGAACAAGGCTAAGGGGGCATGCACAGCAAAACTTTTTACGCGGCTGAAAACACCCGGCGGACAGCTTTATTTCAGCCGACTGACAGCTTTCTTCAGCTGAGCGCTTTGGTTGCTGCTATACTTCTGCTTTGTTTATCAGTCGTTGTACGATGCACTGGTTGGTTGTTGTAATATTTTTCCCACCCCTCCTCCACTGTGATTGGACAGCCGTGTGAGAGCTGACATTGACGAGCTGAGCTATTCACACAAAGTTGAATATTTTTCAACTCTCTGCGCTCAGCGTGAAAAAAAAACGCAGTGCGCCGGCTTTCAGCGTGAAAAAAAACTGCAAGCAGCTGTCTTTTTTGAAAAACGTTGGAAAGAATTGAAAACAAAGCTTTGGTGTGCACTGTGCATGCCCTCTTAGTCTACTATACAGCACTAGTTTCTGGGATACACTCAAACATGTATATATTAAATATTCTGGGAAATATTAATGATATGTGAAAAAGACACTGAAAGTTCCCATGGAAACAGTGTTTCTATGGTCACTAGAGATCTCCAAAAGATGTCCTCAATGAAAAGATCTTCATCAATCTTCATTTGAAATAATGTTTCTAGCTAAAAGATGCTTAGCAATTTTTTTTTCACAGTAATGCGGTTTTATAAAACTGCAGATGCTAAGTAAAGTAAGACTAAATGTGACAAAATGTTATAATCAGACTGTGATAATCAGTGACCAACCTATATTGAATTGCAGGTGGAAAAATGCTAGTTCATAGTGGAATTTTATTTTTAAATTAGCAATGTGACACTAAAGTTGTTATTTTAGCAGACATGTATACAAGTTAGTTTTAGGCAAATGTATTGTTTACTTTGTACTAGCAGATGACACTTTCATAAGACTGTTACTTAGTTCCAGAGAATCAGATACAGATCTGAGAAAAGCATTCATCTTAAATCTTCCTTGGGCATCAAACACTTTCCAAGAACCAGAAAGAAACCAGACAAACAGGTTATCAGTGATAAATCGAAAAAAATTTGGTATAAAAGTAAGGGAGCACAAAATATGAATAACGAAAAGAGGTCATAATGTCATTGTTGTTACAAAACTTCAAACCCATTATCACAAACCAGTTCAGCAGACTTTAAATCTGCTTAAGGCGAGTTGCCTCTTGCCAGCATTTAATTTGGCTACGGTTTCAAGGCAATGAAAGACTTTATGAAGAGATGCTAGCGGATGCCAGTAAGATGTAAATGACAATTTCTGAGAAATGACTATAACTACACAGACAGGAGATTATCAATCCAGAAAACAGCAGATGGAATTAACTGTAGTAATAAATAAATGCACATTTTAAGAACAATCTGACAGATCTTGGCTCGAACATTTAATAATAAATGTTTGTTTTGTACAAGTTGAACTTGGCTTTAGATCTCAGCCATTATAAGCAGAGACTAAATAATGTTTTTCTCTTTGAGATAAAAATAGAGTGAAGTCTGATAGACACACGTGTTCAGCAAAACCCAATTCACCTTTACAGATGAAAGGACAAGGTTGTATGCTCTGCCTCGTGGACATACTGAGTATCAGCTGGTATCAAAACATAAACATTTGTCACAAGCACCTATTTTTAGTTAAGCCTTGATCAGAGAAATGCATTGTGTGGTTATCACAGTTTAATCTAAGGTTACGAGGACTCAGATTAACAGAATTTGATTTTCAGTTTAAGCCTGTTGTTCCACCTACAAATGCCTAAATAAATATTGAAAGCTGTCATGACATTCTGTTACAGTGACTTTTTAATCCCATTAAACAAATCAGAACAAAGACTGCTCTCTTATTCCATTATGATTCAAACTTTTACAACCACTTAAATTGGCATAATTCCACTCATTTGCTATGACACCCAACCATGCTGTTTATGTTTAAACATAAGTAACACTTACCCATGATGGTAGATCAGTTGCTTCCAGCTCCTGTTTAAAAGTGTCATTCTGCTCAAAAAAGGCGAGCGCCCTGTTTAGCCTCGTATTCTTACCCCTCGTGTTTCTTCTCCAAAAGAAAAATATTGTGAGTGCGATCAAAAGCCAACTAAAGCTGAACTCAAAATAGCCAAGAACATATATAGGGAAGATAATAACAAATGTTTTGGCAAACTGCAGCCACGTGCGTGTGAGTTCGCTGGTGCAGGACTGCGCGTCCTCGCGGAACTCCGACTCCAGGGAGGAAGAAGGGATCGCTCCGTTTGTCGGTGAAGGTTGTCCGCCATCCTTTTGTCCCGAAACATTCGCCGGTTGAGAAAGATTTCCTCGTACCGCAGTCATTACGTCCTCTGTCATACTGAGCACAACCGACGCCCGCTGAGACGCAGCAGGAGTCTCGGACAGAAATGTTGTCAAGCGCAGCAGCTGTCAAAAACGTACATTGTGCACCAAAGCGAAAAGCTAGGAAAGTAAACGACACTTTAGACCATCCCGTCCACGCTGTACTCCAACATTCAAGTTCAACGCTATTTTAAAGTTTCGGGTGTTTCACGTTAGTTCGACCGTATGCCGGTCCATTTTGATGCGGACACCGAATTGCTTTGCTTAGACTACCAAAATAAATCTCTCTGTGTGTAGCTGATGACCCAAATGACAGTTGTTCTCCAGCGTCTCTTTAATCTTTGCGAGCTGGTTGACAGTCCATGCGAAGCGCGTGCTGTGTGCTTGTGACAGACACCCTCGCGCGAGCAGCCGCGCACTTACAAAGCTAGTCTCGAGAGGTCAGTGTCACGAACAGCGCAAAATCGCCACCCTGAGCCTAGCAACTGCAGGTACACAAAACCAAAAGAAAAATACGTGTCCCGTGAAACTAAGTGTTAACTCTTAATTAATTACCAGTGGGATTAAACAATGATAACAACAAGTAGCCCTAATTTAATATTTTCACATATTTTATATTGTGCGTTATGTTATATTTTCATAGCTTGAGTGCAAGTGCAAGTCCGTGAACAAATTTAAATATTTAGAAATGTGCATTACATGTATCAAGAAACCTGATTTTATATTTAAACGATAATAAATTAGTTCGATGTTTCGATTATTAGCTAAATTAGACCGCGTTTCTATAGTAACATTACTGAGCGATTACTCTTTTCTCGATTTAGTAGCCTGTTGTAACCATGGCTTGTCAAGTTACCATAGTACCACTAAACTGCGCATGCGCTGTAGCCATATAGCGGTATGGCGGTGAAAAGTGTAAACATAAACTTGTGATTGTTGGATATCAGCGAATCATAGGATCTTTGAAGTAATGAACCCTGTAAAGGTAAAACAAAATACCTCCTGTAAGCAGCAGCTGATATGTTGAGAACAATTTTGTTGCTCGCGAGCATTTCAGGTTCAATAACACTGTTAGCTACCTATCGAAAACAAAATACTTCAGTTTAGTCGGTTTATTTTAATAACAGACATCGCCACTTTATCATTTAAATGTGTGTTTATATAAATACATATGTGGTAAATGGAATTGAATGCATTATATTAGGTAATCGAGTCATGAGAATTAGGTAATCGAGTCATTTATTTAGATTTAGTCTACAGTATTAAGACATTTACTGTACATTTCTTATCTTTCTTAAGAAAATAACAAAAGAAGATACTTGGAGGTCTGATGACCTAAAAGCACACATTCCGGTAATATGCCATTTGTTGGTTTCAAAGCACTGCCCATAAAATGTATATTATTAATATAAAATGTATATTACATATTTGCCTATTTATATTATATATAGTACACTTTTGAGAGCTGCTAAACGGTCCTTGCTTTTTAAAACAATAACAATAAAGATATATTCCTTTCTATTCAATTTCCAGGGACACGAAGAGAGCAGAAGAAGAGAAAGATCAAAACGAGATGAGGAACACAAGATGAGCAAAGATGGAGAATCTCTGGATCGACCATACAGAGACCCTGATCGAGATGCACGAAGAGAGAAAGAGAAACAAAGAGAGAGAGAAATAATGAGGAATAAGCACAGAGACCCAGACAGGGAAAGAAATCCAGACTTTAAGAAGGAAGAGGACAGGGAATATAGATATATAGAGAAAAGGAGAGAACGAGAGCACAGAGATGGAGATAAAGAGAGTAAAGAAAAAAGACACGGTCTTGGTGACTGGGAAAGTGAAAGACGGAGGGATAAGGAAAAGGACAGGTATAAGGAACGAAACATTGAGATGTACAAAGAGCGGGACAGAGATACAGACAGGGACAGAGAAAAAGATAAAGACAGAGAGAAAAGGAGGGCAGAGAGAAACAGGGAGCGAGAGAGTGAAAAAGACAGAAGGAAACAGGAGAAAGAGGAGGGAAGAAAAGATCTTGATCATTCTAGATCAGAAGAGAGGGTGAGAGACAAAGAAAGAGAGAGAGAACGAGAGAGGAGAGAAAGACACAGAGCTCGAGAAAGTGACCTGAGGCAAAATGAATATGAGGAAAAACAGAGAGAAGAAAGAAGAGACAGGCGCAGTGATAAAGAACAAAAAGAAAGAGGTATGATTACAGTTAATAAAAATGTTTTTTCTCAATGCCGTTCTACATCTGTCACTTAATGTGTGCAGTAGAATAAATTGTCTCCTTTTCTAGAACACAGAAGAGATAGAGAAGACAGAGAAAAGAGAAGAAAGGATAAAGAAAGCCATGTAAGCCATGCAAAAGATTGCTGCTGGGAACAAGCAATTATAGCAATAACATAATAATAATATGAATCTGAATGCATTTACTGCTGGCTTGTGTTGTTAGCTACCATATTAACACTGTAGAAAGTTTAGCTAATGATACTTTTGTTAACAGGAAGCTGACACAAGTCACTCTCGAGAAGCTGGCATCAAAGATGGTGATAGGGAGAGAGAAAAAGCCATTGAGAGGGAAGAGAGGCACAGGCGGCGTGACCGAAGGCTCAAAGAGGCTTCAGATTCCAGGAGAAATGACAGAGAACAGAAACATAAAGAATCATCAGATCATGAACAAAATGAAAGGACAAATACAGGCAAAGAGGTACACACACTGTCTGTGTGTTTACAATAGATTCAGTATTATTGTTATTTGTGAGACAAAATAATACATATATAGATAAAATAATACAAAGTATGTGTGTGTTCATGCCTATAGGAATCTACCAAAAGACCCAAGTTAACTTGGAAGACTGATCAAACTGCAATGAGTGATCCAGACATCTCTGTAAGATTTTAAGTTTAAAGTTTAGTAATAATTTAATCATTATTGAGATAACACAACTTCTGCCTGATCTACTCATACTGGAACTAAAAACACATCAATTCCACTATACTACTTAAATCATTAACTAGTACTAGACTAAAACAAATAATAAACACAACATTTTTTAAGGTGTTTTAAAGAGATGTATTTTAGACCTAATATGACTGTGTGTTGTTGTTTTTTTTAAGGTGGAAAATGAAGAAGACAAACAGTCCAGTAAAGATGATCATGATTATGAGGAGGATTTTGAGGTGTGGACCAGCCAAGAGCTTGCATAACATACATACATGACTATGATTGATTAACTGTTCTGTGAATGTTTAGCTAATTTATTTTTTAGATAATTTATAATTAATTTATTTTTTCTGATGCTACGTGTTTTCAATTCCTATGGGAAATTTACTTCAGACAAAAAGATTTGGTTTGAAATATGAAGAATACAAGTGAAAATGCATTTAACTATATTTGTATTGCTTATTTATAATGAGGTGTTCCTTCCTTTAGGATTATGAGGAGGACTTTGAGGATCCAGATGAAGAAGAAGAGAAAGAGATAATACACAATGATAGAATGAGAGAAGAAAAAAAGGAGTTGAGCCCCAGGAGAAAAAAAGAAATTGAAGCCATCCAGAGAGCCATCGATGAGGAGAATGAGAGAATCTACTCTGTAAGATCAAAGCCCACAAACATAGAGTCATCTGTCACCCAGATAGGTAGGTAAACTACACAATAATATGTCAGAAGAAACTGATGGTGATTTGATTTACTATGTGTTTCCGTGCTTTATCCAACATGATTGGTCATGATGAAAATGCACATAAATCAGCCTTTTGTTTTTACAGAGAGTCACTTTAACAAAGGCCAAAAACATGGCACAATTATTGATTTTGTATCTGCAAAGCAGCGGGAGGTCAGCCAGAAAGTGGCCAAAAAGCAGAAGCAAGTTCTCTTTAAATTTATATCTTTTATTTGATTAAACTAGTTGAAAGTCACTATATGAGGTTTTGACCTATAATGTAAAAGAAAAACAGATTTGTTGCCTGAAAACTAATCCATGTGCAAATGATTGATTTGATTAAAGGAAGCGCAGTGAGGAACTTCTGCGTCTGATTGATTTAGACTTCTCCATCACCTTCTCTCTCCTGGACCTGCCTCCAGTTAATGAGTATGACATGTACATCAAGAACTTCGGTACAGCCAACACAAAACAGGTTTGAAATCCGCAGCTACTTATTTATTAAGATATTCTTTATTGTCCCTGAAGGGGAATTTTGTTTTGGACTCTGTCCATTCCGCAGCTTTACAGAGACAACACAAAAGACAGTTTGCTATAAAATACACAATTGGCACACTCCATACATAGTACCCATAAAATACACAATTGATATATTGCACAAGCCATACAGCCTACAAAATACACAATTCACATATTTCACATTCCCTATGGCCTACAAATCGCACAAATGACATATCGCACACCTCAACAACCTACATATTGCACACCTCAACAACCTACAGATTGCAAAACTCACATATTACACACACCTAGTACATATAAGGTAGGCAAAAAGGCAAAAAATAATTTTTATAATGGTTTAGCCTACATTTCAGAACTCTAAAATCTTCTGCCAGAGGGTAAAGACTCAAATTCGAATTATGTGGACTGCAAGATGAAAATATTATTTTTTAAAGCAATTGGCCATATTATGAAAAATATCATTCAAAAGGTACCCGACTATGAAGACTTGTATGCTTTAATACTTTATATTTGCCTTCAACTACTAAAGTGAATTAGATCAAGTCATAGATCTGACTTCCATATTTACCATATTTTATATACATCTTGTTGTATATAGTCATAAGTCACTGAAAACTCTGATTTACTGAGGTTCTTGTGTATTTAGGTGTATGTGCAGTGCAATGAAGACAACACTGATCGAGACATACAAACAGAGGAAGTTGACGTGACCGACAAATGGACACAGCATCCACCAGAATCTAAGGCAGCATGTGGAGGTATTCTGTTCAACATTGACTTTGTCATCATTACTAAAAGAAACATAAAAATAACTAATAAACATAGTTTTCATCTATTTTAACTGCACCCAGGACCTAAGGCTTCTCGAGAGACTGCTGATGAGTCAATTGCAAGAATGACCATTGATTCTCAACGTTTAACTACTATTCTGCGTTCTGCCACACAAGTAAAAAATTCTCTTTTTATTTAAAAAAAAAAAAATTACTTCGTATGATTATCTGTATATAATTAAATCTTGTTCACACGAATCTGCCGAAATAAGCTGTGTTAAAATCCAAACATAACTTAGTTTGAAATTTATAAAATGCTAAAGGTATAAACCTATAGATTATAGGTTTTTGCATAGTACAAATATTATCTAATAAGCCTGGTAGCTCAAATGGGCAATGACAGCCATTCCCTTTAAACTACATGATGAAGCTAGTAATAATCAATGTTTATGTATTTATTTTAGGTTATGGCTGTTCTGTTAGAGGAGAATAATGCAGAGAGTAATTCTCTAAGAAGACTACGCTCCCAAACAAATGCACTGTCTTTTAGTGATGGCTGCCTTCAACTTAACACCAAACTGCCATTTCTGCATGGTAACACAGCATTTAAATTTTTTGTAAGAAATAATTGACGACGGGCCATTGAATTATAAGAAAATAATGCACACCCAAGGTGCAATGCGGCACGACCGTGGGTGTGCATTATTTTCAAATAATTCAAAGGACCGGAGTCAATTATTCCTTTTATACCACGGTTACCACAAACATTGCTCTGGTGCCTATTTTTAAGACATTTGAGAAGTTAGATGTGCGGTTTTCAGAAATTAATGCATACCCATGGAACATTTCTCAGCCAATCAGAATACAGCATTCAACAGACCCGTGGTATAATATATTTTATAAAACGGTTAGTTCCAATCCTTGATTCTGATTGGTCAATAGGTGTGCTTTATTCACAATAAAACACTGCTATGACCGCTTCACCCAACGGTTCTATTTAATATCACTGCGCCCTTAGCAACACATAAACATATAATGAGACAAAGTCTGAGAACAGTTTGTTGTTTTTATTTGAACTTTCATGTTTTTGTTCGCAGTCAGGGACTATTTTTTCTAGCGGAAGGAATGCTTTTATTGATTTAAATTCATGAAAGTTGCACTAATATTTGTTTTACTTTAATATTGTGTGGTAACCGTTTTATAAAAGCAATAAGGTACTCGAGGCAAGTGCTGTATCATGAATAAGTAACGGCTGAAGGGGTTGCAGGCACTCCGCTTCGCGTCGTGCCTAACAACGCCCTTCAGCCGTTACTTATTCATGATACAGCACAGCCTCTCGTACCTTATTGCTTACATATTTGCTGATAAATGGTAGAGGTGATGATCTTATGACGAAAGTTTGATCTTGTTTTGGAATAATATTGACCAAATCAATGCTAGGATTTGTATCAAAAAAGTCTATAATTAGTCTTTATAAAGTCAAGGTTTGCATTTGCATTATAATTTAGTTTCAAACATCACACTCAAAATGAACTTTAAACAGTGTTATGCTTATTAATATGTACACACACATCTGTATGTTTCCAGGTAGGCAAGTGAGTCTGCTGCAGTTTTCACAAGTCCAGAGACAGACTCTTCTCTCTGTTCATCCTCCTTCTTCCAAAACCAGCGCTGTGCGACTGGACAGCGAGACAGTCATCTGTGTGTGGAACATATGGGAACCATCTAGACCTCAGAAAATTCTGCTTTATGAATCTGAGGTATGCAGATTGGATGTTTGATAATCAGTTCAATACATATTCAAGCATGTGTAATTTATATTTTGGTATGACTGAATGCTAAAAGTAAATGCTATGGATGTTAACCACCGATCAGAATTAAACTTGTCAATGTGTTCTTGCTTTGACCTGTGATTCAGGTGAAATGCTGTTGTTTCAGTCCTGGTAAAGTTACTTTAGTGTTTGCTGGTACAGCAGTGGGTTCAGTTGTGGTCTGGGATCTCAGAGAACATTCTGGTACTCACTTCAGTCTGGTGGTTGGCACGGAGGAGTGGACACTACGCTACCCCACCTTCTCAACAGGTCAGTCTAGACCTCCTGCTGCTATGTTATCAAAATAAATAATAAGATGAAATGCACAAATCAATACTCAACACTGACAATTAGAGCAGCAATTCCTAATAAGCTCCATTAGAGATTTATGGGGTATATATGAGGAGCTCAGATATATATATATAGATGAAGAGTTTTGTTGCAAAACGAGATAAATCCATTTTTTAACATTTTTGTCAAAACATGTTTATTATTATGTTATCATGTTATTATTTTGTTTATGGTGCTACTTAGCTGTATTTTTTAAGTTATGAAGGTTTAAATCAAAACAAACCAACTGCAGTAGCATTATTGAAATGAATTGGAATGCACAACCAAAAAACAAGATTTCTGAACAATTAAAAAACGGTGGTTATCTCGTTTTGCAACGAAACTCTTCATATATATATAATTAAAGTGCCCATATTATGAAAAACTCACCTTTTCTGGGTTTTTGGGTGTTCATTTGTGTCTCTGATGCTCCCACACGCATACAAACGTGGAAAAAAATCCATCCATGCTGTTTTGAGTGAGATACAGGTTTCTGAATGTCCTCTGCCTTGAGTCTCAGATTGCACGAGTTCAAACTCAGCGCCGTTGTGACGTAACTAGCCGTTTCGTCACATTCCGTTTGAATTTTCCCACCCATCGCACCACCCCACTCACAGGTCTCCACCCAACAGGTAGCTAGAGAGCACAGAGCAGTCACTTCACTAATATCCTCTATGCTGTTATCATGTCTCACGGAAATAACAGCGCTATTTGGATATTATGGATTATACTCCCGCCTACTTTTAAAAACAAAGTTTTAACGCATGTTTATTGGAACCTAAAGAGTAATCTTATTTACAGTGTGTTACGTCGCAAATAATACTCAGATTGTAGATGATAAAACGTTCATGCGAAATCTGATGTAAACAACAGACTATGTATCTATATTTCACGGAATCGATTATACGCATTTGTGGACAAAAATGGTCATTGGAAAACATGTCAGATGCACTTAGAGGGTTTTGCATCTAAGCTCTTCATATTTTGACATTATTTTTAAAATTGCACATTTAACAACATTTTAAAGAGCTTCTTTAAGGAACTAAAAATTAAAACAAAATAGCAAGTAAAATTTCAGTCTCAGTTAAAGTTACACTTACCTGTTTTTTTCCATATGTACCACAGATGCTGTACTTTCAGGAGTAGGTCATCTCTCTCCTGTGGTGTCTGTTGAACCTGTACTGGCAATGGCAGAAACAAGTTCAAAAAACATGGTGACGGCAGGTAAAAACAGTGTTAACATGTGTCTGACGTACATTTTCTAATTAGATAAATTGATTTTAAAAATCACTTTAATAAATGTATTTCTCTCTGCAAAATCTAGAGTCTCTGGGACTGTCTTTCCAGTTAGCATCTCTGGATGAAAATGGGGTGTTAACTCTCTGGGTACGTTCGCATGTCAGCAGACACCATTTTTAATTAATCTCAGAAGAGGTCTTTTAAATTATGTTGATTATTGCTATAATATCTTTTAGGTTGTAGTTGAGATGCCCAAAGGGAATGATTCAGGATCTCAAACAGACCTAGGTACGTTTATATTTTCGAATAAGAACATGTAAAATCTGTTAGGCCTTCCTTGTTTTTTAAAGCTGTCGTCTGCCTTGATAGGTCTTAGGCCTGGCGGTAAAGTTAAACTACTCCACAGCTCCTCTCTACAGACCACTGAAAGATTATCTCAAGACATAATGGCCTGTGGACCTCCTCCGAGCCTTCAGCTTAAGTTCCTACCATCTGACTCTAGCCATTACTTCATTGCTACTAACATGGTGGGCGTTGTGTTGCATGAAGTGTTTGAATAAATACATAGCTAGTGGATAAATAGAAGGGTGGGCTATCTTGGGCTTGTATTAGTAAATTGATTGTTTTTTATTCTTGAAGGGTCTGGTTAGGCATGGCACAAGACATCGCTTGAAAGTTCTTCCAAAGTACTACAGGTCACAGTTTGATAGTTGTAGACCAGTGGAGGTCACAACACTTGACTTTAGTCCATCCGGAGAACCCCTTTTCTTGGTGAGAGCTGATTTGACTTTTTCATTTATGTTTTTTATTGCTTTGCACACATTTATTTTTGTTTAAGATTGACTGTGTGAACAGCCTGTAACCTCCTTTATGTTTAGGTTGGCTGCAGTGATGGTACGGTTCGTCTACACTCTGTCCTGAAAGAAGATCCTCTGATGGAGTGGACCGGATGTTCTGGTGGTTCTCCCATTCTCTCAGTTCAGTGGTCTCAGACGCGGTCAGCTGTGTTCTGTGTTCTAGATGCTGCATCCAACTTTTACATCTGGGACCTAACAGAGAAAGACTATGTGCCAGTTATCATTGAGAATATGCACAGTGACTGGTAACAGCCCCACATCATTCACTTGGTCCTATACAGTAATGTTTAAAGATAAATTTTCTCTATTTATGTCCTTCTAGTATTTCATTGTTTTTACAATCTCCTCAATCCTTTTTTCACAGGGTGACAGCAATGGCTGTGTTCGGTGAGCCAGCCAAACAGAACACATTTTCTGGGGTTGCGCTTGGCAGGCAATCTGGCAAGGTGGAAATACAATATTTCACAAAGTCACTCACAGTGCCCGATGTCTCTGACAAAGAAAAGCTTCATTCTGTTTTACAGGATGCTTTCTGATATAAGATATAGTCGTTTTATACAAATTATTATGCTAAAACTTGTACTTCCGAGCCCAGATTCAGTTTATGCAGTTAAATACTTAATGTGAAAATGAAAGGAGAAATCACAAGACATTCAAACTATGGATGAACTCCCTGAATGTAGTGAATGGTATTTTATTGTAGTAACTTCAATGAAGTAACTAAAAGCTACACATCTGCATAAGGATGACCATTAAGTGTTTTCTATTGCAACATTTTTTGTTCTGTACAGTGACAATTGAGGATCTTTAAAAGGGTTCACAACTTAATGTTGGTTGACATTAGATAGAAAATGATGTTTTGCTGCTAAAACATTTTGTAAAATTAGAAACACTAAAGATTAGATATAAGCATTCCTGTTCGTCAGGGATATAAACACATAATCTCTATTTTATATTAGTTTATAATATGTATATGAGTACTTCAACAATAGCATTTACAGAAATGTATTTAATATCTATGGTTCCAAATTCATTTCTTTAAAGTATATGATTATAATCTAATTATTGAAATCTTTTTATTTTATTAAAAGACAATTACATTTTCACATGGTTTATCTCATTTTTTTCTCTTTGAGTTTTTTCATTAATTTCTTTATATTGTCATATGGGGGGGGGGGTCGAGGTGACAATGACATGAACTGTTGTAGCTGGCCATGAACTGTTGGGTCCAAAAAATAACTCGTGACGTAAGCAGGTTCAAGCTCACCACGTCCTTGGGATCTGCCCACTTTTCTTGCATTTTTCAAATATTGCCAGTGGGTGGAGTCAGGCTCTGACCAGGGGTTTAGTTACGCTTTATAATTTTGTTTTAAAACATTGCTAATATTTTATGCTAATAATATAAACTCCCAATTAGTTCCTTGAAATTTAGCGTGATGTACTTAACATTTAAAAAGACGTTTCGTTATGCTATGACTATGAGGTGACAATGACATGAACTGTTGTAGCTGGCCTGGTATTGCCAAAGATGGCAAATCAGGGTGCTAAAAGATTCTATTATTCAAGAAGATAAAAGTCAACGTGGTTTCAGTTTTTTTTTATTACCACTATGTTCCCCAAATTCCTGAAGCAGAGTCACCAACCAGGAAAAAATCTGAGTTACATTACATGAGTTAAATGTATTAATGAACATTGTGCAATAACGAGTTAAAAAAGTTCAAAACAACCAGTCACCTCTAAAATAATATTTTTATTTTTAGATATATTTAACAGCATAAGAATAAATAAGACAGGCTTATTTGGTCGAAACAAAGTCATCTTTGTATCCATGTCTATTCAACAAACACTAAACCTGTTTTGTATTTAATATTATAGTCTTGTATTATTATTATTTCTTATTATTTAAGAGTGACTAAACCCTAAACCAACTTTTTTTAGTTAATGATCTCTAAGAATGATGCTTTATTAGTGCTGATTTTTTGAAGTTTTTTGACATTTGGATATAAAGTGTTTTAATACGACAAACGCCTTCTTCAGGTTAAACGGTGGCTACAGCAGTTGAATTTTTCTATTGGATGTTGGGTCCAAAAAATAACTCGTGACGTAAGCAGGTTCACCACGCCCTTGGGATCTGCCCACTTTTCTTGCATTTTTCAAATATTGCCAGTGGGTGGAGTCAGGCTCTAACAAGGGGTTTAGTTACGCTTTATAATTTTGTTTTAAAACATTGCTAATATTTTATGCTAATAATATAAACTCCCAATTAGTTCCTTGAAATTTAGCGTGATGTACTTAACATTTAAAAAGACGTTTCGTTATGCTATAACTAAACTAAACCCCTGTTGACCCAAATAACTGTCTGACAATGTAAAAGGTTACTTCACATTTAAATCCCAAACGTAAGTGGCCTAAAAGATATATAAACATTTCTGATAAAGGAATTGACTGAGGCTATGCTTCAGTTATACAATGAAACTAAGTGAGGATAATGTTGTCTGTCGTTTTCTCCATGGTTACTGTTGCCCAATAGCTGTTTTCAGCTCACTGTGAATGACCTTCAGCTCTTTTCTTAAAATGACTTGTAATTTTCGTAACAAAACATAACGAAAACTGTAGGATGTTGATCTCTATTTAATATAATAAATTAATTTTAGAGTCTCATAAAAGTCAAACGAAGAAATGATCGGAATTTCTGACAAAAACACGTGAGGAAGGAATTCGTCATGACATCTGCACAGATGGACAAAAAGTTGCAAAACAGTAATCTGTAAAGATGGAGAATTTACGAGCCGAGTGTTTGCCAAATCCGTTTTCATCTCGACCAATCAATGGAGTCCAAAGCTGTGGAATATGGACAAACAGCGAGAAAAATGTAAGTAACTGCTTTAAATAAAATTGCTTATCACGTGAACTTGTACGCAAGCCTATGGTGCATATAAAATCAGGTTTTACAATAATACACGTATAATAAATACACTGCCGGTCAAAAGTTTAGCGTCACTTGACTGAAATATCCGTCGAGATCTGTGACTACAATGAAGATCTGAAAATATAACATAGTTTTGATTTGATTTGAATTTTCTTTGTCACAACAAAAGTTACATGTGTTACTATTAGTTTTGATGAGTTATTCTAAAATGTGGAAAAATTATTTAATAATTTTTTTTAAATAAATTATTAATAAATACAAAATATGTTTCTAAGCTTAGTGTACATAATTAATATAGCCCTGCCAATTATTGAGACCCTGCAGAGGAAAAGCAGGTCTGTGGAGAATGGATAGTGAATAATGTATGGAGTATGCATTATGCACTCTAATGTATGAACAGAGACACTAATATCACAAGACACTGTATTTGTAAATCTCCTTGTGTTTCCTTTTTCTCCACCCATTGTCCAGGTGTGTATGTGAGACTTCAACACTTGCAATGCATGTGTTCACTACTCAATAGGTTGGGTTAATGCAAAGGTTAAATTTTAAGTATGGGTTACCATACTAGACGATCATATCGCGTTTACTTTTTTCTTATGTGCCACTCCATCAATTATTTTACATTCTTTCTAACTGTCTGTTTTGTGTTGTATCCTGCCTCTCTTTAGATGAGTGATGAGGATGATAAACCCAGCATTCTCACCCATGGTCTTCTTCACGTTCTCCACCTCTCCTTAAAAGATGATGTGTGTCATATGACCTGTGCTGACGGTGCAGCAGGCTTTGCTAGTCTCCACAGCAGCAGCCATGTGCAGTTTTATTATCCTGATGGCCGCCTTAGGGGTCCATTTTGTAGCCCATCCCTCATATTCACTGGCCTTACCTTCACTCACATCCCAGGCAGACTTGTTGGCTGGGGACCTGGGCCCATTCTCACTCTACTAGATGCAGAACTAAAACCCATTGCTCATGCTGCGGAGCCCCTGGATGTGAGAGTTTGCAAGGTGTGTCTTTAAAACTGTTAATATAGTTAAACCTATGGAATCATTACGGCTTACTAAGTCATCATTACGTCATAAGTCGTCTGACTTAGTACAGTGGTCTTCACAATTTTTTTTCATAAGGGCCACACTGATAGGTCAGGGTCAATAGGAGAGCCGCCTTTACAGCAAAGTATCAAAAGTTACATCCAGTCATAAATAGCATGTCTGCTTAACAATCTGTCAATCTGTTGCAATGCAATAAATACAAGGGCAAATCATTCTTTATCATTTACCAGTCAAATTTGTTACTGAGACAATATGATTTTCTTTAATGACAAAAACAGGATATTAATGCTAAGCATTCTTATAATATGCTTATGCAGTGCCCCCCAAACCACCAGGGGACCACCTTTCTCGTAAGTTCATGCGGCGCTGCACAGAACGGTTGGCGAGTGACATTACTGTGCCGCGAGAGCAATTCGAAAGCATAACAAGCAGTCTGATCTCACGGTACTTTGATGTCATATGACGTTCGCTCTGTCCAAGCGCTGCATGCGATTGAGCACGCTTCTCGACGTGCATCTTGATCTAATAGGTATGGTTTTCTAACAAAGTTAAAAATGTGCATGCCTGCATGATCATATCATTGGATTTTTTACTGCCATGCGAGCCACAAATTAAAGCTTGCCGAGCAGCGCAATGTAGAACACTGACTTAGTAAGTCGTAAGTCATCATCATTACGACTTACCAAGTCAAAATTACGACTTCCGACTTACTAAGTCATAATTACGATTTAAGTCATCATTACTAAGTCATAATTACGACTTACGACTTACTAAGTCATATACTTTGATGTCATATGACGTTTGCTCTGTGCAAGTGCTGCATGCGATTGAGCACGCTTCTCGACGTGCATCTTGATCTAATAGGTATGGTTTTCTAACAAAGTTAACGTCCAGAGCAGAAAAGACAGAAAAAGCGCATGCCTGCATGATCATATCATTGGATTTTTTACTGCCATGCGAGCCACAAATTAAAGCTTGCCGAGCCGCGCAACAAAGAACACTGACTTAGCAAGTCATCATTTCTAAGTCAACATTTTTAAGTCAACATTTTTAGTCAACATTTCTAAGGCAACATTTCTAAGTCAACATTTCTAAGTCAACATTTCTAAGTCATCATTTCTAAGTCATCATTTCTAAGTCATCATTTCTAAGTCATCATTTCTAAGACTTCATCATTACGACTTCATCATTACGACTTCATCATTACGACTTCATCATTACAACTTCCAATTTACCAAGTCATCATTACGACTTCCGACTTACCAAGTCATCATTACGACTTCCGACTTACCAAGTCATCATTACGACTTACGACTTACCAAGTCATCATTACGACTTACCAAGTCATCATTACGACTTACGACTTACCAAGTCATCATTACGACTTACCCAGTCATAATTGCGACTGACGACTTACCAATTCATAATTGCGACTGACGACTTACCAATTCATAATTGCGACTGACGACTTACCTTGTTATCATTACGATTTACCTCGTCATCATTACGACTGTCAGGAATGGTGAAGGCAGAACCCAAGTGCACACAAAATGGATGAACTCAAGGACTTTATTTGAGAAATACACAGAAAAGCAAAAACCCACGAGGGGGCAAAATATCATGAATAGGTAATTGACAAAAAACTGACTTGACTAAAACAAAAGAATAAACTTGACAGACTTCACAACAGGATCACTTGACAAACTATAAACTAGATACATGTAAGTTTACAAAACAAACTGGCACAAGACAGCAAACACAAGGGCATTAAATAAGGGAGCAAATCGAGAGGGGAACAGGTGATAAGAGTCAAATAATGATGAGGTGATTAACGAGGAGAAAGAGGGGGGCAGGGTCAGGAAACAAGACACGCAAGCACACAGCCCAAACAAAAGGCCATGTGCTAGCACACAAAACATGAGCCTATCATGATCCTACCTTAAAACTAGAGTACAGTAGAACAAGGACAAGAAGGCAGAATCATGACAGAACCCCCTCTTAAAGAGCGGCTTCCAGACACTCCTCAGGGGAACACTGAACACGGGACATGACAGACTGAAACACAGAAACAAACCAACAGAACATGACAAATAATAACAACGGTAAAGGAATAAAAAAATGACAGGATTGGGGTGACATAAAAAAACAACAAGCAAGGGAGGGGGAGGGGGACAGAGTTCAAAAGTTTGGTCCAGGCAGGGTGGGACTTGGTGGGAAAGGAGTCTTAGGTCCGGGGGGATTAGACGAGGGCTGTGGACGAGGAGTACCGGCAGGTTTAGTGGGGGTCTTGGAGGCAGGTTTGGGTGGAGAGACATGAGGGACAGTTCAAGGAAGGACAAACTGAGGCAGGACATTGGCAGGGGGGAACAAACGAGAACAAGGTAGGGTTACATGCCGGCAGCCAAATCAGGGCTGACCGGGTAGGGAAGAGAGTTTAGGGATGACATTGAGACAGTGGCAGGGGACGTGGCAGGGGACCAGACAGACAAACAGGGTGATGGTACATGGGACAAAGGAGCTGGCTGGGGGTCCGGCGGGCGCTTTGAGACCTGGTGGAGCCTGAGTTGGAGGACTGACAATCCCCTTCCTCCTCTTCTTCCTCCGGGGTCGAGGCACAGAGCCTGTGGCAGGTTAGGTCAGTATTGCAGTGGGCTCCGTGGAGGACCCCTTGGAGGTGGATTCCCACAAGACCCTTCTTACGCATTTCCCCAGCGTAGATCGGATGGCAAGGGAGGACTCTCGGGGACAGAGGGGTCTGGAGCCGCGTCCTCCAGTGATGCCACAATGCGACCCTCAGAGATAGAAGGAAGCAGGACAGGATGAGTGGTGCCAGTAGAACCCCTTGGCTCCCCACGATTCATGAGGTACTCCACTGTATCAGGGAAGTCCAGGGGTCTCAATGTCCTCTGCTCTGCTGCAGTGAGTGGCTTGTCGGGGCAGCTGTTGAAAATAACTTTTAACTCGGCCCCATTGAAGCCGGAGTAGGTGGCAGCCCTCAAAAAATCCATTGCGAAATCCTTCACATTGGCCTCCTTCTGCTGGCCAACAGGACATGTGCTTGGCGGCTTCGGTTGGCATTCCAGGATGGGTCCATCTATGTCTGCTGGGTTCTTACTGGCCAGTTCGTTCTGTCAGGAATGGTGAAGGCAGAACCCAAGTGCAGACGAAATGGATGAACTCAAGGACTTTATTTGAGAAATACACAGAAAAGCTAAATCCATGAGGGAGAAAAATAACAAGAATACGTACACTCCCTTAAAAATAGAATAGAACAAGGACAAGAAGGCAGAATCATGACAATGACTTAGTGTCTCATAATTATCACTTAGTATCTCGTAATATATTTACGTTCCAATATTAACAGGTTAAACTTGAATTATTTGTATTAAATGTTGTATTTTGCAGTAGGGCAGACATTATCATATGTTCCTGTATAGTATTCCCGCTGCTCAAATGATGTTAGCAATGCCAAGATTATGGTTTTGTTTTCCACATAATGCGCATTGTCATAAAATGCACTCGAGTGCAAAACCGTCGGCCAAATCAAATTGAAATGTATATTTTACCTATACGTAATGTAAACATTTTCTCATTTGTTTGTGTCATAGGTTTTAGAGCAGTCTAATGAACTAATCTCAGGTGGGATAGGAAACATATGTGTTTGGTGCCTCACATGCATGGTGTCTCGCAAACGAGTGGTGGAGGGTTTGGGGACACACATTGTAGTTACACAACTAGCACTGGTTCCAAGTAGGGCTCAGTGGGGTCCTAAAATCCTGGCTGCATGTGGAGGAGCTGTGGTTGTGGTTGATCTTGCAGAGGAATGCGTTGTGGAGCACCAAAAGGGCCTGCATTTAAGGTTTAAACATTTGCATCTTTAAGCAACTTATTTACATTGAATTGCAATATATGCTAAGTGAATATGGTTCAGACTGTTGTTTTCTTAATGGAGAGAATATGTTAAATCTGCAGTTGTACTTAAGTGGTGTCTTTATTTCAGGGAAATCACAGGTTTGGTCTACTGCCCCTTTACAGATAATGTAGTCACTGCATCAGACACAACAATCAAAGTCTGGGGACCAGACTGGGAGCTTCAAATGACCTTTGTAGGACACACTGGTAAGAAAAACACTTCACTGTTTATAAAGTTCTTTATAAAGTCAATAAAGTTACTTATTAACATTGCTAATATTTTCAGCTGTATTGAAGACACTAAACTGATACAAAAAATAACATTTTACTCTAATCATGCGGCTGTGTTATTTCAGATCATATCACCTCTCTAGTTCTTTGTCCTGTCTCTGGCATGTTGCTGTCATCTTCTCTTGATGGTACTGTAAGATGCTGGAGAATAGAAGTTGGAGACCAGGTCCAGGCTGTATCTATTCCTGAAGGCTCTATGCCTCCCATTGCCATGGGTGGCCCAGACAGTGCCGGCACCTTTTTCTCACACTCCTCAAACAGTGTGGATCTCTGGAGGTTCAACTGCCTCTACCATCTGCACTGCAGACTGGATGAAACCCTGGGAGGATGTATCCATCAAATTTTCACCCCACCGTGCTCCTCTTCCTTTCCAGAATGTGTAGTTTGTATCCATGGAAACAGCAATGTCACTGTATTTGCGACACAGACAGGTGCAGTGCTGGCAAGAGTTCAGGCCAAGGAAAGAATAACTTGTGCCGATTATTGTGTGCCTAAGGAAATTTTATTGGTCTTAACTGAGGACGGGGTGGTGACTACTTTAAGTACATTGACCAATCCAGTAACTACCCTGGATGAGTGGCATGGGATAGAGCAATGGGACTGGTCGGGTGGGCAAGTGAAGGCAAATATAGGCAAGGTATGCTGCATGGTTTTATACAGTACAATTACAAATGCACAGGAAGAATGGAAATCTTGGCAAATGGAGAAAGCAGACAAGCCAAAGAAGATAAAACTTTTAAACAATGCAAAAAACAGGTTAGTGTATGGGATGTAGGTAGAGTGTCATTATAATTAAGTATTAAAGTTAAGGCCGATTAATAGTCGTGCGTAAGTTCTACGCCATAGCTACGGCGTAGCCTGACGTGCACCTCGCAAAAATTTTAACAGCTTCCATCATTGCTGGTCTTCTCAAATCATACACAACAAGTTGCTGTTTCTTCTTCGTTTATGGGTTAACTTGCCAAGCTTCTTCTTCTCTGACGGTTGCGCTGCTACTGTGGTTACACGCGTGGATACTGCCTCCCAGTGGTTTGCACATGTGTTTGCACGTCGATGCGGAGGACGATGCAAAAGTGTAAATGAAAACCGACGCGGAACCTACGCCGTCGCAGCTACGCCGTAGGACCTACGCACGACTATAACGAGCCCTTAAAGCCATCATGCTTGTTGCCACATTACATACGGTTTGCATGTGTGTTTGTGTTAGATTTCTAGTCATGCTGGGGCATTGTGGTGGTTGTGTGTCTGTGCTCAATATGCATTCGGGCAAAGTCTTGTACAGAATCTCCGCTCATAACAACCAAGATATCACCAGCATACAGGCTTATCCTTACAGTGGTTACCTACTCACTACAGGTAGCTTTGTTCATATACATACTGTAAACTCTACTTAACATAATCTACTTTACATCATTAGACTAAATGTTACCATGCAAACAGACTTCCCAACAATGATAATGCTCTTTATGTTGTAGGTGAAGATAAATTTCTGCTTGTTTGGAGTGTGTCCCCATCTGCACAGCAGTGTTTGAGCCTCCATTTTAGTGTGTGCTGTGATCTGCCTCCTCTTCGGTCAGCACTGATGGGAACACAACTCATCCTTGTCTTACAAGATCCAGAGAATGACATCTATAGGCTGGTGCAATACAGCTTAGACAGCCAGAGCCGATCTGACAGCCAACCTAATGAAGACCATCTTAATAAAATAACAGGTTAAAGACTGGTGACTTCAACTAAATTAGACAACACTTCTAAAGATGCCGAATGCCGTTGTACCAAAAACCTCATGCTATACCTTCTTCAGTTACATAAATACAAACAAACACTCTTAATAGGCCAGCTGTTCAAAGATCATATTTAAATTAATCCACTATACAACATATATTGACTCTCCTAGGATAACACATGATTTACGCACCAACAGGTCTTTGTGCATGTCATCAGTTGAATGTGTTTGCTTCAAGTAGTCAAGATGGTACTGTACGGATCTGGGATAAGCAAAATCGCCTTCTCAGGTCAGGACAAATGTTCCGTTTTGCTTTTTAATTTAATTGCAATAGTTATAAAACTTTTCTGGTGTGTTTGTTTTAGGATTCTTGAGCTGAATGCAGAGCCTGAGTGTTTGGCATACTGTCAAGAAACTGGAGACCTACTTTTAGGTATCACTGGAGATCTCTACAGAATCCCCTGCACGCAGCTACTGCCTCAGGTCTGCTGGCTATAAGTACAAGTTGTTTTAAATGAGCATTTGTTGTAAATAGGGCTGGGGAAAACGATAGATTTTTCGATTAATCAGGTTTTTTTACGTGGTTGATTCAGAATCGATTCTCAAAGAGCAGAATCGATTTTTTTTTTTCATATTTTTTTCTGCAAAAATTGAACGTAAGATTGACGTTAATCAAATTACTAGTCTTCTTAACTAGATGTCACCCTCTTTTTTTGCCTTGCGCGATGTTACCAAGGAGCCTGTCATTCTTTCATTCAGTGCTTAAAATGGCGGACTTAGGTTCATCGAAGTTGATGCCACCTTCACATAAAAAGTAAGAGGTATGGAAGCATTTTAGATTTCGCAAGCAAGACGACAACGTTAGTGTTGTGGCTTTTAATTTCTTTTTATTAATTACCCACTTGTAAACTTCTGTTCACTGTCATTTTTTATTAATATAGTATTCGTATTTAATCTATATTCATTGAGTTGAATCGAGAATAAAAACCAACCCGAGAATCGGAATCAAAAATTGAATCGAGAATCGAAATCGAATCGATTTGATAGCTTGTGAATCGAAATTGAATCGATCTGGAACATCTTAATCGATACCCAGCCCTAGTTGTAAATGATAATTCTGCTCATGCTAAGCAGCAATGTTATGCTGATCTATGCAGAACAGAAGATAGTTGTAAGACTATGAATAATAAGGTCTATTGTCAAAGTCCTTAAAGGAATGTTCCATTTTCTTAAAAGAAAAATCCAGATAATTTACGAGACGAGAAGTTTTGCTTTAAAAGTGTATATTTGTTATTTTTCTTGTCAAAAATGACAATCGTTTTGCTAGATAAGACCCTTATGCCTCGTTTGGGATTGTTTATAGTCCTTTGAAACTCAGTTGAAAAAAACTGTTACGTGTTGAGTTAAGTGTTAATTGTTGGTGTCTATTAAAGTCCATTAAAATGAGAAAAATCCTGCAATGTTTTCCTCAAAAAACATAATTTCTTCTCGACTGAACAAAGAAAGACATCAACATTTTGGATGACATGGTGGTGAGTAAATTATCTGAATTTTTCTTTTAAGAAAATGGAATATTCCTTTAACTTACCGAAGTCCCATCACTCTGCCGCCATATTTGTTGTGTCTCCAGGTCTTGTTAAGAACAAGACTAACAAGACCTGTCTATTCTGCGAATACGCAGATTGGCTTTACTAGGAGGCGGGACTAAAGCAGCCATTCTGACCGTTGCACTCTCCCACCATTCATATGAATACCAGTGACGCATCTTGCTTATATTAAATATCGATACTATTCAACATTTCATTCATTTTAAATGTATTAATTTTATTATCTGGTTTAAGAAAGGTGATTCAGACTTTGAACCACCCAAGTCCTGGTTCCCAACCATGAGCTACAAATGCAGGTAATGTTTACACAAAAAAAAACACAAGCATAGATACATACCCAAAATTTTTAATCTTTGCTTTTACATTTTATTCTAGCAGAGAGAGTTGTCATGTTGCTAAAGAGGAGAGTCCTGAAATGCTCAGTCCCAAAATGGACACAGTAAGTGTGGAACATGATTATATGTGTGTTTGTGTGTGTATGCCAGTGCTCATCCATATGTTTGTCTTAAAGGAATTTGAAGCACTTATGGCAAAACATAAAGATCTGGAATCCTTGCTGAAAGGAGAGGTTGAGTGCAAGAGGAGAAAAACAGCCAGTTTGCAAACCAAACAAGAGGCGTTTAAGAACTACATGCATCTACTGTACATGAAACCCCCTGATATAAAAGTATGATTAACCCTGCTTACTTTTACTGTCCTTTTCACACACTTGCTGCTAATCACACTATATATATTTTTTAAAGATTATAAAACATGTGCCTGTAAATAGCTATTAATAACTCGATTTCACATAGATTCCAAAAGAAGATATGTTTGATGTGAATGCTGAACTATTTCCACCTAAACTTGCTGAGCCCTGTCCCCTGACCACTCAATCATTTACAGAGGGCTTCTTCCCCAACCACAGCTTGGCTAAGAGACTAAATTCCCCTTATAAACAGGTTTGACAATTAATTAATTTTTGCAATGTTAAGTTCAATTTTTTTAGTTTTATTATTGTTTTTGGTGTAAAACAATACAAAGTTTTGAAATCGCCACCATTTCTAGGTTGCTGTATATGTATTATCATTGGCACAATCTTGCCCACACAGGCCTCGCTAGGTTTCATTCCCAACTCTGTGGTGATAGCACAACTATGGCCTGATATTAAGGTGGAGAAAGTCACTCCACGTACAAACCGCTGGAGAACTTACCATGACTCAGGACATGAGAGAGAAGTAAAAAAGCTATTGCTATTGTAAAAAACGTTTACCTAAAAGATAATATCCTTATTTTGAATGTAGAATACCTTCTACAAAAATAAATCAATACACAGTTGTATCATGGTTAGTAACATGCTTGCTACATACAGAACAAACCAGATGAAGTGTATAACGAAGAGGAGAAGGAGGAGGAAACGCCCAACATGCATCTTACACCCTCCATAGAAACTCCACCTAAAATGGAGAGTCTTCATTCACCCCCACCAGTGGTAGAGAAAGTCGTATACCCCTTCAGGGTGAGTTTTTGTGTTCACTCTATAAATTACACTTTAGAAATTAAGGCTTATGTAGAAAAATAAATTATATAAACATCTGTCCTTTAATTCTCTTTAATGCTCATCTTTTCACAGCCACCGAAGCCCCTACCCCCAATAAAGCACCCTACACCTCCTCCTGCCCCACCTTCACCCACACCTATCCCACCTTCACCCACACCTGTACCCCCCTCACCTGACCCACCATCACCACCTAAACGGACCACACCTTTACCCCCTCTACCTCCCTCCTTACATCTGCCAGAGTTCCTCATGCAGTTTGTGAATGAGCAGTGGTTTCAGAGGATGTTTCCTGATCTGACTGTAAGATCAATCCACTCCAATCTATGCATGCATTACATACACACTGAAACAGATGCATCACTCAACTTTCAATAAGCCCCTTCATTTTTTAATGCTTGAAACACTGGAGAAACAGACCATTCAGACGTCTAAATTAGTTCAATTTGCAAATGAAGCTTCACAGTTTATCAGCTTTAAAATGAATAAACTGAAAAGGCATCTTCTCACCATCATATTGCTTGAAGTCACATCACTTTTTATGTGAAATACTGAATGGAGTTATAATTAAAAATATTTTAGACACAACCAAAGTTCATTGTGATAACCGCTCACTCTCAGGTTCAACTACAATTTTGCTGAATTGTAGTGTAATTTTAACTTTTAATGGTGCCTTTAAAAAAAGGTGCATGATGCTCTATATAATTAAAAGAAAAAAATACACACATCCACTAGTGTAAAAGTATTGTCAGTATTATAATTTGTACATGTATTTTTATAAATGTATATATACAGCGTGGAAAATAAGAATTTGGCACATCGGCATTTTTGTCGGTGGGGGGGTTTCTGGGTGGGAAATTGACACGGGATTTCCCCCAGATGTTGCCATCGGACCGAGTATTGAATTTATACAAAGAAATCTGAATATTTAAGTATACAAGTTGAGTCATAATAAATAAAGTGAAATGACACATGGAATACATATTGAACACATGAAGAGACGAGGTGCAAAATGGCATGGAAAGCCAGGAGACCACCTGGAATCTGTCAGTATTGAGAGAGAAACCCTGCCCCCTATCAGTACTAATTGATATCAGCTGCTTTAGTCCTAATCTATAAAGGCTTCTCATTACCCAGGAGGCACACAGGAAAGACTTCATGATGGGTAAAAGCAAAGCACTCTCTCAAGATCTTCGTAATCTTATCATTGAAAAGCATTTTGATGGGAATGGTTATAGGCGCATTTCCAGAATGCTGAATGTTCTTGTGAGCACTGTGGTGGCCATTATCTGGAAATGGAAAGAACATCACCTTACCATAAACCGGCCACAATAAGGTGCTTCATGTAAGATCCCTGTCCAAGGAGTCTAAAGAATAATCAGGAGAGTTCTCCAAGAGCCAAGAACCAGCCAGGCAGAACTTCAGGAAGACCTTGCATCAACAGGTGCTGTTGTTTGAAAGAAAAATATAAGCGAAAGAGCATTTTGAGAAGCTTGTGGATTATTGGGAGACTATAGTATGATGGAAGCAAAATCGAACTTTTTGGCAGTCATTCTACACACCATGTTTGTAGAAGAAATTTCACTGCCCACACCCCAATATTAACACCATACCAACAGTTAAGTTTAGGGGTGGAAGCAAGGGCCAGAATCACCCTTGAGCAATGCAGACGACTGGTCTCTCCATACAAGAGGCGTCTAGAAGCTGTAATCACCAAGAAAGGTTTTCTACAAAGTATAAAATAAAGTGTGTTCAGTACTTATTCCCTGTGTCATTTTACTTTATATATTATGACTCAACTTGTATACTTAAATGTTCTGATTTCTTTGTATGAATTTAGTATTTGGATTGATGGCTACATCTGGTGGAATTTTTTGTGTCAATAGCCCACTTAGAAATCCCCTTACTGATAAAAATGGTGATTTGTCAGATACTTATTTTCCCCGCTGTATAAATATCTATTTACAGTGTATCTCAAGTTCTCTAAACCCCAAGGACTTCTGCTTGCATTTGCTGGACTTCATGATCCAATGCAGCATGGCTCAGAAGCAAAGCATTCTGAATGCACTACGCCTGCTAATACAACAGGAGGTGTTAAGCAAAGAGTCCCTTAGCAAAGTATTGCTGGTTTGCCTGCAAAACTGCATTCACACGAACATGGTAAGTTCATCCAGGCTTGGGTTCTTGGAAAATCCTGTATCAATAAATGTCTTTTATGCAAGATGTGAATTTGCTTGCATTTTGCATGCAGTCAAGGGAGGAACAGCATTTTGTTGGTGAGCTGCTGAATTTGATGTTTTATGTGAGTCCGGACAGCTTTGACACGGTTGTGGAACTACTCGCTATATTAGCAGATAAAAGAGTTGATCTTCAGTAAGTATTAATCCACAGGTTTTACACAATACAAAAACGATGCTCACATTTTTTCTACTTTAGTATATACAAAATATGGCAATACTGTATGTAAGAATAATAATGCTCTTCTCTGGTAGGGGTTTAGTTTTGTGTGTGCTGCAGAGGTTGGGCGTGGATGATGCCGAACTGTGGATATGTCCTGAACTTGAACCTTGGAGCTCTCTTATAAAAGATGACCCTAAGCAGCACCAGAGCCTTCGAGACATGGCCACACACTGGCTGTCTATGTGGACAAGAAAGTACAAGGTTTGAAGCAGAGAAAGCCAAAAGTGCTCCTAAACGCATTTCCATGAGTTCATCACCTCTTTAAATCAATGTTTGATATGGGTCACATTGCATTTCAGTGGAAAATTAGCAGTCTGACTTGGTGTTTGATAAGAGTTATATATTTAACAGGTACACAGTGGGTCAGTGTTCCTTCACAGTAAAGGAAAAAATACTGTGATCACACCTGTAGAGGTGCTTCAATATTTCTGCTCTGTACAAAGAAGCAAACAGGCTCGGCCACCCCCACCTCCACCTGAGGGAAGGAAAGACACTGTCTTGGTGGATTCTGGCTTACCTAGGTATGTTATGTAAAATAAATTCATAAAGAACCCTGGTGAACATTAACCATGCTTTTACTCAGTGGCGGCCTGTGACTTTATTGAGGGCGCACGATGTGAAATTCGTCACAATATGTATGTAGCCCCTCATGTGTGTGGTTCGTATTTTCAAAATATGTGTCCAGCACGTCGAGTGAACCTATGTGCATCACGTGTCAAAATAAGTCCTTTCTGCAGACGCGTCTAAAGGGTTTATGATAAAAGAGACAATTGCATTTGCCAGATACTCGCAAAATCTCATGCGTAATTCAAGTTTACTGTTAAGGGAGTGTCTTGAGTGTATTTTGTGAATGTCTCTTTTATCTTAAACGGTTTTGATGCGTGTGCAGCAGGCACTTATTTTGACAAAACACGTCATGCACATGGTTCACATGACACAACAAACACACATTTTGAATTTTTCGCCCCTCAGAAGAGCAGTTACGAGCCACCATTGGTTTTACTACAAACAAAATCAAAATGCAGGTTACTTCAGACCATGATTACCACAAATTAACCTTGATTCTGCTACAGTAACCATTAGTTTAACCTTCCTTTTTGTAGTAAAACCATTTAATCAATATGCCAAAAAACATTGTTACTACATTTTACTAGTATTAACCATGGTTAATTTTTGTACTCTTTTAAATATTTTAGTACATCTAAAATACATTTAAGTTTGTTTAGAGTTAAAAAAATATCAAATATCTTTAAAAAGGATCTTGAATTTTAGCAACGATCAGAATTAAACTTGCTATCTGCATTGTTTAAATAGTTCGCTTAACCAAGGAATAAAAGGAAGAATGTCCGAACCACCACAGACATTTTTCTGAATAATCTCTGTGATTTTATTTAGGCTGAAGCATATACAGCGCCTGGGAGAGACATACAGTATGTCTAGGATAAGGGAGCCTCAAGGTTAGAGCTTATTTTAAACACGTTTTATACATGCAGTCTTAAATTATTGTTGTGACACTGCTATGTCTGCAAGTGTTACGTACATAATACAGAAAACGAAATCTATTCTGCACATATATAAAAATTAATCAATTCTTCTTTCAAAGAATAAGAAACATATTCTTTCATTTTTACTGTCATTTTACTTATACAAAGCTTCTTCATCATTCACCAACAGGACTTCTGCTGCCACCATTGCCATATCGACCAGAGTTGATGGGTTTCACACGGTTTCTCTCTCTTCCAATGGCATATGTCACACTTTCTCCATTTCCCCTTTCGTTGGACTTTCGCTACTCAAAGAAACCTTCACAACACAAATACTTTTTCCTGGAACGCTCTTACGTACAGTATTACAGATAAAAATGTATAACATGATAATAATGACATAAAGGAACTCTCAGCTGAGTATGCTTCTGCCCGTCATGTTGCTGGTAGATAAAACACATTCATGGTGCACAATAACATCAAGACTTCTCCACTGCTGTGCGATGTGTAATTGGTAATACAATGTGTTTGCGTGGCTTATGGTTCAAAAAACACATTATTTTCCACATACCGTACATTTTTATAGCTCCAGATATGCTGTCTTCCTGATTTTGTACAAAACTCATCGATTTGAAAAGCTCTGTGTCTACATACATCTGACAGGACTTACAGTAACTTACAGGCTGTGAGTCAAAGCGGGAGGAATTACGATAATGTCAGTCTTGTCTACATCAAAAAGCATCGGAAGTACTGTAAACTGTTGCCTACAATCCGTGTGTTTGTTGTTGTCCAAGAAAAAAAGATTTACGTTGAAAATGATAACTTGTGTACCTTTTGCATATCGTTACACACCATAGGAAATGTAAAATCTTGAATCGTGCCATATGAGCTCTTTAAAATAACATAAAAGGAGAGGCTCATCAAGAAACTGGATCCCCATTTCTCTTTTGTGCCTCTTGGTTACAAACATGGAGCTTAAATTGTCATGACACACAAAACCGTTTTATATATTTTGTTTTCAAATTAGAGTTATGTAATCTGTTGGAAAAGGCAGGGTATTAAATAACATGCTTGTATTTTTCTATTTTGCATAAGCTTTCTAAAAATGGCACACATAAGCAAGCATAATCCAACTGACAGCAAAACTAATATACATAGGTAGATGTCTACTCACACTATAAATAAAGATGTATGCAGATGTCTCTCTGGCAAAATAATTTTCTCATCTTTTTACTTTTCGTGTGGGACGACAAGATGACTTATTTCTTCTTTGATGCTAGTTTGTGGGGCTCTTACTTCTTGTGAGTCATTTACTGCTTTGAACCATAGTCCCCATAGTCCTAGTGAAACAATCTGCAAACCAGGTCTTGATGTGACAGGCAAAAGCCTGTTATTATTGCAGCATAGAAATTAGGCTGTAAGGTGCTTTGTTGTCCATGCTTCTGATCTGCTTCAGAGTCCACAGTTTTTTTCTATTTGCACTGTTCTGAAGTTAACTTATGCTGGCAGCTTAATAAACTTGGTGTGGGAGAGAATGCAGTAATTTAACCACAATGAACTTGCTCATTTGGCTACACACTGGCAGATGAGGTTTGTATGTTCAGGTATGAAAATACTGAACTGACCGCAATAGAGACAGATGCAGCCAAGCTAATTTCTGCCTTCAAAGTTGCATTGAGCTGATGGCTGGTTAAGCTATCTGGTATTGCTCAGGCCAACCAAAATGTTTGGCAATCCTTTCAAAAATATGCTACATCTCTACATCATTGGAGCTTGTCTGTTAAGTTAAGATTTGGTGGGCTTTTTGGTGGTTGGGTTAGCTGCCTGAGCTTTAATAGCCCCTTAATGATGCAGTCCAGACAACACACTTGTTAATTTAGATGTTCTTGCAGCACACTGACCTGCCAAAGTTTTTAGATCACGTCATCCATTGTCTCTGTTGTTCCTCTAGGGAAAGATGCTCTGCCAACAAAGTTACACACTACAGGTGAGGTCTTTTCATTAATAATTGATGCATTCTTCACCAGAATAATAGAGGTTGATGGACAAATAGTGGTTCTGTGCCCAGGAGAGATGTTTTTGATTATAGCTGTTTAATGGAGAGGTGAGAGGTGTTGCTCAGTCTGAGTAAAGGCAGGTGACAGAGGAAACTTTGCACACCAGCCTTTCTGTTGTATAAGCAATACCTTTGTGATTGTATGTCATTATACTTTATGACTGTATGATAGTGTATTCTACATTGGTTTGCACAGCTGCCACCTTTGTATTGTTTTTGGGCTACTTGAAATTTAGGTTGACTAGTGAATCTAGTCAGTCTGCAAGACACTGCAATGCAAGATAAGAACCTCTCTATATCTGCACTTTACAAAGACCTAATTAGAAGTTTCATAAACATCTTTATCCAGTTGTTTCTGCTGTAACGTGTTATGGGTCAAGATCTTTTAAAGGTTCTTCGAACCCAATTTCAAAACCAGCTTCTTCCTTTAACCCTACACTAGAAGAAAGTATGTTGATAGAAATTGTGTACAAGCCCTAAACATAGACATAAAAGCCTATCCCTAGGCTTTGCTGAGAATGTTGTTTCAGGATAAAGGTATGTTTGAGAAACATAAGGAACTCAACTGGAAACCAGATCTTCTGTTCAGTTTGTTTTGTTAAAAATGACTTGCTCCTGTAACCAAAACCATTTTTCTCCTTAAAACAGTTAATATTTCCATTTATGAAATGTTTTGGTTTGCATTTATTTGGAATGAGGGATACAAATGCTGGTTTTGAGAAGCAGAAGTCCTCACATTTAGGAAGTGAAAATACACTTACTGTAACCAAACCTCCACATAGATATGCTTAAAGCGATACTCCAGCCAAATATCAAAATACCCCATGATGTACTTACCCTCAAACAATTATAGTCTTTCAGATAAACATATTTGGAGATTTTATTTAGTAAATGTCCTTGATTTTCCTTATAATGGGAGAAAACAGGGATCAGGAAACAATTTCTGACTATGTAGCCCAAAAAAATGCATCCAGTGACACCATCTTGGACTCACAAGAGTCAATGCGCAAGTACAGATGGCAACGAACGCTCACTGTGCTAAAGCTCTTGTGTGAGTCCAAGATGGCACCATTACTATGGTTTATAAAGTTTGAAATCTGGATATTTTTCTTGCAAAATCACGTCGATTACCCGCAGAAGACCTTTATAACCCATTGGAGCCGTGTGAATTACCTCTGTAAAGGATAAATGCACTCGAGTTATTATTGCTTTACTTTCTGACTTAAGTCAGAAGTTATTCCCTGATCCCTGTTTTCTACCATTATAAAGCTTTGAAGAGCAAGGACATCAACCAAAATAACTCCAAATGTGCTCGTCTGAAAGTTGACGGACATATGTATGTCGGTTTGCTTGAGGGTGAGTAAATCATGGGCTAATATTGATATTTGGCTCGAGTATCCCTTTAACATGTGCTTTGAGAATATAATAATATTATATAATATCCTAAATAAATCATTTGAGTTAAAAAAAGGAAATAATAGGCTGCAAATAAGACATTAACTGTCTAACACCAGAGTCTTCACATTGAAATAGTTACGCCTGACCACTTTCATTTCATAAAAATATAAAGATTCACACCAAAACAAACCTGAATTGCCTTTTCATGAAGGAAAATGTGCAAAAAAAGAAAACATGGGCTAACATCTCTATAAGTTAATTTAGTGGCTGTACACCACTGTGTAAAAACATCAATAGGAGTTTGGTTTAAATTACAATTCTATGCATTTTTGGCTATGTATTGGTAGAATAATATAAAGAATAAAACCATGATATATTACATGACAAAAATGTAAATTAATATAATGTTATATATGATGCAAAAATATCATGCTATGATTAAGACTGACCAGATGTTTTAAAAATGATCACAAAGACCAGAGATTTGTTATTACACTGTAAAAAAAATCCTTGTTTTTGCACTTAAATTTTTAAGTCATTTAAACTTTTTTTTAACTAGTAAGGAGTTGGTATAAATTTAAAAAATAAAGTTGAAATACAGCTTTATTTTATAATTTAAATTAATTCAAGTTGTTAAAACTTAAACATTTAAGTGCAGCAAGGAATTTTTACAGTGTACTCATGAAACTTGGCAACCAGGATAAAAACAATAAGCTTTGATAGTCAAGCTTTATAAGGGCCCTTGGAGATTCACAGCATTTTAGAGCACTGACAGATATGCCTGCTTCGACTACAAATAAAACAGCCATTCTAATCATCCACTGTCAAGTCTGGGCTATAGTTCAGGAGGTCAGAGGTCACAAGAAGATCACTGGAGCGGCCTCTTATGCTCAGAACCTCGTCCAGCAGTCTCAGTGTCAAATCTCTGCCCTCGGTTTCCTCCATCAGAGGCCAGTCCAGCAGCTGAGCACTGGAGGGGAGAGCCGGCAGACCAGGCTCATATTCCTCTAATGGACTGGGATAAAGCAGAAGACGAAGGGAGGGGATACCTGCAGCTGTACGTGCCAGGGAAAGCAGTCCTGTCCTAGAGAGCGGGTTTAAGGCCAGTCTTAAGCTACGTAAAACCCGACAGCAGGAAAGGGAGGGCAGAAGTGCTTCCATGAGCGCGTCTGAGAGACCACAACCACAGAGCGAAAGCTGGGACAAAGAGCTTTCAGCTTGAGCTAAAAGACGGCGCAGAGAGGGGAGAGACGATTCATCAAGCAAGTTCTCACTCAGGTCAAGTTCCTTTAAGAATGAAGCATGCTGGCTGCAGGAGAGGTACGCCAGATCGGCTGAGGTCAGGCACAGGTATGGCAGCTCCAGCACCTCCAGAGGCTGGGAAAGAGCGCTTCAGACAGGAAAGAGAAAGTAATATATAACAATTTATCTACTGTTTTATCACAAAGTTCAAAGCAAAGCATCAGTGTGTATGAGTAAGTATGCATGATAGTAAAATATCTGTATAATCACACATGTAGATGTATATACCTAAGCAGCAAACGCAGGTGTCCTGGCAGTCGGAGTGCAGTTAGGCATAATTTCTTAAGTCTCTTCAGTGAACCCAGTCCTTTAGACATGTCTTCAAGCGCCCCCTGCTGGCCAGGCTGTCTGCGTTGCAAGTCCAAGTTACAGTAATGTAGTCTTAGAGAGTAGAGCTGAGGAAAGGGAGCAAAGAGAGGTAGCAGCATGGCCAGACCCGACACCCCAAGGCTGGAGTAGCGGATGTCTACACCAAGAAGATCCTGCTGAGGCAGGAGGCCCAATAAGGAAGCTATGGAGGAGGCCAAGAGTTCTTCCACACGGAGGTAGCGACAGTGGAGCCTCACAGGGCAGAGGTGACTAAGGGCATCACGAACACGTTCCCAAGAACGAGCATTGACAAAAAGGTCAGCCCTGACATGAACAACCACTACTTCGTCCCAGTCCTGGTTAGATAAACCACTACCACCATTACTGACGTTCAACGTGGATGATGACTTTTTCCTCTGAATTTCCATTCTTCTCCTGACACCCTTCACAGACTCTTCTTCTGGTAACATCAGTTTACTGTGACTGATGCTGTTCTCTCCATTACTTCTGCATTCCATCTTCCCTAACTTTTCTTCTCGGTGTCCTCTCTCACCTCCTTCACGGTCTCGCTTTACAGTGCCACCCCTCTCACGTTCACCTACTAGTCCTCTTTTTCTTTCTCTTTCTCCTTCTCTCTTGTGAGCCCTGGAGGCAGCAGCTCGAGCTTGAAGCACCATTGAGCAAAGGGCAACAGTGAGGGACCATCCACCCATTGAGTCTTCAGCTCTCCCATCCTCACACTGAAGTCCACTAAGATCCAGCACCTGCAGGCAACAGCTGGAAGAGAGAAAGAGGGGGGCTGTAAATAATGTAAAAACATCTAATAAACAATTAAAATGTAAAGGGGACATATCATGAAAATCTGACTTTTCCATGTTTAAGTGCTATAATTAGGTCTCCAGTGCTTCTATCAACCTAGAAAATGTGAAAAAGATCAGCCCAGTAACTTAGTTTTGGTAAATCATTCTCTGCAAGCATGGGAATAAAATGGGTCATTGAAATTTGGTTCCCCTTGTGATGTCAGAAAGGGATAAAACCGCCCCTTAATCTGCACTATCCAACCACAGCACTGTCATTTAGTGCAGAGATCAGCTCATTTGCATGTAAAGGGACACACCCAAAAACGGCACATTTTTGCTCACACCTACAAAGTGGTGATTTTAACATGCTATAATAAATTTTCTATATGATATTTTGAGCTAAAACTTCACATATTTACTCTGGGGACACCAAAGATGTATTTAACATCTTAAAAAAGTCATGTGAAATGTCCTCTTTTAAAGATAGGAGAGATCTGTTTCTTTAACTGTGTGGCATTTGTAGTGCAAAGGTTGTGGGTTACTCTCAGAAAACACATATTCAAAAGCTAATGTATAGCTTGAACACACTTTAAGCTTTTATTTATAAAAGTGTCTGGCAAATGCATAAATGTAAAGGTAAATCAGATATGGCAAAACAAAAAAACCACAAACCGACTCAAATGGGCTTTATCCAAAGTGAGTTCCAGTGCATTTAAGCTATTCTTTACACTAACTAGTTTGTGTACTCCTGGAAATCGAACCCATGACCTTTGAAAGCTACAAAATTCCTAGTTCTTGGGAAATATGATGTTCACAAGGACAGGCGCAACAATGACAGGTCATGGGGATGGCAGGTAACCAACTAATCTAGACACATACCTCTTATTCGTCAATCCCCTGACCACTGCCAACAGCAGCGCTTGAACGCACAGACGGTTCGGCGAGCACTGGCCCCGTTTCCTACCACCTCCTACGACCAGTACCCGTTCAGGCCACCGCTGGACGAGCTCGCCGACGGCTAGAGGACGGCAGTGGGTGAAAGCGGCATCCAGCAGCGGTCGGTAGAGCTCCCTCGGTACACAGCTTAACCAACACGGCGAAGAGCTGTGGTCACTGACCACCTCCCGAGCGCAGAGCTCCACCAAAGACAAAACCATCTTGCTGTTTACAGTAGCAGAGTGTTAGCAGAGATTTCAGCATATAGCATACTGAATAATCATCACGTAATGCTAACCTTTAGTTCTCCAGAATTTCCAAACGTCGACGTTTCTACAGCCCTTAAAAATTACCTATATCATCATGTTTTTATTATTCAACACCGGCTATATTTAATTAGACTAACTTACATTAACAGTCAGTCGAAATGTCAGGATAGCCCTACATGTCTATTAAACCTAAATATAGGCTTTGATGTTTTCAAAATATTGCTGGTTCCAGATAAATTCCTACCTGATAGCTAAAGAACAATGATCGGAACGTAAGCGGTCAACATTATAAAAGATTTATGTTATTATTGCTCAACGCTATGATTTATATAAAGCTGAAGTGTTCATAAATATCTGGAGTGTTTTCCATATTGCGCCCTCTGCCCGCTCGCTATTTACACTGAAGATTGGCGCGTGTTGATGACGCAACAAAGGCGACGATATTTGTGTTCGGCCCATATATAGTGCACTATTTGAAAGGACAGCTTTTCGTAGTAGTGTCTGAAAGCACATACTGTGACAGTATGTACTGAACTAAATGAAACATATCTATGAAATGAAGTACCCAGTTAAAACAGTACGTACAGTCTGTGCGATTTTGTTTTTGTTTAAATCATTCAGTCAGAGTGTACATATATAGAATATAAAACAAGCAAACATTTATACATTGAAACATTTTGCAGTTTATTTTTAAAAGAAAAATACTTTAGCTTTTAAGTTTTGTTAAAAAATCTGTCTTCCATGTTTTCCTTGCCATTTTTTCATTGTCATGTGACCCATGACGTAATCAGCCTAGAACATGATTTACTCAGATGTTGTTAAACAGTGGTGCTACCTGATGCTTTGATTGAACAATTTTTATGATACAAAATAAAGCAAAATTATTAAAAAAAGATGTTGTTAAACAGGTACAATTTAACCACAGTTAATTAATTTCTTGTTATCTATTTCACTTACCACATGGCATGGCCCCACAGTTCTTTTTAGGCAAGGCAAGGCAGCAAAACAAAGCTTAGCTCGCATAGACTCGTGGAATAGAAAAGTGTCAAGTTAAAGGGATAGTTCACCCCGAAATAAAAAAATTATACGGGTTTGTAACAACATGAGAGTGAGTAAATGATAGAATTTTCATTTTTGGGTGAACTATCCCTTTAATGCATACCAAGAAACAGTTGACCATGAAGGTATTTCTTGCATACTGTTTTTTGATACAGAGGTTTCAGACATAGCCTACTAGTCATTACATATACTGATTTTCATCTATATAGTATGAAAGTAGCCTATTAAGGACAAAGGGATAATGGACTTTTTCCACAATGCAGCAAAACAATGATTGAAAATCTGATTTTACACTCACATCAAGCCACTATCCATCGACTCGTTTAAAATTGAGATCTATCCAGCACGTTTTATTACCCACAACTCAATGTAAGGAGAAGCAACATCATCTTATGTTACCTTTCATGCAAGTGTTTAATTTTTAAACAAGATTGCTTTACTGGCAAGTGTCAAATAGGTTTTAATTTAATAAAAGTAATTACCTATCAAATACACGTGAAGAAACGATACAATTGATAAACGAGGCAAAAATTATATTTTCCTGAACGAAAAATCACAGATGCAAAATCATCCATACAATTGTGACACAGTAAAAGCATTTAAATGCTAAAATGGCTACAAAAGCAGATTCCATTCCCATGTCTCTCTCAATGTCAAAACACTAACAAAGCAATCACGTTTTTATGTCAATCAGATACATTAAGAATGTTCATCTTTAAAACTGCTTGCAAGTACAATCTTTAATAAAACAAGCTATTTAAAAAAAGCTTATATAATTCAAGCTTAAAGTAATTATGCAATAGGCTCTGATAAACATGACGTTTGTGAAATTACACAAGACAATTTCCCAGATAACACATCCTGATGAAATGTAAGTTGTTTTAAATGAAACGGTATGCCAAAAACTGATAAAAGCTTTAACATAGTAGACTTACACACACAAAAAATGAAAACATTAAAAGATCCAATAAATCAAAGGTGGCTCAGAAATAATGTCTTTGTAGTCCAATGTGAGTTGAAAAAAATTCCTCAACTTTCAAAAATGCTGGTGTTTGATTAAGCTGCTATGATGACATTTCACAGGAGGGCTGAAAACATAGTTTCCAGTTAAGTTTTATTTGGTGTGTGTCTTAGCCCATGCCCATATGAGTTCATGTCCAAGCAGCTCTATTGGAAATCCTTTCCATCACAGTCTGTCATCTTTTCAAAAGGGCGAATAAAAGCTCTGAATTACAAAAAAAAGAAGAAAAAAATTGCCCATTGTCAGCCCAACTGGACCAAGCCAATAATGCAAAAACAAAAAATAATCCAAGTTTTATCCTCAAGTGGTAGATGAACTCAAAGTGAAAAGGTAATGGTGAGGCCATTTGGCTGAATGTCAGGTTAACATCCCTGAGAAAGCTTTTAGACACACAGCGCTCGGGGATAGCTGCAATACAGAATATAAAACCAAGGAATCATTTTAAGTTAATATGATAAACATTTTATCCAGGCATGACGTCAAAACACTAAACTATAAAGTTAAAGCATGTGAACCATCTATACAAATGAATACCAGAAATCAATTATATCATTGTAATGGTCCGTATAAGTAATATGACAGCATAAAAAACTAACAAATGAGCTTAAAGGTGCAGTGTGTCATTTTTAGAAGGATCTCTTGACAGAAATGCAAAATAATATACAAAACTATATTATCAGGGATGTATAAAATCATTTTTATAATGAACTGTTATGTTTTCATTACCTTAGAATGAGCCATTTTTATCTACATACACAGAGGGTCCCCTTACGTGGAAGTCGCCATTTTGTGCCGCCATGTTTCTACAGAAGCCCTTAAAGGACAAACTTTTTTACTAAGTTGTCTTCGTCAATTACATGTTTTTCCAGTGGCCGGTACCATAGCTAAGCCGTTGATGCAATTCGCAACCTCGCCACTGGATGCCGCTAAAATTTACACACTGCACCTTTAAAAGTAAAAAAAAAAGAGTAGATTATTTATGAAGGCTTGACCTCACCTGTCTTCTGTGAAGCCGTCTGCTTCTTCATCATCATCCAGCTCCATGTCCAACTCATTGTCAAGACCACCACAACCATAACTACTGAGGACACTAAACATAAGATGGAGAAAAGAAACAACTCTTCAATGACTGTACAGTAAGCCAGGACAAGATTTGTGTATTTGTTTAAAGAGCAAATTCTGACCTGACTGAACGGCAAGTGAAGAATACAATGCGTTTAAGTTTCTTGTTGTAAAAGAAGTAGTTGAAGGACCACAGGCTGCCTTCCTCTCCAAAGGGGTCGGAGTCAAGGTCTGGGTTGTAGCTGCAAACAAAAGCAAATACTTGTTATTAAAACAATACATCTACGTTTGAAAACCCACTTCTTGTTTTTCACATCTTCAAATGAGAGTTTTTCCACACACCTATAGATGTCACAGCCTTGCAGGTTTATCTCTTGGTCAATTGCACTCCACAGTTCTGGCCCCAAAGAGTTGAACTGTTCCCCCACAGCCGAAAATAGGCTGCTGTTAACGGAGTCAGCGACCTGAAGGATCAAAACACAATGTTAGAACACATTACATATTTATATATCTACAAAGTATGCCCTGTGAAACATAAAAAATTAAAGTAACTGTGTGCAATTAAAGCAAGTCTTACTGTGCAACCAGATTTTTACCATGCATGCAGATGTTACTGTTACACAAGAGCAACCTAGAATACTAACCCAGTTAAGGCTGGGCTCGCGGCTGAACTCATGGGCACGGGCAGCACTGAAGTCATAATCAGGCCGGAACGACTCGTTCAGGGTGGTGATAAGGTAAAACAAAGTCTTTCTGCAACACTTATCACTTAGTGGATTCTCTCCATCCTCACTGCTCTTTGCCAATCTAAGAGAAAAGGTGTAAATGTGAGTGTGTAACGTGAACACTATAGTTGATGTGAAGTTAATGTCATATGAGTTTGTGTTACAGATTTCTTACAAATTAGGGCTTGGAGCGGTGCTGGATTGAGGGGGTGACAGAGCTTCCAGTACGTGTGGCTCCCCCTCCTGGCAGAACTGCTTAAACATGTGTTTGTCATCCCCAGCCATCTTACAAGAGTAACTCTCTATCCTGCCAAGGATGAGAAAAGATAAAGAGCACAAAAATTATTCATTGATAGTTGAATAATGATTACAACAGCATGTACTTCATACAAAAAGTCCACTATGTTTTAAGCGCATATTTCTTAAAGATCAAACTAAAACAATTTTAGACCTCAGTCTTTCCAGCTTTGTGTAATTTGACAGAATTGTGTCAGCCTTTGTTTCTTACAAAATTATTTCCCTACACATACGACATCAATTTTCAAATATTTCATAATAATTAGCAAGGATCAAGATATTTTTTATTTCGCTTACTGTGAATTTATTTAAATCCTGGCCTTGACGGTCTGTGCTTTTTTAGCCCTATAGTTTAAAGCCTGTCAAAAATGTTACAAAGGTATAAATGTAGGGTGTAGGCGTGGACCTATGAATATGTTGTGTGCTTATCTCTCAGGTTTATGTAAGAGGTTGTGCAATTATAGACAGCCCCAGAAACGCTCCACAGACATGTTATTTATAGGCAAAGGGCAAAGGCTACAGCATATGACAGTGTGGCCCATTTCCATTAACCAGTGTTGAAGCTCTAAAAAATGAGTGAGTGAAACAAACAAGCAACCTGCTATAAACTGAGCTGTAAAAAAGTTTTATAACACATAGAATGACTGTTAGACAACATTGCATGTATCTGCAAACCCTTAGCTGGTTTAATGTTATATTGTGTATTTGATGATATCATTGTCAGGACTGTTAGGAGAAATATTAAAGGAATAGTCTACTCATTTTCAATAGTAAAATATGTTATTACCTTAACTAAGAATTGTTGATACATCCCTCTATCATCTGTGTGCGTGCACGTAAGCGCTGGAGTGCGCTGCGATGCTTCGATAGCATTTAGCTTAGCCCCATTCATTCAATGGTACCATTTAGAGATAAAGTTACAAGTGACCAAACACATCAACGTTTTTCCTATTTAAGACGAGTAGTTATACGAGCAAGTTTGGTGGTACAAAATAAAACATAGCGCTTTTCTAAGCGGATTTAAAAGAGGAACTATATTTTATGGCGTAATAGCACTTTTGGAAGTACTTCGACTCGCCTGAAAGTCCGCTCCCCTTCTCACTCTCATAATGGGAGAGGGAGGGTGTTACTGCGCCGAGTCGAAGTACTCCCAAAAGTGCTATTACGCCATAAAATATGTATCAACAATTCTTAGTTAAGGTAATAACATATTTTAATATTGAAAATGAGTAGACTATTCCTTTAATGAAAGTGACATTTGCTCTTTATTCTAGTACATCTACTCTACTGTTGCTACTTTCAGAACTAATGGAATAAGAAATTGAACACCAAAACTGGCAGCTTATATAAAAATCAGCTGTGTATACAAGCTCTTTAAATAACCACACTGGTACGTGTTAGATGACACTACAGTCACAGCAATAACAACAGCCGTTCGTTGCTCTACTAAGGAGGACATCACCCTGTCAATGACACCCTTGCCCTTACATAACACCCTTGCAAAGTGAATAAAATGGTCTTTCTACTCCTCACATGAAAACCATGACAATTTCAACATGTTTCATGTGTGGAAGCACATAAACATTGAGATACACAATTACTAAAACTGCATGTCTGAACTTGAACGCATGCATTACTCTTGCGTTACACATAGACAGACATACATTGACCGTGTAAACAAGTATTGATATAATTTATGATCACAGTTTTGCACAATTCTTTCTTCAAAGTGTATTTTAGGTGCATTAAGAATAGATCAATCAAATGAATGTTTGCAAGAGTTAAAGCTGAAGTCTGAAATAAAACGAAACATTACATGTGACACTTTACTAACCACATGAAAAGTGTGAACATGTGATTGTGTTGATGCGTGACAGGATGTTTCACTGTAACAAAGTTAAATATCCAAGTCTCAGTCCAAAAAACCCCTGATTTCAAGTAAGTGCGTGAAAGACAACAAACAAAATTGTGTACTACGTGACAATCACTGGATACATTTAGCAGCTGGGATAAACACAGAGTTTAAATAAAACAACTTCATACCTGCCAAGGATGCGAGCATCTCCAGTTTCAACACACAGCTGAAAGCTTAACGCCTCAAAACAGGAATTCTCCAAAAGCTTCATACCTGGAAGATCAAACAAACACAAACTAATTTATCTGGCAGCTAGTATCTAGTATCAAGTTCTGCTTAATTAAACAGTGTTATTGACACCAAAGTGGAAACTTTGTGCGTGTAGTGTTACTTATGTTCAAAGTGTTACTTGCTTCAAAACGTACGAGAGAAAACAACAGCACAAAAATATGGGTAAAGATCCTAAATCTATGATTTCCAGTTAACTTGGACAGATAAATAATTAAATATTAAACATAATCTTACACAAACAGTTCTGAACGTCTACAATAATCTGTATTTGTGGACCTCCCCTCCCCCACCGACCATTAAAACACTTCCTAGTTTATACATCGATCTGGGTGTGTGGGGTACGAAGACAGGGAACAATATATTGAAATTTTACAGGGAAATTAAGGAAACTTCAGATTAATTTTTAATCAAACATGAATTAGGCGGTAGGTACATTGTTTGTATTAAGCAAAACAAACCGGCCTAAGCTTAAAAAGCCGTGCTATTAGCATGAACGTCACAATCAGAATTTTAATTTCTAACGTTACCTTTACGTTGTAATGTGTACTTACCGATTAATGCAAATGGACAGTAAAGAGATCAGCAGAATCGGTCCAAGACGGTTCAGTTTGAAGATTTGTTGTGCAACTATGAACACAATACAAGCTAAAATACGCGGAACAGGACGCTGATAAAATATACTAACTATGCAAGTTAAATTCAGTATCTTTTATAATGATTCGGTCGAGACTGACATATCCTGCAGGCGCTTTCTCCTATCATAAAGCTTCTTATTTGGAATAAACACATTAAATTCAGCGATTGTGTCGAGCTCCAAGACACCGATCGCAGCATCCCCCTATTGACCTAGAACAAATTAACCTACGGAACAAGATAAGCGTCCCTTTAAATAACGCGATTTAATCACCCGATGCTTAAATTAGCTCTCGTGACTAGCTTCTTGGTACAATTTTAACGATAAAGTTCGTATATCTTGCTTTAAATCCGTAAAATATCCAGAACAACAAACAACAGTCTCATATATGAAAACAGTGAACAAAACCACGCCTCCTACCAGTCTCAAATATTTCCGTTGCCAATGACCCCTCCCATTGTGCGAATGATCAAATAATCTAAACACTTCTATTGGCTAATTTGCCTGTCAGTCAAATTTAGTCTTTAAATTATTGGTGAAAAGTCACGTCATTCAAATCATGTTCAAAAGCGATTGGCCTTGTTCTGAATTATCTGACATTAGATTTTTTATATTTTGTGGAGGGAATTTGCATTTTAAAATATAGCATATTGCTATTTATTATTTTACAGATGTCCGCCTCCGGTGTTTTGCAATGTTTTGTAATAATGTTGAAACACACCGTAGAGAGAAGTGGTTACGTGACAACTGGGACGTAGCTCAAAAGTTATGTTAATTGTCCCATTTTCTAATCGAAACCCATCCATTCGTTCCTAAATTTACATATTAATGAGCAGATATACAAAACAACAAATTTACCCATAACATATTCAAAGTCAAACATCAATGGTAGATGTGTTCACATGTCTACTATGTACTTTACAAAAAAACTATGTACTTTACATCTGATGACACAATGCCCAACAGTTCTATATTTTAAAATTTTCCTATTTTTGTGATTTTATCCATACCGTTTTTCTTATGTCTCAGTAATGTATTTTCTATAAAACTGCTTAAAAAATACAACATTTTTTAAGCAGTTGAATAAATACAATTTGAATGGAACTATCTGCATTACACCTGAAAAATAGAGTATGTCTAAACTATTTGTTTTTTTTCAGTAGCTAAATAACTAAATATTATATTTTACTGATCAATTATGTGTTTTAAAAACATTGCAGTGTTATAATAAGGTGCATTGATTTGCATGGAAGAGAAATTTGGGATATCCCCTACATGAGCAGTGTGGGTGTTTTTACAGTGTGCTTTTCAACAGGAGGCGTGACGTTTCTCGTAGTCTTTGCTGTTTCTTCCTGCTCTGACGCTGGACTGTGGTCTTTATGAAACTAAAACAACGACGATGACAAGGCCGCTACTTCTGTACAAGTGCTCGCATAGGGGAGTTGTAGAAAATCTTAAAAACACATATTAGAGCAGATAACCGCGTTGGTAGTGAGGTGTCAAAACGATACATCCCCGCCTGAAGTAGTCAGCCGCGGCATGTCGCTGAGCTCAGGCGGGTGGACTCACACACCTCCGCCACCGGCCCAGCCTCATCTCGGCCATGAGGCCTCGCAGTCGGGTTGCAACACTGTTTTGATGTCGGTAAAGGTGTCAGTATGTCACTCTGGCATACGACCACTTTGTCTCCCGGGCGCTGGAAACGAATCTCTCCGTCTTCAGCTGAGCATGGACCCGGGGAAGGCAGGGGAATTCCGCCTCGCGTTACGGGACATCAGCGGATCAGCTGCTGGACGTAGTGTGGTGAGTTTAAATGTCAACGCAAATGTTAACTCAGTGCTTTTAACACGGGATTAAAATTAAGCAAATGTGCAACACTCATTTTTTTATTCTTTAAGCGTGGCGCCGTCATTATTTGTCGCTTTCGCAGCTTTCTCGTACTCGTTCACACGAGTGAGTGAATCACATGTTGTTTTGGTTGTCTTTGTTGTTAAAATTCTTCACCCCTCCCCCAAATTTGATAGTTTCTCGAGGGTCTACAGTTTTTGTACTATATTAACTAAACAAATATTAAAGTATATTCACTATTTGGTCCTTTCCAGTTTGTAATTTTGCAATCGAAACCACTAAAATAGTTTGACACATTACGTGCCGACATTAGCATTGGTACTTCTTTGCTGTTGTTGAGATGGTGATATAACGTTAGTTACTGTTTAGGGTCACATAATGATGAGTGATAATCACTCATTATGTGTCAACTTGATCAGAAATGTGACAATTGACCTAAAAATAGAGCTGGGTGTTTTTTAAAACCCCAGGAATGACAAAAATGCTCAGTTGTTTGAGGAAGTGTTTTCCAAAACACACACATACACAAACACATCATTTATTATGTATCATATACAAATTTGTATATAGGCATTTATCTATTAATTTATCTTTTGAAAGATTTAAATTATCCATACCCTGTTTTTCTGTAGTCAAATAATACATTTGTGTCATAGTCAGTCAAGCTACATGATCTATTCTGCTCACTATTCATATTCATTTAGTCCATTGCTGAGTTTGACCTCAAGACTGTTCGCTATGAAGTCAAGTCACCACAGTGCCATGAACTGAGTTTGGCTGCACCTCCACACGATAAGATTACATTCAACTTCCGCTGTGAACAGGAAGCACAAGAATGGGCCACTGTGGTAATGTCATCACTCCGCGAAGCTCATAGAGGTTTGCCCAAATCATGCCTTCTTTTTTAATGAGTTTATTTTGGGCAGTATATATTTGTTGCTTTCGATCATTTGTGTATTTCCTTCAAGCCTAATAATGATTTAGCTGTCTGTCTTTTTGACTTTTACACCAACTCTTTCTCTTTTTTCAGTGGCGATTAGCGCCCCTCCTGAGGATGGACAAGTGCTTCCTCAGCCTCTGGATTCAAAGAGCACTGCACCCGTGCGACGTACAGGTAGCGTTTATGTTCTTGTTTTATCTTTCTGCTCACAAACTGCTTGACTCTGCTCCTAAACAAAACACAAAGTATCGATTGTCCATTGTGTTTATGCAAATATCACTCTTGCTCCCCCACAATAATACAAAAATACGTTTAAGTTTTCACTATTCCGAAACAGTACCTATTTTTTTAGATAGAAGATGTATGTCTGCAGTCAATATCAATTTGTCAAGTAATTTTGGAAAATATAAGTTTTTAGATGTGTTTTTATTCCACTTTCACATTTTCATTCTTGTTTTTTATCTCCCTTTTCTTCTTTCTAGAGGAGATATGTGCAGAGCTGGTTAGTGCTATAGAGGCGGGTGATGTTCGGGCAGCATCCGTTTATGCATCGTCCTTGGCTAAACAAAAAGCTGCTTTGTGCATTAAACCCTCTAAACAAAATTACACAGACATAGAAATTGGGTATGTACATGCTTATAGGATGTTTACAGTAGGGCTGTGACGATTAATCGCGTGTCCCATTAACTCTTTCGCCGCCATTGACGAGATATCTCGTCAATTAAGAGAAAATGCTTCCACGCCAATGACGAGATTTTCCGTCTTTCCGCAATACCGCTATTTTCCACCAGGTGGCGCACTTCCGCAACTTATACAACCCGGAAGTAGCGCCTCACGTGAAAGAGAAAGAACTCCGTGTATGTTTTAAAGATCGCTCTGCATCTGATCTCTATCAAAAGTCCTTCACAAAAATGGAATTATCTCAGCTTTTTGCTCAAAATTGGGTGTTTTTGAAGAAACCTACCCATGTTTGAGAGGTGATTACGAGAGAACTAATGAAGGTAGGATGAAACGTTTTTTTTTTTTGTTTGAAAGCGTAGGGTCTGTTCTTTCATCTGATATATTGCTTGTTTATATATTTAAAATATTTAAAGAAGAACATTTTCTGGAAGGCATTAAACTTTTGTGAAAATCATGAAAAATGCTGGCGCTGGCTGGCAACTTTTTTTTTTTAAATGCTGGTGGGGAACGAGTTAAAAAGACCGGTCTAAAATCGATTCTGAATCGCAAGGCTCCGATTCTGTGTTTTATGCACAGTTCATGCGTGTACTAAGGCGTTTGGTCAGTAGGAAGTCCTTATCAGTGTAAAATCATTATGAGTCGGAGTCGTTTATAACGTGCATTTAAAAAAGCAACACCCGTTAAACAAAATTATTCAAAATATTCTTTATTATCATGAAAATACCTGAAACAATCTGAAGAACAGCGATATAAATATCCTTTAGACATTTCCTGGAATAATGTTTCTAATGCTACGTCTTCTGTGGCACATTTGGAGTTTCCCCCTGGCTTTTGGATGTGGTGGCATTTCATCGTAATTCATTAAATTTCTTTCATTGAGAAAACGCACATTTGCACGATTAATCGTCCCAGCCCTAGTTTTACAGATCCACTCTAAGTTTCATGCTCCTTTTAAACCAAATTGTCTTTGTTTCTAAATTTGTGTTGCATTCAAAACTTACACCAACTTACTTACCCCTCCCACACCCCTATTTTTATATGTACCTGTACACATATATGCTGTAGGGCTCATGTTACCCAGCATATCTGATTTTGGCTGATTTATTGATCTATTATACAGCCTGGCTGTAGTTGTGGAGGACGCTTCCTCTTCCTGTTGTGTCACAGTGAAAGTCTTCCCTCACTCCACCATTGGTGCTCTCAAACAGCAAGTAGGTGCCACATAAACATGATTAATGGTGACAGAGAATGATAAAAAATGTTTTACCTTGTCTTAGTTGAATAACGGTAGTCTACCCGCATACACAAACATACGAAAAGTGCTAGACATTGTGAACATTTCCGTTTCATTGAAATTCCTCCTTTACAAATGTTCCAAAATGTCCCAATCTGAACAACGGATACATGTTACGTAAAATGCATCTCACTCCCCCCCACTCTCATTCAATTCCCTCCCATTCAAAATAATTTGCATACATCCGGCCTCTCGCCTCAACGGGAAGTAAATTGCAGCAGTGTTCGCGAAGTTCAAAGCGAAAGGGCAAGTCGCGTCCTGAGGTGTGCTCTCTTATTTGTAAAATTTTGATCTGTCCGTGTTCTGGAGACGGCGAAGTTTACATTCTTTTGAGTGGCAGCAAAGGCAGCCAATCAGCGTCAAGTGCTTGCATTTCATAATGAGGTTGCCAGTTAAACCCAAGGGACGCCAAATAGGTGCAAAACCACACGTTTAAAATCCCCTAACCTAATATAGCTTTCTGAGAGAGGTTTTTAGGAAGCTTCTAAGGCATTACAGACCCAAAAGTTGTCTACATGTCACATCACAGAACAAGGATAAACACCACGTTCAATCTTTTTATGTCACCTTTAAATTCTTCCATTTAAAGTAACATACAGTGTATTAGTATTGGGACCCTCTTTATGATTCTGATTAATAACACATGGGCTTGCTTTTGCCTTTTAAGGTCTTCACAGATTATGGTTTTCATCCACGTGTGCAACGTTGGGTCATCGGTCAGGCCTTGTGCTCTGATCATCGAACCCTGGCATCTTATGGAGTTCAGCGAGATGGTGAAACTGCGTTCCTTTATTTGATTTCTGCCAGTCAGGCTCGTCTCAGTCGAGGAATATACCAACAAGATCAAGAGACTGCTTTACTCATGCCAACATCTAACCAGGGCTACCATGAACCTCCTACCAATGGGCCAACAGCTCTGAATGCAGCATCAAGGCCATACAGCACCCTGCCCACAAGACTGCACAACAGCCATAATAGTGTGTATACATAGATACAAAGCGGCTTACATGCTTAAGCATAGACATGGCGGCACGATACCATCAATCACAGTGGAAGAGAAATAGATAATAAAGTATAACTCTTCTACATAATAGTCATTTTGGCCAACAGATCTTGATTTTACTTCTTGACCCCTCAGGCAACCATGCTGGTGGGACAGAGAGGTTGGGTTTGGGTGAAATCCGTGACCTGATCAACCTTGAGATGCCACAGCTGAAAGAAGCAATGGGGCCCAACCGAACAAATACACAGGTATTCGTAAACAGCTACACATATACAATGAGTATTTCTAAAGATAAATGACACACGCATACTGTTAACCCTTGAAAAACCTTTAAATTACCTAAATCCAGTTTATGAAAAAATACATATCAGAAAAAAAATCTAAATTGTTTGTGTGTATGTAGTTGGGATGGGCCTGCCCGAGCTGTACATACATTAATAAACCAACACGACCAGGCTGTGAAATGTGTAGCGCAGACAGACCTGAAAGCTACACTGTTCCCGGTAACTACAGACCAGATGCTCTGGAGCTACGACGGATTCAGCAAGAAAAAGAAGCAATCAGACAGTACCAACAGGTGAGAGCCAAACACGTGCACAGACACACATAACACTCATATTTATTCATTCAACACATGCAAATGCCCAAATCTAGTGCTTTTGTGAAAATCAATTGGAATAGATAAGGTTGGCATGTTGTTTTTGGTATTGACTTTTTATCAACACAAACTTTACACTTAAGTATACAACCCACCAAGGTAAAAAAAATCCTCTGGTCAGCGCAGTTATATATTTATCAGAATACAAACCGAATTTTAATCAAATAGGTCACTGGGTTTTCACTAAACTTAATAAAGAATTATGGACAGGATAAACTTTGAGCTCTGATTGACTCCTCAGTCTGAATCTCTTCTCTTTTGTCTCTATTTCTTTTTTAAGGAGAAAGGGAGAAGAGAGGAGCTGAGGGGCAACAACTCACTACTGCACAACCTCGACCAGGACTACTGACGCACACCCACACAGAGCTCAACTACAAAACCAGAGACATTCACACTTCTAGTGCAGAGTCTCAACCATAAACCAAAACCGTCTGGAACGCTGATCAGTTTATACATGCCAACCTCATTTATTTAAATGGCACTTTTTTTAAAGGTTAAACTTTGAATCAATAGAAAATCATAAAACATCCTCTTTTCAAACACTGCAATAAATCTATGTTGAAGGTTTTTAAAATAGTGCAGTGAAGTGAAATGCATGATGCTAATACTTCTATTAGATATATACTGTACAACACTTGTCTTATTGTGCCACATTGGCTAGCCGTGTCTGGCTTAAGACTTTATTCAGGTACATAGCCTTCTATTGAGCCTCAGATAAAATATTGTAAATGTTTGTAAGTAGATGTAAGTAGTACCTCTTGCTCAGCTCACTTGCAAAAACTCTTGCACAGCTTTTGCGGAATGTATCATATTGGCTGGCATAGCCTGTTTGATACGAATGCAGTCTGATAATAATCTAAAGGATCTTGTGAAAGTGTTTAAAATACATATATTCAACATCCCATTTAACTTTTATCTTGAATGAAACGTTATTAAATGTAAAAAGTTATGGAGAAAAATATCTGCATGGTATCTAACCAAGCACTTTTTGGTTTAGTAAATCTAAAACACCCACCTTTGCAAAACGCATCGTCTGATTTAACATATGCTGCAATAAAAGACGCCTTACACAAGAAAAGTAGATGTTTTAAAGACGTTTGCACTATGGTGACATTTGGAATGCAAAGACAACAGCACGGTACCTATTTTTTGCCACACAGTTTTTCTCCTGAGTATTTTCCTGAGCAAATATATTTTTTTCTTAAGCTGTTACATGCATACTTATATTTAATTAGTTGACAAACATATAAGAGTGTTACTGATGACCACTGTGTTAATGAGCAGTCTCCTTAACCACAAGCTGCTGCACTGTGCATAAAATGCATCTGCTAAATACCAATGCCTATCCATTGTGGAAGAGAGAGAACAAGAGGAAGATAATTGTCCAATCAGTTAGGGCTGTAATGTAGCATAACTTGTTTGACTGTGGTTAACACAGGGCATGAGTGAATACTTTTCTAGTTATGCGTGGTGACATGGCCTTGTATTTAACAATGACAGATTGTGGTTATGTGAAAAAAATGTTACCGACTCAAATAAAGATCTTTAAATAGGTTTTTATTGTTAATGCTTGGGTGTTTCAATTTTTTTATGTGTATGTTTAACATGTATGGATGCTCGGAGTTTTAGTAGCTTATGTAAGTGTCTTATACAGTGGTTGGCAGAGCATTGCGTTTGCAGCGCGTCATGGGTTTGATTCCCAGGGAAGACATATATTGATACTATACCTTGCATTGTAAGTCACTCTAAATAATAGCTTCTGCAAAATTCATAAAGGTAAATGATGTAGCAATTGTTAAGTAGTTGATTAGTCAAAATTTAAAAGTGTGACTTTAATAGTGCATTTAATTACAAATTACACTATTTACCCATATATAACAAAAAATTTGTACGCAATCTCTTATTTTAAGTAATTCAGTAAAACATACAGATGTTAAATGTTTTCAAGTATTTAGCAATTTATATACTAGTGTCAAATTATTTCTAAATGAAATATTGCTATTTGTAAGCCAATTTTGTATCGTATGTGCCATAATGCATGTGTTTACACAAAAAAATAGGCCAAATATAAACAGATTCGTTATATTGGTCATATTAACTCTGTACAAAAGGTCAGATTACCTTGCTTTGAAACGCACAAAATGCGATAACATGGACTATTTGCAAGCAAGTCTATCTTAAAAAAATACATATCTTACAATAAATGGCATACTGTAAAAAATACTTTAGATTTACAAGTCATGTCAACATGAGTTGTCACAACTTATAAAATATAGTTGAGAAAAGTCAACTTAATTTTATAAGTTATAACAACTCACCTGTAATTATAAACAACTCTAGTCAAGATAAATAATAGTAAGTTGAAATTACTTGTAAATCCGAGTTGATTCAACAAAAAATTTTAAGGCAGCAAGGTATTTTTTACAGTGCAAGTAGAGGTTCTGAAAGTCTTATCAATTCAGTTCAATGTTTCACTTAAAAATGCATAATTTATTTTTTATAATGATAATAATATAATTTGTAATAAAATATTATATAACATGAAATACAATAGAAGTAATGTACTTAGTGTTGTCTAAGCCCCACAATATGTAGGTTGTTCGTAAATAATGTACCTTTATTTACCCTAATGTTTTTGTAATGTAATCTTTTAGTCTGTTACTGCCATTGTGTGCATATTTTTTATTTTTACTTTTCATCTTTAGATCTATCTGTGCTATTAAAACTTCTCTTTGTCTGTCTGTAGGCCAGAGAATCAGAGCGGAGAGAGAACTTTGCCCGTCTGGTACAAATTGATGGACAGGATCTGGTTCCTAACCCAGAGAGAGTGGAGTGCAGGATCTGCTATGTGGAGCTTGAATCTGGAGAAGGAGTCCTGCTCCGAGAATGTCTTCACTGTTTCTGCAAGTGAGAAAGATGTAAATGTTGAGCTGTCAAAAGATGAATCGCAATTAATCGCATACAAAAAGTTTGTGTTTGCATAGTACAGTATATGTGTGTAAAATAAAAATGAGAGACATTGGTTGAGAAAGAAAGCAGAGATTTCTAAGTATCTAACCTGGACTTATAGGGAGATTCAAATCTAAAAGCAAAAGAGCTGGGGTCCATAGGGGTACTGCTGTAGCATTGTATTGTTATACTGTATTTTGAGAAACTTTTTTGTGTCTTTCTGTACATAGAGAGTGTCTGCGCTCTGTGATTCTGATGTCTGAGGATCCTCAGGTGGCTTGCCCATACAGAGACGATGCCTATGCTTGTGACTGCATCCTGCAAGAGAGAGAAATCAGAGCTGTAAGAACTACACACAAATTCCTACCACTTTTAGTTTGCCTTATAGAAACTGACTGTGTGCATGTCTTGCTAACTAAACAGTCTATATAGAGGCAAGAGGTGCTCTATTTAACTATGTACACCTTGAGGTGGAGTCATAGATCATCATATCAACTGCACCAGAAAAAAATGCTCAAGAAAAGCAAACACTGATAAAAAAAACGTCTGTCTGTCATTGTCTCACCCCAATCTGTCCATAAGGCCACACTAGAGACCTGTCCATGAAGTCTGACGACGTTATGCACCGCTTCCAGTTCCAACCAATCTTACATGCCATAGAACAAAATATCATGCTAATATACACTCAAAAAATCTGAGATTAAAAGACATGGATTTTTTACGAATTATTAATATATTGCTATTGGTGATTCTGTAAGCCTGGAGACTGCTGTGTACACAGTGAGTTTATAAAAGTTTCACTTAAATGTGTGATATGAATAAATAGTGTAACGACTGTTTAAATAATATCCTCTATCGAAATGAGTGAAGGCTTGGACACAGAAACAGCATTTCTTACGTCATGACTTGACTTAAACGGACACCATTGACAGAAGACCTGGAGCAATATGACCTGAAGGCTTGATCTCATAACCCTTAGGCTAAAAAACAAGACTGTTGACTGCCTTGAATGTATCTTTCTTTCACAGCTGGTATCAGTAGAAGATTATGAGCGCTGGCTCCAGAGAGGTCTGTCTGTGGCAGAGTCTCGATGTGAGGGAAGTTATCACTGTGCAACTGCTGACTGTCCGGGCTGGTGTGTTTATGAAGATACTGTCAACTCTTTCCATTGCCCAGTCTGCAAAAAGCACAACTGCCTGCTCTGCAAGGTACTGTTATGTTGAAATGCACTTAAGTCCACTTGAAATCCACTTGTATATGCCCTTGTTATAATATAATGTAAATGGCCTACTTTGTTTTCCCTACTTAGGCCATTCATGAAGGAATGAACTGTAAGCAGTATCAGGACGACATAGCAGCCCGTGCCATCAATGACTCTGCAGCTCGAAGAACCAGAGACTTGCTAAAGGTCAAGCATAAAATATTCTCATTACATATTAAATGCAGGATAGGCAGGAATTATCTAAAAAAACTTTTTTACAAATTTGTCTTTATATACCAATACATAATTAAAATGTAAGTACTCTGAAAAAGAGAGTATAAAACTCGAGTGTCTGTAGACCTCTCATGACTGTTTCAAACACTAATTATTTACATTCGGGATGAAACAAATAATTGGCTTGTGCGACTATCACTCTCTCTCGTGACCATGGCACCACCCCTGTTGCTACAGGATCTGCCCACACATGCGCACAGCCGATTGATTTGAACGTGCATGAGGCACTCTAGGAAGAGCAAAAGTATGCAGAGAAAGAGCATTCAGAACTCACAGTACCTGCATAACCAGTCAGCGAAGGCAAACGAGGCAAAAAAAAAGGAATAAACGAAGAAATCAAATGAGAGTAAATATCAGTTTGCTTTTCCCCGAGTCGACGATGCGTTTGCGGTATTGTCTCCGGAGTGTAGTCCTCATCTGAGTCAACAATGCTTTCATCACAGAAACTCTTCCATGCAAAACACCGTATATGTTATAAATCTTCCACGAAATTCACCTTCATCACAGTGTAACTGATGGTAATAAAAAAACTTGTATCATTGCAATCTGTTTTTAGCTTTGTCTTATAAATATAACTAGCTCGTTTGTTACCGAATCAAACAAAATATATTTTAAACTTTACCTGTATTGATATGCTAGCTTAATAGTGAGTACTAAAAGCCATCCTATTTGTTTATATTCATAGTGATAAAGTTAGGTGTATTATTACATGTGATTGTGACATGATGTTACTACATGCACCGCGCTCCTTCCTCTCCGCTCGTCTGAGTTAAATGCTTCTCCCAGCAGAGCCGGTCGGTGTGTCGTGCGTTAATGTGTTTTGGGGGCGTGGCTTTAGAAGAACTCAGAAGGGAGGGGATGGAGTGAATGGAAAAATGAGCTGTGTTTAAAACAGTCGTGAGAGGTCTACAGACACTCGATTTTTATACTCTCTTTTTCAGAGTACTTACATTTAACTTATGTATTGGTATATAAAGACAGTTTAAACAAATTTGTAAAAAAGTTTTTTTTAGATAATTCCTGCCTATCCTGCCTTTAAATCTTATGTCAGCACTTTTATCACACTGTTTCAAACTTCTGTCTTTCTGTTCCATCACTCACACATAAACAGACTCTTGTTAACTCTGGAGAGGCGATGCATTGTCCCCAATGTGGTATCATTGTGCAGAAGAAGGAGGGCTGTGATTGGCTCCGATGTACTGTCTGCCACACTGAGATCTGCTGGGTCACCAGAGGGCCACGCTGGGGACCTAAAGTAAGAACCCATTCACTTTTTAACAGAACACTGGGTGTCATTAGATTAAACCAGGACTAGGCTTTGGTTCTATTAAGAAATTTAGGTATTTTTTACAAACAGACCTTACAAAAGCGTTACTGGTGTCCATCTTAAGAATAGCACACATATATATTTTAAAATATGTCAGTGCAAGCTGTTTTCAGGTAAGACAACTCAAACATGCATTTTAGTCTGGTACTAGTCTTAAGCCCTGTGGGAAAACCGCCCCAATGTGTTTAGTATTTGGCAGAGGAAGCATATAGTATTTAGCAATGAAACCTGTATACATATACATTCACCTGACAAAATAATAAAGATAAGTGACATCTAATAGATTAGTTTCACAATCTCAGTGGCAGCCGGTAACTTCTCTTCCGCAGGGCAGGAATTCAAAATATGTTTTTGGCGTGTCCTGTGTGGCTCGTCATGTCAACTCGTCATGTGTTCGGTGCGTCGTCATGAACATATGTGCATCATGCGTGTAGAAAAGGCCCCAAAGTTATGTTAGAGTTGTTATTATTTATTCAATCATGCTTTATGTTTCATGTTTTCTGCCGTTTATTCAGTGCTTGTAACAGAGTAGGAAAGTGCGCACTGGTTTGTGTATTTTATCTGATGTCACGCAGTTAGTATGCAGTATGATAGAGATAGGCGTTCGTCATTACAGTTAATATTCAGTACTACAGAGATTGTCTGTCGGTTCGGACATAATGGCGGGTGTCATTTTTCCTCAGAGTGTGCGTGAATGTGAAAAGTAAGTAAAGTTATATCTGCTGCATTACTCGTGATATTGTATTTTTGGCGCTGTTATTTCTGTTATTTGATATGTTAATTAAGAGTTTTTAGGGGTCGCTACACGACCGTTGTGTTAATTATATCTACCTGATTCAATAAGTCGGATCGAATATTTCATATCGGGTTGAGACATGTTTGCTTTATTTAACACTTGTTGTTATAAATGTTCATTATTGTGGCTGAGTAAAGTTTTATGTGGTGTTAAATATTATTATCTGGACTGCTATTAAGGCTTTAAAGTATGTTATAAATGACAGTATGTTATAGTTACGTTATTGGTAACTTAATGTATGGTAGATAATATTAGAAGTGTTTAAATCCTTTCTCTTTGCATACTTTTCTTAAGTTTTAGAGATATATAGTCATATTTTCTGATTATTGTTTATTTTATATTATAATGTAGAGGGGAATGAGTATATGTATGTTTCCCTTATTCATTTGTATTTTGTTTCTCTCTTTATAGAAACCACACACATATTCAAAATTGCATTTAAACTCGCTCAAAGGAGAATAAACAGAACATTAAGAATATATCTCGGCTCTTTATTGCATACTCTGGAATATTTGGCCTTAAGGAGTGTTCTGGCCGACACACCTGCGTGAACCTGGTGATAAACCCAGAATTAGCACCTATACTGAGTGTTTACCCATTATCTCCACTACATTGATGGTCCTTCGAGCCGGATCACTGGGTTTACGTCAGAGATGGAATTACATCCAGAGTATGATGCTTACGGTGCACGTCCCAAACGGCACATTCGCCCACCTGTGCGCTATGCAGACTATGAGGTCGATTATAGAGGCTACAGCGGTGAGAGGTACAGACACCAATTAGAGAGTACTCACCAGGAGGGAAATGCCAGGATGACAACCCTCACCTCCCCTTATGACTCTCCCCTTCGCCCGCAGAGGCGGGATGCTATTCTTCAGGAGATGGACCTGAGCTATAGGGCAGAGAGCCAACAGCACAGCCAGGAGAATCAGCTAGCCCCCCAGCGGTTGCCAGATAGAGAGTTTAGGGAACAGCCACGAGATTACTCTACTCCTCTACCGTCATCGCTGCACCCCATACATACACAGGAGAAGAACCGAGTAGATTTAGATGACATTCGTTATGAAAGACACCTTCTGCAGCAGACACAGCGGCACATGGCATCAGATTTAGTAGAGCTAAGAGAATTGCGATCAGACATGAAACAGTTAATAGATGCTGTTCGCAACCTGCAGAGTCCAACCTCTATTCATACCAGAAAGCCAGAGTTAACGGTGATGTCGCCACTGACACATGTTGAAAAAGAACCTAAAGCTGAGGAAGAGGATGATTGGCCTGCACCACCACCATGGCCAGACCCAGAAATGGACAAGCTTATCCCTCGTGATCCGCCTATGGCACATTCGCTTATCAGTAGAATAGATGAGGTTCCAAAGATTAAGAAAGAAGCACTGTCAGCCCCAGCTCATGATTTGTCTGTGGGTCAGCCACAAGTTAATCACTCAGGACGTGGGGCCCTTCCTCCTGCCAGGCCATGGGAAGACACTGCATGTCATCCACCGCCCTGGTTCAAGCCCGTTCAGTTGCCGCTGCAGTCACATGGATTACCTCCAGCTGAGCCTAAGTATACTACGGCTTATGGTGGTCAAAGAAATGAGCTTGGCTACAACCTAACGCCCCAACAGCGACCTCCAGGCATGGCATGGACACAGGCCCCGCCCTTTAGCTCACCTCAAGGTCATAACTACAGCGTCCCAGAGCCAAGTTACCGTGGGCCACGCCCAACAATCCGCAGCTTCTCAAGTCGGGACCCAAGTGAGTTCGCGCGGCTCAAGATCTCATTGGAGAACCTCTTACCACATGATGCATCTGAGCTGTTCAAATACCAAGTGTTGGTTGATCACCTGCAACTAGAAGAAGCCAGGTTAATAGCAGATGCTTACCTTAACTCCCCAACACCCTTCTCAGACACAATGGTTGCCCTAAATGACAAGTTCGGCAAGCCACATCAGATAGCGCTGAGGCGTATTGCTGCTGTGATGGACTCACCTGACATAAGGCGGGGAGACTTTGCTGCATTTGAGAAGTTTGCACTCCAGATACAGTCACTGGTTGGGATGCTGAAGACAATAGGCCACGAGGGTGAAGTGGAACTACAGTGTGGCTCACATGTTGCTCGTCTGCTGAGCAAGCTGCCGCCTGAACAGAGAGCAGAGTTTCGCCGCTGCATGTACCATCAGGGCACGCAAACCCACACATTAACTAATCTTTCCGATTGGTTGAAATACGAGTCTTGGTGCCAGGACTCTGAAGGACAGTTAGCTGTGAGAGGAGCTCGAGAGAAGCTGGTGTTCAGGCATGAAGGTAGGAAGAGTAAGCAGCCTACTACTGTCCTCCATGGTGTGAAGGACACTGCAAAGAGATCTGAGGCTCCAGTGCCAAGCAGCTCCTTTAAAGGAAACAAGAACAAGCCATATTGTCCATTCTGCAATGAGGAACACTACCTTAGCCAGTGTACAAAGGTATCCAGGTTAACAAAGGATCAGCTGACCGAATGGATAAAAAGTAACAAGAGGTGTTGGCGATGTGCACGGCCACATCAGGCGGCTCAGTGCAACTTAAGGAAACTATGCAGCCTCTGCCAAGAGAAACACCTCCAGGTTCTGCATGAGGTGAATAAGAGGTCACCCAAGGAGGCAGTGTCAACACCGGCAGCGGAGAGTGAAGGTATAAGGGGCACAACAGAGGTCCTGTATCTAGACAGACCTACTCAAGGCAGTCGGGTACTTCTGAAAGTTGTCAAAGTCCGCATTCACCATGGTGATAAATCAATTAACACCTATGCCATACTTGATGACGGTTCAGAGAGAACTATGCTGTTGTCAGATGCTGCAGAGAAGCTAGGGGTGCAGGGGACTCCAGAGGACCTACCACTACGCACAATTAGAGAGGAAGTGCAAACCCTCCATGGTGCATCAGTGTCGTTCTTTATTTCTTCGCCATCAAAGCCAAAGACCAGGTACAAGATTATAGGTGCATTTACCAGTGGTCGTATTGGACTAGCGGCTCATACTTACCCCATGGAGCAACTCCGAAACACCTATAAGCATCTCACTGGCCTTCCCATACAGACTTTAATGAATGTCAAACCCCTGCTTCTCATTGGAAGTGACCACCCCCATCTTGTCACTCCCATTGAACCTGTCAGATTGGGACCTCCAGGTGGACCTGCTGCCATCCGCACCAGACTAGGCTGGACTCTGCAGGGCCCAGCGAGTGTAGTCCGTCACCTCGCCCAACCACAGCAGTGTCTATTTACAACAGTAACACCCCAGATGAGCGAGCTGATGAAACACGTTGAGAGATTATGGCAGGTCGACACTGTTCCGTTCAGAAGCGAGAAACTAGTTACTCGTTCAAGGCAGGACCAAGAGGCTATCAGTATCCTGGAGACCAAAACCATCAGGGTAGAGGTTGATGGCATTCTCCGTTACGCCACCCCGCTGCTCCGCCGGAAAGACATGCCGCTCTTACAGGCTACCAAAGAAGCCGTCATGCCCAGTTTACGGAGTGTAGAGAGGCGACTTGCCAAAGATCCTGCAAAGGCAGAAGCCTACAGAGTGGAGATGCAGAAGCTTATAAATGCGGGTTTTGTCATCAAGTGTGAACCGAAAGCTTCAGACAAGGAAGGTTGTGAGGAATGGTATATCCCTCACCATATGGTGAATCATAATGGCAAGAATAGGCTGGTGTTTAACTGCTCCTATCAGTGTCGAGGGCAGAACCTCAATGATTATCTACTGCCTGGGCCAACCTTAGGAGCATCACTTCTGGGAGTTCTGCTAAGATTCCGAGAGCATGCAGTTGCGGTTAGTGGAGACATCAGAGGCATGTTCCACCAAATCCGCCTCCTCCCAGAGGATCGTGCTCTGCTCAGATTTCTTTGGCGTGACATCAGTCAAGAAGGACCTCCTGCAGTGTATGAGTGGCAGGTGCTACCATTTGGTACAACATGTAGCCCTTGCTGTGCCACATTCGCCTTACAACGCCATGTCTCTGACAACAGCCAGCCAGATGAAGATGTGAGGACATCAGTTCAGAAATGCTTTTATGTGGATAACTGCCTACAGAGTGTTCCCACAATTGCTGAGGCGAGGCATCTGGTTGACAAACTGCGAGCCCTTCTTGCGTCTGCAGGCTTCGATCTACGTCAGTGGGCAAGCAATGAACCAGGTGTAATAAGTCATCTACCAAAAGAAAGCTGCTCTGCTGGTGTTGATCTATGGCTGGCTCAGAACAAGACAGATACCCCAGAATCTACTCTAGGGCTAAGCTGGCTCTTTCACACTGATGTTCTTGGTTATAAGCATCGTCATGTGGAGTACGGTGTCCTCACGATGCGTAATATCTACAAGGTGCTGGCGAGTCAGTACGACCCCTTGGGCTTCATCCTACCCTACACCACCAGGGCTAAGATAATCGTCCGACACCTTTGGGACAAACACAGGGGATGGGATGATCCACTACTACCGCAGGAGCTTCTGCAACAGTGGAAAGACTGGGAGGAAGAATTACAAGTCTTACCTCAAGTCACCCTGCCCCGACCGTACTTGTCGAAGTCTGTGGACATCTCCGGTCTTCAGAGAGAGGTGCATGTATTTTGCGACGCCTCAGAAGAGGCTTATGGTTCGGTGGCTTATCTGCGAACCACTGACAGACACGGTGAAGTGTATCTGTCATTCCTGATGGCCCGTTCCAGAGTTGCACCTAAGCGGTTTCACTCTATGCCCCGATTGGAACTCTGTGCTGCCCTTACTGGTGCACAGCTCTCACAGGTGCTGAAGAGAGAACTTACCATCCACATTGATCGGACAACCCTTTGGTCAGATTCCACAACGGTGTTGACATGGCTGAAGTCTGAATCCTGCCGGTTCAAGGTCTTTGTTGGCACCCGCGTGGCCGAGATACAGGAGCTGACAGACGGGCATGTCTGGAGATATGTTGATACCGCCAGAAACCCTGCTGATGATGTAACACGGGGAAAGAAGCTGCAAGAGCTTGTTCAGCCAAATAGATGGAGCCTGGGACCTGCCTTCCTCCTGACCAGTCCAGACTCATGGCCAGAGGACCCCACTGTTGACCAAACAGAAGATACCTCAGAGCTGCGTAAGTCTATCTTCTGTGGGGTCGCTGCTGTTGTATCCAGCCAGTTAATTATGGACCTGGCCCAATATGGCTCGTGGAAGGAGCTTTTGGAAGGGACAGTGCAGGAGCTGCATGGGGCGGCCAATTCTAATGATAAGCCTACAGCTGAAGACTACCGACAGGCTGAACAGTTAATACTTCAGAGAGCTCAGAGGGATAGTTTTCAGCAGGAGTACAGCCTCCTGAAAGCTGGTAAACCTGTTCCCAGCAGCAGTCGACTTCGCACGCTGTCTCCTGAGCTGGATGAAAAGGGAGAGCTCATTCGTGTTGGAGGACGACTCCGTCGAGCAGAAGGCCTGGAACTGACCACTCTTCATCCAGTCATCTTAGACCCAGGTCATCGAGTGACAACGCTTTTGATTCAAGACTTTGATAATCGCTTACGTCACCCAGGCCCAGAACGGGTGTTCGCTGAGCTTCGACGCTCCTTTTGGATCCTGCGAGGGCGTGAGGCCATCCGGCGTTACCAGTATAACTGCGCTGACTGTCGGCGATGGAGGGCAAAACCTGCAGTACCGAAGATGGCAGACCTGCCATCAGCCCGTCTGCGTTTTTTCAAGCCTGCCTTCTATTCTACGGGCATGGACTGCTTTGGGCCATTTGAGATTAAAGTGGGCCGGCGCTGTGAGAAGAGATGGGGGATCATTTTCAAGTGCCTCACAACCAGGGCAGTGCACTTGGATCTCCTAACCTCTATCGATACGGATGCTTTTCTGATGTCCCTTCGTCGGTTTATTGCCCGTAGAGGAACGCCCGCAGAACTGTTCTCCGATCAGGGGACGAATTTCAAGGGAGGTGAGCGAGAACTTCGTGAGACCTTCCTTGGAATGTCTGAAGAACTACAACATCTCCTTGCACCACAGAAGATCTCCTTCCACTTTAACCCCCCAGCAGCTCCACACTTCGGAGGGGTGTGGGAGAGGGAGATCCGCTCAGTTAAGAGTGCACTCTATGCCACAGTTGGTGCTCAGCCCGTTCCAGAAGAAGTGCTTCGGACCGTACTTACTGAGGTTGAAGGGATCCTTAATAGTAAGCCCTTGGGTTATGTGTCTTCAGATGCCAGGGACCCAGATCCAGTGACTCCCAGTGTTCTTCTTATGGGGCGGCCTGATGGTTCACTACCTCAGGTAGTCTACCCCGAAAGTGAGCTCATCTGTCGCCGCCGTTGGAGACACTCCCAAATTTTGGCTGATCACTTTTGGGCCCGTTTTATCCGACTCTATGTGCCGAGTTTGCAAGCTCGCCAGAAGTGGCAGACTACACCAGCTGATATTGCAGGGGACTGTGTAGTGATGATTGCTGATCCACATCTTCCGAGGGCCCTCTGGCCCATTGGGAAAGTAGTCAAGACCTATCCCAGCCCTGATGGGCACATCAGGTCCGCTGATGTAAAGGTGAAGGAGAAAATCTACACCCGGCCAGTTGCCAGGCTGGTTGTCCTCCCTGCACTCCCTTCTGGAGAAGAAGACGGTTCCACTCCTGCTACTACGCCCCAGTCATAGAACTTTGTTGCCTTTAGTGATGAGCAAATGTATCACATACATTTGGGGGCGGCTGTAGAAAAGGCCCCAAAGTTATGTTAGAGTTGTTATTATTTATTCAATCATGCTTTATGTTTCATGTTTTCTGCCGTTTATTCAGTGCTTGTAACAGAGTAGGAAAGTGCGCACTGGTTTGTGTATTTTATCTGATGTCACGCAGTTAGTATGCAGTACGGTAGAGACGTTCTTTGTCACGCACTTAGTATGCAGTATGATAGAGATAGGCGTTCGTCATTACAGTTAATATTCAGTACTACAGAGATTGTCTGTCGGTTCGGACATAATGGCGGGTGTAATTTTTCCTCAGAGTGTGCGTGAATGTGAAAAGTAAGTAAAGTTATATCTGCTGCATTACTCGTGATATTGTATTTTTGGCGCTGTTATTTCTGTTATTTGATATGTTAATTAAGAGTTTTTAGGGGTCGCTACACGACCGTTGTGTTAATTATATCTACCTGATTCAATACGTCGGATCGAATATTTCATATCGGGTTGAGACATGTTTGCTTTATTTAACACTTGTTGTTATAAATGTTCATTATTGTGGCTGAGTAAAGTTTTATGTGGTGTTAAATATTATTATCTGGACTGCTATTAAGGCTTTAAAGTATGTTATAAATGACAGTATGTTATAGTTACGTTATTGGTAACTTAATGTATGGTAGATAATATTAGAAGTGTTTAAATCCTTTCTCTTTGCATACTTTTCTTAAGTTTTAGAGATATATAGTCATATTTTCTGATTATTGTTTATTTTATATTATAATGTAGAGGGGAATGAGTATATGTATGTTTCCCTTATTCATTTGTATTTTGTTTCTCTCTTTATAGAAACCACACCCATATTCAAAATTGCATTTAAACTCGCTCAAAGGAGAATAAATAGAACATTAAGAATATATCTCGGCTCTTTATTGCATACTCTGGAATATTTGGCCTTAAGGAGTGTTCTGGCCGACACACCTGTGTGAACCTGGTGATAAACCCAGAATTAGCACCTATACTGAGTGTTTACCCATTATCTCCACTACAATGCGTCATTTTAAAATACGCACCTGCTGTAAACGTGTCGGAAGGGTTTATGATAAAAGAGACGCTCACGTTGACAAAATACTCTCACTTGACACTAAACTCTGATACACTTGAGATTAAGCGAGTGTCTGGCAAACGTGAGCGTCTCTTTTATCATAAACCCCTTTAAAGCATCTGCAGCAGACTGGTATTTTGACATGACACGTGATGCACATACGTGACGTGCTGAACACATATTTTGACATATGACGAGCCACACACATGATGGGCTTAAAACATGTTTTGATGAGTTTCGCATTGTGCGCCCTCGAAAAAGAGGTCACCGGCCACCACCGAATCTCACTCTGACAAAAGCAACAAATACTTTGTCGAAAATAAAACCTCTGGGGAGAGATTTGGCAGCAAGACAATAACTCAAGAACCTGTAGCTCACATTGTATAAAAATAAATTTTACACAGTAACGATAGCTCAGTGTAATAGTTGATACACGTTAGATATGATATATGAAAAACGTCTCTGGTTACGTATGTAACTGTTGTTGCATTTTGGTATGAATCAACATTCGCATACAGAAGATATCAGAATTTAAAGCAAACAGTTTGGAATAATATGGATTTTTTTCCAAAAAACCTCTTGCATAAAATAAATTCAAGCACTTTCAATGACCTGTATCTATGTATGTGTATGTATGTTTTCAAAAACTCCCCAGGGCCTTGAATTTTTCCCCAGATTCACAAACTTTATTGATTTTTAAAATATTGATGTTTAAGACCACATCTCTCACATCTCTTGCATGGTTTCTTGTAACAGGAGGAATACGCATAATTTGGTTGGCAAACATGATTTAAGCTTTGCCATCTTCTTTCTCACTTCAGGGTCCTGGAGACACAAGTGGAGGCTGCCGCTGTAATGTTAACAAACAGAGATGCCACCCAAAATGCCAGAATTGTCATTAAGCGAGGGAGAGAGAGAGAGACAGGAAGAAGAACAAAGGGCAAGAATACAGAACGAAAGACAGGCAAAAGGAGGTGAGAGAAACAGATATCCTGGGATACTTTATGACACCATGAAAACTGTTGACATAAGACATAATAGAGTCATATAACTACTAGTTTCCACCAGAATCTTCAGTTTCTGACACTCTTAAGTAAGTTAAGAGCACAGCTTCAATGTATTCTAGGATTTCTGAGCAGCAATGTGTAGTTCTGTAGTATAACAAATGTAGGAGTGGTGCTATTTATGTCATTAGGTAATTAAACAAATGTAGGCACCAAGGGGGCATCCAGATTAAAACTAACATGGACCCCTTCTATTGGACAACTACGGTACTTTAGTCCAGTCCTCATGCTAATGTGTAGCTTTCTACTGCAATTATTTTAATGGTCACAGAAATGCTTTAAATTCTTCTGAACTTTATGTTAATCAAATATTACTTCATGAGCAGCTGAATCTATAAAAATAGTTTATTTAGGATCAGCTGACAAGCGTTACGTTTGAGTTTGTGGTTGCCAAGAATCAATGTGTTTATACAGCTACTACAAAATGAAAAGCATTCATTGTAAGTGTTGCAACTTTATTTTAAAGAATTGTTCAACCCCCTTTATAATTTACTCACCCTCATGCTATCACATATTTGTATGACTGACTTTCTTCAGCTAAGTATCTCATTAATAGCTGTTAGGACTTTTCGTCATGAGGGTAAGGAAATTATGAGAACTGTCATTTTTGGGTGAACCGTTCCTTTAAGGTAAGATCTTTACTTGGAGGGGTCTTGAATTATTGATGTCAATTTTCTAAAGAATCAATCTTTTGAACGGGTCCTCGCTGGGGGTTTTTCCGAACCAAAAGCGACATTGTTACAAACAGTATTATTTAAAGGCGGAGTGCACGATATCTGAAAAACTCTTTGGAAAAGAGAGTCAGGCTGACTACCAAAACACACTTGTAGCCAATCAGCAGTAAGGGGGGTGTCTACTAACTGACATCATTGCCTGGGTTGCATATGTGTGGGGCGGGTCTATCAACAGAAGGTCCAGATTCTATTGGGGTAGGGGCGTGTTTGTTTAGGTTTTTTCAAATGTCAACATTGGCTTTCAGAGATCATGCCTTCAATAAAAAATGTGTTTTATTACAAAATTGAACATACATTTTTTTTAAATAGGGCTGATTCTGAAACCTTTTTTTGTGAACCGATTCATTGAACTGAAAGTCGCCAAAACCAGAATGATCCCAGCATGACAAAAATAAAGCCAAAGGTAATCTGAGGCTGCGTATGATAGTTTAAAGCAAGGGAGAGTCTTAATGCACTTAGACAAATACTCATGTATTAGACTTGTCTTACTGTTAAAAGCTATATAACACTGTTACTGTAAAAGTGCCTTTTCTTGACTTCTGTGATTTTACCACTAACATTAGCATTAGTGGAGTGTTATTATGTTTTTATTCATATATGTTGCTGTTGTTTTAGATGCATGTGATCCTGAATAACTTACTGTACTGTCCAGTGCTTCCCTCAACCTTTCTTAAGAACCACATTTTGCACTTTTGTTCAGTATGACTAACACATGTCAGTACATTAGTGCTTTAAAATTGTATTAATTTGTTGTATGTGTTGATTTGCAGCCTAGACATTTTTGTATTGTTGATTAATGTTACATTTGTAATGCTATAATTGAATGGTCAGGGGCCTGAGGGTTGTGTGTTCGTTCTGGAAGACTGTTATAAACCAAAAGATTATTTTCACAGGCTTTAAATCTATGCACTGTTTTAAATATCATCACCCAAAGAATTGACTTATGCCATTGAAAAGAAAATATTTGAAGAATGGTATTTTTGCTATGTTACACAGAAGACATTATTTGTGTAAAGGTGTGTAATTTTACCTTTGTATTTTTGGGATTATAGAGTTTTTTGTGTGTATGTTGTTACTGAGAATGCAGTGAGATATCAGGTGTTAATTGCACAGGTCACAAGTTTAGACTGATATTACCTTCACAATTATTTAAATACATGCACTATAAAGCTCACGAAGTAGAGAGTAGGCTACCTGCGTTTTCATTTAAAAGGGAAATGAATACAAAATGTAAAGGTCCCTGCGCCTGCAGAAATCTTACTAGAATAATCTGACCTCAGGGTTACAAGTCTTAAGTGTGCCTTTCAGATTTCACTATAGAGTACAGTTTGTTTAAATATTTAAAACAGCTAAAATATTCTGTGTATTAAAGATCTGTACTAATTTTACATGACTCTTGTTGTTCTTGATAAAAATTACAAACTGTTTTGCTCTTACCAATCTATCAGATGTCTGTGTAAAATCTGATATTAAATGTATTCTCAGTTTGTCACACCACCGAAAAATGTGTTATTAACCACCCAGCCAAATTTAAATGAATTTGAATGAATTTTTAGAAAAATAGGCAGGTTTTTCTGCTTTCAAAAATGGGGGCGTGTCTGCTGTTGGCACTAAAACCACACCCACTTGCTGGAAAGCTGCATCTCTCTTAGGCCTTGTCCACCAGTGGCGGCTGGTGACTTCCTTTTTTTGAAGCGCACGATGCGAAGTTCGTCACAACATGTATGTAGCTTGTCGTGTGTGGTTCGTAATTTCAAAATATATGTTCTGCGCTTTGAGAGATCGTGTGTGCATCATGTGTCATGCCAAAATAAGTGCCTGCTACAGATGCGTCTAAAGGATTAATGATAAAAGAAACGCTCGTGTTTGCCAGATCAGCGTAATCAGAGTTTACTGTTAAGAAAGTGTCAAGCGTGTATTTTGGGAACGTGAGCGTCTCTTTTATCATAAACGGTGTGCAGCAGGCACTTATTTTGACAAAACACGTGATGCACACAGGAGCTCTCGACACGCAGGACACATATTTTGGAAAAGGGAACCACACACGTGACAATCCAAACCCTTATTTTGAATTAACGCATCCTCGGTTGAGCAGTCACGAGCCGCCACTGTTGTCCACACGGACATGGGTATTTTTATAACCGCGACTCTTTTTACGTGGTTCGGCCGTTCGTCCACACGGAAACCCAGTATCAAGTCACTGAAACCGAATATTTTTGAAAACCCCTTTTTCAGAAACGCCGGTTGCAGGGTTTTAGCTTCTGATAAAGGCTTCTGATTGGCCAACGTGGCTTTACCATTTGGGTTATATCAGTACCTGCTGGTGTGGCATGCTCCTGACAGTGTGTTTTTGTGTTTTCATGTAGGCGGAGATTTCTTTTAAACCGAGCATGTGTGGACAGGATTTTTTTTAAAACGCAGGAGGAAAAACTCTGGTTATAAAAACCTGTGTCTGAGTGAATCCCAATTCAGGGACTGCAGCCTTCCAAGGCCGTATTTGAAGGCAAATGACATCACCAGGCCGCGAAGAAGGCTGTCCCAATTTGATGGCCCCTTCACATACAAACCTCCAAATGGCCTTTTCCCCTCTGAAACCAAGAATCCATATATGTATCCCTCACAGCGGGTGCATCCCAATTCAGGGTCTGGATCCATTTGAGGACGCGGACGTAGGCTAGACCGTCTCATTTCAGTTCACTTTGTGGCCTTTAGAGGCTGCCCCCTTCAAATATCGAGCCTTGGCTTCAAAGTCTGTGGCCTTTGCCCCTGAATTGGGATTTACCCTCTGTGTGGACTAGGCCTTACTGTTCAAACACAGCTACAACTTGAATGGATGCTTATAATTGTGTTAGGGGTGGAGCCATGAACTGTGAGCCATGATTTAAGGCCCGCCCAAACAATCCTGATATCAGAAATGGAGAAAAACTACATAGTTCAGTCTGTCTAATGTGTTCTGCAATACATTTCTAAAATGTATAATGTCTTTAGAGAGAATTCTCTGAATTGACTTTACACAGACTTTAATGTATACAATTTTGCTAACTTTTTTTGCTAAATTTTCCTGTCATGATTTGCAGACCCACATAGGTCAATATGACTTTTACTATTATGTTTATGTTATACTATTTGCAGAATATTTCGACACAGAAACTACAGCTTCAGCTTCATGAACAATGTTAAAAGTTTATTAAACAGCTCAAACTAACAAAACAAACTTATACAGTTATGGTGTGTTTGAATTCAGACACACTGATTAAGTGCTTCTCTCTTTTTGTAGTGGAGTCAAAACATTTACATTATAAAAAACAAACAAATAAAAAACAGAATCAATTTAACTGTGTATTCGTTCACAATAGTTGAGTCTGTAAAGGTGAGCTTCAAAACATGGATCGCAAGTAACGTCTAGTGTGCAGTCTTTAAACCAAAAGAGTTACTGAAACATCTTATAATGTGAATAACATCCAAGATTTTCCTTTATTTCACTTAAAGGGGGGTGAAAATATACATGACACAGCCCTACATAACTTGGTGCAATGAGTTCACACTGTTTGCATTGTATATAATTGATTATTATTGACAAACATTAGCATAAACTTTCCAGTCAGTGTAGGGAGGCCATCTTTCCTTTTGGTTTATGCTGAGTGACTTCACATTTACTTATCATTAAGCGGTGATCTTGTCTTAATCATACTTAAACCACATACCATAATCTGCTTAGCTTAAGCTTCACTAAAAAAACAGTGACCCTGTAAACCATCAATATAAAGACTGCATTCAATCAAGATCTCCCAAACCATTTCCCTTTACATACGATCAAGACACAGCGCCATACTCATTCACATGTGCTGGACTTACAGACAACTGAAATGTGGTCCCTGAACCCACCTGAACAACACTATACAAGCTGTACAACAACAACAATGTGGTTAGTGCAAGTGAGAAACCCTCATCCATTCACCTCTTAACACAACAGAGAGAAAACATTTAGTCAGTTCATCCAGTTACCTACCTTGATTGAAATATGAACCCATAAAATGTCCAAATAATATCAGTATACACACAAGGACACAGTGGACAAACTCTCAGTGTGTCAATGTTATAAATGTAGTGAAATGTTATATGGTATAACCTACAGTAAACAACGCTGAGGAAAGAAGTGAAAGACAAGTTACCAATGTAATGTTCATATAGAAATCCTGAACTTCAAGAAAACCCAGTGCGAGGCATTTGGGGAAAACAGTGCACATTTTGGTCTATTGAAAGTGTTGGGGCTATATACAACTGAAGATTCTATGTACACATTGTTATATATACACTAGCTAAATGAAAGGGAACTTAACCATGTCCAACTATGCCTAATATAGGCTTATACACACTACACCATTAAACTCCTCACACAGATAGCAAATGCTACTCTGGATCTTTCTGTGGTGACTCCCTGTCAAGATTTGATGACTGATGTTTGTGGTTCAAATAATTAAAGTATATGCTTTTCAACACATTGGATAATGACATTGGCGTCAGAAGCAAAAAAAAATGTGGGTGGGTCCCCCAAAAACTACTTATTTTTTTGTATTCTGGTGACGTGATTAAACAATTGCTTTTTAAAGCCTAAAAGCTTTGTTTACTTAAAACCTTGCAGTGTCTTGGGAATGAAGGATGCGAAAAGTAGTGAAAAAACGAAATTAATTTATATGGACTGGAATGTATTTGAGGATTCAGCAATGTGACAGTCAAGGCTGTAGCTAAAATGCGGAATGGAGTTTGATTTATTATGCCAGGGTGTTCCTTAAAGCAACACTAAAGAGTTTTTGCTCTTTGCTCCCCCTACAGGTTGGAAGCTGTATTGTCCATTACCAGTGTCGTAAATAATTTAGCCTACTGCAGCAAAGCTGGCTCTGATTGGATTGTAGGTCTGCCGTAAAGCAGCAAGTTTTTGTAGTTTTCACTCGAACTACAGGACCGCGACCCGACGGTTGGAAACTTCTTTAGTGCGGTTTTGGCCGATATGAAGCGAATGTGAAAGTGCCGTTCACCCTGTTTCGAGTGGATGAACGACAAAAACTTTTTTGGAAACGTTATTTTAAGGTAAAAAAAACTCTTTAAGTTTGAATGGATATGGCTGACAATGCTCAAACAAGTAAACAGGCATAAGCGCGGGATTAAAAGAGCATTTCACCCGTAGAAACATTAATCTTTATTGAAAGTGTGTCATATTTGCAGTTGAAATGTAACATACATTTCGAATTTGGTGCCTATTTGACCGAGAAAAGGAGTGTTTGTAGTCTCACCCCCTCAACAAAGATATTGGACTTCCTGCTTTCAATGATGCAAAATGATGATTTTTACATCATTGAAAGAAGGAAGTGCAACACTGAAATCTGTATTTCTCCTGTCTCAGCGGCAACCGAGGAAATGATGCACAACCATTCAAAAACATGACTGGGGTTCTAACTATACAAAGCTTAATGCAAATGGGTGAAGTGTCCCTTTAAAGACAGTAAAAGTAAGTGGGTCCAATATGATTGGTCTTAAAAAGGGGGTCTTGTCCCACCCACATATATTGGTTTCGACGCCCATGAATAATGAGCTTTGATTTGTTACGAGATATTGTTTCGTTATGCAATGAAAAGACGGATTATGATCTAAAAGAGATGAATATTTGGCACAGCAGTTCCTAGAGTTTTATTTTTATTTTTATTTAAAACAATATATGAAGGCTCGGAGAACAAACAAAAAAATGAAGCTGTGTTGTTGGGGGGACTGGGGACATTTTTTAACTGGCCCCAAAATGAGGGGCCACAAAATATAGCCAACTCTTTATGCTTGTGAAAGCCACTTATTATTGTTTTGGTGCAGGTTTTCCACCAACACCAAAGTGATTCCAACACCAAAGTTATCTCCGTTTTGACCCAATGCCCAATATTTTCACTTTGCATAACTGGGATCAATGTAATTATTGTTAATAAGCTCTGCATTGTCGTAGCAATTATTAACTGCACTATAGATATAAATAATGTAGGGCAGGAGAGGACAGTAACATGGTAACGGATGTAGAGCCAGGCAAAAAAATACAAATGTGACTTTACTGCATAGTATGTTCATAAAAAGAAAAAAATAATATATTGTTACTGACTGAAAGCAAGAGAGAAAGTCGCGTTGTGTTATTGCATTTGAAAATTGAACGTTTCAAATAAAATCAAAACAAAAGAAAGCGAAGTGACAGTGTAAAATACCCTTTGTGTATTCCCTTTGGCTATATCTAACAAACAATGCTTCCCCTGAATCAAATGTATAATATCGTATCTTGCTTGCTACGTGCGTTGCACCACATCTGCACAGCATTCATTTACAGAGTGTAGTTTGAGTAATGAACACGACACCTCAGTGGCCTAAGAGTCTAAAACAGTATTAACATACACAGGAATAATGAAAGAGTGGCAGAAATCAGAGCGAGAACAGATGAAACAAAGTGTTTGGTCAACGTGTTTGTCCCTGGGCATTAAGAAGTGCAGTGACATGTAGGGGCCTTTCCTAAGTCCCGTAATGAGAAGAGGAAGTGAGATGAGACAGACTGCATGATATGCAGATGAGAAATGTCTGCAAGCGTACGTCGACAGTGCAACCTGGCCACAGTTGGTTGGGTACAAAAATCCACCTTCAGTAGTGAGGGAACAGAGGCTGGAACAGAGAGAAGGTCGAGAGAGGAAGAGAAGGTTTGGTGCAGGTGTTTCTCTCCTGTAAGGGTGTCTGTAGGGACAGAGCTGGAGAGAGCAGGAAGGCAAAGTCTATTGTGCTCATCACTGGCACCCTCCCATTGGTCATCAGCTCGTCAGGAAACTGTGCAGCTCCCTTGCATTTATGTTCAACACCACCCCTGAATGGTTGCCTGGCAACAAGGAAATGAGAAGCCAGCAAGTGAAAAAGGACTTTTCAAGTCAAGGTTATTACACAATGTAACATTCAGCAAAATGCAGGGTCCCTGATAGATTGGTCGAGCATTGCGTTAGAGGAGCATAAGGTTGTGGGTTTGAATTCAAGGGATTACACATACCTTTTAACGCACAGTTTCTTTTGGATCAAAGCATCTGCCAAATGCGTGAATGTAAAATGCAGACATTTATCTACAATATGTGTTACCCTGTCTATGAAATCCAAGTTTGGATTCAATTATTGATTTTAATTTCATTTCAATCTTTGACATGAGCTTAGTTAGTATTGCAGATATCACAGTATGTTCTTTACATTGTGTAGAAAATCACAAAAATGACTTTAACTGGGTTTTCATAGACTGGGTCACATATACAAACAGATAAATTGCATTAGATTTTTTTATATCCTATAGCCCCCCAATATGACAAATAAAAAATCTAACAATTTTTACTTTTTTTTACTAAGGGATAGAAAGTGACCTCTCTATAATGTTGAAAAATGTTAAAGGGACACTCCACTTTTTTGAAAATACGCTAATTTTCCAGCTCCCCCATTGTCAAACATTGAAATTTTACAGTTTTGGAATCCATTCAGCTGATCTCCGGGTCTGGCGCTAGCAGTTTTAGCATAGCTTAGCACAATCCACCGAATCCGACCAGACCACCAGCACCACGCTAAAATAACCAAAGAGTTTTGATATTTTTCCTATTTTAAACTTGAGTCTTCCGCAGTAACACCGTGTACCAAGAAGACAGACGTGATTTTCTAGGCAGTTGTGATTTTCTAGGCAGATAGGAACTCTACTCTCAAACTGGCGTAATAATCAAGGACTTTGCTGCTGTAACATGGCTGCAGCAGGCGCAGCGATATCACGCAGTGCCCGAAAATAGTCCCCTGCTATTAAAAGTAACAAACAGGAGTATGTTCGGCCTCTGCGTAATATCATTGCGCCTGCTGCAGGCGCAATGATATTAGTCCCTGATCACCACGCCACAATGAGAGCACAGCTCCCAGTCATATCGGCCTGGAAAATCACAACTTTTAATTTTCTGTCGGTCCTAGCACACGATGCAACCACAAAAGAGTCAAGCCTTAAATAGGAAAAACATCCTATTTGGTCACTCTTGAGCACGATGCCAATGGTCCAACCAGACCCAATGAATCACGCCAAGCCATGCCAAAACTGGTACAGACAGACCCGGAGATCGGCTGAATGGATTCCAAAATGGTTTCAAATGTTTAACTCTAGGAGAGCTGGAAAATGAGCCTATTTTCAAAAAAAGTGGAGTCTCCCTTTAAGAGTCATTTTAAGATTAATGGATACAGTAGCTTCTCAATCTGGTTAGTAATGACTTGTTAGTCAAAGGTAATTGAATTGAATTCTACCTCCAGCGTTACCTAGAGTCTGCGACTCGAGGCCATCATCGATGTAGTTCTCGTCCTGGATGATATTATGTGTGTCCTCACTGTGATTGACAGGGCTGGTCATTTCCTGCTCCTTGTCATTGTGCATCTGGGCGTAGACGTTTCGCCCTGGCAGTTTTCTGAAACGCAGCCAGGGATGGGTTAGGCTGCTCTCCTTAGGCCTCAGCAAGGAACCATGGTTTTTGTAGTTTTTCCTGTCACAGTTTTGTAGTTTATGTTCTGTTATGATTATTATGGGACCAGCATGGGGTTGTCAATTAGGCACGTGGGGATAAAACATGCATTCTTTTGTGATGGGGTTTGACAGGAGAGTGAATGTCAAATAGTTTCTGTCTACATGTTTATACCTATGCAATTCAAAGGCTGATGGAGTAAACGATGGGCAGCAAGGCAAAATGGATGTGCATATTATACCTACACAACAGTAGGTGTAACATAGCACCGATATGATTTATAATTGTCAACTGTATCCATTTTCCCTTAGATTATTTGCTGAAATTCTGGTAAGTAATTAGAAATATTTTCTAATACCCTACCCAGCAATGACAGGAAAATCAAAGTATGCAAACTGAATTGACCATATGAATTGTATATCATTCAAAAAATTAAAGAATTAGAAATGTAAAAGTAAACTTGAAAAGGAAAGATTTACCTTTTAAACTTATAGAGTATGAATGCTACAGGAGAGATCAAGCCAATGAGGAGCATTATAACCAGAGCCCAAATACCAGGACCTGCTGCACCCATACGAGAACCTGATAGAGAGAATCTGTTATCAACAGTTGTATAGTCTTTTTATCACAATTATTGTTTACATTTGCATTTAATTTTATGCAACTTAAAGGCACAATATGTAGGATTTGACCCGTAGAGGTCACATTTTCAAAACAATAACAATGACATCACGAAACAGAGTGGACGATGGGAGATGGTTTTCACCATCTAGAGACGCAAGGAATTTGGAAATCATGTTCACGAATAAGGTAATATATTCATTTTTATTACCTGTACATTTGGTCACATTATTTTATGTCACTGTAATGAATTAGCTACAAGGCACAACAGCTGCGTGCTAGATGCTGTATTACCACCACTTCACATTTGTCCACAAGTGCTGCCAGGGTTTCTACAAGCAGAAACTGAGGGTAGTGCAGATATTACTTTATTAATAGGCGACAAAGGATAAGCCATTATTTAAAATAGGAATTTATCTGGATTTACAAATGTAAGTAATGTGATGTAAATGTTGTAATGTAAGTACAACTTTGAAGTGGTTTTTGGATGTTTTATTACAAAAATCTTACATATTGTGGCTTTAAGAATACATTTTGTTCAACTCTATACATTACTGTATAAACCTCATGATTAACTAATATACAGTATATAAAGAGTTTTCAGGAATAAACAATATCATTTTGATATTAACACAATGTACACACCTTGTGAGGATGAAGCCATTTGTGTGACTGTGACACATAACAGTACAAACAAACTCAACTTTAAACTTAAAAAAAGACTTAAGTAACTAAAAATGAACAGAATTCAACACAACATAAATTTAATGTAATGTTAAACCCACATATTAGTTATTTAAAACAAAGAAGCATGCAAAATTTCACCCCAAAAGCCAAATAGAATTGAAAGGAAATACACACACATTAGCAGTGGCGGATGCAGAACGTGACATATGGGTGGGCATGGATTAAGTCGAGGTGGGCCTGAATCTATGGGTGTCACTTTTGAATAAGAAACGATAACAAGTCTATAAAATTCATCAAAACTTCACGAATCACAAGCGTATTGGTGAGAACACTCATTAAATCAGCACGCACACACACACCACACACACCCAAACTTGACATTATTGATAGGGAGCAGGGGAGAGTAGGGGCGAAAGTACTTATTTTTAAAAGACAATTTTTGAGATATATTTTGCTGTGGTCAGTAACTCACGAGTGTGGTCCATCAATACCAGGAGAATTTTGAACAAATGTAAAACGATATAACGGTATAATTTCACTGGGAGCACATTGTTACTTTTGACCCTGTCAGCAGCGACGAAAGTAACACACAGGTGGGTCAATAGTAACACAACAAAACAAGATAGATTTTCGTGTTACACTTGCTTTTAGTAATTATAAAAGACTATGACCTGGTTAATATGTAAGTGCAAACATATTTTGTAATTTATCTTAAATTTCAGTTTTATCAAATGTTTCAAAAGCAACCAACAGTACAAACTTAAATTGTTGTGAATAAAACATTTTTTCAACAGTTTGAACACTATGAAAATTAAATTAAATCTAATTAGAAAAATATACATTTTCAAAAATACATTATTAACCTGTATAACCTGTAGATTGATCAGTACTTTAACACATGAAACCAGAAACACAACGTGTTATAAGAAAAAAATCACTGCTTTAGGAATTTACTTATCATGATTGAAAACAGCTTTCTGGATCTACACGTGGAAAACGGTAAGTAAATAACACCATATTTGCAGCTCTGTCAAGGGTTGTGTGGTGGATTGGGCTCTGAGAAAATCGCTTTGTTACTTTCGTCCCATGTTACTTTCGGTTCTCCCCTACATTAGGTATTTTTTTGTTCATTTTTTCTTAGCTTGTGAGCAGCACAGTAATAGTAAAGATGTAAAGAAGCACACTTCTAAAAGTGAAAGATAAATGTAACGCACCAGACTCTGCAGGGTTTGGAGATAAGTCAGTAGTTACAGGTCCTTTCAAATACATTGGGTGTATTTAGTAGTTATCCATGAAGGGCTTGATGTTACACTGTAATTACATGACTTACACATGTGTGTCTGTTAGCAGGGGAAAACTTACCTGCGTCTGAATTTGCCAAAGTCACCAACACTCTGAGCCCTCCTCTCACAATGAAGCTCACATTATTCTCACTTAAAACCTGCTTTATGGTGGTAACACGCTATAAAAATCAAAAAACATACACACAGAGTATGAAATCTCACAAATAGCTCACAAACATTTTGAGTTATATAAACAACTGTACCGCTGCATGTGTAACCTTCATATATTCTGAATATAGGGGTTATATATTTTAGGTGTTTATTCTGTACCTTGTCCACAAACACACTCCTTTTAACTGGTGTACCATCTTGAGGAAGAACATACAGGTCCGCAGTGGTGGGAAACCCTGGCTTCACCATGGTAACCAATAAATCATGAGGAATCCCTGTGAGCTGTAAGCCAAAGATTGCAAGACTACGTTTAATATCTATTTTTAGCACAAAGACACACAAAACAGACTTTTAATTTGTGTTTGTTGATGATTGAAGTGTAAACCTTAGCGAGAAGCTTTGTGATGACCTGCCCCACATCATGTCTCCATTCAGGGATGTTTGGATTAAAGTGGTCCAAATTACGACTGAAACTCAGTGGAATGATATGGAAACGATCTGAAGAGTGAAGAGAAACGATTAATAGTTAACGGTATTATATGAATATTAAATGTCGCAGATGAACGTTAAACTAACCTGTCAAATGTCTTAAAAATAACCACCAGAGCAATGTATGTTGTAACCATGTTATAAGCAGAATAATTGATTGAATTATTTGAAAATAATGCACATCCGGGGTGTAACAGCACTCTGCTTCGAGCCGTGTTGCATTACCACCTAAGGTGTGCATTCTTTTCGAATAATTAAACAGCCCGTTGTCAATTATTCCTTACATATATTAACTCTATATTAAGACTGAAAGTACAGGCACAGTATTTTAATTGCTTCAAGAACGTAATACTCTGCTAAGCAATACCAGGCTTCAAAAAAGCACTGCATAGCAAACAGACAAAAAAGATGCCAAAGCATTTTCCTTAGTCTACAGAGGTTTCAAGTTGCCAAGTTATTTACATTTCATTAATGTATTTGGCAGGCACTTTCATCCAAAGCGACTTACAGTGGATTCAAGGTATCCACCCTACTGAAAAATCCAGCCAAGACCAGCATAAGCTGGTGAGCTGGTTATAGCTGGTCTCCCAGCTTGGTTTTAGCTGATGTAGCAAGCTGGTCTAGCTGTGTTTTGTTCACTTTTTAAGCTGGTCTAGCTGGACTTAGCTGGTCAGGCTGGAAAACCAGCTGACCCACCAGCTTGACCTGCTTTGCCAAGCTGGGACGACCAGCTTAGACCAGCTACTGCCACCTTATACCAGCTAATACCAGCTACCAGCCCATGCTGGTCTTTGCTGGATTCCTCAGTAGGGCAGCACATTTTATCCCCATAATCTTAGTGGTGCTAACACAATGCTCTACCAATTGATCTACAGGAAGTTATCTAGTTTCATTCAATTTAATAATGCACCCACGTATAGCTTGAGGAGATCCAATATAACGTGACAGTTTGCATGACAGTTCTGCAAAGTGCTGTTCAGCTTGGTCTCAAAGGGAAAACTGCTATTTCTGCTTTCCAAAACATGACCGCATCACATCGCAATCATAAATATTCGATTAAGCCCTGGAATCACATGAATATTTCAGCTCTACTTAACAGTTAGTCAATTCAAAAAAGCAAGAATCAAAAAACCTAATGTGCCACTGGTTTTATAAGCATGACTATCGCTGCGTATGAAACCGTTTACTTTTCCATACTATATAGTAGGCGAAAAGCACTAGATGGGGTGAGTAATATGTCCGAATTTCATAATATTGAGGAGTTATCCAATCAAGAAGAAGTAGAGCCGTTGGTTTATTAAAAAATGTCCGAAAACAGTAATGCGGCAAATGCAAATGGGTGATTCTCACGAAATTAGACTTATGAGGTGTCATGAAACATTTTGATAAAGAAAATAAATGCATATTAAGATTATCAAAATAAGAAGCATACAGTTACAAACATCTCTTCATGTACTATTTTGCACATGATTTCAAATGACATCATACAAACCAATTTTGTTGTTATTTCCACATTTAAAGGGAAAATTTTCATTACCGCAACGTGTCCATGACTGGATTTGGAACTTTGACATGGAAATATTTATAATTAAAAAATAAAAAAAATAAAGAGCTTCAGTGCATGTTATACTATAAACATTTACAGTAAAGAAACAAAGTATGTGCTATTTGGTAATCATTGGTAAATGTAGAGACAATAATAAGGAATATAAATGTGTCCAAGAAAATTTTTCTCATCCTCTGCAAAAATTTTCAATCATTGTTTAAGCCCTCAACGAAGTAACATTTAAAAAAAATGTTGGAAGGGACATAATAGGCTTTATGCCCAGCTGCACTACTTCCTGAACTTCAGCCAGCTCCTTGTTTCCTGTCTGCCATTATTGGACAAACTGATTAATCCAGGTGTGCCTGACCTCAGTAGTCACAACAACAATAATCAGACACACCTGGATTAATTACCAAAACATGAGTTTGTAAATGCATATATTTAATGTAATATCATGTTGCGATAATGATAATTTTTTTCTTAAAAATTTAAATAATTGTATAAGAAATGAGTATGTACCTTCTGTCACAGTATGCAATTTCAGACACAGGGTGTGTTTAATTATAAGTGGTTAAATGCAGAAAAGCGCTATATAAATGTAATTCATTATTCATATTAATAGAGGGTAACATTGTGTGGTGTTTTTCACCATAAACATGAACTGTCTTGCTGTCCTGCACCATGGAGCGACCATTAGATGCCTGGACCGTCACAGGAACTGCACCCTCTTCAGAGAACCTCACAACCAGACTGTTCTCCAAGGTCAGTTTTGGCTGTCAAAAAGTTCATATACACAGAGACATTATATACACAGCTGACTCTTCAAGCATAAGCATTTTTTAAATGCATTATTTATCAAAATTGACCTAGAAAACATTAAACATAGAAAGCATTTATAACAGATTATTAATGAGAACACTACCTGAAGGTTATCTCCAATCCACCAGTAAAACACTGTGAGGTTTGCCTCAGTAGGCAGCACTATAGCTGTGAGATTTACTTCTTGGTTTCTGCCAGCAATTGGTACCACCTCCAGATGGACATCTTGTAGAGGAGCTGGGAAAAAAAGAAGGTCAAACATTTAAATCTTTCATTATCTTTTATCATCTTTCAAAACTGAAGATGCAAAGAGAGCATTCCTGATAACCTGATTTTATACAGAGGCACTATTACAGTTTAAGGAGGACTTGACTGCAATACTATTTATTAAAACATGAAAACTTTAATATTTTGCTTTAAGGAAAGTTTGATCTTTAACCCTTAAAACTTATGCAGCATGTAAAAAGAATCTATACATTAGTAATTAAACCATTTTTGGAAATATGTGGAGCTTTACCTATGACTTGGATGTACAGGGTGGCTTGGTCGTGTCCAACAGCGTTTTCAGCCTTTACGTTGACACGATAAACACCTGGCTTCTCATAACGGTGCTGAATGGGTTCATCTGTGACAGTCAGGTTTTCATATATAGTTCTGACACCATCCATTAAATCCACCTGATATTTGGTGCTTGTGGTATCTCCCTGCAGACATTATACAATTGCAATATTGCATGTGGCTACGAATGAAGATGAAATTAAGAACTGATAAAGGTGATTATTTGAGCATTTGTAATATTAAATCTATTATTAGAAAAACAAACAATAAATGTTTGATCATAATTACATTTTAGCAAAACCACTTTGCTGAAACTATAAAACAAGGTATAAGTAATTTACTTTACTTTACTTTATTGTCTCATTTCTGAGAAATTTGGCTTGGACATCATAACACAGCCAGTACAAAAATACAAAACCATTAAAAAACATACAGTGAATAGATAGGGTAAAGTACCCAGTTACAATATACACAATTATTCACAGAATAAAATCTAGTTACATCATACACAATCTCTAAAGCATGACTCAAAAAATGTTGTCCCTATTCAACATTTTACATGCAGAGGGAACAAATGAGTTTTTAAGGTGATTGGACTTACACAGTTGAACTCTATAACGTTTTCCAGAGGGCAATAGGTAAAAGTTTGTATGTAAAATGTCAAATAAGTAACTTTGATTTTGACATGGGTGGAAATTGTTTTAACTAACCATAATAAATAGTGATTAATTAGTGATCTACTTTTGATTTCATACAGTATGCACTTCACCTGTTCTTGATGGACTATAAAGGTGATGTCATCCCCAGGTGCCACTGCCAACATCTGTCCTTTAATACCCAGCTGCAGGCCTTTAGGGGGCAGCAGAGGGCAAGAATGCTGCTTTGCGCTCTGCTCTTTGTTCACCCCGCCCTCACAAACATTAGTGATGACCTTCCGATAACTGTAAAAATGTTTAAAAAAAAGTATAAAAAGCAGCCATATGCAATAATGTATGTGGTTAATCTGTAACACATGTCTCACTGTGTGTGTTTATTAACCTGCTAATCTAATCTTTAGGAGGTAGTTTTCTTGGACAAAATTTAGATTAATCAAGGACTATAGTAGGACATTTGAAAAGTTTTTACAAACATACCTTACAAAATAAAAAACAATACTGGTATGCATCTTGAGACAAACAATGGCACTGATACGTTATGATATGTCAGTGCAAGATGTTTTTAAATTAAAGCAGCTCATAATTGCATTTTAGTCTAGAGTAAGCCCAGCCTGTCCAAGAGAAGTCGCCCCGTGATTTACTAATAATACACTAGAATTGCACAGTGTTAAAAGAGATACATTAATTCTGACATCTAATGTGTCTGTGTGTATACATTACCCTGTGCTGGATTTATAACTGTGTCCTAAATGACAGTTTTCAGGTGGAGCGTCAGGATCGTGCCAGAAGTCAGGATAACAGCGATCACCATCTAACTTGAGGCTGAGAGCTCGCTCAAAACCGTAGTCACTAAGAAAATACAGTTAAACCTAAAGCTTTATTTATAGCCCAAGATATCTTTCACAATACATTGTACTTGGATTTTAAAGGGCAGTTTAGTGTGAATTGAAAAGTGTCTGTAAAGCACAAATTGCTTATATACACACACAGGCTATATACATTTCTCGGTTTCCTACCAGGCATAGTCTTTCTCTGTACACTGGCAAGGTTTAGTAGTTAGAGCTGATGTATAGCTCTTCCCTTTAATGCAAAACGATGACTCTTTCCTTCTCCGGTACATTCGTTCCTGGCCCATGATGCATTTCTCTCCCTGCAGGAAGAAAAATATGTGATGCATCTCCATTTAAAAAGAAATAAATTGATTCGCAACCTATATTAAAATGCATTTCCATTCAGCGCCTGAAACTTATAGCTTAAGATTTTATTGCTGAAGATATTACGGCTGAAAAGCAGACGGACAGAAAAAACAGGCTAAAAAAATACCTGCAAGTCAGTGAGTTTCCAAGAGTCATAATCATCTTCTGTGCACTGTCTGGGAAAAGACTGGCGGAAATCCACCTTCACCAGCTCCCAATCTGAACGGTAACTTATGTGGCCAAATACCCTGTGCATGACAAAAAAAAATGAACATTAGCATTGTCAGTCAATACTTTCATTACTCCATCCATAAACATCTGATTACTTATTATCTGCAAATAAACGCTATTTAGCCCTTTAACCAACGTGAGACTATCTGTAACCCTGACTTCCCGTCACAGTACACCCTTTATACCCAATTCCAATAATGAAGATTTTAGAGGCGAGTGGATACACACTTTGGCTCATCAGCATGTCCTACTAATGTTCATGGCCCGCTTACTTAAGTCCTTAAATCTCTATTTGCCTTATAATACTATGGGAAGATGCCCTCAGTTCAAATGAGCTAAAATATATCGCCACTGGGTGGAGCCCTATATCTGTACTTCGGTGCATGGGTTATCTTGATGGTTTATTAAGACAGCACTCTTATCTAAGATAAGGAAAGGACTAAATTTAGCTTTACCAAAAATACAGCTTGTGTCTAAATGTAATATTCTTTATTTTAACCTAAACGGGTGTCTGCAAGAAATGTTCACCAAAGTCATGACAGCAAAATTCTATCTTTATGTGAAGCAAAAACATTTTAACCATTTCAGATCAAGTTTAAACAGTTCAGACATAATTGGGCGGTTTCCCGGACAGGGATTAGCTTAATCCAGGACAAGGCCTTAAGCCCGGAATACACTGCACGATTTTTGTCCTCTTATAAGATCATTACCTTATCACACTGTGCGACATGTATCGTTTAAACTCGGGTACGAGGGATACTCGGGTATGAGAGCATGTAGACTGTACGAAGTTGACACGGAAGCTTCGGCGGCAGCGTCACACATTGCGCAACGTCACCCGCATGCGCTCGTGGTAAACAAATCCCGGTGCGCAGTTCCCTTTCAGTCGGTCACTACGACGTCACGTCGTGACCGACGAATTGGGAACTCGCTTAGAGAGACCAATCTGCTTCGTATACTACTAAAACGCCAATGAACTTGGCATTGAGATATTTGCATAATGCTGGCGCCGCCCCGCCAGGTGCGTATATAAGGCGCACGTGCAAATAGGGAAATCAGCTTTTTCGCTTCGAAAGCCGGCTTTATCTGACTGAGAAGCTACTATCTGCTCTTCTGGGAACGGTTGCTGAAGTTGATTGACAAGCAGTACTAACACAGCGGACGCTCGCAGTATTCCACTGCTCTGCATATTTTTTGTTTTGTTTGTTTTTCATACTCTTGTTGTTATTGTTATAATTTGTCATTTTTGTTATCTGTACATTGTTTTGGAATAAAAAAAAAAAAATCCGGGTGCGCAGGTCGTAGTAGCAAACAAACTGTGCGGTGATCATGCCGAATTTCTGACACTGTCAGAAAACTATCGTAGGCTATCTTTGGACGCAAGACCGGAAAAACGGCCGTCTTTGAACTTCTCTCACTGTACGACATAGGACCACCGATGGAGAGCCACGATCACAGAAATCGCGACGATAGTTTCACGATGGCAATCTTTCGTCTGGGACAGCCAATAATCATGCAGTGTATCCCGGGCTTTAGATTAATTAGGAAATATAACTAGTTTTAACAAACATGCCTTACTTAAAACATTACCTGTGTGCATTTTGAGGCAAAACAAAGGGAACTGATGTATTTTAAGACATGTCAGTGCAAGTTGTTTTCAGTTTGGACAGCCCTTAAAAATGTTTTAGTCTAGGACTAGTCTAATCCCTGTCCGGGAAACCGCCCCAATAAGAGCAATGACTTACAAAAACTCAAACAAAGCTTCAATAAATGAATACAGTCCAGTGATGATTGTTTTTCATGCTTTTGAAATCATCTAGGTTTGGAAAAACATGAGAGGAACTGGGTGAACTGCTGGTGGACTCATACTCACGTCATAACCAATGTCTCGTCACCAGGTTCACTCAGAAGTCCATCCACAAATACAGAAGTGCTGGTGAAGTTGTGGACACTCCATGTTCTTCCGTTATCAATGCTGAATCTACGGCAAGAATTTTGTTTAGGTGATGCATTGGCAGCTTGCAACATAAATAAAGCTGCATAGTATATATACCATATGACTTAGTGTGTAGGTTTTTAAGGGAATAGATTGCTATGCCAGTTAACCAAATGAATTTGTTAATGCTATTTGAACACTGCTCTTTTTTACACATTTTCATAATGTGCTCCTCAAGAAAAGTGACTGGGCATGTTTCAGAGTGGGTAATTTAATGGTGGGTAGCCATGGTGATAGTACAGTTAAACTGTACTAATAAATACTGTATAAAAAGATTCAAGGTGACTCAACTCAAAATGTTTTAGTAACTAGCACCACAGGCTTTTATCAACTTCCTAGAAAGAGTGATTTTGCCAATGTGTCATACAGTACGCAACTCTTATCCGTATAGTGTACCATACACAAATTCAGGTTGACCCAACACAAAAATGAACACAAAATTGTCGTTCTGCCCAAAAGGTTTTTCAGAACGGAGTAATGATGCTCAGTGTGTCTATGCTGCCTTTACAGTCACACTTTGTAAGCTCGACTCTTATTTTACGCATTTTTATGACACCACACAGAATACATTTGCATATGGGGAAAATATTTACCTAATAAGGTTTGATGCAGTTATGGTTATTCAAAAATTACATCATCCAAACCCATGAAAACATTCTTGGTTCTTCAGGACCAAAATTGAAATTTCCAAAAAAAACCCATGAAAACATTTTGGTTCCGAAGACCAAAGAAAACCATTGGTGTTTTGAACGACATAAAGACGAGTAAATAAAAATAGGTAAATTTTACATGAACTAACCCCTTAAAACATTTATCAATCTTTAATCATTATCTTGAATATTCTAATATCTGACAAACCACTGATCATCATTTATTGTCAATTAAGCATTTGTAGGCCACAGATAATACAAGCAGTGGCGGCTGGTGACTGCTCTTCAGGGGGGCGTGAATTCAAAATACGGCGCTGTCCCAAATGGTGCACTTCATGTGGACTTTCGGTCTCATGGCCTTAAAGGTGGAAAAGAGGATGTTTGTTTTATACATTTTTGCAATATTACTTGAAACTATCTTTACTAAATGATAAAAGCCTATTTATTAGGTGCACTGAAAGTCATAATATTAATAAACGTCGTCTGTGCAAAAAGTAGGGCCTTAAAAACATCAGCCAATCATTTACGCAATCATCGCGTCAACGATTGGCCCTCTGGCTTGTCAATAACTGCCATTACAATCCTTGTGAGAGACGTGCACGTTCCAGTAACTTTACACGAGCGACGCATGCGAGTTCTTGCCCTACATTTCAACGCTGGAGAGAAATAAAGGAACAGAGAGGTGTCAAGACAGACGCGCAGTTCGCAAAAATTCTCAGTGATTATTCTTTCTTTGTGGAATAATTATTGTTGTACTGTTATTCAGGTATATCGACGTTGTTCTTGTACTGTAGTTGTAAGGCAGTGACCAGTCTGCTACATGCTAGTTGAAATAGGAGTAGCGTCGAATGATCGAACTTTACGTCTTATGTGTTTATTATCTTATCATATTTCACATAATGAATCCACTGACGCGACACAGCATATGCCAGTGGTAAACAAACACTCGTGTTCAAATACTCGTGCACGAGTTTTGGAAGGTGTTTCCTAGAAATGAGCTGTGAAGGAGGGAGGCTGTTCTTACGCATGCGCTTATTTAAAAAAACTCAGTAACGGAAACATCCTCTTTTGCGCCTTTAAATTGCGTGTGCTCGCTTAGTCTACGAGTCCATAGGGTGTCCTATTTGTAATTTTTACACTCCAAAGTGTGCTCATCAGCGCCCCCTTTGCATCTTTGATTCGATCTTCAGATGACGGAAGGGAGGAGTTCACACTGATAGGCAACTTCTCTTTCTATTTCCTGCGTGACGCTCGAGTCTGTCCCAAAATACCACTCCGGTGCGCCCTCGTGGACTCACGTCAAGGGTCCCTTAGGTCTGCACTACATGTCATCAAAGTGTGGAAGTCCACAAGTCCGGAATGTGCCATTTGGGACAGTGTTCGGAGTGTCATGTGTGTTGCTCGTGTTTTTGCATCATGTAAACCATGTGCACCACATGTCTTGTCAAAATAAGTGCCTGCTGCACACGCATCAAAACCGTTTATGATAAAAGAGACCCTCACGTTCACAAAATACTCGCAAGACACTCCCTTAACAGTAAACTCGCATAAATTATGCATGAGATTATGCGAGTATCTGGCAAACGCGCCTCTTTTATCATAAACCCTTTAGACGCGTCTGCAGCAGGCACTTATTTTGACAAGAACCGTGATACACATATGTTCACTTTACGCGCTGAATACATATTGAAAAATGATGAACCACACACATGACGGACTACATACATGTTGTGACGAGCTTCGCATCGTGCGCCCTCGAAAAAGAAGTCTCTGAATACATGCTCTTAGTTTTATCCAGAAGCAATGTTTGTACTGCGAACTCTAATGCCGATGAAATGCTTCAGCTTATGTTGGTGAATATGGTAAAGATTTTTCTTTTGTTGTTCCACTTTAAACACATTAGCAGAACAAGGTGCACAAAATACATAGCCTGTGAATGACTTGATGTTATTCGTGTAAATGGTTGTCTGTGTGCAGAGAGAGATTTGGAAGTCGGGTGGTCTGAAGAGCTCTCCAAAGCCAAATGGGCTTCTTAAAGCAAGCACTCAAAGGATTAGCGGCACAATCAGGTCAGCAAATGCCGGGGAGGGAAGGTCTTGAAATCCTGTTTTCATACAAGTCTGCCTCTTCTTACAATGTTTAGTACTCCATATAACCCCAGTCTTTCTCTATACATTCCCTTTGTCGCTCTTCATCATCCCATTTCCTGGGCAAATCTGTTTAGCTGAGCTTTTATTGTGTGTTTGACTTAGAAATGACATTAATAAAATAATCTTACTTGAGTATTTTTAAAGGAATCGAGGTGTCCTTAATGGCCACTATGACACCACCGTGATCCAGGTAGAGAATATGATGTTCCTCCTCAAACACCTTGAGAGAATGAATAAAACAAACTTTTTCATCATCGTAATTATTATTATTATCTTGATTAAATGTCATTAGGGAAAGACACAATTGAGCAAATGAGGGGCAGGAATGATTCAGCCAAATCATGAAGACAGAAGCGAGTCTGAGCATTGAATACGATTGCAAATAAGAGGGTGTCAAATGAAATTGGTATAAGAATAGAAACAAGAAGCACGGAAAGAGCGAATCAAAAAGTCTTTTGGAAAAGTCTGTGTTAAAAATCGAAGAAAAGAGTACAGAAGAACAAGAGAATCCTGACAGATGTAAAAGACGAATACAGAATAGCGAGTGTGTCCTAAATGAACAAAAGAAGCGTGCACTAAAACTAAGAAGCCAATGTTTTAATGATTTTTTCATTCTCACCTGCCTCCAGTTTTTGCCACAGTCTGAGGTGATGTACATTTCCTCTTTATATTCAACCAGCTGAGAACCCAGGTTACCTGAACAGAAGATACACAGAAACATAACTTAATAAAGAATGGGAATAAAAAGTATATCACAATTTTTCTTTCTTAACTTGAGGCCAATTTTCTCACTTTACTTGATTTAGAGAGAGGGAGGATCAGGAGCGAGAGAGTTATATATAAAACTGCAAAGAACTGGAAGGGAATCATGGATCAAAGACTTACTGAGCTGAGAAACAGTTAGAGCTGAGCATGAGTGATATTTTACTGAGGGAATGAGTACTAATAGCCAGAAAAAGATGGATTATTATAGAGAAACACTGAGTGCTGACTGTAGTGGTGATTAAATATTTGGGGTGTGCTTGTACAGACATACACATACATTTTTAAAGGACAACAAGCTACAGTGTATTGGTAATGCTTTTAAAACCAAAGGCTAAAGGCCTTCTATTACTCAAACCTTGAAAGTGGACAAGTCAAGAATAAGTCAGATGTGATATAACCTGTGTCTTTGCGTATGTGCGTTTATATCCCTAAAGGAATGGACAGACTTATGACCTTGTGAAGAGACCGTAAAGCAATAGCTTTAGCCTTGTATTCAAGAACATTAATATACTGTATGGTCTTGTTCAATTCCCTGTGAATCCTGAAGCAATATAAGACAAATGTTTCTTATTTAAGTCTCAAATCAAGGTTTTTCTTTCTCTTTTCACCATACAGCACTTTACAATTTCACCAGCCCAACCAGGTGGTTATTATTTAATAAAAATGATGAAAGAAAGTTTGATGTATTGTCCTTGAAAGAGTAGCTGGAAGAATTGCTTGTGAGATGACACCTCACTTTATACACGTACATTATTCAATTTCTAATGTTATTATCAATACAGAACTAAAATAATAAAACAAAAATTAGACCAGAGTAGTTGAAAAGTTAAGAAGATTAACAGAACTTAATTTTATTGTATAGTATATCATATATTGTAGTTGTCATGGAGACTGACCTGCACCCATTATCAGGCCCGGGGCAGAGTCTTTAGTGTGCACTGTTCCAGACACGTACGGGTTGTCAGCCCATCGCAAGTGGAGATGGAGGTGACAATCGGGCTACAAAGAAAAGAAAAAAGAAAAATTTCTCTCTTTCTCTCTCTCTCTTTAGCTATTCATACATGTGAGTACTTTTATTCAAGTTGACAATCGTGGTACATTGATTATTCAACGTCTGTGTTGTTATATGCAGCAGCACATCATTCATTAACTGTCAAACTGCATGGCCTGCTTACCATACAAACACACAAACAGCCTGTGCTTTATCTGCAGTCTGTACAGCCTTCAGTAGGGACACGTGATATTTTGACACAACCCTATCGTAGATTAAATATTGACTAAAATAATGTATCAATATAAAACATTTGACTTTATTTGTAACAACTATCAACTATCCCTCTCTGCTCAGATGTCTGTTTTGAGATGGTTGGTCTGGCTCTGCTGGTGCATACTATTGTTTCTTTCAGTGTTTACCCAAACACTTTCTTCAGACTACACAATCATGTTCTGTTGTGATGAAAAAGTGCTTTGCATGAGGAAATCATAAAAAAGGAAAAGATCCATTAGACATTTTTTACTCCTCTTGAAGCTGTATTTTTTTCTTAAGACATTTTGGTAAACGGTTCATTAACAAAAAAGGAAAAAAGTGTAAATAAATTGGCAAATAAAGCATGGATGACCAGAAAGATGTGAAAAAGAAAGAAAGATTAAGGTCGAGAGGGAGTCGATAAGTAAGAAGAGAACAATAAGAAGCATGTCAAACAGTTAGCTGAGTGATGAAGACGTTAGATGGGCAGACAGACAGCAGAGGAGAGAGAAGTCAATATGTGTCCTTATCGTCTCATCTCGTCCGTGTCACCTAAAAAACATTAATTAAATCCCTGGGATTTCAGTCCCAGTGTATCAACGGACATTTAAAATTCATGTAAATATAAAGCCACATGAATGTGTAGGAGTGTTTAACTAGGAGTGTTTTTTGGATTTATAAGACAGTATATTAACCAGTGCCTGCACAGGCCGCCAAAAGCAAACAAAAGAAGATGAGTCGGATGCCTGACAGATGCCAAGGATTAATGATTTTACATCTGTGTCTGAGACGGCCACGCTAGTCACATGTGAACTGAATATAAATATATGTGTAGATGTATAATGAACCATATTAAGGCTGACACAGTTTTGTTAAAAACTAAGAATTAATCTGCACAGCTACAGCAGTGTATACTACCAGTCAAAAGTTCATAAAAATCATTAATCTGAAGGTGTGTTTAAATGCTTGAAATTATATTTGTGCCAAACATATTTATTTATTTCATTAGAAAATTATAATTTTACTTATTAAAAAAGTTATTTTTAAGAATAGACGAGAGAAGATTAGACCCAGAATAGATAGAATCTCAATCAACATTCTTTAAAATTGATCTCAGGGTAAAACCTCAAGAAGCTTCTTGACAAAATGTCACAATTTTGCAATTTTTAGAGAAAACAGTCTCACAATTTTTGGCCTCCAGGTCTTGCTGTCGATTCTGCGCACTCTCAAAGAGGATTGCATTCTTTAATGCAGTGGTTCTCAAACTGGGAGCTAGGAGGTGGTCAGATTTTACATTAAAATACATTAAATTCTGTGCAATTAAACTTTAGAAAAATAAGGATACTAACCAACAGCAATACATTGTAAAATGTAATATGTTTTGTTTAATTCATTATGTTTAATTTGTTTAATTTTTTTATATGTCATACATTTTCTTTGAGGGGAGACCACAAAGTATGCACCATACACAAGTGGGGCCCCATGCCAAAAAAGTTTGAGAACCACTGCTTTAATGGTTGACGATTGGCTCTTTTACTGTTAGGCTGGACTAGAGCGGCTATTCTGATCATTGCGATCTCCTTCATTCAGTGACGCATCTTGTTAAAGATACAATTTGTAGAATCAATATAACAATATAACAAGTCAATAGAACAATAACACTGACAAAGATTAACAATGCTAAGAATCAGCACGGAATTATGGGATTTGTTGTCTTTAACTAAACCGCTGATGACCATCATTATAACTGGAACGAGAAATCATGTTAAGGTGAGGTGATGAGGTATAGTAATTTTTTATAAATGTTGCATTTGAAGACATTGTTTTATTTTATTATAGATGGTTTTAGTATTGTTAAAATGAAATTGTTAGTAATAGATGTTACAGTATTAGTCCAATACAATGCTGTGTTAACACAGCACAGAATTAAGAACAAACTTAACATAAACAAGCGAGTATAGCCCGACAGACGCATACTTCCGCATTTCTCCACGACACTGTTGTCATGTTGTTTCTTTGTTAAAGGCGGTAACAAAGGGTAACGTGGATATTCATTTCAGTGACAGGTGACTGCACTGCCCCGTGTCACTGTTTAGAATGGCAATTTTTCATAATTTACAACTAGTTAAAAACATTAGAGATATTGTTAGCAATCAGCTAGATAAAATATATAACACTGGCCTAGTGGTTTTGGACATTTTACTGCAAAATCTTACAAATTGTACCTTTAATATTAAATATCTTTGCTATACTTCAGATGATAAAATATAAGAGTTTTGATTTATTTTGGATGCTTTTTGTCACAACATAATGCCTATTGTTACATTTGTCTTATGCCATAGTTTGCATTTGTTAATAGTTTACTATTTTTTTTTTAAATATAGAAAAATATAAATAAAGAATGAGTTTCTAAACTTTTGACTGGTATATCTAAAAACAAAGAATGGAGTTTGCATCCTATTCGTATGCATGATACTGTTGGGCACCTCATGATGTCTTGACAGGTAAAAACTGATGATAAAAAAAGAAACAATATTATGCCTACATCTATAATTCAGCAGATATAACTTCTCCACAGCAGCCGTATAAACAATCCAGTAAAATGGTTGCAAAGGCTAGACTGTAACATGGTTTCAGAGACAAAACTAAATGCAAAATACTGGATGTATTTTTTGAAATGTTGCAGATATTTTACCTGCTTGCAATTCACAGGTTTTCCATTCATATCAGTTATGGGCGGAGCAAGACGTTCCCAATCTCTGCCTTTGTTATAAGTGATAAGAGTCGTGACTTTTCCATCCACTTTCTGATTGGCCAGAAATACACCCTTAACCCCACGAACCTGTAAAATACAAGAAAGCAGACTGACTTAAATGTGATTATGCACCACAAAACTTTTGAAATGTAAAACTAAGCATCATTTGAGATTTAAAATGAACTATTTTCTTGGGAATGTTTAGTATGCATCACATCATGATGAATCAGCAGTTCACTGCTGTTAAATGTTACTGGTAAGTCATAAGTTTAGCTACAGTATATAAAAACATAGTGTGAGTTCAAGCTTGCTCCATGTGCGCAGCAACATCAACTGCCTAGAGTCACTTACTTAAACATGCTACTAGCTATGAATAATGAGTGAATATGTGTGTAGACGGAGCTGCTAGAGATCACAAACATTCACACTCCCACATATAAACAGACACCCACACTCATACAAGTGCACACAACTCCGCGAATATGTGTGTGTGTGTGTGGAGCAACGAGAGGCTGGTTTTTTAGATAAAATCCTCCATCAATATGCTCTGAGCTACAAAAACTTTTTAAGTGAATTCTTACAGTCATGCTTACCCTACCACAACTGTGCCATAATGCATAAACTAGAAATCTAAGGCCATATTGCCACTGTCTTAGCCATGTATAACAGTTGTATTGTGTGGGGTGAAATATGGACCTCTAAGATGTCAATGAGGACATTCTCTTCAGGCTGTTTGGTGCTGCGGACGTTCTCCAGCACAATGGAGTAATAAACGCCCTGTGGATCTGACTGGTAGAGGTTGTACGTGTCTGTCTGATGCCATTCCTGCAGAGCCAGGAATACTTGATTCTCATCCGTACTCACAATTTGCACATCCTGCAAGACACAAACAGATCTGAATCACATACACATGACTCTAAAAAGTTTGATGCATTTGACAGCAACGAACAATGCAGGTCTGCATAAAAGAAATGTTCAAGCAAGTGATTAACATTGAAAGTTTTATAGGTTTGTGCCTGTGAGTTTGGAAAAAAGCTTGTGTCAGCACACATTCAAACAACACCAATCAAAAACAAATACTGGAGAGAGACTCATTCATGTCTGGCCAGCTTTGTTCTGCAATTGAATCGAATTTATTTGCTCAGAAGAACTTAAAATTGCTAACAACTGCTCAAAGCACATAATCTCACATTTGCACTTGTTTTACATGAAAATTATATTTCACAGAAGTGCTACACAATTCTGTTATAAAAAGCTTTTAAATAAGTTTTAAGCTACTTCAGAGATGAGAGTAAATGTGAACTGTGCAGAAAGAGATTTAAATTGGAAATAAGCATGAACATTTCATGTCCTATAATTAGCCCGCTTTAATATACAGTATCAACCGAAAACTGCTCCGTTTTGATAGCCGGGTGCTCTGGAAATGACATCATTCCGGTATGGGATGGGGAGTGTGCAACCATGTTTTTCTTAGTGATAAAGTGAAAGTGGGTCACATTAATTTAGGCACAAAGATGAAGAGTACAAGCTTGTGCCCCCCAGCTGAATTCATTCATAAGAACCTAAGTGAAGAGCAAGAACAGTCCCTAAAGAAACACGCTTTAATGTGTTTCAAGCCCTATACTGCAAGTTCTCACTAATGTCTCACTAAAAGCAGTTTAGAAATTTGTATCCCCAAATGTGAGAGAAGGGTTACTGTTCAAAACACTTGCATACAAAATACTTTTTTGCTGTGAAGAAAGAAAAAATAAGCTATAATAAAGCTATGAGATAATAAATGAAAGACACAATTTATATGTACTACTCTAAATCTTGGTACCATCTCACTATTGTAGAAGATTGTAAATTGAATTATTCTTTACAGTTTCATCTTTCCAAAAACAGCTGAAAAATAGCTATGTCCTTAAAAGGCCCAGGTTATTCTGATTAAACAAGAGCAAATATATTATTTCAGAGTGGCTTTTATATAAACAATTTAATCTTTTACCTGTCCTAGTAATCATGAGGTTCACAATGATATACAGTATTAAAACAGGCAATCCCGAACTTTAATAAGGAGTGCATGTTTGCTATTGCATTTGTGAACATGCCTTTTGGCTAGAATGCAAAGTAATTACTATCTGTTGATTTCAGGTTAAATATATAAATATATCAACAACACATATTTAAGTTAGTTGACTAAATAATTTTGTTAAAGATGAGGTCATATTCCTTACATAACCAAAAACGAGGTCATTGCTTAGATTAGAAGCTCTGCTGAAAGTTGGCCTGGATAAACTTGGATAAGTGGATTTAAAATTTAGGATAAGATTAAAACTGATATCTCTAAGCGTAGCTCTTATTTTCAATCTTAAATGAGAAAACACTGTACTAATGGGCATCCCATGTAATATTAAAAGGCACAGAGATCAGAGGCGAGCCTGGTGGTGCAAACTACTACATAGTTGTGCTTACATGGATGACCAAAGATGACATGTGATTTCTCCTTATTGTTTCCTGTTTTATATTCTCTACAAAAACAAGGAGCAAAAGACAATGTAGTAGGAGTGTGCAAGGTATCATACACAAAAAGATGGATGGTGAACAAGTAATAGAAACAAGATGAAAAGTGTGTGTGTAGTTTGGTCCTTTTTGTAGATGTGTGGCTGGTTCGGGAGATCTCAGTTATCGAATTCTTGTCTTTGTCTATCACACTGTGAGACAGGGCACTCGGGTCCCTAGTACTGATAACAGCACTATCAGAGCTTAAGACAGCACTATCCATCTGTCTCTGACAGCGGGCACAGGACCCCTATCAGCCAAGACACAGCTGCAGGACATTTGTGGCTTTCCCCACAGACACAATTCGGCAAGTTTCAACTGACTGTGTGTCGAATGTACATTGCCCATGGATTTCAATGATGACCCCGTGTCTATGTTTAGAAAAGATGTGGGATGCGTGACTGTGCAAACGGCAGACACGCTGATTGGAAGACAGAAGATCCTTCAAGGTCTCTTTTTATTAAAACGACCTCATTGCACATTAACACTTCAGCAGAACGTTTGCTTTTCTCTGGTGGATTCACTGAGCTCACATTTGAATTCTGGGCATGTTGTCCCATACTTGCATCGGAGAGAAAGGTTTTAATTGGCCAAAATCAATAGCACATTTTTTGTTTATGGTCTGCTTGAAGTTAAAGAAGAACGTTGTGACCTTTTTTCAGTAATTTTGTGTGGTTTGTTGACATTTATTAGCTAGGATTTAAATTTATGGTTAAGTTCTTCAGAATTGTGCTTTTCTTAAGTGTATTTAATGGTTATGGGATTAAGATCCTCCTGAAATTTAGCATGTTAATGGGTCAGTGACAAAAATGATTTGGCAAGATGAGGAATTTAAAAATCTTTTAAAAAACTTGTTTCAAAAGGACGCATCAGGTTTATTTCATGCACTTAGGGGCGGTTTCCCAGACAGGGATTAGACTAGTCCTAGACTAAAATAAATGTAAGAGCTGTCCAAACTGAAAACAACTTGACTGACATATCTTAAAATACATCAGTGCCCTTTCTTTTGCCTCAAAATGCACACAAGTATTGTTTTTAGTAAGGCTTGTTTGTTAATACTAGTTATAATTCATAATTAAACTAAGGCCTTGTCCTGGCTTTAAGGATTAGTACATTTTCTTAAAAAAAATCCAAATAATTTACTCACCACCATGTTATTCAAAATGTTGATGTCGTTCTTTGTTCAGTCCAGAATAAATTATGTTTTTTGAGGAAAACATTCCAGGATTTTTCTCATTTTAATCTACTTTAATGGACCCCAATACTTAAAGGAACAGTATGTAAGAAATTAATTACAATTAATCATAAAATGGCCCTGATATGTCACTAGACAATAAGAAATCATTTTCATTTCAAATAGTTATATCACTCATCAGTGGTCCGGCCAGTATTTTATCATTTAAAAAGTGGAGTTGCAGCCCTGATGTTTATGTTGTCATTTTGTGTATTGGCCACCAGTTGTATGATTGCAGTACCAGTTTTAGCCACAAGTTTTGTGATTGCAATACCCGTTTTTGGCCACAATCCTGCATACTGTTCCTTTAACAGTTTTAATGGAGTTTAAAATTGCATTTTTAACGGAGTTTCAAAGGACTCTAAACGATCCCAAACGATGCATAAGGGTCTTATCTAGCGAAACGATTGTCATTTTTGGCAAGAAAAATAAAAAATATGCACTTTTAACACTACGCCCCAGTGTTTACAAGTGTGGAGAAAGAGGACCGTTCCAACGTTGTTGTATGCGGAATGATACTAATTAATGTCTTTGTGTCAGTTTATTGTTTAAAATGGTCCGCAAATGTGCATTTCATATATGTAACACGTGACCTTTCCACCTTTCAAGGTCGCGCTGGCGCTGGTCACACAGCCGGAGGAAGAAAAGTTGTGGGTTAAAAGTGCATATTTTTAAATTTTCCTGTCAAAAATGACAATCGTTTCACTAGATAAGACTCTTATGCCTCGTTTGAGATAGTTTAGAGTCCTTTAAAACTGCAATTTTAAACTGCCTTAAAACTGTTAAGTATTGGGGTCCATTAAAGTCCATTAAAATGAGAGAAATCCTGAAATGTTTTCCTCAAAAACATTTCTTCCCGACTGAACAAAGAAAGACATCAACATTTTGGATGACATGGTGGTGAGTAAATTATCTGGATAAATCCTTTAAGCTAATCCCTGTATGGGACAGTGTATTTATGTTAATTTTATGCAATAGAAAATTACATTTGCACCATTTTTATGAAAGTTAAAACTGAATGGACCTGAAAATGTCAAATGGTGTAACCGCCAATTACGCCAAAGAATGAGAAATATTAAATATTTTATCCACCTTGATGGCATACGGGTAATCATCAAAAAAAAAAAAAATCATTTTATAATATAATTTTATTAGTTATTGCTTAATGTAAATTTTAATGCCCTTTTGTAATATTTGTCCTGACATATGCTGAAAACAGCTCTGTTTTTTAAATAATCTTTGACAAATGATGTAAAAATGTATGATATAGAAAAAATATTAGATACACCACTTGACACAGACCGGTTACACCACATTGACTTTGAACAAACCTGAACTTGATGCACTTAAATTGGGTTGATTTACCCCACGGTAGGGTAAATATTGCAGAGAACTGACTGTTGGGTTATACATAAACCTATCCTGAGTTTTTGTTACCCTACTATGGGTTAAAACAACCCAGCATTTGGGTTGAAATGACCCAGCATAAGTTTATATATAACCCAGCAGTTGTTCCATTCAATATTTACTTAAACGTGTGTTAAATCAAAGTCAGCAAAACAGAAGACGACAATGGGGAAAAAGAAAAACTGGCAAGATAAAGCCACTTAATGTTTTACAGTATGTTGCAACAAACAAATCGACCCACTGGAGCCAACAGCCATCGTTAATCTATAACTTAAAAAAGGAACTTTGGGAGATATCCTAGACTGCATACTGGAATTGGTTTTTGCATTTTTCAAAAGCTTTTCAATTATTCACTGTAGAAAATATGGGCACAACATCAGCCAACCCCATCGCGCACACACAGACTCCTGCTCTTTTCTGGGTTCTTGAACTGGGTGTCTAAAGTTTGACCTATCTGCTCAGTCAAGCGGCAAGCAACTAAAAGAGCAGAGCGAGAGAGAGAGATAGAGAGAGAGAGAGAGAGAGAGAGAGAGAGAGAGAGAAACGTCAATATTGCTTTAACCCTCAACATGACACAAAAAACTGTATATAATTATATATTTCCAAAATTGTTCAAAAAGCCCACTAATAATTCTATAGCGTTTTCATCTACCCTAAAAAGTGCAACGTCTGAAGTAATTAAATCAAAGCTTTTATCTGTGCCATTAAGGAGAATGCCTGGTAATCTGGGGCATCTTTCTTAGTAAAACTCGTTCACTCACACTTTCTCTCTCTCTCTTTCACTTTGTCACTGTGAATCAGCGGTTGGCATAGTTACAAATGCCATTGACAGCAGCTGCCCTAAAGCCTCTCCCATTCCCTGCCTCTCCATCTCTCTCTAAGGTGAAATATACATGAAGCAGACCCCCTGGCCCCCACTCCAATCAATGTTATTCAATTACAGTCAGGCAGCATTTTACTGAAGCTCTCCCTAGGGTTGAAACCACAGACAGCCTGGTCAGTCTTCAGCTTTAACCCTGAGCCAGCTGTCTGTCGCCGGCATATTACTGCAATACATCATGGCTACTCAGTAGGTTAAACTCTCGTCTGGGTTGTAACGGTGTAGTGTTTCAGTGCGAGACACCAACTGTGCTCTTCGGTTCATACATATTTCCACAATACGTCATAGTCACTTTATGGCTTTAATGTGAAATCCGCAACAGCTGCAGTTGATAAAAGAACAATAACTACCTTCAAACGATAATTTAGTGCAAGCTCATGGCAACAAAAAAAAAACAGTAGCGACATCAAACACATTGCAGACAGACACAACTAACTACATGCACACAGTGCTGTTACAATTTGGTTTTCAATATCCAATTCACATTTTCACACTTGCACAATTATTATGTATATGTATATAAATACACACACATTCATGTATGTATTTAAGAAATATGTACATATGTATACATATTTATTTATGTTTTTATATATTTTATATAAATAAAAAAATGATATATATAAAAAACATTTCTTAAATGTATATATATATATATGTACGTGTGTTTGTGTATGTTTAAATATACATAATATTTACACACAGCACAAACACATATATTATGCAAAAAAACTTTTATTTTGTATGAGATTAATCCAGATTAATCTATGCCCAGCACTAATATATTTAATAGCATAGTTATAAACAGCCAAATATATATATATATATGGCTATTTATCTTTAACATTTGCATATAGCCTTCTGTAACAAATTAAATTTGTTTAAATCACAAAAATATAAAAAAAAAACATTTAAAATTGTGAATAATTGTCGCACAAATACTTGTTCCTATTTGTGAAATCCAGGCTAAAGTCTCAATCCATTTATAAGATTAAAGGCAAGTTTGATTTCACTCATTGATTGTACATTGATTTCAATCTTTGACATGGCTTTACTCGAGTCACTTCCAGTAATCACTTTGCAGTAATCAATGTGAAATAGTATTTACTTTGTAACTTTTAAAGGCGGGGTGCTTGATTTTTGAAAAAACACCTTGGTAAAAAGAGTCAGGCAGAGTACCAAAACACACTTGTAGCCAATCAGTATTAAGGGGCGTGTCTACTAACTGACATCTTGCCTGGGTTGTGTATGTGTCTATCAAATGAAGGTCCAGATTCTATTGGGGTAGGGGCATTTTGTTGAGGTGATTTCAAATATCAACATTGGCTTTCAGAGATCATGCACCCCGTCTTTAAAGGAAATGTTTTATAAGAATACAACTCAAAATTGCACAAGAAAGCGTTAAGAGTAAAGCTGGTAGGGAAAATTGGACATTTGACAGGGTGATATATTCTTACCTTCGGAAGGGCGTATTTTGGAAATCTCATCTGTACAAATTCATTCCTCCGGTACGAGACATAATGCTTGGTGCGATTTCCTGTGGTTACCTGTAAGAGACGGTTTCCACAGTATTTATTTTGTTTACCAATGCATTACTTCACCATTCTGATGATAGGGGCCTGTCCTCACAGCAATGTTTGCACAAACAAATCTCTGCTCTGTCGGGTCCATCTCAATTCACACTGTGCTTTCTTCTAGGCCAGTATTCCAACAGATTCAGTTTAATCTAGTACTTATTCAAAGGCTCTGTTGTAAAATCTCCATGGTTCAGAAGAGTTGTGTCCAGACTACATAAGGATGCATCTGTGTAATCCTACAGTATAACCTGCTGACCCGACACAAACATTTCACACATTGTAGCTTTGTTTCTCAAGGGCATATCTGAATTTCTGTGGCAAGTTCTTTCAAAGAACAAGAATAGATAGAATATGGGATACATTTATAAACATCCTTAAAGGATTAGTCAATTTTCTTAAAAAATAAATCCAGATAATTTACTCACCACCATGTCATCCAAAATGTTGATGTCTTTCTTTGTTCAGTCGAGAACAAATTATGTTTTTCGAGGATTTTTCCCATTTTAATGGACTTTAATAGAACGATCCCAAATGAGGCATATGGGTCTTATCCAGCAAAACGATTGTCATTTTTGACAAGAAAAATAAAAAATATGAACTTTTAAACCACAACTTCTCGTCTTCCTCCGGTCGTGTGATGCGCTAGCGTGACCTCACGCAATACGTCATCACGTCAAGAGGTCACAGAGGACGAACGGGAAACTACGCCACAGTGTTTACAAGTGTGGAGAAAGAGGACCGTTCCGACATTGTTGTATGCGGAACGATACTAATTAATGTCTTTGTGTCGTTTTATTGTTTAAAATGGTCCGCAAATGTGCATTTTATATATGTAACACGTGACCTCTCTACGTCACCACGCATTTACGTGAGGTCGCACTGGCGCTTTTCAGGAACGGACGAGAAGTTGCGGTTCAAAAGTGCATCCTTTTCTTCCTGTCAAAAACGACAATCGCTCCGCCAGATAAGACAATTACGCCCTGTTTGGGATTATTTAGAGTCCTTTGAAAAACCTGTTAAGTGTTGAGTTAAGTGTTGGGCTCTATTAAAGTCCATTAAAATTAGAAAAATCCTGCAATGTTTTCCTCAAAAAACATAATTTCTTCTCGACTGAACAAAGAAAGACATCAACATTTTGGATGACATGGTGGGGAGTAAATTATCTGTTTTTTGTTTTAAGAAAATGGACTAATCCTTTAATGGTTTCTTAAACATGACCTGTCTAGTCTGTTTTCTTCCAAACCTGTCAGAATGGATCTGTCTTATTTTCTCAGTTCGTTGACATGCACAATCAAACACAAAAGGCAGAATTCACATATTTAAGAAAACCGAACAACATCATTGTACCTTCACAAATATGTAATCATTTTGCACTAAGAGGGAATTGTGGTCAATCTTTCCAAGGAACTGTGCTGTCACCATTTTATCTGTGCAATTCTGGATGAGACACGTCACATAAAGGTATCCTGGATAAAGATATAAAAACAAAAACACAGTTATGGAGTACGAGAAAGGTGAAGGTACACATTTGACCTGCATTTGACTTTGAAAAGACATTCTTTTCACGCATATATATTTTTGTTGTACTGTAAGTAAGTGTTTGTACTCAATTCCAGAGGTGAACGAAGAGAAAGACCTGTTTCAAAAAAAGCTCTTAACAAAATTAACTGAGGAAGATCCGAACTTGACCCATTGCTTTGTTCATAATGGCAGGAAATGAATTATGAGAAAACAGTGCAGAGGTGCCCTGTTGATATGGCCTTTGATTCTCCAGTAATAAGTGAATCAGCATCCTCTACAAAACACACATCTTCACTGACATATTCATTAGATCTCCTAACATGCACCAGCAGTCGTGCATACTCCAAAAAACACGGCCAAAGTTTACTTCAATTGGGGGGTTTAATTGCTATTCTCACTCTGTGTACAGTACAAACTGTTAAGGGCATTTCACACGGTACGCGGCAACCGCAAGTGTTTAGTTCAGAGAAAAACTGAAGCCGCACGGCAATTTTGCCACTTGCCACGTACCGTGTGAAATGGCCATTACTGCCCCTAAAAACAAGCAAAAATCAGGATGTTTCTTTTTTTGGCCATTTTAGAAGCGAATATACATCTGTCTAAACATTCGGCAAAGCATTGTGAATGAACCAAAAATCGAACGATCCCAGACAATATTTTCAATATTGTCTGTGTGAAAAGTGCTTTAGTGTGTATTGTGTGTGCATTTAAATGACCCTCAATTAATCATGTCTGTTCAATATAATCATGCGATTATATTGATTTCACTTGCATAAAAAATACCTTACAGACAGCATCACACACACGCACGCACGCACGCATGCACACACACACACACACACACACGTCTAGGCAATTAACTAAATGACTGCTTATACTGTTCTTGTGTTTATGTCTCTCACTTTGTTGTATGATTTTTTTGTTATTCTTTATTATTATAATTTTAATAAACACCAGGACAGGTCATTTTACTGAAGAGGACAAATGTTTAATCAAAGCAGGATAGGAGAGAAATTCATTAAAAAAGCAATTAGAGTGGTTAAGCGCTTTTCTTCTGTCTTATGTCACACAAGGTCAGACACAAGGTGTGAGCGCGCACACACAAACCCACTCACACACAGAGTCTATTGAGAGGTTGTAAGGAGCCACTAAGAAACAAAAATGATAAGGTCTTCATCTTCCATAAATAAAAACTGCAGTAACAAGCAGACACTAATCTTATATGGTGGTTATATGTAACCCGTATGTACTTTAGGGATTGCCTGTGTGTGTGCAGATTGCACGATCAGGCAGATTGGAACCTTCACTGGCTTAAGTATGATGGAGCTCAGTGTAACAGCTTGCATCTGAACGCGTGGTCTCTTTTGCATGCGTGTGCACACACACATATGTGCGCACACCCATCTGCCCTTAGCGGTGTGACATGTAATGAAGAACTGAACTGAAATGCACTGTTTTATAAACACATGAGCTCTTACCTCCACCAATGTCCTGAATCTCCATATGAACCAAATCAGGATCCACATCCACCTTCGTCACAGCCCTTAAACAAATCATACAGTTAGTAACAGAGCAAAACACACAAAACTGACTCACAGACAGGAGACCACATGAACGATGTCTCCAAAACCAGAACCTCCTCCCTCAAAGAGATACATTCAGATTCTTTAAATGCGGTTTAAAGGAATGCAGACAGCTCATGGTCTTCAGGCATGTTTTGTTACTGATGATTGTTTGTCCTGTAGGTTACTAAGCAGCTTAGTCAACTTCCAGTCTGTTACTAATTCAATGTTTATATATTTACGGTATATACAGCTTTGTTGATTTAGCAAAGTTTTATTACCATCCGTAATTATTTTTGGATCTCTTTAAGACAGAACATACAGGGAATATGTTTATAAAATGCTAAAAATTAGTGTGACTTGTCTTAGAACTGAACACTTCTAGAACTCTTTTGAGGAAACTACGGTCATGATTTCATATTAAAATGAGAAATGAGGGCTTCATTTCATTTAGGTTTAAAAGAGATGTTTTTAATATTGCTCAAGTTTAAGAGAACACATTAAATACCTTTCACTTTAACGTACAGTAGGTAAGAGTTTATTTCATTTTTTTAAAACTGAATACAAATTTCTGCATTTTCTATAATACATAAAGATAAATAATTATATATGTAATTTAAAGGAATAGTCAATTTTCTTAAAAGAAAAATCCAGACAATTTCCTCACCACCATGTCATCCAAAATGTTGATGTCTTTCTTTGTTCAGTCGAGAAGAAATTATGTTTTTTGAGGAAAGCATTGCAGGATTTTTCTCATTTTAATGGACTTTAATAGAGCCCAACATTTAATACTTAACACTTAACAGGTTTTTTCAACAGAGTTTCAAAGGACTATAAACGATCCCAAACGAGGCATAAGGGTCTTATTTAACAAAACGATTGTCATTTTTGACAAGAAAAATAAAAATATGCTCTTTTAAACCACAACTTTTCGTCTAGGTCCGGTCCAGCGCGACCTAACCTAAATGCGTAGTGACGTAGGGAGGTCACGTGTTACATATATGAAACGCACATTTGCGGACCATTTTAACAATAAACTGACACAAAGACATTAATTAGTATCATTTGACATACAACAAAGTCGGAGCGGTCCTCTTTCTCAACACTTGTAAACACTGGGGCGGAGTTTCTCGTTCGTCCTCTGTGACCTCTTGACGTATTGCGTGGGGTCACGCTGGCGCATCACGACCGGACCTAGACGAGAAGCTGTGCACCAAAAGTGCATATTTTTTATTCTTCTCGTCAAAAATGACAATCGTTTTGCTAAATAAGACCCTTGTGCCTCGTTTGGGATCGTTTGTGGTCCTTTGAAGCTCCGTTGAAAAAAACTGTTAAGTGTTGAGTTAGGTATTAAGTGTTGGGCTCAATTAAAGTCCATTAAAATGGAATCCTGCAATGTTTTCCTCGAATGTTTTCCTCGAAAAAAATTATTTCTTCTCGACTGAACAAAAAAAGACATAATTTTTTTGGATGACATGGTGGTGAGTAAATTATCTGAATTTTTTGTTTAAGAGAATGGACTATTCCTTTAATAGTGGCATGGTGGCCTAATACTTTTGCACAGTACTGGAGGTATATATATTTGTAAATGGTAAGTGGTAAATTAAAAATTTTGTAAGTAAGTAAATGGTAAATTTTGTCAGTTAATGGTAATTAAGAGCTCTTAAATACTTTATACAGCAGTCCCTGCAATGGTAACTACATAAAAAATATTTACTGCAGCATAATGGATTTATAATCTTGCTCCAAAGAGCATTTCTGACCATCATGTCACAACATCCCACAAAAAGCTGCAAAGAGCCCGAGGCTCCTCTGCTGACCACACTGACAGACCACCCTCCCTGACAGCAACCCTGCACATGAAACCCACTATGATTAATGCTGTCTCTTCTCTAGTCCTCCTCTTCTCTTGTTTTATGAGCGAAGAGCAGACGGAAAAGACAGTAACCGCAGCCCTCACTACGAACCGATTCCATCGTGTCTTCTCAGAAAGGTTTTTAAAGAGGTCTGGAGACAGTAGAGAGGGCAGGGGTACGACCCTTATCAACCCCCCGGCTGCTGAGTAAAAGAAGCTTTGGATTTACAGTCTCATTGTAAAACCTCCAGCCAACTTAAACATGTGCAGGATGTGGTTTACTACAGCTGATGGTGACACAGAGATGACTTCTGAGTCTTTCATTGCCATCAACCACAGACAGTGTTTTACTTTATATATTGTATAGGAGAATCTGGTAAAGGGGTGGGGGTGGGATGAAAGCAGAAGAGAGAAATCAGGAATGAAAGATCAAAAAAAAGAGAGGATCTGACAGAAAGACTGGTTTGGGTGGAGAAATAAATCACTTCTGTCCAGGACTTAAATCCCAGCTGTGGCAGCAGTCAACCATAACCAGTGAGAGAGGGAATGGAAAATAAAAAAATAAGAATGAAATGTAGTTGAATTCCACTAAGAAGGTGGAAGATGACAGAAATCATTAAAAGGAAGGGAAAAAAATATTAAAAAGTGGAAGGAGTCAGGTAAAATAAAAAACAAAAGTGTAAAACACCAATATAAAGTACCACACATATAAAACAGAGTACTTGAGTTAAAATGAATTCCTAAACAAGATTTTCAATGAAATAAAGAGTAATTTCAGTCTGAAAACACATAACTATGATATGGCTTCATAGCATTTGAGATAGTATACAGCATTTTGCATGAGTTTGCGTATTTGATGCATTCTTTTGGTCCCCATTCAGTGTATGAAGAAGAAATTTTGTTATATAGTAACATATTTCTTTGATCCCTTTTCGTGCTATTATCACGAATTTTCGAGTTTTTTCGTGATCGTATAACGAATTCCTGTTTTCGTGTGATTATCACGTATTGGTTACTCAACTGTTTTGTCCTATTTTCTTAACGTTGTCGCTTCGGTTTAGGGTTAGATTTACATAAAATGACATCCCTAACCAAACCCAACTCTAACCCTAACGCCAGGCAACATATAAAAAAAGAAATCAGAAAAAATAGTATAAACCAATATATACAGTGACATTCTAATGCAAGAACCAAAACTAACCCTAAACCGAAGCGACAATAGTTTAAAAATAGGAAAAAGCAGTTGAGTGGCCAATACGTGACAATCACACGAAAACAGGAACTCGCCACACGACCACGAAAAACGCGAAAATTCGCGATAATAGCACGAAAAAAGAATAAAAAAAAACACGTGACTATATCACGAAACTTTGTGAGACTGGGTAGCAGCAACTTCATACAGGTTTGAAAAGACAAAAGAATGAATGATGACCCAATATTTATTTTTGACTTTTAAATAATGTAGAAACAATCACCAGAAAACTCGATCTTTAGTAACATGCTCCTGTAGTAGAGTCCACTTGCGTCCCAGATCAGTGGAGACATACAGCTGAAACAGAGAAAGAGAAATACAAATCATCATTTTCTGTTATTATCCGTTAACTCTTTCCCCGCCATTGACGAGTTATCTCGTCAATCCGCAATACTGCTATTACCCACCAGGTGGCACACTTCTGCAACTTATAAAACATATTTGAGAGGTGATAAAAAGAGAACTAATGAAGGTAGGATGAAACTTTTTTTTGAAAGCAGAGGGGTCTGTTCTTTCATTTAATATATTGTATGTTTATATTTAAAGAAGAGCATTTTCTGGGAGGCATTCAACTTCTGTGAAAATCATGAAAAATGCTGGCAGTAAAGAGTTAATACAAAAGTGAAGAAAAGTGAAAGAATAAAATAAATACGCTATTCACAATTTTTTGCTGTCATGTCAAATGAAAAACCATTGTATAATGATAAATGTAGTAATACTGTACAAATAGAGTAAAGATTTGTTGTGATCAACTGTCTATATATACCAAATGAAATCACATAGTGTGTACAGCCTTTGTTGTGACCCCCAATTGATCACCACTGTAAGGAGATCATATTGATCGCCCTTCACATGGAAAATACTGTACCAACCAAATGCATAGACACACACACACACACACACACACACACACACACACACACACACACACACACACACACACACACACAGACGCACGAGCACACACACACGCACGCACACACACACACACACACACACACTCATCACCATACACCTTTTCATTGTTTTTCCCATTTATTCTCAGTGATGATAAATTGCACAGTTCACATTTAGTTGCTGTATCTAGAGGATTCAGCAATTCATCAACTACGCAAAAACACACACAGTTTTTGCCTCATTGCTCATCGAGCCGTTAACAATGTAAACACACTCTTTAGCGAGAGACAACCATGGCCTGAAGGCCAAACGGTGCTGCTCATAACTCCAATAATGAGCATGCCAATATGCTGAAGAGCAGAAAGCTCAGCCATAAACAATAGCCGGGTGAGAAATGTATTGAGAACAGTTGGTCAGGGCAGCCAGTCGAGACCTAAATCATTAATACTGAGACAGCCATACAGACTAATTCAGGCAGTTGAGCCTGACAAAAAGGTACAAATATTATGAGCAATCGGTTTGGAAAGTAAACACAGTTGCCAAGAAAACACCAATTGCGTTCACAGCTGTGGAAATTAATAATCGTTGATTGCTCGATTGTATTACTCAATGAACGACCCTTTCACAACTGACCTGGGCTTCTTTGCTGTAGGCCAGGAGTTTGTCTTCCTCAGATGGATGGAAGAGAAGACTTTCCACGTTGAAGGAAACGGGCTGTCGTTGGAAAGAAGAGCCCTCATCTGTGCTAATGAAGAACATCTGGTCACGCTCATTAATGTTGGAGCCCACCAAGATCACCTAGCGATGTAAAAATGATGTTGGTTAACCACATGGAAATATGCAAAAAATATGTCTAAATGTACACAAATGTAATGTGAAAAAAGATGAATCAGATAAAAAAAAGTTGCATGTAAGATTAAACCTTTAGTGTATCAGTAGGAACTATCAAATACATGCTTTTGTATTAACTCTAACAATGAACAACAGATTGTGTGGCTCACACAGAGATCTCAACTTCATCGCATTGGTCTGGGATTGCAGAAAAAACTAAGACAGCTTAAATAAAAACTAGGGCAACATCTTTAACACATGGGGGAAGAAACTCTTTAAAACAATGCCTATGAAAGATATTAGGGTTTGTTAATAAGCACTGACATGAAATCAGATGACATGGATAAAATCCAATGATTTAACATTTCAAATTTCATTATGTTCAAGTTTACACATTTTACACACATTTTAAAGTCCATCCAAGTTGTCAAACTATCACTGTATGTTGCAGATCTTTGAAAGACCTTTGAGTGGTGCTGTTGTACAACCATCTGTGCGTTGAAGCGTCTCTAACGGGAGACGAGTTTGCCACTCGCACCAGTCCAGAAAAACAAGCTGGGATCCTCATGGGGTCTGCCGAACAGAGAAACTCTCTGTGAAACAAGTTATCCATCCCAAAAAACAAAGACTCGGAGGGAAAAAGGAAAGAATCTCCTCTCTGTAAAACGTCTGTCTTACGGCAATAACTCGCAGAGTTTAGCACAGAGCCCCCTTTGTGGTCTATGGATAAAAGCCATCAAACAACATCCTGTGTCTGTCCCTGAGGAGTACGGCAAGCTGGCACGGCTGGAGGAGGCTACAGGGGGCGGTAAAATGACATAATGTGGTGGCTGATGGCACCTGGAAAAGATTTTAAAATACCTTAATCATGATTTTGTCATGTCTGGCTGTCACTTAGTAAAGTGAATGCCTGTAGGTCATGTAATCTATAAAATAATCTGCTTACATATCCCAAAACGGATTCTCTGCACAGTTCTCTTTAAACAGATTTAAGCTCTGTGATGTCAATATATAATCGAATGAAAGACACAAGGGACAGCTTGGGGGATTTACAAACACTCGAACAGCATGCACTTTTCAAAAGTGCACATGAATTACATGTGATCACATGATAACAAAACAATTATTTTGAGAGGTCATGACAGACCTTTTAAATTGCCACTTTAAAATAAGGTGACCAGATTTTTAAAAGGAAAACCGGGGACATTTTATACGTAAATGGTGAAAATATCATTAAAATCTAATTTGTTGTTATCTATAAATTTAAAAATGGGGACAAAACGTTTTTTGTTGTTGTGGGTCCACTGCCAAAAATTACTTACTTCTTACTTAATAATATTTTTGTCTTATTTTCAGTACAAATATCTAAACATTCTTAAATCAGTCTTTTGATAAGCAAAATCGCCTAAGAAAAATCTAGCTTTAAGACAAAAAAAAAATTAATTGAAGTGAATTTTTGCTTAGAACATGCAAAAAACATTTTTCTTAATTTTTGTCTTGAATTAAGTGTTGGTCATTTTATTTATTTCTTTTTTTTGCTTGTTTTAAGCACAAATTTGATATTTTGGTCTAAAAACTAGACTTATTTTCTTAGGTCATTTTGCCCATCAAAATTTCCCCCCTTTTTTATACAATGCACATAGACACACCTCATCAAAAATGACTTCTAGGGCAGTGATTCTCAAACTTTTTCAGCGTGCGGCCCCCTTTGTGTACGGTGCATTTCTTCGCGGACCCCCCAAAGAAAATGTATGACAAAAAAACAGTTCTAAAACTTCACATTTTAATTAAACAAAACATTAAATTATACAAAGTAGTGCTGCCTTATTTTTTTAAGGTTTAATTAGAATTCATGATAAATTACTGTATTTTATAAAAAATGTCATAAAACTGGGGCCCCCCTGGCACCATCGCCCTGGACCCCAGTTTGAGAAGCACTGTTCTAGGGTACTACTTCAGTTGATTTCATTGCATTGTAAATGTGAAGAACAAAAGGAATAATGCAAAATGTAAACATTTTTAGCCTACACAAAACTCAGTACCATACTGTGATCAGTTCACTTCATTGGTTTATAACATAAGTAGTTAGTACCTTAACCCCCAATAACTTTAACTGTTTTCATATCTTATGATAAATTGATTGATGATAATGTGTCTCGAAGTAAATTCTTTATCGCTAAATCAGTGGCGTGTGCAAGTAATGAGTAGCTCGCGGCCCCCTCTACTGGTGAAAATAATCATTACATGATTGCTCCAGTCTGGTACTACAAACGCTATGTTGACCGGGTTTTCCGGTGTATTTGCTGGTTGTTTTGGACGTGCTGTAAAACGGGGACATTTCCGGGGACAGCTCCAGTCGGGAACAGGAAACCAAAAAACGGGACTGTCCCCGGAAAACGTGGACGTCTTACTTTAAAATGCTTGGCCTTACGTTTACTAAACATTCATGAATGAGACCATGTGACAGTTTTGACCTAATTGCTAGCTGTAATATTCATCATGCGACAAAGCTCTTTGTAACTTTGTAAACAAAGTGACATAATTTACAAGAGAAGGGGCAAACATGGACACGAGCGTGCATGTGCGACTGCTTTTACCCGATGCAGCTCTACTAATTTTCCTTTCCACTCAATTTCATATGCAAATTGGCAGTTTTGATATCCAGCCTGTGCTGAGCAAGGAAATGAGGAGTGCAAAGAAATGAGTAAGTGGGGAAAGTGAGAGAGTCCTGTTCTGTGCACCTGAGCTCAGCCACTGGAACAAAAGAGACTCGAGCAGAAGTGAGTGCGGCAACGGCAGATTTTCAATACACTACGGCGTAAAGCCGAAGGGAGAATCCCGCAACTCTGCTTGAATGCTGAAATCTCCTGAAACAACTGAGACCTGCTCAGTTTGCATTCTGCTTCAGCTCTGCCTTATGCACTTATCACGGTTAGAGAGAGAGAGAGATTGAGCGAGAGAGAATGACAGGGAAGGGATGAGAGAGATTTTTCTTTTAGTGTAAGAGCCCTCAGCAGACATCGGGTCGAGTGTTAGTGGCACGGATTTAAAGAATTTTCCACCGCCAACAGGCAAGCTGGTGACATTGTGTATATATACAGACTGTGTCTCTACAAATGCAAATATATTCCCCCACACACATTATACGCTGTGAACTCACACCAAGCGTACATTATGTCTACAGCAGGTAATATTGACAATGTACAGAGGCCAGTGCAGAGAGAGACAAAGAAAAAGGTGTGCTTGCCTGCATCTGTGTATGTGTGTGTGGGTGATCTTTTCACTGACCCTTCTCTAAACCCAGGTCTCACATAGGTAATTTGTCAGGAGCATGCTCAGGGTGAGAGCCCTGTTATTAAGTCCCCTCAGCCTGTCATAATGGCTCAGCTTGGACTACAGAACAGCCCACACATCAAAGACCCACACCAGGGACACAGGCCCATTAAAACACTGAAAACAAAAGTAATAAGGGGTAACAATGTTTGCTTTGTGGGTATAATCATAGCCTTAAGCTAAGGGGCTCATTGGTTTCATAGAAGGGTTTCTTAGAAAATACTGTACTAAATAGAAGATTTAAAAACAGAAATTGTAGTACATTTACATTCAGCAGACACTTTTATACAAAAAAGTTAGGGAACACAACAAGTGATTCATCTTAAGATGCCACAAAATAAGGTGGCAATAAAATGCCAATAAAACAAAGTTTCAGTCACAGTGTTCAGAAGTAGTATAAGCCAGGAAATTGAGAGAATAATTAAAGATAAATATTTCTTTCTTGAATATTACCCTCTAAACAATGTGGGGTTGTTTTTAGTTGGGTCAAATATGGACAAACTCAACAGTTGGGTTTATTTTTTCCCAAACGCTGGGTTGTTTCAACTCATAGTTGGGTAACAACAATTCAGCATACTGTGGGTTATTTATAATCCAACTGTTAGGTTTGTCCATATTGGACCCAATTATGTTGAAAACAAGCATTTTTCAGTGTAGCATTGCACTGTGAATACAGTAGACTGAATTTACTTATTTTTCTTTTAATAAAATCTGTAAAATAAAGTTGCAATGATGCAAACACATTTATATATATGCAATCAAGGTGTCTCTTATAATCTTGGCTATATATTGCTGGTGTTTATTTTATTCAATTTATTCAACACTTTACTTGAAGACTAACATGACATCTTCATAATCATGACATGACATGTGTCATGAACATGAAGAAGATTTTATGCACATCTATGACCACTGTCATTAAGTATCATTTGTTCAATTATGTCATTTTTAATGCAAAGAAGACATTGTTTGAGATGTTTTTGTTATGACTTGACATAAACCAATATTACTTGTCATAAATCTGTCATAAACATGACAGCAGAATAATCATCAAACATTAGAAAATAGCTTTAGGGGTTAACATAACATTAAACTGTCATTTAAATGTCAATATGTGTTAATACTATGTCAAACAATTTCAAATACCTAAAATGCCACAGACAAATAAAAAGATTATACTTAACTTTATGTATGTGCACAACGTGTTCTGAAATTTTCTGACATAGAAGAAAGAACTAACAAAACATTTAATTGATTTAATTAATTAATTTAATGTAATGAACTGTTTTGCCAGCGATATGGACCCATGGCTTAAGCCATTATTGTACTGTTTTCGTTTAATTTTAGGTGGATCGGTCTTATTATTATTAAATGATTGATTTTATTTGTGGAGGAAACATAAAAAACATTATGAACTAAATAATATTAATGATGCTGTTATAAAACTATTTGACATAGTGTTAACACTTAATGACATTTTAATGACAAATTATATTTGTACCACTGTAGTTGAGGTCAAGAAAAATATTTATGATGCTGTTATAAAACTATATGACATATATGACTATATGAGTATTAATACATACAAATTCAGTTTGTATCACTGGTAAAAAGTGGTCAGTTATATTATCTTGGTAATGTCAAGTTGTCATGACAAGTTATGATGTATTGTTTAATATCACGTTGTCATCACAAAGACATCTCAAACAATGTCATCTTTGCATTAAAAATGACATAATTGAATGAATGACACTTAATGACAGTTGTCATAAATGTCCATAAAATCTCCTTAATGTTCATGGCACGTGTCATTTCATGATTATGAAGGTGTCATGTCAGTCTTATGAACACCCCTTCAAGTAAAGTGTTACAGTATATTCTATACCAAGGGTTTTCAAACTGTGGTTTCACTGTCAAAAATAAAGGTACAAAGCTGTCACTGGGGCAGGACCCTTTAAAAAAGGTAATATGTATCTTTGAACTGCCAATATGTACCTTTGAAGTACTAATATGCACTCTTTGGGTACAAAGGTGTACCTTTTTGAAAGGGTACTGTCCCAGTGACAACTTTTGTACCTCTATTTCTGAGAGTGTTGGGACCCAAAGTCAGATAAGGTGGGTCGCACGAAATCATTTTGCTGTTGTGGTAAATGACACACATAAAAAAAGTTTAATTCAATTATTGACTAGCAATGACAATGCTTTTTATATGTTATATGCTACCATAAATTATTTTTATATTTTACTTAAACTAGTGCTGGGCATGGATTAATCTAGATTGATCGCATACAAAATGGAAGTGATTTTTTTGTGCATAATGTAGAGTGTGCTGTGTGTAATTATTATGTATATATAAATACACATACATTCATGTATGCATTTACAAAACATTTACATGTATATAAACAAATATAAATAAAAATGTTCTGAAATTCATAGATGTGTGTGGGTTTAGATATGCATAGTGGTTGCACACAGTACACTCTGTATTATGCCAAAGATGCACTTTTGTTTTGTATGCAATTAATCTAGATTAATCTATGCTGAGCACTCATTTAATTGTACATTTTTATTAACCCTCAATCGGTCCTTGGGGTCTATATGACCCAAAACAACATTTCATCTCAGAGATGTAAAACTTTGTGACTTTTCCTAAATAATCTATCTTTACATACACAAAAAACTGGGCTTGATTCGGTTGTTCTAAAGGCATGTACATTTTTTTATCAATCTGTCCCTTGGGGTCAATATGATCCCAATTGAAAGTGAATGGGAAATGCAAAAATTTCCTTTTTTTCCATTTGTCAAAAAATAAATATCAATAAATCCAGCATAAATCTGAAAAATTTGACACAGAAATGAAGGCCTGGTACTTGTGCATAAATGCAATGCAAAAAACACATGCTCACACAAACACACACAAATACACACACAAACACACACAGGTATGACTGCCAGAGAGAGCATTTGTGTGAAATTCGGCAAATAAAATCATTTATAAAATAAATGATTTAATTCCTGAACTGTGTTTTTTTCTAAAAACCGATGCCTGAATTCAACACCTCACACCTATATCAATATCTAAAAACAATTTATTTGTATTATTGAAAATTTATATTTTTCTTACAAATATCCTTTTAATTTTGGGGTCATGTAGACCCCAAGGGCCCGAAGTGTAAACAGAAAAAAATGAGCGTTTGAGGGTTAACAAGACAACAAGGAAAATACAATAAAAGTAAAAGTACAATTATGTATTTTTCTTGTATTTCCATTTAAAATTATGTTGGTGGCTCCCGGAATAGATAATACCTATTTGAGTGGGTCGCAAAATGAAAAGTTTGGCAACCACTTCTATCATGTTTACCAGAAGTTTGTCCCCTATTGAAATAAGTGGCTAATGTTAGCAACAATACTCTCAGTACATGATCTCTTTGTGCTGAACTCACTCATCACTTTAATGACTGAGCACAACTACAAAAAATGAAAGCTCATAATGTTTCAATAATAATTCTGGACTATTACATTTTAAGATCTGTAAAGTGATGACTGCTGTTATTATATTGATCACAAATGTGTTCATGGCGACTTGCTGCGCAGACAATCTAAGATTAATAGACTTGAACTCCACTGAGCCGTGACGTACAGCAGGAACAGGACCAAAATCTTTGAAAGAGAGATATTTAGATCCTCTCTGTGTTAGCTGGAGGGCTAAAATGAAATTGGGGCTTTTAAAAATTGCTGCATTAAGTAAGTAGATTAATTAACGCCTGTGATATCTACTTTTTGGTGTTACCGTTGGGATCAATCAATTCTGCATCATTAAGAAACCTGAGCTGAAATGACTCTGAATGAGTCCTGCATGATGATTCTTATAAACACTCAGATCCCTGTGCTATAATAAATAAATTAACCAGATGCAACGATCACAGAGTAATCACAGGATCCGTATGACCCGACGGACCGTGACTATCGTGTAACAGAACGAACAGAGGGAAATGCCTTCATATTTAGCCGCCAATACCAGACAGTCTGTTTGGGTCAAAATGGCACAGATTCTCCACAGGGAGAGCTTAATCTCCTTCTGCGTCTCCTCAGGGGTTCTGTGATTCTGACTCCAGTGGGATCTGAGCGAGTAATCCCAGCCCACCACTTTAAACGCGCAAAAAGTGCCATCTGTGCCTTTGTCTCCCGTTTGATAACTAAGTTCCATTAAAACCTCACAGCCGCTTTGAAGGCAGCATTTAAAACTGGACTTTTATTTAAAAGCTGCAATTCAAAGTTACTTTTCAACTGCATTATAAAGATAGACTGATTGCCTATAGATAATTATCCAGTGTTTCTCAATGCAAATCAAGCCTACAATCCAAGAGATATCAGGATGACTCCATATCACACTAAAAGCCAAGTCAGGAATATATATACTCTGTTTCGAGCGATTATGACTTTGCCCTTTAACGGCCGATTTCATAGACTGCTACATTAATTACAGCAACTGTTTCACTGTGGAAACCTCGGGTTAAGTGTAGTTTACTTAAAGGGCACAAGTGTTAAAAAGCAGAGCTATTTAATCTCAACAACTCTCCATTTTCTGGGTCAACTGGTAGGGCTCGGCCTTCCCTGCTGTCAAAAACCACACTGTAAAACGGTGAATGGAATAGTGAATGACGTCTAGTTCCATTTATTCTTCATTTCCAACCATACAATATTCATCATGAAATGTTTTAAAGTTTTTTCAGTGATGTATAATCCTCAGAGGCAGTAAGCACATAGTTTAAGCCCAGATTCTGCGTGTCTTGGCAGTGGTGCACACGAGGTAATATTTTTTGGACGGGGCTCGGCATGCTCAAACCTTTCAGCATATCTGATTGATTACTGTAAATACAGGAACTCTCTCATCTAAAGGGATCTTGGATAATAAAACCAAATACAAACGTTGCCAGTAATGTACCTAGCACTGACTGTGTGTGTATGCAACGGGCCACACAGACACAGGTACACTTCTGAATAGATTTGACTGTAATGATATCATACATTAGGTACTGTGCTGCATGAGTATAAGTGTCATTTCAGTTTGTTTGTCTGACACCGGCATTCTGTGAAGAGGAAAATGGATTTGGATACAGATGCTCAATTCAGGAAACGCAAAACCAAATGCATCCTCATGATGATATAACTGCTTCTGTTCTTTGTCTGATGATTTATGGAAAACGTATTGGTTATTTTGGATGGCAAACACTTGTGTGGTCACGGTCAATTTGAATCTTGATGGCTCCACACAGACTGAGAGACAGACAGAGTATGAATGGGTGGGAGAAAAAGAGAGAGCGATAGAAAGTGAGAGAGAGGTGTAAATAGAAGTTTGGTTAAAATGAACGGCTGACCTTTCACTCTGCCTGAAATGAAACAGAACGTTGTTTGCTTGATGTATCAGCACATCTCTATTCGGAAAAACGCTTTTCCATTTCATTTAGCTTTTATTGAACCGACATGGTAAACCTGCGAACGGTAAGATTATTTTGCCGTATTCCATTTCCAGACAGGAGAATAATGAAAATGGAGAGGTCAAAGAGAAGAGAGTAAGACATAAAAAATCTGTGGGAGGTATTAGTGGGATTGAGAGACAATGAGGGGAAAGGATAAGAGAAAACAGGAGTATATCCTGATATATTATGTGAAAAACAATGACACAGGAGAATCATTTACTTTAAAGATGCCATGAAGGACATTATAAACAGTCAGCAGAATGAACACAAACAAAAATGGCCATAGAATTAAATGAAAATATCTCACTTTTATCTCACCTGTTAATTCGTTTCTTATTACTTTTATCGAAAAAAAATCCCAATTTTTTAGGCGAGATAAAACAGAACTTCCTTATACAATTCTTTCTTCATCAAATATGCTTTCACTGTTCTGTTTTGCAGTGTAGATGCTCTAGACATGGGCCAATTCAGATGTTATGTAATAATCTATAACAAACCATACCCAGTCTCACGAAATTATGTACCTATAGTCACATAATTTTTTTATTCTTTTTTGTGATACTGTCACGAATTTACGCGTTTTTTCGTGATCGTATCACGAATTTCTGTTTATGTGTCATTGTCACATATTACAACTGCTTTGTCCTATTTTCAAACCATTGCATAGATTTGGTGTTTGCATTAGGATGTCACTTTAAAGGGACATTCCACTTTTTTTTGAAAATATGCTCATTTTCCAGCTCCCCTAGAGTTAAACATTTGATTCTTGCCATTTTGAAATTCATTCATCTGATTGAAATCCATTCAGCTGCCCGAAAATAGTCCCCTGCCATTGAAAGTAACCAAGTGGACTATTTTCGTGCCGTGTGTAATATCACTACGCCTGCTGCAGTCATGTTACAGCAGCAAAGTCACTGATTATTACGCCAGAATGAGAGTATAGTTCCTAGCCATATCTGCCTAGATAATCGCAGCTTTTAATTTTCTGTCGGTCTTAGTACACGATGTAACTTCAGAAGAGTCAAGTTAAAAACAGGAAAAATATCAAAACTCTTTGGTTATTTTTTAGCGTGATGCTAATGGTCTAATCAGATTCAATGGATTGTGCTAAGCTATGCTAAAAGTGCTAGCGCCAGACCAATTAGCTGAATAGATTTCTAAAAAGTGGAATGTCCCTTTAAGTATTGGTTTAACTCTTTCACCGCCAGCATTTTTTAAAAAAGTTGCCAGCCAGCGCCAGCGTTTTTCATGATTTTCACCAAAGTTTAATGCTATGCAGAAAATGTTCTTCTTTAAATATTTAAACATACAATATACCAAATGAAAGAACAGACCCTCTGCTTTCAAAAAAAAAAAAACGTTTCATCCTACCTTATGTGGTTCTTTTGTAATCAGCTTTTGAATATGGGTAGGTTTCTGCAAAAACACAACATTTTGAGCAAAAAGCAGAGATAATTCCATTTTTGTGACGGACTTTTCATAGAGATCCCATTCAGAGCGATCTTTAAAACAGACACGGACATGCAGCAGCTTGCCACAGGGCAATACTTCCGGTTTTAAAAAGTTGCAGAAACGCGGGCTATTGCGGAAAGACGGAAAATCTCGTCATTGGCAGGGAAGCGTTTTCTCTTAATTGACGAGATATCTCGTCAATGGCGGTGAAAGAGTTAAACTACTTTTTTCTGATTTATTTTTTAAAGCTGCAGTCCGACCTTTTTCCTCTTTGTCGCCATCTCTGTTCGAAATCTGCAATTGCAGCTATTCGCGGAATAATCAACTTTACGTGGGTTGTACATCGGCACGAAACAGCGCGGATTAACACAATGTATTGAAGAAAATCTGTCAATTGCCATGTCCCTGTGGATACTTTCATCCTGGCTAACTTCATTTTAAGTTACTTTCGATTTAAAGACTAAATACTGCGTATTTGGATGATAAACTTTATATACACATGTGAGTAAGATCTTCAGATTTGTCTGGACAATGAGGAAAAGTAAAGAAGCGTTCATCTTAGTTAGATCCCAGATAGCACAGGTACGTCTGCAAGATGTCTGGTAAAGATCTGGAGATCTGGAATACATCTGGTGTGTAAAAACATCTTATGACGGTCTTAGAAAGAGCTGCTTTACATACATTCTAAATCAAAAATGTCTTGCAGACATCTTTTAGGAAACATCTCAGAGACGTATTGCAGATGAGCAAACAATCTAAATAATACGTCTTGCAGATGTAAACGCAGACATCAAATAGACGTCTTCGAGATGTATGTGTGCTATCAGGAATACTTTATCCCAGTGGGAAACTTTACAGATCAATGGAAGATCAACTGGAGGAAGATAATATTCCTAAAGTAAATCATTTATTTTAATTTATATTTGCTGTCATGTAATACTCTTATTTCACGTCACATGGGTAAGTTACACACGTCTGCGTATGTATTGTTTACAAACGAGGACGCATTACTCACGTGGTGTGTATTTTTCTACATGTTGTGCAGTTTAGACACGGTTACATTCGCTATTATGTTATCTTGATAGTAAGGATGCACTACGGGATATTTTAAGTGTGTGCTGTAATATGATTCCATACATTGTGCTGTTGTTTGCACGTGACGCAATGCAAGTCAGTTTATACGCGTTTACAGAAACACACGCATTAAAACATTACCGTTACTAAAACAGAAGCTTACCAATCAGTCGATGGGCATCAGAAAACAGCTTTTTACATAACTAAGCACTGGACCAAGTGTTCACCAAGTTCTGTGAGGGAAGGCTATAAATATCCACCTCCATCATCCTCATACGCAATATAACCTACTAGCCGGGTCTCCTTCATTATGTGTGCAGAAATGACGTAATGACCCAAACACATGCTCGAATTTCTAGCGGAAATCCACCAGTACCACTGGAATTAAAATTTCATTATTACAAGCTTATTGTTTTGAATCAAGCTAAGGCAAGCAGATTGAACAATGGCAGTTTATGTATTTTCTCAAAAATGTTTTTTGTTGTTGATTTTTTTCAACCCAAATAAGTGCCGGACTAAAGCTTTAATATTTATTGATTTTTAAACCATTGTCGCCTGGCATTAGAGTTGGGTTTGAATAAGGATGTCATTTTATGTAAATCTAACCCTAAACCGAAGTGACAATGGTAAGAAAATAGGGAAAAAAAGTTGAGTAACCAAACGTGACAATGACACATAAACAAAAATGTGTGATATGATCACAAAAAAACGTGGAAATTCTAAGAAAAAGAATAAAGAAATTACATGACTATAAGTACATAATTTTGTGAGACTGGGCTGAATAAACCACTACTGCTGCTTATAGTAGGCTATTATTATAATTGATCAAGACAGGCTCCCTGGATCAGTACTATTTAATTTTTGGGTGCTTCTGGTAAGCAGAAGAGCAAGTGAAGGCTAGAAGATGGAGAGCAGGGATCTAAGCCCCTCTGAGATAGAAAACACACACTTTTTAATGATTTAAATGATGAAGCTACAGGCAGGGAAGCCACTGTGTTAGAACACGTGTAACTAATGTGTGGGATGCTTGTTAATCAAACATTATTCACAGTTTCAGCTTTGCAATAAGACTGCGTTGGTGGCATATAGACACCTTCCTTTCTGCCCCAAAGGTTCATCCCATTTCCGCTGAAAACTGATCTGGTGTCAAAGGCCAGGTTACCCTGGTTACCAGGTGGTCTCCGTGGAGACCGCTGTCCCCAGGCACTTCTCACCAGTCAGACTGCATAGTGAGTGAGTGGGAGACAATCCAATTCAAACATTCTTGAACGTTTCAGAAGAAAGGCATAGGTGGAATAATTACCTATTGTGTCAATACAGGCAAACTTAGCTCACATGGAAACGTCATTTGTCAAAACCCCCCTCTCTCTTTTCCTTTCATCTCACTTTCCTTTTTCTTGATATACTGTATGTGGGCAGACAGCTGGCAAATGTTCTTGTATTTTTACAGCTGTAATAAACAGCAGTAAATGAATTACTGATGTCAATAGAAACAAGTGGGTAGAAGAACTTTTGCCAGTGCCCGGAGGAGGTGACAGGGAGACTTAGAGAGAGGCAATGAAAGAAAAAGATAAAGTAGCATCCCAGGAGATTGGATTTTTTTGGGATATTGGAATGTAAAAATGCACACAGTCAAAGCTTTCATTCCTTTGATGTACAAAAATCTACTAGTTATAAATATTAAAATGCTGTTATTTTAATACAAAAGGGAATACAGGAATTAAAGCCAGTCCATTTGTTGACACTCTAAAATGAAGTAATTTTGTATGTAATTCTGATGTCTGTTATATTCAAAATTTATGAAAATAGTTAAAGGATTATTTTCTGAAAAAAAAATTCAGATAATTTACTCACCACCATGTCATCCAAAATGTTGATGTCTTTCTATGTTCAGTTGAGAAGAAATTATGTTTTTTAAGGAAAACATTCCAGGATTTTTCTCATTTTAATGGACTTTAATGTACACCAACCACTGATCTATATAAATGACTGGATTGCGCATGACGTCACAATTTTGAAGCTACCGCGCCGCCATATTTAGTATTAATGACAAACGTGCTCATTCTGAAATCTAAATAAATAATACTTTGTACCGTATGTGCATGCAATAATTTGCTGGTTTTATATTATCTAAACTTACAAGTTACCTAAACTTATTTAGAGAAATAACACTGATCGTGTAGCTGAATGTCAAAAAAACTTTATTTATACCCGTGTCATTAACAGAACGCAGCAGACACACTCACCTCAACGGTTTTTTATAAATCCATTTTCCTGCCCGATTAAAGCATAAACATTGCAAATAACACCAGAATTAACAGTTAATTTACGTACACATATCCTAAAAATAATCTTGCTTCACTGATACGCTGTAAAGCGGATGAATTTAAAACATGATTTTGAATGGAAGTCAATGAAGCCGTCTGCCGGTTGGGTATACCAAGATGGCGGCTCGAACTCTGCGCTGGCTTCACCTCACGCTGTTACGTTAAGCGTTCTATGCGCAATCCAGTCATTTATATAGATCAGTGACACAAACACGTAACAGTTTTAATTCAGTTTAAAATTGCAGTTTCAACGGACTCTAAACGATCCCAAACGAGGCATAAGGGTCTTATCTAACGAAACAATTGTCATTTTTAACATGAAAAATAAAATATATGCACTTTAAAAACCACAACTTCTCGTCTATGTCCGGACCTGTGGCGCGCCAGCGTGACCTCACGTAATTGCGTAATGCCGTGGAAAGGTCACGTGTTACATACATGAAACGCACATTTGCGGACCATTTTAAACAATAAACTGACACAAAGACATTAATTAGTATCATTCGACATACAACAACTTCGGAACGGTCCTCTTTCTCCACACTTGTAAACACTGGGGCGGAGTTTTGCATTCGTCATCCGTGATCTCGTGACGTCATGGCGTATTGCGTGTGGTCGTGCTGGCGCGTCACATGACCAAAGATAGACAAGAAGTTGTGGTTTAAAAGTGCATATTTTTTATTTTTCTTGTCAAAAATGACAATCGTTTTGCTAGATAAGAACCCGTTTATAGTCCTTTGAAACTGCAATTTTAACTGCATTTACATGTTGGGGTCCGTTAAAATAAGAAAAATCCTGGAATGTTTTCCTCAAAAGACATGATTTCTTCTCGACTGAACAGGGAGAGACATCGGCATTTTGGATGACGTGGTGGTGAGTAAATTATCTGGAATTTTTTTAAGAAAATGAACTAATCCTATAAACCGCAAAAGTACTAATTATTTAGTAACATTTTGTACCTCAACGATGAGGTATTTGTCTTTCCTTTGATGATACGATCATTATTCTTTGTGACATGCACTGTTACAACAACAAAGGACAAAACAGCAGTTTGAGAATCTCTCAGAACATCACACCAAGATAAAAATAGCCACAATCGGCCAATGGGTTCTGTCAATAATGCCACAGCCCTACTAAAAAAAACCCCACCTATTGTCCAGCAGACTGTCAGCAGACAGGCAGCCAAGCGAGACTGTAACAGTGTACTGCACACTTGACAAAGAAAGCGTGAGATATGTACAGTGACCCGGGGGAATCAACACAATGGCAATACTCACAAAGTGCTAGACCACAGGCTGGTAGTGAAACACAGAATTGGTTTGTCTTCCAAAAGAAAAATAACAACAGAAGACAAGATTTGCAGCATTATATTTCAAATCTTGCATTGGCATCTTTATTCCCTCACTGGACCCATGACATCACAAGTTATAGTAGTAACTTTAGTCACCTGCAGTCAAGTATAGTAAGGACTAAAGGGGGGAAATCTTTAAATGGAGATTTATATTTAATTTAAATGTACATTTTCCATTTACTGTACTCACTCAGCTGAACTTGAATGGTTGCTTTTCTTCATAACGTGCTATCACAGCCTGTAATAAATCCAGACTATAGGCAATGCTACACAAGTTCATGCCTTCATTCAGCCTGACAGATGAAAACTAGAATATACTGACTACAAACATATCCCAGAGTTTGAGATTGCAAAATCTGCTAGCAAGGAAAATCAAATGTGCTTATGATAAAATGTGTCTAAATGGAATATGGAAATGTTGAGTCATCGTCAGAGTCTGAAGAGCTCAGTGCTATAAAAGCTTTATATTTAACAAAACTTATCAAGACATTGGACCTAAATGTATCTACACTGGATGGACATGCTGTACAGATTCAGGAATTTCATCAACATTTTCTATTTACCATGTGTGGTCGTCAATATATTTGTCTGTTTCTCTGTAATCCTTTATTAGCTATTCATTCTCATTTGTGTTTTCATAACAAAATATTCATAATGATATTAAACCTAACCCTCACACAAACCTGCTGACAATATCAGATTTAAAGCCAAACATGATCTGGTGGGTTTATAAGCACTTTGAAGAAGACCACTTCAAAGTTTCGACACACTCATGCACAAACTTATATACAAGTCTGGGTAAGAGTTAAGAATAACTAACTGAAGTTGCCGTCTCTCAGAATCTGTCTACCATTTTATTTTTATTTCTCTTTTTCTCCCTTTTCCTCCACAGCACTGGCAACCCACAGTGAAAATGACAGTGCTCGAAGGGGGCGCAGCAGGGGGTGCACATGAAAATAAACACATATACACATACACACACACACACACACACACACACACACGTTTGCATTTTACATGTGGGTATAATGCTTCTCTTCCCACATCTTTCAGAGTGATTACAGTTCTGATTTCCGCTTTGTCTCCCCCATTGAGAAAATGAGAAGGGGTTATTAAGAGATCAGTCAGACGAACCAAGAATAGGATACAGGGGGAAGGGTCTTCTCAGGCAAAGACCACGTGTGCCTTTGGACATACATACATAGAAACCGGGAATGGAATGATAGATTCAAGCCAAAACAGGAATTCTGAGGGCATATGAAGTATGCTGTCTTATTGTTATTGAGTGTGTTTGAGGTCAGTCGTACATCAGTCACGTCACGTTCGGTCTAAAGTGTTTTGAACGATGCACACTCTTTAACTCTGTCCTCTGACAACCAGTCCTGAAAAGCAGTTCACTGGAGACCCAGTGTTCTTCTGTTCTTTTTTGTCTTCATAATTGCCCTCATTCATCTTTTGTCCATTATTGATTTCCGGATGAGCACCGTGCTGCATTGGCAGGGAGGATATTGGGCAATACTACAAGGGAAAAAACAGCCTGTACCATAAACCAGGGTTAACTTAGGACAAATCGCAGAAAAGAGGCACAGCACATTTGCGCTCATATTCTGAGCTGCATGCATAAACACACAAAACACACTCACAAAACTTAATTACTTGAATATGCATAACACAATGCATTCATTGATTGAAACACCTCATACAGCTTGCAGGCTGAAAAGATTTTTTACTGTAGACCATTATTGCAAGATGTAAACAACACTGGTCCAGAAGCACTTTGTGTTTCATTTTTTAACACTACAGTACATAAACGTTGGAATAAAATACAACCAACAGAACATATAAAACTAAATCAAAAAGTTAAGCAAAAATCTTTAAGATATACAGTGAGAAAAATAAGTATTTGAACACCCTTGGTTATCCTGGCTGTGTGCTTCGGGTCATTGACATTTTGGAAGATCCAGCCTCGACCCATCTTCAATGCTCTAACTGAGGGAAGGAGGTTGTTCCTCAAAATCTCGCAATACATGGCCCGGTCATCCTCTCCTTAATACAGTGCAGTCCCCCTGTCCCATGTGCAGAAAAACACCCCCAAAGCATGATGCTACCACCCCCATGCTGCTGTAGGAATTGTGTTTTTTGGGATGGTACTCATTATTCTTCTTCCTCCAAACACGTTTAGTGGAATTATGACCGAAAAGTTCTATTTTGGTTCCATCTGACCACATGACTTTCTCCCATGACTCCTCTGGATCATCCAAATGGTCATTGGCAAACTTAAGACGGGCCTGGACATGTGCTGGTTTAAGCAGGGGAACCTTCCATGCCATGCATGATTTCAAACCATGACGTCTTAGTGTACTACCAACAGTAACCTTGGAAACGGTGGTCCCAGCTCTTTTCATGTCATTGACCAGCTCCTCCTGTCTAGTTCTTGGCTGATTTCTCACCTTTCTTCGGATCATTGAGACCCCATGAGGTGAGATCTTGCATGGAGCCCAAAGTCAGAGAGAGATCTACAGTCATGTTTAGCTTCTTCCATTTTCAAATGATTGCTCCAACAGTGGATCTTTTTTCACCAAGCTGCTTGGCAATTTCCCCATAGCCCTCGTAGCCCTTTCAAGCCTTGTGGAGGTGTACAATTTTGTCTCTAGTGTCTTTGGACAGCTCTTTGGTTTTTTGCTATGTTAGTAGTTGGATTCTTACTGATTGTATGGGGTGGACAGGTGTCTTTATGCAGCTAACAACCTTAAACAGGTGCATCTAATTTAGGATAATAAATGGAGTGGAGGTAGACATTTTAAAGGCAGACTAACAGGTCTTCGAGGGTCAGAATTCTAGCTGATAGACAGGTGTTCAAATACTTATTTGCAGCTGTATCATAAAAATAAATAGTTCAAATATCATATATTGTGATTCCTTTTTTTGTTTTTAGATTTTGTCTCTCACAGTGGACATGCACATACGATGACAATTTCAGACCCCTCCATGATTTCTAAGTGGGAGAACTTGCAAAATAGCAGGGTGTTCAAATACTTATTTATGGACTCACACAGCCATCCACTCCTCCCTGTTCTGACCCTTTGCTGGCCAAGGGTGTCTTAAATAAGCAGAACATGTCCTCCTGTCAAGGTAATGCTGCATTAATGCTTGCTGGTGCTGCACAAATATTTTGCTGAATTTTTTTTGTGCTTGAAAGTGTCAACGTTGCTGTTTATCTGTAAATCTTTCTAATCCCTCTTCACCACTGTTGCATGTAATCAATTCCAGATAAAAGCGGGAGGGGGAATACTTCATTCATACAGATTCATTAAGTTAATACAATGCTTTCCTGATAGTTAGGCCCTGTGCTCTTTATCTCGATAAGAATATTTGATCAGATTTCATTTATTTATTTTTTGCTTTCCCCAAAATACTCTTTAAACAGTGAAGTTTATATTAACTTAAGAAAATTACTTCAGTTGGTAACACTTTAAAGGGGACATTTCACAAGGCTTTTTTAAGACGTCTTTGGTGTCCCCAGAGTACATATGTGAAGTTTTAGCTCAAAATATCATATGGATAATTTATTAAATCATGTTAAAATTGCCACTTTGTGAACGTGAGCAAAAATGTGCCGTTTTTGGGTGTGTCCTTTTAAATGCAAATGAGCCGAACTCTGCACTAAATGGCAGTGCCATGGTTGGATTGTGTAGATTAAGGGGCAGTATATCCCCTTCTGACATCACAAGGGGAGCCAAATTTCAATCACCTATTTTTTCACATGCTTGCAGAGAAAGGTTTACCAATACCAAGTTATTGGGTTGATCTTTTTCACATTTTCTAGGTAAAAATGTGGTAACTTTCATGATATGTCCCCTTTAACTAAAATTTTTTCACTTGAAAAATGTGAAAAATGTGGTAACACTTTACAATAAGGTTGTATTTGTTAATAACTAGTTAATGCATTAGCTAACATGAACTAACAATGAACAATACGTCTATAGCATTTATTGATCTTTGTTTATGTTAATTTCAGCATTGACTTTATTATTATTAAAATCAAAAGTAGTAATTGTTAACAATAGTTAATGCACCATGAACTAAAAGGAATAACTGTTTTTTACATTAACTAACAATACATTCTGTAAAACTATATTGTTCATTGTTTGTTCAATGTTTATTAATACAACTTTATGTGTTAACAAAAATTTAAGTTGAAAAATCATACATTTTTAGGTGCTACCAATTGAACTAATTAAAAAAATATTTTAAATGTTCATACTTTACAAAGTTGACAAAACTAAATTATTTGCAGTTTTACTAATTGAAGTTATTTGTTTAAGTAGATACAACTTTCACTTTTTACAGTGTATGCTTATTTACTTAAAATACACAAAGATGGTTAAACCAAACTTACTTAACTTTAATAATTCTGATGTTTTATGTTGTTTAATATGATGTTATGTTATTTTCAAATTAGTTGATCATTAGATTTTGCTATTATTCATGCCTTACACAATGTAAGAAAACTTCACAAACTGAAAAGAATTACTGCAGGGGTCTCAAACTCAAACTGGCTTGGGGCCATTTCTAAGACAGACATTTCATCGGGGGGCCGCAGAGCTATTTTAACGTTTAAAAAAGTATACAAAATATATATGCAGTGGTTTTATCTTTTTAATATACATTATTTTATAAAAGTAAGTAAATCTTTTCTTAACCATATCTTTAATACCTAAGACTTATTAAAACCTTGCACTACAAATTTAATTCCTGTATACATGTATAAACTATTAACAAATTACATTCGCTATTATTCTTCGTTATTAACTCTTAACGCTTGACGCAAACTATCTCTCAGCTATAACACACCTTTAATCTTTCAGAGACGTCGACCAATTTAAACACTGAGTCAAGCCCAATGAGGCGTCTAGTATAGTAGGTGTTGTGAGAGCTGTATCAGTAATGTAGTTCTGTAATGAGGAGAGAAGTCCAGCAGGCCAAAGCATGAATGAGTCATGTACATTTACACACTATTAATCTTTCATTTTCTTCACATCACAGAAACAAACAAGAAAGGATATTCTTTCATGGTAAATACAGAAGTTAATAGAGACTAAATTAGATTAGACATGGAACAGAAAGATACAGTAGCTAAATAAATAAAGTATATGTTCTCAGCACAGCCAAACACTGTATATTCACAAAATTTATTTACACCTTTACATGAATAGCTTTAATGTTCTGAAATGCTAAGGGCTTGACACTGGCTCTGACATTTATTAGATAAGCGAGTATCACCTATTGTTGAAGTCTGGATTGTGTCATATTGAATTGGCTTACAGAGAAATATCGCATCAGGAATAAGAGGATTGGACACATGGTGTGAGATCAGACAATCGTGCTGAAGTGTAATACTGATGTGTGTCAAGTCACATCATATTCAAAGCCACCTCTAGAGCATGCACACGTAAGTGCATTTGTGTGTCTGTCGCACGACTGATGAAGAGGAAGCGTCTGAGCTAAAATATTTAGACTGTTAGGAAGGTGATCTTTTAAAGCCCCTCAGCACTTTCTTTAACACCATCTCTCCTTTTCACCTCCTGCATATTCTGCTGTTAGCTCCTGAATTTTAAATGAGCAGATAAAAACAAGTAAGAGGAAATAAGAGGGAAAATGCAACTTTCATGTACTTTGCCTTAAATATACCAGTGTGGAGGAGGTCATGGCTCTTCTTAAATGCAATACTCATAAATGACCTATAGGGTCAAACTAAGAGTACACAGATAGTGTTGCTGTTGAAGAGTCACTAAATAAAGGATGCAAATCAGGTAACAAACTGAAACTTTCTTTAATATCTGCCTGTACAGTATGTGGTAGCATACTGGGCTTAAAATAGTTCTATTTCAGTGCAGTATCACCTGATAAAACTAAATTATTTGTTATTAATGAATTAGATGCAGATATTTGCATGCAGATTTCGCCCCACAATAATGTAAACTGCATTCAATAAAAATAGTATGAGAGTAAATGATCACTGATGTACCAGAATAAAGATTTCATGCAATATGAGGCAACATATGAGCACTGTGTGAGCAGACAGACACAATTAATCATCAGTTTTACTTCAGTAACTATTAGTTTGGAAAGTAAATGGAAAGTAAGATTCAGTCAGAAGGCGGAAATAAAGTGAAAAATAACTTTGTAGTGACATGGCCTTTTTTTCAGGCCATCTGGGCCTTTTATGCAGTCTGAATAGGCAAATTAGACATGGTGACAGAGAACTGATGAAATATTTCTGTAATACACAGTAAAGTTTGGCAAAATGAAATACACCACCATAACACATCTGTTCTGTACACTCTAAAAATGTTGGGTTGTTTTAGTTAGGTCAAATAAGGACACACCCTACCAGGGGCGTCATGTGTGATTCTGCCCCCCCGTGAACTCTGGCGAAGTTTGGCGTTGTACCAAGATGAATCTAGAAATCTCTACTAATATAACGTTGAGACGGACACATTTTAAACTATACATTTTCTACACAGAGGAGGTTAACTGCACATTACCATACTGGGGTTTGGAAATGTTGTGAGCGTTTCTTACACTTTTTAATTCCTCAGATAGCAAAATACAGCAAAAAAGAGCTCGTGAGCGCGCTCAGACTCTGATGACGTCTGCGACTGCGCTGTCTGCAGCGCCTGCCACCAGAATAAAGTAATGTAACACAATCAAAACACTATCAAAATGGCACATATCTCTGAAAAGTGACAATGATGCAGCACAGAATTAATAATATTGTGCATATTAAACAGATTAAAAGTCAAAAAACAGATTAATGGACGCTTCTTTGATTTTGAGGTTGCATGCAAAATCCACTTAGCTCAAAAACATCAAGGGGGCACATGCCCCCTCAGTTTGAATGGGCATGACGCCTCTGCACCCTACTGTTGAGCAGGCCCGGATTGGCCATAGGGAGGATCAGGAGAATTCCCAGTGGGCCGGTCTTTTTTGGCCACGAGTACCGGTGTTATCATGCCACCGGGTTAAAGGGTGCTGTCCTTAGGATGCCAGCCCCACTCGCGTAATTTACGGGTGAGAGATGTCCCCGTCCGCTTTATGCCCAAGATGATTGTGTCCCAAGTCCTGACCACTTATTTGAATAATTCTTGCATTAGGGTTCATAAACGTCTAAAACGCGGGACGTGCCGATCGCCTGTGAGGTATTAACACAAGTTTTGTGTTAGACGCGGGTTATGAGTGCGCTTGCAGCGCGTCTAGAAGTAAAATAAACTTGAACGTGACTTCATACGAACGGCCTCTAAAAAGAAAAATAATTTACAAATCGTATTTTTAAATCTAATATTTTTAAAGACATTATCTATAACATAACATTTATCATCTATTTGATGCAAAACTCACCAATATTAATGGAAAAAGTAAGTCTCAGATGAATAATAGTTAAAACAAATCTTTGAAAGTTCATTATATATTTGTTATTTTTTGACACAAAGTATGCCTACATTATTTATCAATATAGATGCTATAAATACTAAAAAATTTAGATTTTTATTTTTTCCATCTGTTTCCCCTGCATACTTGATCAATCGTGCTTGCGTATTGCATATCAGGGGTTCTCTATCAGTATTTTTTGAATAACATTAAAATACCTTATGGTAGGGCTGCATGATTATGGCAAAAATTATAATTGTTTAGGTTACTGTATTTGCATTGAATTGGAAGTTTTATATTTGAAAAATACAATGAATGGCAAGGCTGCAGAGAACAGTGCACTATTGCAGACTTATACACTACTGAGAATGATATTATTTTAATATAGTCATTCATGAACTAAAGTGGGCCGGTCTAAAGGGGATCGCACACCGGCCGTGCCGCTCAGCGCCGCGCCGCGCTGTTCTAAAAAAAATGTAACACATTGTTTTCTATGAGTGTACGCACACCGGCGCCGCCAGGTGGCGCCTGTCCGCGCCGCCCAGCTGTGACTCAGGAAGTTGTTCTAATCTCTGTCGCGCCACAGAGCGCCACTCACATAGTTTAACATTAAATAACATCATAAGTGTCCCACATCATTAATGATTAACATTGGCTGCTAACATATATTTTACATTTTGAAGTAGACGCTATCTGACGAAGCTCGCGCTATTTAATGTGCACTTCCGGTTTACAATACCTCCGAGTTCTCCTAGGCGCGACGCGACGTGGCGCTGCGCGGCGCTGAGCTGCGCGGCCGGTGTGCGATCCCCTTTAGGCATAAAACTCCAGGGCTGAAAATGAGTCCCACTCCGGCCCTGCTGTTGAGTTATTCTGGGTTGTTGTTACCCAACTATAGGTGGAAGCAACCCAGCACTTAGGTTAAAATTAACCAAACTGTTGGGTTTGTCCATATTTGACCACACTATGGGTTAAAACAACCCAACATTTTTAGAGGGGAATTATGGAAGTTATAGGGCACTGTGTACTTTCCATCATTTATCAATATATCTTCTTTTGTGTACTACAACAGAATAAAGAAACTCATACAGGTTTAGAACAAACATGAGGGTGAGTAAATGATGACAGAATTTTTATTTTGGGGTGAACTATACCTTTAACTCAAGGTTGGGTCAAATATGGACAATCCCAACTGTTGGGTTAAAAATAAACATATGCTGAGTTGTTGTTGTTTAAACAACCCAGCATTTGAGTTTAAACGGTTAAAGGGTTAAGGGTTTGTTTGACCCAACCATGGGTTAAAATAACCCAAAAAATTTTAGTGTGTAATAATAACTCTGCAGCTCCTGAGTTCTTACTCTGACTACTAAAAGTCATTAAAACAAATTTTGGAGAAAAAAATGGAACTGATGGCACATTTCCCTTATTTCAATTGCGACTCGCTTATACTCAAAATTTGCCTCTTGATAAACTCAAAGCATGAATCATTCCTCCAGAGGCTTGTTAAACTTGATTGAGTCATGTTTACAACTTCTATGAAAGAAAAGCCAAAAATCAGTCTAAGTTTCCAGAGAATGTAAAAGAGAAGTTCAGATGACTGTCTTGGGTCTGGGGCCTAATTTGCAGTATGGAGAAAATGATGATTTTTATAATGTATATACAGTAATGTTTATCTTGAGAGAATCATTAACTATATAAACATCTTTCAAACATCTTTTATTTTAAGCAATGTTAATAAAAATGACTTTTTAACACCGTTCTCCAGCAACATGTACTGTAAATATCGATTTATATATGAAAGGGAAAGTTTACTCTTCATTAATCCTAAAAAGAGAGGTGGTGGAATGCTTATCTTATGCAAAAACAATCATGAAAGCCCAAACCATCAATCTTTATTCAAAACAAACATGTCTAGCCATCTCTGGTGAGCGATTTGTAACAAATAAATGAGTGAAGATAAGCCCTCTCTGCTATTAATTCATCTTTGTAATCTAGCAGCCCATCTCTACCCATCCCTCATCTCTCCTCCAAATCCAAATTCTCTACCTCCCCCCTCCCTTCTTTTAATGGAACATCATTCTCCTTTTGTTCCTCCGAGGTTTAAAGCCCCCCCACACAAATACATGTGACATGCTGGTTTATGCACCAGTGCATAGCATTGTTATGGAAAACATCCACATACTTGTGTCCAAACACACGTGGGGTCTGTCTTATTTCGTCTGGTTGGGAGTTTCACAGCGCATACTAATACACTCCGTTATGCATATGCCGTATGTGTTGGTTTGTTGGTCAGTAAGACAGCTGCGTATGCATAATTCATAAGTAGGCATCTTATGCCAGACAATGGCAGGTGTGGTGGTATTATAGCATGCAGCAGGAGGTAGACTATGACATGTTATGATAGGTCACAAGGTGTCATTGTAGGCCGCACACGTTGCTCAGGTGCAATGGAGCAAGGACAACGTATAGCACTGCCGATGGTCACCTGACGTTGTAAACAAATATCAAAAACATTATGCTGACAAATGGTATTGCCAGCTGCATCTCCAAATATGCATTAAGAAGTATGTGATGCACATGAGTGCTTGTGGTGTGCACATATGTGTCAGACAGTCCAGCTGTAAGTAAAATGACTCATAATTCATGTCACACGGTGCTGCTGATTCGTCTGGATTCTGCGCTGTTGAAATATTGAACTGACATAGTGTGACCGAGCCCCTGAAAAGATGCACAGTGGTCAAGGTCAGTTTGAGGACGTTTCAGAGTTTAACAACCATGAGGACTAGTAGAAGTCAACATTTCACGTAGCGCTTCCACCATTACTACTTAGGCGTGGGTGAATTGAAGGAAATCTAAAAACAGCAAGTATCTATCTGTCAATAAAACTTTATTTATATGGCTGAGCATGTAATCACACACTTTAAAAACTAGTATTGCCTTATAATGTACCTTAAAAATTGAAAAAAAAAGAAAATATGACAAGCCTCTTTCTATATGCATGCAGCATGTGTCCTCAAGGTCTAGTGCAACCAGAAGTGATGATCATTTGTTCCCACTCTGACCTGCAATTCCCACTTTCCCAAAGACCAAACCCTTTTGTTTTGTTTCACGCCTCTTTAATTACTTGTTTTTGTATCGATAAGAATGGTAATCCGACTGTTTCTGTCCCTACAGACAGTGAAAAAGTTTCCTCTCCTACATTTAAATTCAACATCAGTGAAACTAAAAACAGCAATTTATTCTTAAAGGACCTGCAGCATAAAGTTTAGGAATCATGTAAGGAGGTAATTATAAAGAAAATGTGATATAGATTAAACCACTCTGGAAAAGACACAATTATAAGGTGATGCTGCAAGTAATACTGATGTCATTTTAAATCCTCAAATTTTATAGAAAAACAGATAGTGACGTTTAAAAGCCGAGATCATTAAACAGACCCCCTGCAAGTGCGTGACGCCTTAAGACTTGGTCTCTCTCATTGAGTGGCAAAACAGTACGCCGATTAACACACACACACACACACACACACACACACACACACACACACACACACACACACACACACACACACACACACACACACAGCCTCAGGCTCACTGCATCATGTGCACAACATCAAAAGAGGCGCTAAATTATCATGATAACATATGAATTCATAAGACACGTACACAGGTCCAAGGGGTCCAAGCAGTCATCAGACACAGGCATCTACCTTGAGGAGGCATTCAATACTCGAGGAATCCAAACAGATCTCTCTGCACATTTGATCAATTATTAAACAACAGCATTCATCATGAGAGATGAACGAAATGATAGAAAAGTGTATGATCCTTATCTGTCTTAAAGCCTGAATTTGCACTAACAGAAATACAAATAAATGTTATTAACAAAAGAGGCAGATATGAACACATCTTCCCTTCCCATCTTCTTGAAACACAGCGGACACACAGCACTGTGCAAGAGTCTTACTGAGGGTTCACACCAGATGCGAGTTCAACGATTTGCGCGAGTAGATTACATACAAAGTTAAGCAATCAGACACGTCCTCGCGTGGGGCGATGCGAATGACGCGATGTGGGTGGCGCGTTTGCCGCGAAAACACTCGCTATTCGCCTCAAACGCGTCCTCGCCCAAGTTGAAAATATTCAACTCTAGCGAAAAATTCGCATGACACGAAGTTAAAGAAACACTATGCAGTTATTTTACCTTAATATAACAGCTTCAAAGTTATTTCGGTGGTAAACAAAGTCATAGTAGGGTGAATCATCCTCCTGTTGAAGCTCGGGGAGGACGCCGCTAGAAAAACCATCAATGCAAGCTTGAGAGGAGCGCTGCTGACAAATCTCGCTAGAATCACGACTTGCTTTACGGCAATGACGTCACACACGTTAGGCTTGTTCGACTTTGTGCGGCGTTGCAAGAACCGACCGCTGGATGACGTCAAAGTACTGAGAGAATGATCCGAGACGGCACTTTGACGTCATCCGGCTGTTGGTTCTTGCAGAAGTCGATCAAGCCTATAACAACAACTGCACGCGCGAATTTGAGACGTGAGGCTAAACGATTTAAAAGTTAAGAAAGCGTGTTCGGAAGTGAGTAGGAAAAGGAAAAGAGAATCTGACCCCGTTAGGAACCGAACAAGAGTCCCACTCAGTCAGGTTTTTACTCGTTGGCGTGAGCTAAAAGACAGCACTGGATGGGATGCTGATCTGGCGATCTTGTTGATGGACTAGTAAGTAAATCTCTTATTTGTAAACTTGTTTGCGGTGACAGTCTATGTTGTATGTTGTTGCGCTTGCTTGTAGTATGTCATGCGATTATCATGACAACAGTTGTCAATATCTCACATAATTATCAGGACATAAATAAAGCCTAGAGGTTGTAAAAAGTGTAAACATGCACAATTTGCAAACTATAATGATAAATAGCAATAATCATGTATAGTGACATTATAACGGCCAATGTTATGAAATAATGCAACGTACACAATTAACTTTGTCATGGCATTTTGTAATGTTTACATTACAATAAAACTTGATAAAAACTACAATAAAAACTTGACACATCATTTTTATAGTTTTTAAAACTATATACACATTACCCGTATTTTCTGGATGTATTCTATTTAGGGATGCTCATATCAGTTAATTTTCCCGACCGACAACCGTAGCTTCTAAACCGAACATTAACCCTTAACTTATAAGATTTTAATATGAAATTGTCATTGAGTAAAAATACAGTTGACGGTAGGGCTGTGCGATTTAGGGAAAAAATCTAATTGCGCCTTTTCTACCAGGAATTGCGATTGCGATTCGATTTGCGATTAAATTTTGTTGCAGATGCAATGTGCATCTGCCTCTTTAGATCGTTAGATCTTAATGATATTGCTTATGGGTCTGGTGATTTAACTGTGTTCTTATGTTTTTGTTTTGTTTTGTTTTTTTGTGAACACTTCTTATTGTATGAAATGTAAAATGATCTTTAGCTTGGACTAACACTGTAACAGTATTTAAATAAGTGGGTTCATTATAGCTGCAACTTTAACAACAATTTAAAATATTTAAATGGGTGACTGAGTTTTACTGAAAAGATTTGAATGCATGTTTGTTTGTTTTTGTAAACAAAGAACTGTAATACTAAACTTCATAACTATCAAAATATAAAAAGCTACATTTGGGATTTTTAAAATGAATATAAAATCCAAATGCGTTCAATGTCATGTCATTTCATTCAAGTGACATTAGCAACCCAGTAAAATGGTATTTTAATTTGTTTTAAATAAGGAGCCAGGCTTGTAAGCATTGTTGGGCGTGTGTGTGTGTGTAAAACGCATCATCCGTTTTGAGAGTGAAGTCTTGCGATGCGGACTTGCGGAGACAGGCGTGAGTATTTAATAAGCATAGAGACACAGGCTGCGCATGTGCGTCAAGTTTAAACACCTTGTCTGTTGTGGAAGACGCACGCGCAAAGTCTTGCAATAGGGAAACGGGCTTATTTAACAAGCATTGAGAGACACAGGCTGCGCGTGTGCGTCAAGTTTAAACACATTAGGTGTGTTCGAGATCATCCTGCGCTGCGCAGACCGATCGGCGAGGTTTGCCCCTTACAGTCGAGGGAGGAACTGAAGACGGAGCCGTCAAGCCGGACACCTGCTGCTTGCCGTAGTGACGTGTGCGCCGTGTTTCCTTGTTTATAATCGCAAATGAAGTGAATAAGATGCTGAATTTGATAAAAACAAACCTTTTAATAAAAAGTTGCAACCAGAAACATTTTATATCGAATATTTTAATTGCTGCTTAAACTGTATACCCGAAAATAACGGGAAACAAGCCTATATTATTAAAATACCAATAAAGTTTGTTATTTTCATTTTTATTTTATTACACGACACAATATAACATATTTTAGGGTATTAAAGTGTTTTTTCCTGTTTTAAAACATGAATTTATAATGTTTATTAGTGAAACTAAAGGTTGGATTAAACTTGAAACGCACGTGATCGTTGTCATCAATGAGGCGACCAATCAAGTTAAGCTGTTACGTCATCACAACTCCGGGCAGCCGCTCTGGAGAAGCTGCACCGGCTGAGCCAGCTGGCTACTCTCGAAACGCTCTCGCGGTACTTAAAAACCATATGACACAGTCACGTGCCTGCAGCGCCAGCTGAAGTCGGACAAAAGTACTAACCAAAATGCACTGCTTCAAGTCAGCCGCCGATCGGTCTGCGCAGCGCCGCATGAAGTCGAACACACCTAATGTCTGTTGTGGAAGACGCACGCGCAAAGTCTTGCAATAGGGAAACGGGCACGAGTATTTAACAAGCATTGAAAGACACAGGCTGCGCGCATGCTTTAAATTCGTGCCTCTCACGGAGAAAGCACAGACATACTTGCGCTCGCTCAATTGGTTAGACTGTCACAAAGCCTCTCTGCATATTTCTCAAATCGCATCATATTGCATCCTTTCGCAATTTGCTAATCGCAACGTTGCACATCGCGATTGCAGTTCGATTTCGATTAATCGCCCAGCCCTAGTTGACGGTTGTCTGTGAACTAGTAAAAACAAAAGATTTAATTTGAACGTGCAAACAGCAGCGACAGATCAACAACAGAACCAGGATTCATACATTATCAGATATTCACGCAACATTACCTTATTAAAAAGCACACGATCGGTCCCATGGATTAATATCCAAAAAGGGCAGATTGTCTCCGTTTCATCTACCACAGTGGTCATTTCTAAAGCAGGATGCTTTTCAGAAAGTTTTGCTTTTGCGTTGTCTTTCTCCGTTTGTGCAAAAAGAGAGATGTTTATGGACAGGGTCAGAGGCCATCAGCGAACGTCTGTCCGGATGTGCGCGAGACGGAGGCGTCATCTTGTCCGTTCAGCTTCCAAACATGCATACAAGTGATTTCTCATACAAATGATTACTTTATCAGACCGTCAGGGCAGCAATAATTTGTGTCATTTACAGGACATTCACAAATAGAAAAAGTGGCGAAATGTCTGTCGGCTCATGACGACATGCACCATGTATTAACAATTTTTTTTTTAACTGATAATGTTAATCGGTCATAAATTCTTACCTTCGGTTAACGGTTAAACGGTCAATGTGAGCATCCCTAATTCTATTAAAGAGACTGAAAAAACAATTATATATAATCACCATAACATTGCAAAAACAACAAATCTAATTCTGGCATGGGGCCTAAGAGTTTTTCACACTACTGTATGTCTGTGCAAGCTCATGCCAGCACATCACACAAGTATGTGGATGTTTGTGCACTGTTTGATCTATCTATCCATCTGTCCATCCTACTTAATGAATATACTATAGAATTAATACATTTCTTTTGATGATATCAAAAGCGAAAAACATAATGGTCAGCATGCACAAACTGCATACACACAGCATAAACAAACTGATGAATACAGCAATTTTGTTTTCATCTATGTAAAAAAGCTGTCTAACATCAGTGTCTGAATTAGATCAACTTATAAAACCCAAGAGAAAGTTTGAGACTACTTCTAGGACCTTAATTTGCAGTTTGCAAAGTCTTATTAATTACTGTCAAGCTTATCATTGATGTCTGTCTTTGTCCTAAAGAGAGACAAAGCTTTAGCTTTAAATAAACATTTCACTGAAGCTCTATGCAAACTGCTTTGATGCCGATCTGAATAATAGTTAAACTGAGGCGTGTCCCTCGGTTTTTGTATTCAGCAAGACAGCAAACTCATTTCTACAGAACCGCTGCAGTGCTGAAGAAGGGTGTGAGTGTGCGTGACAGGTTTATTCATGCATGTTTATCACCTTTTCCTATTAAACCAGAAAATGAGGTTTATGCGGAAATGTATGTTTAATCAGACAGGTTGAAGTTTAGCATGTATTGCTTATCAGAGAGTCGTGAGAATGCTTGTCAGGAACTTGAAAACACACTTTTGCTGATGCATCCCCTCTTATATTTCCTACTTATATTGAAGTCATATTTTCACCCATTTCCATTAATGTATGCTTCATCTAGATTAATTATTTATTAAATGTTTCAATTGATGCTGATATTAAAATATTGGTTGACCCACTGTTGTTATGTGGGGCTGGTTGGGATCATCCAAGACTCGGAAATGTCACCATCTTTACACTGCGGCTGGTGTGCCATATAATCTTTTGTTTTCAAATTCACATACACATTAAAAAAACAAGAACAAGAAGCAAGCAAACAAAAACACGGTAAACTCTTTGGCCTAGATTCTGGGAGGCAATTGCTGGTTTGGTTTCCAGAGAAGAAACACAGTTTTTTTATGTTTTCATCCATGAAGAAAGTAATATGAGAAGAGAAACCACGCAAAGAGAAGAGCAGAGAGCAAAAGACAGAGACGAGCACCGAAAAAGCCTTGAGGTCACTGGTGTAAAAACAGGGTAGAAAGAGAAAGAGAGGAAGAAAATCATGGTGAATGAAAGAGAGGGAAGACATGTGATGGTAGCAGACTGGACCCTGGCCTCACAGACACGCACAATGATTCCAGTTCACGAACAAATTGGCCAATTTTTCATGGCATGCCCCGTGGCAGCCTCATCTATTTCAGCTTTTTATATTTATTTTTAGATTTCAGACTATAGCAAGCATTCATCTAGACTGAAGAGTTAACTCTGGTTTAGATCTGACTCGTGTTTACACTTAGACACACATTCTGCTCTCAGTCAAATCAGTGACCTCGTTTGTGAGGATGCGGATGTTGTTTTGTGCAACATATTCCATAACTGAGGGAAGCTGCTGATGTTTTGCCTTGGCAGTGTTTGATAAAAAAGAGAAAAATGGGGCATATGAAAAAGATGGAGCTATAACAACAACGTAAAATGCTAAAGAGAAAACTGCAGGCAAAAGTGATTCTAATTTACATGAGTTAATCAACTACCAGGATGAAAAAAATATGATGTAAATGTTTCCCAATTATTAAAACTAAAACTATTAGTTGATTACTATATAGCCACTTCAAACAAAATATCATCCAATTAAAAAGTCTAAATATTTTTATCAGATCAACACAATCCATAATTCATCTGTGATTGCATGCATGTATCTTATAACAAGCCACATTCCAAATGTCTGTTTTAGCCTCACTTCAGCAACAGCAAGGAAGACCTTGTATCTGTGCAGTGTCTTACAATCAGAGTGTGAGAGAAATAGAGATAGCGAGAGAAAGAAAGAGAGAGAGAGCGCTGAAGAGCAAAACAAAGACAAAGTGTATGTGGGGAGCTTTTGGAAGATGGATTTTATGATATAAATGTTCAGTCATTGTGTCAAAATAGAGTTGTATTCGGTAAGCTGAGCAAGATTCAAGGCCAAACAAATCTGTCATGGACATACTCTTGCTTTAAGATATGAGAATGTGAAAAACAGGTTTAACTGCACTGAACACCAATGTATCAGAGACCACTGATATGTGAATGGATGTCCTCTAATAAAAGATACACATACACAGGTGGAGACACCCTTTTCTTTGTCTTTCTCGCCTACACCGGTACAACAACAATAAAAGCATGTGTCGTTTGTGTAGCATGCATATATGCATAATACACAGAGGTGTAAAAGTTGTTTCCACCCTTTTGTTTGTCGCACTTTAATGTTTCAGATCAAATTTAAATATTAAAGATAACACAAGTAAACACAACGTGCAATTTTAAATGAAGGGAAAAATAAATCTAAACCCACATGGCCCTGTGTGAAAAAGTGCTTGCCCCCTAAACCTAATAACTGGTTGTGCCACCCTTTGCAACAACAACTGCAACCAAGCGTTTGCGATAACTTGCAATGAGTCTGTTACAGCACCCTGGAGGAATTGGCCCATTCATCTTTGCAGAATTGTTGCAGTTCAGCCACATTGGAGGTTTTATGAGCATGAACCACCATTTTAAGGTCATGCCACGGCATCTCAACAGGATTGAGGCCAGGACTTTAACTACCTGTAGGCCTCTTCAAAGTCTCCCTTACGAAAATGAACCACAAAATAACCATGGTTTTGACAACCATGGTTTTCAAAAAAACATAGTTACACCATGGTTACTGTAGTAAAACCATGGTTTTACTGATAGTAACTAATACACCAAAAAACATGGTTACTACACTTTTACCACAAAAAAGCATGGTTTATTTTCATAAGGGCTGAGTGGTCGCTGCGTCCTTGAGCGTAATTTTGGGTGGTCTAGTCACTTCTGGGAAGGTTCACCACTGTTCCATGTTTTCGCCATTTGTGGATAACGGCTCTCACTGTGGTTCGCTGGAGTCCCAAAGCTTTAGAAATGGCTTTATAACCTTTTCCAGATTGATAGATCTCAATTATTTTCTTTCTCATTTCTCCAGAATTCCTTTGTCTCTCAACATGATGTGTAGCTTTTGAGGATCTTTTGGTCTACTTCACTTTGTCAGGCAGGTCCTATTGACAGTAAGGGATTTCTTGATTGATTAGGAACAGGTGTGGCAGTACTCAGGCCTGGGCATGGCTAAGAAACTGAACTAAGGTGTGATAAACCACAGTTATGTTTTAACCTGATAAGGAACACTGTGCCATACACGGTACACCCCCTCCCGTGCACGTGAGGCTGCATTACGTCATTGTAACTTTAAAGCATTAAATCTTTAAAATGTATGGTCATGCGGCATCGTTGTAAAGCTTAGACTTTAGGGATTCCATTAAGCGCACAAACAAAGCATAATATTTAGCAGTCATAAAACTGTAATCTAGTTGTTAGTTACTTGAACCGGGCGTCGCCGATTTAGGATATTTACTTACCTTCAAAATCTTCCCTTTATCCGCTTCGGTGAAATTGTCCAAAACAAATTGTTCATAAATCCCCAAAAGTCCAAGGAAATGGAATATCCAAGCCTTTTAATCCAAAACGATTTGTTCATCTCACAATCTTGACGTTTCTGACCGAATTACGGTATAAATAGTGTATACAATTAGTTCACTAACGAACATTCGTTCGAATCTCACTTTTCATTCACGATTCATAATGAATATATTCGGAGGTCACGTTTATTGTGCAACGTCTGAGGAACAAATACACCCCCTTGTGGAATTTCAGCTGTTCCATAAGAGGCTACCGGCAAGCAGTTTTTTTTGTGTTTGGATTTTGTTTTCCCTTCATAATAAAATTGCATATTGTGTTTACTTGTGTTATCTTTGATTAATATTTAAATTTGCATCATAATCTAAAACATTATAATGTGAGAAACATGCAAAAAAAAAAAAAAAATCAGGAAGGGGACAACACTTTTCACACCACTGTATGAAGAGCTCAGATGCAAAACCCTCTAAGTTTGTCTGATATGTTTTCTTGTAAATCAGCATCCTTTTTTGCCCGAGGACAGGATTAAGCAGTTTGGAGTGAATGTATTTGATGAATGTATAATAAATGCCGAGACAATTCAGTTAAAAACCCCTAAAAGTGTACCGTGGGAGGGACACTGCATTATTTGACAAAAAACTTCATCAAATACAACAACTAAAAAAAGGATAATCTATAAATGTCTGGGTTATTTTTGACCCATAATGGGTAAATAAGAGACAGAACACATCGCTGGGTTAAAATTGACCCAAAGCTGGGTTGTTTTACTTTTAACCCAACTGCTGGGTTATTAGACCCCTTGGTTGCATAACAACAACCCAACATTGGGTCATTTTTAACCAAGCATGTGTTCTGACCAATAGTTACCCATTATGGGTCAAAAATAACCCAAACATTTTTAGAGTGTAAACATGTTACATATCTTTGGAAAGCTGAAATTCTTGTGATTTGAATGATGTAAACTGTTTTAAGATACAATCAACAAGGCTGGTACAATTTGTGTCCTTTTTTTTAGCCTTTTTTAGGAATGCTTTAATATCATTAACAAATTTTTGATGGAGGTTGCATTTATTATCTTTTGCATCTGAGCTAATTATATACCTGTACACATTTACACAAAAATACAAGTGTAAATCACACACACACACACACACACACACACACACACACACACACACACACACACACACACACACACACACACACACACACACACACACACACACACACACACACACACACACACACACACAATGTATAGGTGCTTCAACATTAGCTTCAACATTTGTGTCCATGAGCTTAATTGCACTCTTCACAAAAATGGAAAGTGGCACATACTTTCATTAAACAAAAACTGCAAACTGTATGTTCATCAAATATTCAACATGGCGCGCACACACACACACACACACACACACACACACACACACACACACACACACACACACAAACAAACAGACAAAATACAATGCTAACAACTGGGCTTAGAGGTCACAGAGTCTTTGTCAATTTCTTTTTAATTCTGAAAGCAAAAACTAATGTCCTCCCCTAGGGACACATTGTTTTCCACTCTTTATTGAATCAGTGATTCCTTATTGAATGAAGGAATAGAGGATATGAGGAATATGAAACAGCTGTCATTGTTCCAGGCATGAGAGAGATCACCGACTGACTCGCACATTTCACATTAATGAGAATCATCCCGAATGACAGGCAGCTTGAATGCTGTAGACAGACCGCTTGCTTCCTCATGACCGATGAGAATCAACCTTTCACAACACACACAGATGCACGCACACGCATATGCACACATGTTCACGCACACACACAAACCATCATTAGCATACTTCTGCTCGTCCATCCCAAGCCAATTTCCCAAGATCAACTTTCTAGTCTGCTGCTTAATGGTCAAGAATGAGACAGTGTTAGTTTAAACTGATTCTAAATGTGTAACCAGAGAGACAGAAAGAGACATTAAAATTCCTTAGATGTTCACAAAAGAGATGCATGCTGGGTAAGGAGACAGTAATGGGAAAGAGCAACAGGAAGCTACACAACTGACACATGCTTCCTTTGCATTTGTGCCAGTGTGAGTGAGAGACACAAATATAAAGGATGTGTCTCCAGCTGTGTCTGTTTGTTCTGTCCCTCAGTTGAGATATGTATAAACCCAATTAGTAGCGGTAGTGGCATGGCACAGAGTTACATGCATACACACACACACAGCATAATGTGTTTAAATTATTGATGAGTCCAAGTTATGCATGAATTGTAGGAATGCACTTAAAATGTTACACATTTTGGCCACTAGTGTCATTATTGGATTTTGGTCAAGTGCATCCAGAATTTTCAGTTTTAGGCCCAGAATTTTCATTTTGGTGCATCACTAATGCAAACCAATATCATTAAAAACTGTGTGGAGGAGGAGAGATGAACCAATAGCAAAGAAGGAAAGGGTGAACAAATATCCAGAATAGTGTGTCTTTGGAGCAGAATGTGAAATCCCACTCACATATCAAAACTGTCACGTTTAGCCATAGCCAAGAGTTCAATCCAGCAGTTACTGTAGAAAATACTGTAGTCCAGGAGAATGAACACCAGACACTGTACTGTACAAATTATTGCTGCCCCTATTTGCAATGCCATGCTTAAAATGAATTACTGTACAAATCCTTGAGAGAATTTAACTTAACAATAATTAAAGCAATAGACTAAGATTCCCACACCTACATTTTATCCGAACTACAGTATCCTTACATAGATTATTTATCTGAGAGAATGAATATATAATACCATTTGTCAAAAATGAGTTTCTGTGTATGTACTGTACACAGGTAGACTATTGCAATCATTTGTCAAACATCAACTTAGCAATAAGCAATACCAATGAAAAGCACTTAAAAACAAAACATCAACATGAATGTCTTACATTATTCAGTGAGTTCACACAAACTGTCAATCAGCTGAGTTTAATCTTTATGCACTGAAGCACTTGTTACAAAAAAATCAAAAAGACACGGCTCAGACCGTCACTAGCAAATCATCTGGAAAACTCCAGTGTTTCGGCATGTCACATAAGATAAATTGGCTACTGGTTGACTCAGCAGAAATGGCACGAGGTTCAGTGAGTGTTTGTGCATACTGATGTAAAGTTTTGGCTCCTGGCTGATTTATTATTCTACAGTTCATTAGCATCTGGAAATAACATGAGGAGCATTGCATCCTGGAATTGCAAAGTAAAACCACTCACCGTATTACCAAGATAAATGTAATGGAAATCGGAGCTTTGTTACAAAGGAGTTAACATGGTCAATGTTACAAATTAGTGACTAGAAATAGCAGAATCCTAAATATTAAACAGGCTCTGTGCATGTGCATGCACAGTGTCTTTTCACTTTGGAAGGTCAATTAAAAGTTTTTCAACATCAATCTCCCTTTCACAACTGGAGACAGTTGTGCAAAAAATGTTCAGACACTACAGCCAAAATTTGATATCAGCTGCGAGCAGGCCCGAACAATCCATCTGCAGGCCCTCAAAGACACATCACGTCAGCACCAACTTATCTCCAAACTCCATCACCTCTTTTCAGCTACAATCAATTTATGCCCAAACACTCTGGCTGCCATCCAGGTGTGATTAAACTATTTCAGCATTCTTTCAAATGAGTTCAGTCACGGCCAATCTATCTTAGTGTGCCAGACACAATCAATAGCATATCGCAAAACTGCCCCTGCGTCCCAATTTACGTACTATCCCAAATAGCATGTGACATTAGAATTAGTTTGTCCCAAAGCATAGCACACACAAAAGTTTCTCTAAGACGGCAATAAGGTTAAACATATATTGACTAAAGCTAATTTCTCTTCTGCTGGTTTCTCTGGTATACAGTATGTAACTTGCGAGCCACTTTGAACTATACACATTTGGCAAGACAAGAAATTCAAAAATCTTTTTGAAAAACTTGTTTTAAAAGCATGCAGCAGGTATATTTCAATGCACATAAGGTATTTATGTTGATTTTATACAATTAAAAGTTACAATTTGCACCATTTTTATGAAAGTTAAGACTGAATGGTCCTGAAAATGTCAAATGGTGTAACCCCCAATTGCGCCAAAGAATGAGAAATATTAAATATTTTATCCAACTTAATGGCATGTAAGCGTAATCATCAAAAAATGAAAAAAAAAAAAATCATTTTAAAATACCATTTTACTAGTTATTTCTAAATGTACATTTTAATGCGCTTTTTGTAATATTTGTTTGGACATATGCTGAAAACAGCTCTGTTTTTTAAATATTCCTTGACAAATTCTGTAAAAATGTATGTAAAAAATCATATTACACTAAGCTAGATGATTATATTTTATTCCATATTTTTTATGAATATATTTATATTTTCATAAAAAAAATACTAATTACATCAACTGACACATTGCCATTTTTGCAATTATCCCCCAAATATTCTTAACAGAACCAGAAATTTTAGACTTGGTCCTCAAAAAAAGAGTATGCAAGTAATCTGCAAATTTATTTTGAAATTTTAACCCTTTTACATTTAATTGAATCATACGAACACAAAATAATTAACGTCACTTACCCATTTAATAAAGTTATGCACATGAAAATTGCAAAGGAGGTATGTTTGGCTTGCATTTAATAAAAATTATTAGACACATCGTTATGGAAAAACATCAGCAGAGCTCTATGCACAAGAGACCTATAACTGGCAGATCTATTCATCTATCTTGTCTCGCTAATACGGTAGGGTTGAGTAAATGATATGTAATTAAACCAAATGGGAGATAATGAATTGAGGGTACTGAAAATGAAATGTAGAATGTGTATGACAGGATGTTAACTGTGACGGATGACTGACAGGTTGCAACAGATATATGTAACTATGCGACAAGGCCGCCTGTGGTATCGAGATGTAGTTTTTGATGTTGTAGCATGTTAATACTTGCAAACTTTTTCTATACACTTAAAACTATGTGCCTTCAGCACACACAAAGTACTTTGGGTACATACTGTACAGTAGTTATAGTGTATAACTGGGACTTTATTCAGGTGTGATCTAAAGTCTTGTGTACCATGTTGATATTAGCAAGTATTCCACAGCCAAAATGTTTGTTTTTCTGTGGTAATGCCATATAGAGCAAAAAGAGAAACAAATAATGAACAAAAATAAACAGCTATTTTTAAACAATCATGCATCATGTATAGCATTTAAAGGAATTCTAAACAGAATTTAAATATGAATATATTATTAAAGTCACAGTGAAATTGAAATGAAAAACTACATATATGTTTTTAATATTGTGGTATTATTAACAAAAATGACTTATCTGTGAGCTTCATTATTTAAAAAAAAAATTGTGTGTGCTCATAATCTTTAAATAAAAATGCAAATCTCCTTCCCTCCTCAAAACGATCTCTCTTCACTTCCGTTCAAAAGTATGGCAGGTGGGCGGGCTCCGGGAGAAGATCGCAGCGATTAGCAATTAGCAACGCGACCCAACTTCAAACGATCCAATCAGATCTCGATGGACAAATTCAAATACATGGAGACTTATTTCATGTCAAAAGCCGTTTCATTCGGATATACGTCACCACGGGGAAAATAAGGCAATTGTTACTTTCGTTTCATGGCGACTTTAAACTGGGTCACCTATGTAGTAGAAATGTACATTTTTTACAAATTGGTGCCTTCTAGGCAGAGAAAAGCCAGAAAATGTGCTTTTAGCTCATGTGGATGTAAACACCAAATCCCAGAATGCATTGCTTCGCTTCTCTCTTGGCGCAGTAACACTCTCCCTCTCATAATGAGAGGGAGAAGGGGAGCGGATTTTTCAAGCGAGTACTCCCAAAAGTGCTATTCCGCCATACAATATAGTTCTTTTAAATCCGCTTAGAAAAGTGATACATTTTATTTTGTGCCACCATACTTGCTCGTATAAACTACTCGTCTTAAAAACGTTGATGTGTTTGGTCACTTCTAACTTTATCTCTGTTTCGTACCATTGAATGAATGGTCATCAAATTTGTTGTGCGCCACAGCGCTTACGTGCACGCACTAAGATGATAGAGGTATGCATCAACTCTTCTTAGCCAAGGCAATAACACAGTTTAATATGGAAAATTGATAGACTATTCTTTTAAGCCTTTTAGAATGATGGTACAGTACCACATCTATTATAGGCTTAATGTGGTTCAGATTTGGCCCTGAGGTACTGGTAATACTATAATTGTACTGGTAGCCTTCTATAGCCCTCCTCTTGTACCTCAGCTCAAACATTTGCAGAACATATCATCGCTGTCTTTCCGCCTGTACTTTATGTCCAAGGTTATTGTCTAAGTTCACAAACACTTTTTAATAATGTTTAAATATTTGCAAAACCCACTGACAAACATAAAGGGTGACAAACAATAATGATTATGACAGAAATATGGAGATATAAGCTTTTAGAAGGACAGCAATTATGTGTAAGTCTTCAATAGACTAACCAAACGCCCATGTATGTCAGCTTGTTTTTCTAGACACTAGGACAGGCTTTTGTTTAGCAGTATAATTTGTTAAAGTAAATTACATAAAAAACATACAAAATTAAATCTTAAAAGTCTAAGCATGGCCACATTTAATCTTCTGTGGGTATTCAAAAAGATTTGCACATTTATTTGATGTCTCCAAAGCTAATTATAAAGAACCCAAGCTTATATAATGACAGAAAGTGGGTTAGTGGAGGCATGCTGATTAAATTTAAATAAGTTACTTTCAGATTTAATTGTATGGTGTTTTGTAAAACATGAAGTTGTCTCAAGGCAGCTTTGAGTTTGTAAGAACAAAGAACAATACAAATTAAACAAACTCAATAAATTAAAGCCTTCTTATTTCAAACTGCACAAAAACAGCATTATTTATTTCAATTAACAGTTGCTTTATAAGTACAGTATCTCTCAACAATCACTGCAGTGCAATGAAGAAGATACTGTACTGAATTTTATCTTTCATTAATTGGACTTCCATTGGTTATGAAAAAGCAGGTCAGACTGATTTATTTGATGTCACAAATTTCTTGTAATGGCAATAATAATGATGATGGGAGGACAAGTGCGTCTGAAAATATATCAGAGATTTATCAGTGCTATAGATCTCTTTGCAAGGTCAGGAGAAATATTAGGATCACTGTGAAATCACTAAAGCTCACATCTGTTAATGTCCTGAGGTATTATGAGATATTCCCAAGAAAATTTCACAATGTTCCAAGGAAATAAATTATATCTAATTATTGTATTGTTTAGACTTTAAGCAAGTGTGAGCATGTTTGTTTATGGGATTTATTTTGGCGCTATGTGTGTGGGTGTGTACTGTATGTGCGGGCATGTGGGCACACATTGGTAAAGCTCATTACAAGTTAAACAGTCCTTGACCAAAGAAGCAATTTGTAATACTTAAACTTGGCTAAACGATGGGCTATGAAAGACATAATTGCCTTCTTAATCTTTAGCTGAGCGAAAATCTTTGTTTTCAACATTTAAAGACAAGATCAATAAAAAAGCTTTGCAGTCTTTAACATCTGTAGGTCCAACAGAGTGTTTATTGGTCAGGGGGGTAATTTTAGTAGAAGATCTAGAAGATTTAGATGTTTGTGGAGAAAAGACAGTATTAATCTATTTGAGATATTAAAGTATATCTAGGGATTACTTAATTTGTCACACTATTTTTATGTCAACAACAATACATTTATTTATTTTTATGATGTTTTTTTGTTTGATCAATGAATGTGTGAATGAGATTAACTGCTTAATCAATAAGTGGTGCCTATGCCTTAATTTTTATTTTACCTTGTATTTCCGAATATATGATTTTTCAAATCCTTCCACTATAGTACAAATATATCTTATCTCTTGCCCTGGTCAACAGTTCCTATACATTTCAAGTAGTGGTAATCAAGTCTTTATCATTTTCATGTCTGAATAAACCTAGATAAGTTAGAAAACATGAGTAAATCCTGCTACAAAATATCATGTGAACGTCTCTCTTTATCTTGGTTTTTCCACCACTGTGATGACGTTCACCTAAAGGAACATCCTTCCATGACTGAACACTGGTTTGCTTCAGTCACTTTCATATCCATGCATTTAACTTTCAAATGTCAAAGATAGCAACAGCCTCTTACTGTATACTGTATATCTGTTTTAGCACTGTTTCACGACCCTGAGCAACATGAATTTAATCTCAGGCCTTGTGCTCTTGACTGCAGCTGATAAGGCAATAGATCTTTTTCACTGTGTTCTCCATGCAATATAAAAACAGTCAATAAAACACACCACACTTTGTAAGACATATGTATATAAGATAAATGATACACTATATATACTGTAATTGAACACAGAAAACATTATCCTGTAATATATTGTGTACTGTACAGCTGGTTAACTGCAGCTCTGTGGTACTTCAAACACTTGAGAAAAATATATTGTGCAAAATTATTTCATACAATAAGGTTGTATTTGTTAACAATTAGTTAATGTATTAGCTTCCATGAACTAACAATGAGCAACACTTCTACAGCATTTATTAATACATTTGTAATATCAAGCGTTGTAACTGTTCACATTAATGCACCATGAACTAACCAGAATTACTATACTGAGATTAACAAGAATGAATAAACTATCATTGTTCATTGTTTGTTAAAGGAAAACACCACAGTTTTTCAATATTTTACTATGTTCTTACCTCAACTTAGATGAATTAATACATACATATCTTTTTCAATGCGTGCACTTTTAATCTTTGTACAGCGCTTCTTGAATGTGTTAGCATTTAGCCTAGCCAGATTCATTCATATGGCACCAAACAAAAGTTTTATTTTGTGCCGCCATACTTACTCAAGTAACTACTCATGTAACAGTCTTTAAATAAGGAAAACATGGAAGTGTTTGGTGAATTCATTCCTCTTTGGAGCCATAGGAATGAATGGGGCTAGGCTAAATGCTAACACATTCATGAAGCGCTATACAAAGATTAAAAGTAAACGCATTGATAAAAGATAGGTATGTATTAATTCATCTAAGATGAGGTAAGAACATAGTAAAATATTGAAAAATTATGGTGTTCACCTTTAAACACCTTTTTTTCACCTAAATTTTTTTGCGAAATCATTGAACTATCCAACCTGTATATGTTAACAAAAGAGTTACATATTCTTACTCTCTGATAAAGTACTGTATTAACTTCATTTTTGTGTTATTTTAAAGGCCATTTCCCATTAATGACATCCTTTTTATCTCTGGTGGGGACAAATCTCACATTATATTCTGAATAATTACTCGCTGCATGGAGTTCCACCAAGAGATAACGCGAGACAAAGGAAGTGAAATTTATGCCATTTGAAATTAAACTGTTTGCTTAAACTCTTTGTCTGAACTACGCAAGCTATTAACAAAATGAAGCCAGCAAACACTGAACACAGAATCAGCTGCTGTTCATTTCAGTGCTGAATATTTCTCATTAGAAACAGAGTAAAGATACGGGTTGTCCTTGTTAAAGGACTCTGAAATGTGATTTAGAGGTCAAATATTAGAGACAAACGACAGCTTTATTTGTTTTTATCCTAGCTTTTCTATCTCTTGCTCTTTTTTCCCTCCGACACTTCTTTCTGTGTCTCTTACCATTTCATTCACGCTTGGTTGGGCTCTGTGCTGTAGATATGAGGGGGCCAGACGATATGGTTTTGGGTCAGTGGCGTTTGATCTAGCTCCTCTTTGCTGGGACTCTAATGCCACATTGATTGACACTGTAGTACTGCGACCTGTAAAGTGTTGCGAGCACCCAACTAGCAATATGGCTAAAAAACAGGACACTTCACGCCATGACCATGTATACAGTATTATATCAGCACTATTCTGAATCAAGCAGTGTGATGTCTGATATGTCTGATAACCACTGTCCATCAGTAGTTCAAATGCATTTGCAGTTGTTCAGAACAGTTTCTTTGGCTCATTGAAAGCGCCCCAGACAGCGGTATCATCAAAGAGATTTTGCCCTAGAAGCCTGAAAGTGTCTGTTTTCATGAAAGCCACTTTTCCCAGACACAGCAGAAAGCACATGTATTGTACTGCCCTGTTCAAAACACTCTTTGTGTTGACGGTTCAGGTGAGCTTGTCCAAGATTAGAAGATAAAGGAGTCTGACTTGAGACAAAGTTTCTCCTGTTGTACCATCGCTTCCTGAGCTATTTACTTTCTGGACACAAACATGAAAGACTTGTACTTCAAATGTACTGGATATCATTTTGAGTTGTGTTTTAATTATAAATGTTCTGCATTGTGACTAGTACTGAGAACAAAAGAACGACATGCTTTGATGAGTCTGGTAACTTACTGAGTTTGTGTATGCTTAATAAACAGAGGCATCGTGAGATGTGTTAGCTCAGGCGACTGCCTTAAATAATTTCTTTTAAGCTGTTTTAAAGGCAATTGATGGTTTAAAGGTGCAGTGTGTAGATTTAAGCGGCATCTAGCCGTGAGATTGTGAATTGCAACCAACGGCTCAGTCCACCATTCACCAAAATGCATAGAGAAGCTACAGTAGATGCCAAAGGACAAACATGTTGTTGTACAATAGCGCTCTGTACAGCAGTTTGTCCGTTTAGGGCTACTGTAGAAACATGGCGGCACAAAATGGCGCCTTCCACGTAAGGGGACCCGCAGTGTATGTAGATAAAAATGGCTCATTCTAAGGTAATAAACACATAACAGTTCATTATGTAAGGTCTTTATACACCACTGATCATATAGTTATGTATATTATATTGCATTTCTGTCTTTAGATCCTTCTAAAAGTTACATACTGCACCTTTAATAAAAATATTCACAATTTGTCCATTACCCTGAAGCAAACATCTTTACTGTCCTTTTAAAGGTTTACTGTTATGTATCGTGCATGTGTGTTTTTTGTTTAATGTCAAAACTAGAAAACCCCCCCCAAATGATTTTATGCAAACACAGTTTGTTATGTATTGTCAGGAATTTATAATGAGCTGATTTTTGATAGTTATCAGTGTTGTTTGCATATAAACAGACTCATAAACAGCAAGTACTTATTCAGACATGAAGCATGCGATGAGGAGACTGCTAATGAGCGGGAGAACCTTGTAAACTTTATTAGGACGAGTTTGACACGCTTGAACGTCATAGTTGCTTTGGGGTGATCATTACCATCAATCTACATATCAGGAAAGAAAATTCACATGACCTTAAACTGCTCACATTTAATGGTGCTCTCTCTCTCTCTCACACACACACACACACACACACACACACACACACACATTCTGGTTTTCATGTTTTGTGGGGACATTCCATAGATGTAATGCATTTTATACCGTACAAACTGTATATTCTATTCCCAAAGTTTCAGGGTAATTGCTGCTCTGTGCCTAAACATGCACTGCTGCGTATGTAACCCATCCCAGTGAGTAGTGAACACACGCCCTGCAAGTCATGAACACACACACACACACCTGGAGCAGTGGGCAGCTATCCCAGCGCCCGTGGAGCTATTAGGACAGGGGTAGGCAAGTTTGGTCCTAGAGAGCCGTAGTCCTGTAGCTCCAATCCTAATCAAACACACCTGAAACAGCTAATCAATGTCCTCAAGATTACAGGTGAGGAAGGTGAGCCCAAACTGGCCTACCCTAGAATTAGGGTAAGGTGCCTTGCTCAAGGACACCACAGTCGCAACTTGCTGGCCATGAGACTAGAACCAACAACTGTCGTGTTACAAGCCGACTCTCTAACCACTAGGCTACAAATGCCCTATTAGTGCAATTTTTTTTAATGATTACTATAGTGAAATGCTTTTGTGATAGGGGTCAATGGTGTTCTTACCTTTTTCTTATTGGTGGGACAAATGTAAAAGTTTGTGACAATGATGGTCGTCCCAGGCATCAGGTTAAGCTTGGTGTAGGTTGTCCCATAATCGCTTGATCTGCATTGAGGAAGAAGGAGAGAAACAAATTTCATAAGCAACTTCATATAGTCACTCTGTTACAATGACTCACACATACTGAAAATGGATATGTGATGCAATCATATGCACCTAAATACTGTAAACTCATATTCACAGATTATTAAATATATTTATTCATGGGGCTGAGAGGCAAAATAAACATGACTCAACAGCACTTCCCACAAGGACGTGTTACTACTAACACATTAAGAATATACAGTAAGGTCGATTTTTCATCACACTTAGATGGAATTTACATTTCGTGCTAAAAGAATATACTAAATGATAAGAAAACGAATAATTTGAATCACCCCTCTGCTTTCTTACAGGCACTTAAAGTAGTCTCATAAGCATTTTATCTGTTTTTTGCACAAAATATGAGTCAGCAAAATCAGTCAGCAAAAATAAACTTGTTAGCTCAGTCGATCAGCAGTAGTGGGAGAGATGCTAGGAGTCTATTTAAAATGTTCATGACATTTTGTTTTAGAAGTACAGCGCAAATAAAATCACTGCTATGATCACTAGTCACATCCTCTCAGCTCAGCACAAAAAGTCGATAGATGGACACACTCGAGACCGCTCAGACTAAATTAAAAAGATTTCTACTTTGCATAAAGCAACTAAAGAAAGAATGTTAAATAGCGGGCAGACTTTGCTACTGTATGAAACAAACTGTTAGATTGGGATCTGATCAAATGACGACTAATGCTGAGTTCAGACTGCATGATTTTTAAAGAAGTCGGGTCACAGACTGCGTGACTATCTGGGGTAGCGTTCAATCGCTGCTGTTTTCAGACTGCATGATGGATTGGAGACAGGGGGTTTCACACTGCATGACTACATCTCACAACCAAACGCACGCAAAAAGTGACAAAGAAACAACGCAAGGTCACACGTGCAAGACTGGGATTATTATTAAAAATGGTAGCCCGCAAGAAGTTAGAAAATACAAAATTGCATGTGCGGTCATTTGCAGCAGAAAGAACGCGACAGGTTTGAATATCTACCTCGCGACAGGTTCGGATATCTAGCATGCCGGATTTCTCATGGGTGTCAGCGACTTGTCGGTGATTCTCTCAGATCGTGTCTTTGATAATTCACACACAAATTTCGGACATTTGTCAACGATTTCTCAAAACCTGTCGGCGAGTCAAAATCAGGGCTAAAATCGTGCAATCTGAACTCGGCATAACAGATATTGCTCACTTTATCTCAGAAACACCCCTGGATTTTGGTCTTTTTAAAGAAGTCTCACCACTAAGCCACCACGTTTGCAACGTCTTCAGCTCTACAGCAAGACCTGGTGGATATTGCACATGCGCAAACAATTGGCAGTGACTGTCACAGAGAATAGGCGAGTCTGTACAATGCCCCTCCCCTAGAGCAGTGGTTCTTAAACTGGGGTTCGGGGCCCCCAGGGGGGCGGCGAGATGGTCCCAGGGGGGCCCCAGTTCTATTACATTTTCTAAAATACATTAATTTATCATGAATTCACTGTATTTAAACCTAAAAAAATAAGGCTACTGTAAGGGGTGCTTTAATGAAAACGAGTGAGATGAGAATCCATATGCAAAAGGTGTTTAATTGTAAAATCCCAATAAGGGCCAGCAAACAAATCCAAAGGTAAATCCAAATCGTAAATCCAAAGACAGGCAAAATATATCAGGGCAGGCGGCAAACAGGCTTAAAATCCAAAATACAGGCAGAAGTCAAAAACACAGGCAGATCCAGGTAACAGAATACAGGCAGATATACAGACAGGTATTGGCGATGTAATAATCAGCAGAGAACTGGTGTACAGGAAGTGACTTAAATACAAACAGACAGGAAGTGTGAAGTGAAACATGGCATGATGTATTTCAAAATAAAAGCCAGAACAGAACAGGATGTCAAAATACAAGTTCAAATAACAAAAATACACAGAATACAAGTAAAAACAGAACAAAACCTTACATCTACTAACCAACAGCACTACTTTGTATGATTTAATATGTTTTGTTTTGTTTAATTAAAATGTTAAGTTTTAGAACTGTTTTTTGTCATAAATTTCGTTTCAGGGGCACGAAGGAATGTGCCGTACACAAGGGGGGTCGCATGCTAAAAACGTTTGAGAACCACTGACCTAGAGGATGTTATTGACAACTGGCTCTTTTTACGGTAAGATGGGACTTTCTTTGCTAGAGCGGCCATATTGATTGTTGCGATCTCCCTATTTAAGCAATAGCAGCGATGCATCTTGAGTAAAATATCTTTGATTTTAATTGTTGAAAAAAAAATGACATGGTAAGCAAAAAATTTTGAATGTGCCTGTTGCTGAGTGTTAATATACTTTCAAAACAAAATATATTGCAGCTATAAACCATTCAGCAATATTATAACTCTGAAATGATTTGCATCAAGCTAATTTAAATAGCAACTGCCACCAATATAATCACAGGTGTGGAAACATTGCAACAAACAAAAACAACAGCCAGCCGTGGTCTAAACTGCTCTGACACTATCATGACAAATCTGCATCACATTACAAAGTTATAAAGAATGCATGAGAAGAGGAGAGGGCAGAAGGTACCATTTAAAGTGCCTTACTTAAACTTAAAAAGGAAACAGGTCTCAGAAAGAGACGTGATGCAGAGTGCACAATGTCAGATGAAGCTCTTCCCTGGTGCTCCTCCAGATCGCACATTTTTGTTTCTTACTGACAGTACAGAAGAGCAGAGCAAAGGTGTTTGAGCTGAGAAGAAGGTGAAGATGGTGGGCCACCGATGGTCATTATGTCAGGTGTCATATTACTGTGTTTCTGTAGCTCAACTGGTAGAGCATTACATTAGCAGTGCAAAGTTTGTGCTGACACTAAAGATTTTTAAAATAAATGGTAAATATTTCAGTCAAGTGAACTTTTCAAGTCAACTTTTGACCGGTTCCTAAATGCCTGCTAAATAACTCAAAATAGCATAATTCATTACCAAAACCCATGCTTATTCTGAAACAGAATTGAATTCCTTACACACGTCATTTATTCAGAAAAGTGGACTGTGTTAATTAGAATAAGCCATCAGACAATGAAGACGTTCAGCATCTCTAAAGTGGAGAAAAACTCATGCAGAGGTCATCAGCGGGGCTGGTGAAGCAGCGCCAGGAACAGCCAGCTCATTAAGTAAATCCTCTCGTGGAGAGAGAAATGTCAGAGGCCTCAGAGGAACATTATGTAACTAATAAAGCTAATTTGGAGGATTGTGTGGCACGCTGCGCATCGGTTGCCAAACGTTTCGCTAATGATGCTAACTTAATCGGATGGCTCATTTAATGCCACAGATTAGCTGACAAGACTGATACAGCTGGTGAGGGAGGAATGTGGATGAAGAAGAAACATTCATACAACAAGGACATCATGGATAATATTCAGTTTTTTATTATATTGTCCATGAACTCTTTTCTGAACACTTAATTGAATGTTTAAACACGCAGAGGTACTCAGTCCTTCCAGAAAAATTGAAAGTTTTTTTGTGATTGTTGCGGGCAAAAATCCTTGATCTTGCGGCACTCCTTGATCTGGCGGGAACTTGCAAAAAACTGTTTGCAGCTTTTCAATGATGTTCACGTCACATAATCATGTCACTCCATAACTATCCCATGGCAACAGGGTACATGTCTGCTCTTATGTGAAGTAAATGCAACATTTTTCAACTTTCTGCTAAGATATATGTGAGATGAAAATGCGGGATTATAAAATCATGCAAGCCCTGTATATTCTGTGCAAGGAAATCTGCAATTTATGCTGCAAAAGTGCGGCGTAGTACAAAAAATGCGCCCCCCCGCATAAACATGCGGACTTTGGCTGATTATGCGTTGAATCATGCAATTGCATAATCGCGTTTTGAGGGACTGATTACTTTTTAAGCCCGATTTATAGTCGTGCGTATTGCGTAAGTTCTACGCCGTACTGTAGCTACAGCATAGGGTATCCGTAGCCTGTGCGTAGCTCTGCGTAGCCTGATGTGCACCTCGCAAAATTTTTAACAGCGTGTCAGTTCCACGCGGACCACAAGCGCTGTGATTGGTCCACCAGAAACCCTCCCGTCAGGTAAAAAAAACTGTGTCATAGGTATTTCCGTTTGCGACGGTGAAAACAAAGATGAGCCAAGTTGATGAGTGATTTAACTCAAACTGCAACTAAAGTCACTAGCTACGTTTACATGGACACATTTTGCCTCCATCGGATTAAAATCCTTCCGATTAATAAATCCTATCATAGTGTTTACATGAACACTTAATAATGTGATCGGATTGATGTGCGTGTTTATATGACACAAGATTTACATCAGATTTGATCATTTGACATGCGCACATTGCACAAATATAGTTTCACGCTGTTTCAAGATTTGCTTTGTGCCTCTGATTATAAAGCAGCAGCAAAACACCCATTCACGTGTGCCCAAAAAGCGTATTTTACATCACGCGGTGCTGCAGGGACCGTTCGTGAGAGCGAGTCCAAACACACGCGTTTGTGGATCAGAGAATAAATCATGGACTGACCGGACAACGCTGTCTTGTATCACTTTATGGGGAATTGGACGGATAATAGGAACAAGATTAACAAGACAATCACTTCTTGTGACTTCCTTCAGCAAAACAAACTGGAGTTATTTGCGTCACATGTCATTACGGCAATTCTACGTCATTGCACGTGTGCATATGCTTCACACTCCCGTCCTGTAGGTGGCGGAAATGCACCTTTCAGTGCGTTTGCCAACCGCCATTAAAAAAAGAAAAGATGGCACATGCGCAGAGCCTCCCAGTTTCAGTTATCCATCCGATCAAGTGTATACATGTCATTTTGAGCGGATTACAAACGGTATAAACCACCCCTAACAAGCGGATTAGATTTTTAATCAGATTGGCACTTTTTAGTCCGATTGAGGTGTTTACATGGAGCATTTTTATTCAGATTGATCATTTAAACGGATTACAAATGTCCATGTAAACGCAGCTACTGTTTATTTACTTCCATCACTGCTGGTCTTCTCAAATCATACACAACAAGTTACTGTTTCTTCTTCGTTTGTGGGTTAACTTGCCAACCTTCTTCTTCTTCTCTGACGGTCGTGCTGCTACTGTGGTTACACGCGTGGATACTGACTACCAGCGGTTTGCGTGTGTGTTTGCACGTTGACGCGGAGGACCTACGCACGGCTATAACGAGCCCTTTACCTGAATAACCTGAACTAAAAAAAAAGGAAAACACCAAAAGACATCTAAACACATCACTCTAATCTTAAAGGTACAATATGGATTTTTGCAGCATCTAGCAGTGAGATTGCAAATTGCAGCCAACCTTAATTTCGAAACGCAATGAGAAGCTACAGTACTGTAGCTGTCACAGGAAAAAATGTCATTGTTTGAGACAACGTAGGGACGAAACACGCTCTGTAGAGCAGTTTGTCCGTTTAGGGATACTGTAGAAACATAACGGCGACTATCATGTAAGGGGACCCGCGGTGTATGTAGATTAAAACGGCTCATACTAAAGTAATTAAAACAATACAGTTCCTTATGTAAAGTCTTTATACACCATTGATAATATAGTTATGTCTATTATATTGCATTTCTGTCAAGAGATCCCTCTAAAAGTTACACATTGCACCTTTAAGACTCAGATGTGCACAAGACAATACAAACACCCCGAAGGCCAATCTAGCGACAGTGATGTAAGTTCTCATCTTTGTGATGTGTAAACCTTAATAAAGTCACGAAGCAAAGATCCAAAGCAAGTCTAAATCTCAAAATTAATCATATTTTTGCCACAGGGGAAGGTGAACCGTTTCCACATTTGGAAATTAACTGAAAACATTCTGACTTCCCAAAGTATTCATTTGGGATCATGAGTCATATTCTGAGCAGACATTCACTGTCATATTGAATCAGTGTTTGAGGAAAGTGAACAGCAGTCTGTGTAGAAAGTTTATTTTTACCCCAACGCTCATTCTATTTGTTTTGGTGGGTCACAGGCAGATTTATATTTAGACGTTTGTAAATAACGCTCATTATTATCGTTTGAGTTTAATTATGAGTATTACTTTTTTGTGGCGTTATTGTTTATTATTGTTGGTGTTCTTCACATTAATATGAACATTAATATGCATGTGTTTCTGTAGCTCAACTGGTACAATGTGACATTAGCAGCAACAAGGATATGTTCATGAAAGTCGTTCTGTATAAAAGCATCTGTCAAATGCATAAAAACACAGTTTGCAGGAAATAATGTGTTTTTTCCCCAAGGATTTGTACTTTGCTCTTGACTGTTCTTTTTTGCATGCTGAAGGATCTCTGCTGAAAATAATTCACTGTGTGACAAGCATACTTGAGACGGCGGGCTGTATAAAACCTAGAGACCAAATACTTCAGACTTGAGTCACAACAGTAGGTTAGCATTACCATCAAACATCTTTAATTTGGAGAGACGCGTTAAATATTCTCTGACAGTTCTTTCGAAAACTAAACACTAGCAATTACCAGTACCTTTTATTTTGACAATTTGCCCTGTCATTGTCAGATCACAATGGCATGATCTTTGTGTAATAAAACCTTTAGCTTTAATCGTTTTTTACTGTTGATGGATTAATACATTTGGTTTAGAAAGAAATATAAGAATTTTTAGGAATCTTTTTCCCTTTTGTGATGTCATGACATGTTCACTTCCATGAGAGGTCTATATCATAAACATGTCAGATGAAAACATTCCTGATTGCCATTATTATACATGAAAAACAAAGATATCCACAATACAGGGCTTAGTTATAATAATTCTAAACCAATGCAAAGTATCTTTATAATCGCCTTTCAGTCAAGTCATCATGTATGCATCAATTCATTGATCAAAGACATCTTGATACCTCTTCATCTTATTTAACATCTGCAGTGATGCATTTAAAGGAGCATTTCACCAGTGGAAACATTAATCTTTATTAAAAGTGGATCATATTTGTAGTCGAAATGTAACATACATTTCGAATTTGGTGCAGTGTTTCCGCTATATACATTCTACCGTGGCGGCCCGCCATGCCTAAAACATCCCCGCCACGCCTGCGGTTGTGGATAGAAGGGATACAGCAAACGAAATCTCGCTGGATGAGCACTGTTTTATCCTAATCCTTCAACCAAACCCAACTCTAAACACAAAATTTTACACGATTGTAGGATGTATTTGTATCTCATTTAGCCAAAACCACTGTTTTCATCCTAACAATCCTACCTCCAAATCTAATCCTTAACTTTTCGGCATTTGCTGTATCCCTTCTAGACAAAACCCACGGCGGCAGCTCGCAAAAAAGCTACAGAAATGTCCGCCCTGCCAGACTGGCTGTCTTAGAAATAAATTCCTTTCTGGATTCGCGTTGTTAACTCATTTATAAATAAATCTCCTAAAGTATCATAATTTCTTCCATGGGTTTAGTTTAATTAACAAATAGAGTCAACAGAGGATGATAAGGCTACGTCTCTGTTTTGAGAAATAATAATAAAATAAATAAGCCTATACGAAATATGTTACACTTAAATAATAATTAAATTGACAAAACGAATAAAAAAGTATTTGAGTTTCTGTTTTTTTGTGACGCGCTGACCAAAGCAGCAGAAAGCACGTCATGTTTTTAATGATTTTAAATAAGTACAAAGTTTTCTCCTTATTGTGAGTCTACACAAATAAAAATACATAATTTGAAGTTTCGAATATTGTTTTACTTTTATCTTTATGACTATAAATTTAGGGTAATTTAAGGTGCAAGGTCATCACGCATTTGATGTTCACCGGCGCATATACACGGACGCAGCGCAGGGCTGCGAGAAAAGACATTATTAAACATTCGATTTAACATATTACGAGTTTTTTGGACATTCATTTGGAATCACTGTACTCATATTATCAACTTATCTGGTCATTAGTTATTCAGAATATAGGCTATAAGCGCAGTAGCGCGCTGCTGACCGCTCAGCTGTCAATCAATCTTCTGTGCTTTAGATCGACACTCACAAAGTTTCACATTAAATTATATGATATTTGTCCCAAAAACAAAAGGCTAAATACTGAATACTACTTATATGCGACTGCAAGACATTAATAGTCGAATCTGTTTTTAAGGAAACTGACATTATTCCCGTGGAAGAGAAGAACGTTGGTAATAGAAACTTGAGGCAGACGGTGAGACTGTTTCATCTGTTTTCAGACAGCAGGGTCGGGGTACCCGCGGATGAACCGCATAATATTTGATGTAACGGGTGTAATAATAGGCTTTTCGTGCGTCATTTGCGTTGTAGATGCAGGTCGGGACTCAATAGACAAGAGTAAAATGCAGGTCTAACATCCAAGACCAAAATTCGACTTGTTTTTAAATGGCCCCGTGCTTTGTGTTTAAGATCTGTCTGAAGACCGTTAAAGGTCTCTATTCAACTGCGCGATTTGCGGTGTGACCGGCTCGGGGTCTTTATGTCAAATGGTCCGGGTGTGAAATAAAATTGCTGCTGATGGATGTTCGGTCAATCACAGCGGTGCGGATTATCAAACAGGACTGTGCGTGAGTTTGCAACAGCTCTGTAACGCTAAACACGAGCACAACTTGCAATGCACACTACATTAAAACTACAATGAAATATCCGAACTACGTACGTAGCTATGTAACGTTTTTTAAGAAAATACATTTTAGATCAAACATAGAAAAGCAATATGCTATAAATATAAGGAAAAGTAAATGAACGCATGAAAATGATAAAAAAATACATGTTAGTTTACTGTAGCCTATATTCTACTTTTAAAAAAATAATGTACATTTATAATCATCATGGGCGCCCCCTGCCGCCACAGCTGAAAAAAATCCTAGAGGAAACACTGTGGTGCCTATTTGACCGAGAAAAGGAGTGTTTGTAGTCTCACCCCCTCTACAAAGATATAGGACTTCCTTCTTTCAATGATGCAAAATGATGCTTTTTACATCATTGAAAGAAGGACGTGCAACACTGAAATCTGTATTTCTCCTGTTTCAGGGGAAACAGAGGGAATGATGCACGGCCATTCAAAAACATGACTGGGTTTCTAACGATACACAGCTTAATGCAAATGGGTGAAGTGTCCCTTTAATGTCCAAATGACATATATAGCTTAATAAAGAAAAGCTAACACCAACATGCATCACTGAATCCAGAACATTTATATGCAAATAAATCTAGAAATTAAAGCCACATTAAAATCTTCAAAACCTCCTTAACCTTGAAATGTCAAGGTTCAATTCAAATGTATTTTGCACCAGAACAAATTCACACTCAAGGATAAGTGGACAAAAGTGTAAAAGCTAAGACTTCAGAAAGCCTAAGGGAATGTTTGTTAATCTTTGAGCTAACAATATCTGTGACCTTGTAAATGTGTGAGAAAGGTTTTGGACAGTTCATATATCATATAAGTAACTCAAAAGTTCTGCTCACTATGGAAAGCACCCGACAGAATTAACTGGCAAATTACAAATATTTTGGGCATTTAATTTTAAGATGCACTTGAACACACATAGCATACGTTTCTTTTACGCCAGCATTTCATTGTTCTGAATGAACAGAACATTGGGGGTGGGTCAACCAAGTGGGTCCACCATCACATCATTTACCATTATGAAATAAAAACAGGTCAAAATAGGTTGTAAGTAGCCAGGTACTCAGGAGAAGACAAGGGGATCTGTGAAGTGTTTACTTCAATGTTACAGAAAAAGCAATATGGGCTGACGCACAGCCTGACGGAGTGTCAGACCTCCATAGACTCATCTAATGATTTTTCCTTTTATCCTCAGAGTATCTTTTATTATGAAAATAAGAGGTGTTTTAGTCCTCCCCGCATTTAAGACACAAGATGCTCCGGTGTGCATTGTAAATTCAGACCATTAACAAAAATACTTCCTGAATTAAAATGTACAACTGAAATGTAGCTCTCTGTCCTTTTAACCACTAAAGCAATATTCATTATTTTATAATTATATCTTAACATAGTCTAGGAAATTAACAAGAATATAAAAGGAAAAACATTTGTGGTCCCTAAAGCTGTTAATTAAATCACACCACAGTTTAAGGATTCTTATTCCGGTTGAATATGAAGACAGAGAGCATTCCTGAGAAGTTAGATATTAACAAAACCAAACAACGAAATTAGGCAAAAGCAATATCCAAGTGTTTGGATTTCCCAGTAGGCTCTGATGGTTCAAATACCAGGAAGTGGAAGCTAAACCCAACCACCCAGACTATGTCTAGTAAAGGTCATCCATCAAAATTCTTTGCACGAATAAGAAAAAAACTGTGCGAGAAGCCACAGAGCCGCTTTAGCCTTGCGTAGCCAGACCTGAAGGTGCATTGAATTTTGCCAAAAAAGCATTAATGTAAAAAATGTATGCTCATATAGGACATAACTTGTTAAACAAAAATCAAAGTGATGTGTGTAAATCAAATGTCACACAATCGTGAGCCTCAAATGCATAATATGGTGATGAAACCTTGTGGGGATGTGGCTGCCTTTCATTTTAAATTGAGCATAAATTGATGGATGAACGGTGCAAAAATTAAATGAGACACAGTTTAATTCTGCTTTAAATGTATGCTGAATCTTTCAAGTTTATCATAAAGCAGGATAATGGTCGAAAACAACAAATATGTACAAAACAAATTGTCTTTAATACTGAAATTGCTAGAAAGAAATCAGTGAGGCCCAGTCACACTTCAAAAATGTGGTGAAATCTGGCCATGCACTTCAAATGAGCAATCCTATAACAAAATTTCAATAGAGCTTTTGGTAAAGCCTTAGTGATATGCCAACACCATTCAGGGCCCCTTGAAATGTATTTGATAGTTATTAAACCACTGCTGATTAATGTACACCCCTTATATTATACTGCTGGTGGGCAATTAATTTTCACTAATGCCATCTTACCTACCTATTATGAAAGGCTATCATCCTTTTTATTGCATAGAGAGCAGGGAAAAGGTCATGAGACTCCATAAATCAAATCGCTGGCTATTTTAAGGCATGTCATTCTTGGTAAAGGACTCAACACTTACCTCTATTTATGACATGGCCTTTCAAGATTCTGTACTGTATGTTTAGATTAAATATTAGGTTAGTGTTCATGACAAAATGTTTACTGGATTTTTAATGCATTTTAATAATTATAGGTAACACGAAATCGCAATATAGCAAAAATGCATTTAGAACAAAAAGGAATTATTTGAGACCAACTCATTTAAACACTCTCTGGTCTTGGACTTGACTCAGACTTGAATAAGTTTGTCTTGACTACAACACTGAAATTAACGGGATTACGCTATAGCCCCTCTATGAACCTTCAACGAATAATAAATGTGTTACTGTTACTTAGTAGAACATAATTATTAAAAAAGAAACTAAGCTTTATTACACTTCCCATTTGTAAATGTAGCTTTGTGTTGTATGTGTTTTGGTTGGCTCATAGGACAAACTGTTCAATGCTCCCATTGTAAGGCTTTTTAAATAAAAGCATCTGCTAAATCAATAATTGTGAAATGTAAATGCAATGACTATAATCGATACACCACTCAAACCCATCATCTCACTAATGAAATCCTCCATTATAATGCATTCTCTGAAGAGGATTCTAGTCAATAGGACAAAACCTAAACATTCTCAAGAGGAATAAACCAAATCTCATTGAGGGGCAGTGCGTCAGTCCAAACAGTAAACTACACTACAGTCCTAAAGATTCTTGCTTAATGAGATGAAGAGGTGGAAGTGTGTGTGCATGCCCGTAGCCAGCTATGAGGCCACCGGGGTCCATTTTCATATAAAGAAATGAGCTCTGAATGCCTAATTAGTCATTTTAAACTATTCATATTGGCATCCATGTATATAGTTTGGACAGTTTACTGTTTATTTTTGCGTAAAATGATAGAGACTGACAGCTGTGAGACGCTAGCGGCCGCGGGTGCAGAATTCACAGTGTTGCCAGATCCCATTGTGAAAAATCCTCTTTAGACTTAGTGTTTAATGTTTTAGCAATTAATGTGACAATTTGGGAAATTTATAAAGTGAGAATGTGCCGGTTAGTGTTAGCGATATCTCTGATTTATTGTTAAAAGACAAAGTCTGAACTCTGTTTGTTTTCATGATTCCTATTTACATTTTAATTTTACTATTTAAACGGCTTAATTCATTGCAGCGAGCTCTCAGCGCGCCTCCATCCTGCCGCTCTCGTTGTGTGCAGCGCCTCAACAGCGCGCCCCCCGGCCCCCTCCCCTCTCTTTGCTGCGCGCCTCTCTCACATAACAGTGAAAAGTATTTAACTCCGTGGTCCTCGTGTACTTTCTCTTTTTCGCCTAAACGTCAACAGTCACGGATGTTACTGACAGAGAAGACGGCTGATCAAGTTCATCATGAGTGACTTAACAAAAGGTTAGCAGTAGTGTTTCCCACACATACCTGTTCTGATGCGAGTCTGGGTCCGAGCTCTCTCCCTACCTATGATGCGGTGTGCCCGTGCACGTGTTCTGTAGTAACAGCAACCATGTATTCTCTCATATTTCTTAATTTGCAACAAATTGTCTGCCCTGTACGCGATATACAATAAAACTACCACTCGTATTTTAAATAAAAAAGTGCTCATAACACAACAACACTGATGAGAAGAGCAACATCAGTACAGTCTCAATGTAAATATATGATGATTTTTTTAGGCAATGTCACGTTTTTAGCAGCAGTTAAAGAAAGAGCTGATTGGATTAAACAAAGAGTTACTGGGTCGTTACTTGGTCCTGTTAAGTCACTATTTTATAGACAACAGAACAGAAACTATGTAAAAATAGCATTCAGTTGTGTTAAAATGCAATATAATGTGACGGATGACGCAATGACGTCACATATATGCTAATCAGCGTGTGACGTCATCACCGCTACAGTATATCAAAATCCTGTGGGAAACACTGATAATGTTGCTTATTAAAATGATTAATATAATGCTATAATAAGCATTGTGCATGAAAATAAATGAATGATCCACCCTAACAGTAAAGAGTTTACAAATTGTGATATAATAAATAGCAGATAATATAACAATGTCCATCCCCAAGAAATCTAGAAAGAGTGTGTATTTTGTAGAAAATGGCAAAAAAGGTTCAGACAGAATACTTAAAGCTCATGTAACACACGCTGTTTCTGCATTTCTGATGTTAATCTGGAGTACCTATAGAGTTGTATTACATCCTTAATATCTCCGAAGAGTCTTTAGTTTAATCAGATTTATTAGGGGTGGAACGGTACACAGAAGTGCCGGTTCGGTTCGTACCTCGGTTCAGGCGTCACGGTTTGATTCACTTTCGGTACAATGGAGGGAAAAGCAAAACAAAAATTAAAGATTTTTTTAGTACTTAAGCTAATCTTAAAAACATAGGTGTCCTTATCAGTGTTATTTTGAGATGTCATGAATATGAACTGAAATGCATTTAACATACAATCTCGTATTTCAAAAATGTATACCACTTTAAGTAATCTTGTACTCATCTTTCATACAAATATGGGTTCAATTGTATTACAAGTGTTACCTAAATACATTTTAAAATTACATTTTGGCCTTATTCCATATTAATGTACTAAAGAACAAAAAAAGGCTCTTAGGATGAATTAATAGGTGTGTACGACTTCACGAGGCGCTGCAAGAAACGACAAATGGATGACGTCAGAGTAACGCGAGAGCGATTTGAAATCAGCCTCCTCCGCAAGATTTCTCGCGGTACTCTGACGCTGATGGCGCTGCGTAAAGTTGAGCACGCTTAAAAAACTGAAAGCAGCTGAACTCGACATAACTGCCCTGCGTATGCCTGTTGTATATAGCAGGACAATTTATCTCCTACTTCTCAGCGTGAGAAATACAAAGTGTGGCGTTTGAACTGACTGAAATGCGTGTTTGTCAAGGTGAATGCGTGAGACTTGAGAGCCCTGATTAGATGTATTTCCACTCACATACCTAACAACTGCTGAACAACGCCGATGCAAAGTCCTCGTCTTTTCCACCACTCTCTCGCCTGTACTACTGTAACTGACTGGAAAACTGAAGTTTTGCCAAACTTGCGATGGCTGGCGGACTCTTGTGGAACACCACTTGCCATCCTCGCTATCTCTGCTCACTAACTGACTGGACCGGCGTCGACGTGACAAAAAACTGCAGAGTGCCAGAATGTAAACGGGCTCTGATAGAGCGCATACATAGGCGGAGCTCAGATGCATTGGCGCCAATCAGAGCTTCATAGCTAAAGCGGGGCAACAGATTAGCTGTCCATAAAGAACCCGCGTATCTAACAGTAGTTCCGCATTACATTAATTATTTTGCACGCAAGTTTTTTTATTTTCATACCGTGTATTCTCCGTTTAAATTCATGCACCGAACCGTGACCCCCGTACCGATTCGAAACGAATACATGTATTGTTCCACCCCTAAGATTTATAAAAGAAAGATTAGCTTTACCGAATCTTTCCGATAACGAACGAAAAAATGAAGAAAGAGGAGTTATAGCGCGGGAGAAGCAAGTACGAATCGTGCAACACTATACAACACTTACTGTGGGTTTACACCATCGCGTTGCTCACTCTAAATTACTCGCTTTGTGTCATGCAAATTTTTCGCACGAGTTGAATATTTTGAGGCGAATAGCGCGTGTTTTCACGGAAAATCTAGCGCTTCAAACACACACGCAAAACTCCGCTGCTACCCTGAATAATAAACTATACCCATTGTTTTCATAAGGCGTTCTTCTCCTTACATTCAAAAACACATTTCTTCTTTTGTGCCATTGTTGGGTTTTGAAATTAAACAAAGCTGTGTCGCGTGATGTTTGTAAGTTCTAGCGTTTCCCGCTGATTGAAGGGTGGGCGGGGTTTTCCGGGGGAAGTGCCCATATAAAGAAGTGATACGTATAGAGACCCCTGAAACGTCAGCTGGACGTTGGACGAAAAAAACGAAACTTGTACGAACCCTGCTAAAGTGGATTCGGCACAGAAATACTCTGTAACACACCCACCTGCTTTTTGATACTTTGCCTACATTTAACATGAGGAAACAACTCTATAACTGTGTTAATAAGTCAGAATGCATGAAATACCATTGAACCTCCCCTTTAAGATTCAAGTACACCTAGATGAAGTACTAAAGACAAATTTTTTATATATTGACTAAATAAGTGCACAAAATAGGACATTTAGTAAGTGTACTTAAAGATTATTTTAGAGCACTTTTTTCTCCCGGGATAGCATTTGTTAACTCTTAACACCCCTGGTTCTCACTAATTGTCAAACCCTGGCTGCGGCCATGTGTGTGTGTTTGGCGGGGATAAACCATTGGTGGGTTTAATCAAAGAGAGAATGTTCGCCCACGAGGTTGCCAAAAATAGAGTTCAACTGAAGAGAGAGAGAGAGAGAGAGAGAGAGAGAGAGAGAGAGAGAGAGAGAGAGAGAGAGAGAGAGAGAGAGAGAGAGAGAGAGAGAGAGAGAGAAATCTTATTGAAATAGTGTGTTCACAAAAGTTACAGTGAGTCACTATCCACGTCTGTTTTTATTATCAATGACATCTCTTTCAATCTGCATATCACCGTCCCACGTCTCAGTTCTCCCTGAGGACTTTACCTCGCGGCTTTTCTATAAACAGCATATCAACAATTCAAAATAACCAGAACGGTTTGATTGTTTACAGACAGCTCGAGGGAATACTGACAACTCAGCATTTGACAGTACAGTATGTATATATCTTTGGAAGCTACATATAGTACAGTATAAACCATGAACAGTATTTCATGGACTACAAAGATTTTGACTGCTGTGGGTAATGGGCTGGAAATGAGAAAGCAATATTCTTCTGCAGTGTTTTGAATGGTCTAGTACATCCTACATTATGAGTTTTTAGCAACAGGTTTGTAGCAGATACCACATTTGCTCTACTGTTTAAAGTGGAAACGATGCGTTTCAGTGCTCTGATACCATTTGCTTAGGTCTTGCCAAGAAATTAAATTGTGTGCCGTTCAGAATGTGCTGTGCATCATCTCCTATGGCACAGGTTATTATCTCCTAACAGCATAACTGAAATCAAGAGAGACATGACCTTATTCACAGGGTGAATATTGGGTTTGATTTCCGGGGAATATGTATCTACTGTACTACATCCCTAATACTTTTGCAAAGAGGCCACAGATCATTCAGATTATTAACTCATAATCTGGTCAGATACAGATATAAACAAACCGTTCTCTTATGTCTCTAAAACATGAAACTGGCACACGGTAGTATGACTTTAAAAGCTGCCCTCATTTACACCCTGGGAAACACACACACACACACACACACGCAGAGTTGTCCCATATGAGTACTGGGCAGCAGCGCTGTAATTGGGAGCATTTATCTAAATGACATTCTCATGAAGACCAGTGGGAGCAGGCAAAGATTTCAGCACACCGGTGACATATTTCTACTCTCTCTCCCTCCTTTCTAAACGCTTATTTCTGTATTTGTCATAAAATTAAATCACAAGACATTGCATGGGAATTCTAGCAACAAAACAGTCAGTCATATAAACCATTAAACTTGCCTTTATTCAATGAAAAATGCACTTATTCTGTACAACAAACTACCTGAACCTGAAGTAACAGTGCATTTAAAATCATTGTATTTTGATTTAAGAAATATTTACATTTAAAATCAATGTAAGGTTTATATTCATATATATTTTCAGTCAAAACCTAGTTTGTAGAGCAAGTGTTAAAACTGACATGGGGCTGGAGCTCATTATTATATACTTAATAACAATATAACTAGTGCTGGGCAACGATTAATTGTTTTAATCGCAATTAATCGCATGGTTTTACTGTGATTAACCGTAGTTAATCGTATTGTTATGCGCATAATAATTTTTTTTATTCAAAAGTGGTATATTGCACACTTTTATTTAAAAGGTACTGGTATATGAACAAAAGTGCACATTTTGTATTAAAGTTTCATTACAATTAGAAATAAGAGCGTTTTCACATTAGCACTTTTGGTGCGCACTTGGGTTCGATGATGTGAACACTGTCTTCCGAACTCGGGTGCGCACCCACGAAAAAAACTCGAGTCCACTTAAAAAGGTTTGTCTGGGGTCCGGTTCATGTGAACTCCAGAACGGTTCGCTGCTGATGTGACCGTAATCGTACCAAATCGCGGAAGTGAACCGCTGTTAATTACGTATTATGTGGAATGTCCCCACTACGATAACAGATAACTGTGTGTGTGTGTGTGTGTGTGTGTGTGTGTGTGTGTGTGTGTGCACTTACCTTGACAACAAAATGCGTAGAATGCATGCTTGACTTTTGTTCTTTTTTTATTTGTTTTCAAAAAAATAATACAGAAACGCACTTGCGTCTGTCTGCCGCAAATATACTTAAGTCGTTTCGACGACAATGGCTGTCCGCCGACGTAAATTTTTGCGGAGGCATTCAGAAATCATCTCTCTGCTTGCAGTTCGTCAATCACACTTGTCGTCTTATTGTTTACAGCGGTTGCCAAGCAACATGAGTACGCGCCGGCTGCAGCTTGATGATGCAAGCGTACCGCGAATCGGATGCAAAAATAATATGTGAACACAGTCAATGGGGGGCATGGGGAGGGGGGAGCAATCAAACTCTGGTTCGGACCAGGCAATCACACCAAATGTGAAACCGCCCTAAGAGTTAAAATAAGTAAGGTACATGTAATAAATATAACATACACTCTTATTTTCAACCCAGTGTTGGGTCAAAAATGCCCATTGGGTTGTAACTTAGTTGTTGGTTGTTTTAACCTAAAATGCTAGGTTGTTTTTACCCATTCTTGGGTTGTCCCTTTTGACCCAACACTGTGTTAAATATAACCCAGGGTTTTTAAAGTGTAACCTTGATATATTTTAAATTGTATATATTGTGATTTAGATCATGGATCAGTAAATGTATTATTTATCTATTATCATAATTAGTTTAAATATAAAGATATTGATAAACTGTATTTTCCCTAATCCAAATACAACCCTATAGAATGCTACTGATATGTCAGACTGACTCTCTCTATTTCCCTTATCTTAGCAGTGCTAATTAACATTTGACCCTTGATGGGGGATCTGAAAGACATTTTGTGTGAGCTAAGGTCAAGGGTCATACCACTAGGGAAACCCTCCTGTCATGACATCACCGGCCAGCTTGCACCCAATCGTTCAACTAAAGAAGATATGGCAGGTTCAATGAAAGACAGGAAAACCATTTTAGGCCAGGCAAAGCTTAAAAAAAAGAAAATGCTTTCTCAAAGGAAAGATTTCTAAAAATAAAAACTGTGTGTGGGTTTGCTTTGTTTGTTTGTTTAGTCTGTAATTGTTCACTAGGAAGTAATCAGACACAAATCTGCCTGAAGAATGCACAATGTAAAATCCTACCACTTACTACAATTTATCTCATCCAAAACAGAAAAAAGGGACTTAATGGGGAAAAAAGCAGTACCACAATTTCAAACAAACCAGGATGATAAAGAGAGTGAACCTAAAGCAGCTCCACTTGCTGAGCTAAATATAAAATAATCCAAGCAAACGTGTCCATTGCTACATAATCAACATTTAAACATATATCTGCAAACAACATTAATTATAATAAATGTTGTTTCTGTTTACAAACATAGTATGTTAACTCTTCATATTTCTAGGTGGGAATGGAAATTCCTAATGTGATTAAACGATGAACTTCATACCTGTCCTTATATTAAGACTCAAGAAGTCGAGCCCTTGAAACAGCCCAGCAGTTTCTTGCAGCTGTCCATTTTTTACTCAACATTACGGCATCCATTAACATTTTATAGTGCCACCACAGACAGAGATTGCTAAAAGCCTAGCTAGACTGACAGCTTTGTTCTGTCATTGGCGTATCTTCATAAGTGTCAAATTTATTCGGTCTGCTTAAAACAGGTGGCTCATTTTTTCAATTGCAGTAAAAACGCACTTGCTTTCATACTAGACTTATAGGGGTGGTTTCACAGACAGAGATTATCTTAAATCAGGACAAGGCCTCAGTTTAATTAAGAAATATAACTAGTTTTTACAAACATGCCTTACTAACAACATTACCTGTGTGCATTTTGAGGTAAAACAAGGGGCACTGATGTATTTTAAGATTTGTAAGTGCAAGTTATTTTCAGTTTGGAGAGCTCTTAAAAGTGTTTAAGTCTAGGACTAGTCTAATCCCTGTCCGGGAAACCGCCCTATAGACGCTAGGCACTTTGGGTTATGTATGCTTTAAAGGAATATTCCATTTTCTTAAAAGAAAAATCCAGGTAATTTACTCACCACCATGTCATCCAAAATGTTGATGTCTTTCTTTGTTCAGTCTAGAAGAAATTATGTTTTTGAGGAAAACAGTTTTTTTCTCATTTTAATGGACTTTAATAGAGCCCAACATTTAATACTTAACTCAACACTTTTTTTTCAGAGTTTCAAAGGACTCTAAACGATCCCAAACGAGGCATAAGGGTCTTATCTAGCTAAAACAATTGTCATTTTTGACAAGAAAAATAAAAAATATCCACTTTTAAAGCACAACTTCTCGTCTAGATCCGGTCGTGATGCGCCAGCGTGACCCCACCCAATACGTCATGACGTCAAGAGGTCACAGAAGACGAACGCGAAACTCCGCCCCAGTGTTTACAAATGTGTTGAAAGAGGACCGTTCCTACGTTGTTGTATGTCAACTGATACTAATTAATGTGTTTGTGTCAGTTTATTGTTTAAAATGGTCCGCAAATTTGCTAGATTTCGTTTCGCTAGATAAGACCCTTATGCCTCGTTTGGGATCGTTTATAGTCCTTTGAAACTCCGTTGAAAAAAACTGTTAAATGTTGGGCTCTATTAAAGTTCATTAAAATTAGAAAAATCCTGCAATGTTTTCCTCAAAAAACATAATTTCTTCTGGACTGAACAAAGAAAGATATCAACATTTTGGATGACATGGTGGTGAGTAAATTATCTGGATTTTTCTTTTAAGAAAATGGAATATTCCTTTAAAGATTTTTTCATTTTTTGGCCCAGCATCAAATGTGACCTAATTTCACATTTAGGTGGTAACAACATTTAATGCAGACTTAATGGATTTTTAATAATTAATTTTATTAGTCCAATAACACTTAATGATATCGGCACAAATCAAGTATAAAGAAGAGAGCAAGAAAGCAAGAGTTCCTGGGAAAGGAGAAATTCATTGTACACAGTCCAAAAATCGACCAATTAAGCTTTTCGCTCTGTCTCTCTCTCTCTCTCTCTCTCTCTTACAGACATACACACACACACCACATCCAGTTAGGGATCATAGAGGTACCTTTACAAGGCTTAAAAGGTGTGTGTGTGTGTGTGTGTGTGTGTGTGTGTGTGTGTGTGTGTGTGTGTGTGTGTGTGTGTGTGTGTGTGTGTGTGTGTGTGTGTGTGTGTGTGTGTGTGTGTGTGTGTGCCTGTATGTGCGTGTGTGTAAGTGTGTCTGTATGTGCGTGTGTGTGTTTGATCTGACAGAGCCCACATGTGACCAGACATTGTGCATCTTCAACAGGCTGTTAGTTCAGAGACAAGTACACCTGTTCGTCCCCTAGAGACTCTTGTCAAAATTTCACATTAGCTAAACAGGCACACACACAAACAAATGTCCAAATACACACATATTATCTGGCTGTTCCACAAATGCAACAGTTTATGGAAGGTAAGTAAGATTAAGGAAATTGCCAGGGTGCACTGTATTTTTGCTATGCTGGTGCTTCTCTATTATTCATGGTCTGCCAGTGTATTTTTCCAGTGTATCATTATTTTCAGTGAATGCCATAAAACGTGATTATGAAGTTTAGCACTAAATGTTTAATAGATCTGCTCTGCCTTTCAATGAATCAATATATTTATTTATGGTAGTGGAAGGTTAGCAGGTGCTCAGGCACTTGACAACATATCTGAGAGATGCTTCTGAAAACCATTTACACATCTCCATCTAATTGAGCAAATGTCTCTCCCTCACTCAGAATAAAGGCAGCTGAAGTAACACAAGAGACAGGTAATCTAATCAGCGGTCCACTTAGCATAATTGAAATACACAGTCCTTGAACAGAAGACAGAAGTTATCGCTTTCACTTTCTTCATGATCTGATCCATCCTCAAAGGAATCTTTTGTTTTATCCTAAAATGCACAGCACCTTTAAGAGCTTCACAGCTGCTTTGAATCTTCAAATCAAAGTAAATGCCGATGCAAAACACAGATATTAGACAAATGCAGTGTTTGCCACAGAGGTCCTTTTCCTCAATACTGCAAGCTCAGGTCCCTAAAGATTTGCTTAAGGTAATTTAGTTTAGAAATAAACCAACTGTTCTGCACAAGTTCTTCTTCACACAACTGAACTTTAATACTGTATGTGCAAAAGAAATCTCTGTAGACTTCAGTTCCACTTGACCTGTTACATCTGTGTGTGTGTGTGTGTCTATGATCCCCATGGGTCTTTGTTAGCCAGCAGTCAAAGCAAAGCAAAGCAAGGCATCCATTAGAAGCCACACACACATTTAGATGTCAGGTTGAATAAGGTTTAGCCCAAGGGTGACAGAGAGGTCACCCACACAAACACATACACACATGGCAATTTTTAAAACATTTACTGCACAAAAACTCAATTTCGGCCTCAATGTTTAAAGGAAAATCAAAGAGGTTGCAAAGTTATAACCTGCAGTATACTGTAAATTCAATTCGTCTCATGAAACTCATACGTTTGAGAAAAGAGGACAGAAATTATTGAGACACATTAAAAATATAATAGAAAATGCTGATGGGAATTTAGCATTATAAACAGATACCATACTGTAGTATAGCATTATACAGTAGGCTGAACCTACAGTATATAAAATTAATGAGGATCTCAGGGGTTAGTAGCAGGGTTAGTTTGCGCGTCAAGTCACAGCCTTCAATATATGACACCATATAGAGAGGGAGAATAAGAGATGTAATGCAACACAAACTGAATTAAGGATGAGAAAAATCAGGTTCCCGGGTTAAAAAAGGGGAAGATAAGAAACGTGCAATAGATGTATGCAGCTATGACACTCATCTCGTTCTGAGTATAATATATGTATTTAATGTAGTATGCTAGTATCTAATATTTGATGATGTATACAAATAGAGCTTTGATATACATTTTTCTGTAACATTAAATAGACTACCATTCAAAAGTTTAAGGGTCACTTTCATTTAGACTATTTATTAATATTTTTCCACATATTACTATAATAGCAAATTGTTCAAAACTATGGAGCTATGAAAGTGAATACTGTGACTAAATAATTAGTTATTAGAATTATCCATTTGTTTGATACCCTTGCATTACAGCATTTATCACAGGTAAACTTTATTAATATTAAAGGTGAGCCCTAAAGTATGTTTATTTGACAGTAAATTTACATTTAATTTTGTATGAAGGCTAAATACAAATTAAAGATGAACATCAATTTATTTATACCATTATTATTGTTTTTTAATATTATATTGTTTTATAGAATGAAGCCTCGACTTTGAGAAGTTTGTAGGTACAGACATTCGGTGTGGTCAATCTTTGCAGTTATCCCAAGGCTTTTTTTACATTCATACCGTTATCAGATTTATACCGTATCAAGCAAAATGTAGAAGTAGGGGTGCACGGGGCAAAAACTAACGTAAGGGTTAGTTATAACAGGGACTGTTTACATTGTTGCACAAGATTGAGCGTTTTGTTTTTCCGGTATTTTTTTCATGCTGCCAAAAGACGATCTCCCGCAAATTATTGGAAATGTATAATGTTTTTCCAGAGAGTTATTGATGAAAGGGTGTTTTGGTGGCATGTAAGTAAATTTGTTCATCATATGTTTTTTTTTCGGTTTCTAAGTTGGGTGTTTAAAGGAATAGTCTACTCATTTTCAATATTAAAATATGTTATTACCTTAACTAAGAATTGTTGATACATCCCTCTATCATCTGTGTGCGTGCACGTTAGCGCTGGAGCGCGCTGCGACACTTCGATAGCATTTAGCTTAGCCCCATTCATTCAATGGTACCATTTAGAGATAAAGTTAGAAGTGACCAAACACATCAACGTTTTTCCTATTTAAGACGAGTAGTTATACGAGCAAGTTTGGTGGTACAAAATAAAACGTAGCGCTTTTCTAAGCGGATTTAAAAGAGGAACTATATTTTATGGTGTAATAGCACTTTTGGGAGTACTTCGACTCGGCGCAGTAACACCCTCACTCTCCCATTATGAGAGGGAGAAGGGAAGCGGACTTTTGAGGCGAGTCGAAGTACTCACAAAAGTGCTATTACGCCATAAAATATAGTTCCTCTTTTAAACCCGCTTAGAAAAGCGCTACGTTTTATTTTGTACCACCAAACTTGCTCGTATAACTACTCGTCTTAAATAGGAAAAACGTTGATGTGTTTGGTCACTTCTAACTTTGTCTCTAAATGGTACCATTGAATGAATGGGGCTAAGCTAAATGCTATCGAAGCGTCGCAGCGTGCTCCAGCGCTTACATGCACGCACACAGATGGTAGAGGGATGTATCAACAATTCTTAGTTAAGGTAATAACATATTTTAATATTGAAAATGAGTAGACTATTCCTTTAAGATACCAAATCCAATGTTATGTCATATTAATCAGGGTCTTGGTGACTAAAACATAGCATTGTTTTAAAGCTCTTAGCAACTTTTTTGGTAGGCTTGAAAATATTTTCACCCAGCAGGGTTAGATGTAACGCTGTGTTAAAACTAACCCCCATAGCACTTACAATATGAAAACCGCTAATGTTAGCGTAATTCTTGCTGTTGTTTTAAATAGGCTGTACACGAATAATTGCTGGCTGCAAAGAAAATAAATGTGCCTGTCTTATCAAAAACCGTGTGTCAAATTTATCAAAGTGTAGTATGGTTATTACAGACTGGGTCACATATAAAAAGGTTTTGTCATAATTGTGCTGCTTTTTCTCACATATTTAGACATTTGTATCCATTTATAATTGAACAATTGTTAGAAAAGTGTTGGATGAATGAACACAGTGTGGATACCTATATATTATAGACAGATATAAACAATATCCACTTTAAGTATATAGACAAAATAGTATTGAAATTTTTGCCTGCAAACTTAATTTTTAGCAGGTGTTACAACTAACCCCTGCCTGTTACAATTAACCCCACCTATGGGGTAAGTTGTAACGTTTGCACTTCTGTCACGTTTGGTGTAATTGTCCAAGAATGGTAAGTACTAGAAACAAACTTCAAATGTTCATTTGTAGCAGAGATGCGTGTGTTGCTTGTGTTAAAATATAATTAATCAAACTCAATTTTTTTTTTAATATTCGAGCCTTCGTCGAGCCCTACAGTAGTAGAAAAAACTTGCCCTACAAAACCAAATCAGAATACAATATAAAAGACTTCTGAAGCAAGTTCAAACCTTATGTCACCAATAAATGTTTAAAAATGGCAACAAACACGTAGAAAGTGTGAAGAAGCAAGGTGAACATTTTTAATAGGTAATAAAAAGTGTTTTAATGAAACACCAAGCCATGTGAGACTTGCTGCTTTAAAAGATTTGGAAATAAACTTTATTTAAACAAGCCTGTTGTTAAATACATGGCAGATGTGTCTGCGTAAAGCAAACACACTGTGTGACACAGACGACTAAAGCATTCCTAAAAATTGACTTTAATATAAACATAAGCATAATGTGTCAAGTCACCCGTTTACACAGCAGAAGTTGATTAACTGCTCTCTCTCTCCACATGAGCAGTGTTTTGGAAACGTAGCAGATGCTTCTTAAACTGTATGCCACACTGCTCTCGGGAAATCAGGTCATATTTGATCAATCTCAAACACAGCACATGTGTGACCTGATTAAACAAAGGTAAAACTGAAAACAGGCATCTGCTCGCTGACTGATGTCATGAATGTGCAATGACAGAAGCAGTAGACTGGTAGGTCAACGGCTTCAACACTGGTCAAATTCCCAATAGGTTTTACATGAAAGTTAATCTATTATACTTAACAACTATCATTCAATAAAATATTAACAAAGAGTCAGTATCACCAGAGGAAGGACAAATTGCAGCATGACTTATGTGCATGTTGCTCGACTTCATATTTTGAACTGGCATAGAGAAAACTGTTAGCTAGCTGACAGATAACAAGTAAATGGGTGTTATGAAATAATTCAAAAAGTCTCAGAACATTGGGTTAAAAATAACTCTGGACACAATTACTGTAAAAAAACTTAGAGGTCAGGTTACTTAATGGAAAAAATGGCAGAAAATCCCATTAATTTTCTTTCATTGACCTCGAATTCAGCTTTTTTTCCTGTATCTTAATTTCAGGCTGTTTGGGAGTGAGATTTCACTACGTATTACATAATCAAGTAATTAATCATTGTCACCAGAACATTTTTGTTGTGGGTCAATGAATGAACGAATGAACGAAAGAAAACTTGTACATGTACATCTGATTTAAGCTACAGAAAATAAGGATATGACACCATTGGCAGATTTTATTGATAATTAAAAATATTGAAACATCATCTTGGGATTTTGGAAATGTTTTCTTCATTCAGTTGAATAAGACTTGTACAGGTACGTACATGACTGATAAATAGCTGTGGGGAGTGAAACAATAGTATCGAAATGCCTTACAGAGCTAGCGATTCTCAATAAAACAGTTAAAGAGTCCTACCAGTCTCTCCAGGTGTAGACAGATATTCGCTTTAACATGGGCGGAAACCCGTACAGTTTCATTATTCTCCAAACGGTTTTGCATTTGATTGATTTATGTATTATATAAAAACATCTTAATTACTGTGGCAAAAAATAAAATGCTTGAATTACAATAACATTCTCAGTGCAGCGCAGATGGCTTTTAGGTGGTAATTAAAATCAATCTAACACATACACATTTAAAACTTTTTCAACATCCAACTTATCCTGAGAGACCTTGGATGCATTAGCCATTGTGGAACCTGCACTGCTTGTATTTAATGACTACTTTTTTATTTGCATAATATCGATTAAGGCAATTGTTTTCAGTCTGATGCATCTTGCACTGTAAGAGGCTTATAGCTTAATAGGGGCCATAAAAAGACATTTTACTAAGGCATGTGTCTCTTTTATGGTGTGATATGTGCTGTGGGATAGAGAGTTTATAGATGATCCTAGCTGTTTTCCCAACTTTAATGTCTCACTTGTTCAGATTTCTTACTGCTTTCATGAATTCCCAATTCAATAAGTCTAAGGTTTATAGGCAAAAGGCTTAAGCCATATTTTTCACTTTAATATGACACCTCCTACTTAAACTACAGAAATTTCATATTTCTTGAACAGCAGTGAGAGCACACATTGGCACCTATTCAGTTTCTCCATCTTCTCTCTCGCTATTCACTGTTTTTCTCATCTAACATTAACATACATTGATTTTTATTTAACTGAATCAAATGTAATTTGTACATATAGGCACTTTCACAATTGGGTGATTCTCAAGAAATCCAGACTTAAAAGGTGTCCAGCATCAGATTTTTTTTAAAAGCCCTTGAAGCCAATTTGTTTTTGCACATATACGATTAAGGTCTGAACTTATAACCATTATTTTTAGAGGATTTAAAAAATATTTCCTATATTTAAATTTTTTTGATTGTCATTATCAAAAATGATCATTACCGCAACCTGATATTACATTAAATATATGCTTTACAAACTCATGTTTCGGTAATGAGAACTAGAAAGTTGTCTAGGTACTATGACAAACAAAATTTTAACTTTTATCTGGAGAGAAAAAATAAGAACTGCTTACCTGGTAGCCATCTTGAGTGTCACAGTCAATTATGTCCCTTCCAACAATTTTTTTGAAAATGTTAGTTCCTAGAGGGCTTACACAATGATTGAAAATTGTTGCGAGGGATGACAAATTTTTTCTTGGACACATTTATATTGCTTATTATTGTATTTACCAATTATCACCAAATAGCACATGTTTCTTTACTGTAAATGTTTATAGTATAACATGCACTGAAGCTTTTTATTTTTTAGATTTTTTTATTATAAATATTTTTATGTCAAAGAACCCAAATCCAGTCATGGACACGTTGCGGTAATGAAAAATGTCCCCTTAAATGTGGAAAAACAACAAAATTGGTTTGTATGATGTCATTGAAATCATGTGCAAAATAGTATGTGAAGAGATGTTTCTAACTGTATGCTTTTTATCTTGATACTCTAACTTTGCATTTACTTTTTTTAATCAATAAAAATGTTTCATGACACCTCATAAGTATAATTTCGCGAGAATCACCCAATTGGGTTTTCAACATTATATTGCATATTAGTTTATTAGTTAAAATCGGCAATACATGAAGATTACCTAAATCTACGTCTTTGTTTAATATTAGTTCATCAAACTTATCACAGTGAAAATGTAAATAAATACAATTCCTGTAACAATCTCTGTTATTTAAAGATTTATTAGCATTATTTCACTTCAGATGGTTTGTTGTATAATGTACAGTATTGTGCGTATTTGAAATAGGCCCCAATAGGGAGTTAACTCAAGGCATACTGTATGCAAGATAGAGAGAAATAAAGAGGAAGCATAACAGCAATAGATGTGTGGGATGTCCTTCTGTTATGTATTATCACCATCAGTCATGTAATAAAGCAGCAGGTATCAATTACTCTGTTAAAACAGCCAGAATTTGCCCCTCCACCATCACGCAGTGGTCAACAATTTTCCAGCCTCCTCCCATGCAGCATCCAGCAGGGCCCAACAAATCTACAGTATCTGCTAAGAGGATAAGCCATTTGCCAGCGTGTAGTCAGCACAGCGTGTTTGAAAATTATGATTATAAACACAATCACACAAGAAAGAGGATGTTATGAACACATGATATAAATATTTTAACAATAGAAAGAGAAAAAGCTGTTTGATGCGGTGGGTGTAAAAAACAGTTGGTCCCTGTCTGTGTGTCAGTTTGTGTGTCATTTATACACAGACTACAGCCATCTGTAAATCACTACGTTTATCAATAAATGTACTATTATTATAAAATAATTATAATATTAATTCATATCTTTAAAATGTACAATCATTAACCCATTCCTTACTAATGATTACTAATAGGCGTTACTTATTATGAAAAGCCACCATAATCACATCTGTTGTGGAAATCTTGCTATTTTAAAGTATAAAAAGGTTTAATTGATGAGCACAATGGAGACAAACATAAGTAGAGACCAATACCCAAACTCCATGCTGTCTGTAAGTGTAATTAAAGTTCATTTTGTTTTAGTTTGCAAAGCATCATTAGAGATATAATGAACATAAATACCCAGCATTTAATTTGACTAAAGCCAAATCTTTCACATTTTATCATGATCATATTAAAATAATAACTTAATAATCTTCTCCCATCATTATCAATACAATCAAACAGGCAAGAGACAGAAACATTCAGTCTGTTCTTTCCTCTACATGCCATTGCAGCTCTGTAAGATTAAATCATCTTACAATTCAAGACCTAATGAACTTAATGTGCCCACATGTGTTACAACATTAACCACATTATGTGATGGGACTGTTATGCTAAAATGAAACCCTGATTATTTTCTGGATGGTTAACCCTGTAATCAAGAGGACTGTTCTTCTCTCCTTCTTATATGCCTTAACTGTTTTTGATAATGGATGTCTATGACAATGCCTGAAGATTTCTTAAGTCAAGATGAAAGTCAAGATCTTCTTGAGCGCTTATACAGTACATGTATTGGTAATTTTGACTTTGCCACAGACCCCCAGACAGATGAACTATGAGAAAGCAGCAAGCACGCCAGTGCTAAATAAGGGACGGTTCACATTTCGCGTTTAAAATGGCGCAAAAAAACATTGGTTGGTTCTTTTCACATGAACTGCGGTGTGCTTGCGGCATTTTGAAAAGTTGAGATGTTTTTAACTCGATGTTACCGAGCCCCTAAGGTGACATTGGAGTAAAAAAAGTAAAGTTTAGTTTCATGTGCTCACGTTAAACTTTCATGTGCTTACGCGAAACTATCGTGCGCGCACGTGAAAGCAGAAGTTTCACGTGCGCACACGATAGTTTCACGTGCGCACGCAATAGTTTCACGTGCGCACGCGATAGTTTCACGTGAGCACGCGATAGTTTCACGTGAGCACGCGATAGTGTCACGTGACCAAGCGATAGGTTCACGTGAGAACGCGAAACTAAACTTTGTTAAATTTTTGCTCTATGTCCCCTTAGGGGCTCCATACGATGTGGTGTGGATGCGTCTGGAAAAAACAAGTGCATCGCACCACGTCACTTCCATTATGAATGCGCATATATTTAAAATAACGAACTTGGGCGCACAAAAGACACGATATGTGATTCGCCTCAAAGACTTTATACACCAACTACTGTATGTAGACCAAAAGTAGGGTTCACAAAATTAAAAATAAAGACAAAGAAAATAGGTTAGCTGACTCTTTTGTCTACTATGTATTTTTAAAGAGCACCAATAATCCGATTCACAATTTTACATTTCCTTTGGTGTGTGAGTGTGCATTAGTACGTTAAAGATATGCAAAAGGTACAAATCACAAAGTAAACAATCGTTTCTACACTGTAAAAAATTTGCTGTAATTTTGCAGCTGGTTGCCAGTAACTAACTGTAGGAGATAAAGTCTAAAATTGTTTCATGTTCATTTAACTTTGAACAAAATGTTGCCAGTAAATAACATAAATGTAAAATCTATGGTAAGTTACTGGCAGCTAGTTGCCAGTAATACTGTAATTTCTACAGAATTGTTTTACAGTGTAACTTAAATCTCTTTTCTTAGACTACAATAAACACACAGATTGTAAGCAACAGTTTACTTCCTGGGTAGTAAACTTGTTGACGTGGATACTATGGTCATTATTATAATTACACCGCTTCGGACATATAGCCTGTAAGTAGTCTATGTTTTCATATTTAAAGAATTTATTACTGACTAAACCATGATTCAAACGCAAGTTTTGAGCAGTGCAGAGTAGCACTTGTTGTTTATTGTTTCTACGATCACAAATGAAGACATAGGGCCCTATCATACACCCCATACAATGCAGCGCAGTGTGTTTTGCTAGTTTTTTTGCTAGGAGTATGTGTCATTTTCACGTTCAGTGCCACGTTGTTTAAATAGCAAATACATTTGCACCTAATTTTGCGCCCATGGGAGTTCTGGTCTGAAACGAGGTGTGTTCAGGTGCATTGTTGGCGCGTTGCTATTTTGAGACAACTAGACTATAGACTACGCCACTGACCGATATCATCTTTTATGTTCAACAGAATAAAGAATACAGGTTTAAAACAACATGAGGGTAAATGATGAACAATTGTATTTAATTTTTTGGGTGAACTATCCATTTAATGAATGTGTCTCTTGTTAACATTCAAGGCCAGGTCAAGCCAACCTGTTTCCATGTCAGTCCCTTAACCGACTGCGCCAGCACTTTCAAAACAACCAGTCAGTGAAAGCCCCAAAGCTTGGCTCTCTAGAAAGCATCCTATAGTTTCAGCACTTCCGCAAGACTGTTCATTTCACTGCTACCCATGGGCTTCCACAGTGTGAACTGTGTGTGGGATAGCGAGGAGTGAAAGAAAATGAGCGTAAGAAGGAGGAGGAGGCGAGGGGCTTGGCAAAGTATGACACCATTTGTGTCGGCCACTTTTACTTTTAATTAAGAAGACTTTTTCAAAGTGGATCTCTCTCTTTTCTCTAAGGCCCTGGAGTTTGGAATGAGATTGTGAAGGAACACGGATGATAATTTACACAAAGTTTTGCTGGGTATTATACCAACCAGTCTAATACATGTTACAGGAACCAGCAATGCTTTCTGAAACAGTGTATTCCAGTGTTTACTTCGAGCACTTTTATGCTAGTATAGTAAGATTAATATTTAGCTGAGTGCATGCACACGTTTCTCATTCAGATGCTTTTCATTCGGTTTTCTAGTAGAATCTGTCTAAATGAGCTTACAATTCATTAAATCATTTCTTAACTGCAAAGCAGGTCAAATGTTCATGTGTCGAACACAAATATCACAATGATCTAAAGCAGGTTCACATAATGTATAGGTTCAGATTTTAATCTATCTATTAACTTCTTGCCATAAAACCTAAATTTTTGCTTCTTGCATGTATTTGAAACATGCAATATATCTCTCATTTCCCATACTGTATCTCATTTTGTTCAAAATGCCTGTTTTATGAGTATGATGTCAACCACAATTATATATAAGGAAATTTCACATTTTAACCTCGTAGCGATTTTTTGTTAAAGGAAAACATCACCATTTTTCAATATTTTACTATGTTCTTTCCTCAACTTAGACGAATGAATACATATGTATCTTTTTTCAATGTGTGCCCTTTTAATCTTTGTACAGTGCCTGGTGAATGTGTTAGCATTTAGCCTAGCCCCATTCATTCCTATGGCTCCAAACAGGGATGAATTTAGAAGCCACCAAACACTTCCATGTTTTTCCTATTTAAAGACTGTTACATGAGTAGTTACACGAGTAAGTATGGTGGCACAAAATAAAACTTTTGTTTGGAGCCATAGGAATGAATGGGGCTAGGCGAAATGCTAACACATTCAAGAAGTGCTGTACAAAGATTAAAAGTGCACGCATTGATAAAAGATAGGTAAGTAAAGTTTAGGTAAGAACATAGTAAAATATTGAAAAACAGTGGTGTTTTCCTTTAAGGTTACATTCAAAGCTTAAAGGTGCCGTGTGTAAATTTTTGTGGCATCTAGTGGTGAGGTTGCGCATTGCAACCAACGAATCAGTCCACTGCTCTCTCCTCGCTTTTGAAACGCATAGAGAAGCTACGTTAGCCGCCACAGGACAAACATGTCATCGTCGGAGACAACTTAGTAAAAAAGGCTGTCCGTTAAAGGCTCCTGTAGAAACATGGCGGCACAAAATGGCAACTTCCATGTAAGGGAAAAAACATCTCATTCTAAGGTAATAAAAACATAACGGTTCATTATGAAAGGTCTTTATACAACCCTGACCATATAGTTTTGTATAATATTTTGCATTTATGTCAAGAGATCCTTCTAAAAATTACACACTGCACCTTTAAAACCAAAAGCAAAACATACAAACTGTTCAAAAGAGCATTAAACTAATTAAATTAAGACTATGGGACTGTTTATATAAGGACATTTAAGTAGTTTTAACATGCAAACATTACAAAAAACATTCGAGGTGTCCATCCTGAGTATATGTTAAGATATGTCAATTCAAGGTGTTTTTAAATTAAGGCAGCTCAAACATCCATTTTAGTCTGGGACTGGGATAAGACCTGTCCGAGAAACCGCCTCTGTGTGATAGATTATATTGAACACTATGGCAAACTTACATCTTGTGTGTATGAGCTGAAGATACAGTGTGAGAAAAAAAGTGCTGTATAAGTATATATTTAACTATATATTTGCACACATTTATATTATAATACATACTTAAACAAACAATAAAGGTTCTTTGATGCTTATGCTAGTTTGCTTGTGGATGTGTGTGGCCTTAAAAATGCAATGGAAGAATTGCAAGAAAAAGATCAAAGCAAAGTGAATATTTTTTGTGCACGCACTTGAAGCTAGGCTACGTTTTTTGAGTACAACAAGCTCTCATTATACCTTTAAACTCTCATAATGTATTTTTTTACATATAGCGCTTAGAGAAAAGGAATTTATTTTAACATATGCTGCCTCAGCCTTTTCATCTTAAGCAAAGTTGACAATGTATTACACTGGTTATTTTTAAACAAAAACTGGTCCTGAAACAGCCCGTCGTCGTACAAGAAACCCACAGCACAACCCAGCACTCCAGTTAAACCAAGGATTTCTTTTGCTTGACCACCCTGCAGTGCTGAATCAATGAGCTCCAACAGAGGTGTTTGATAAAAGGTTGGCTAACACTTTCGCAGCACTGATGGGCTTGACTGCCAAGCACCTCAGCCAAACACACACAGAGACACACACGCAGCAGGTTGTCTGTTGGAAATGAAGAGAAAGATGGATAGTTTCTGTGTTGTGTCGTGTTGTGTGACTGTATATCCTCAGAGTCTCCCACTGTGCCTACAGCACCATGGTAAACTCGCCTCTGAAACGTGCTGAATGCTCAGTCTTAAGAATTAGTGTGTGTGTGTGCGCGCGCGTTTATGTGACTGTGAGCTTCAATTCAAAGCCCAAATGCGAGACGGTTCAAATCCGAGCAAAATACAGCCCTCAAGTAAGCAGCGTACTGTGATGGCATGATAACACTTATTTGAAAATTGCTGAAAATTGTAAAATCTTTTTGATATGGGCTACAGAAATATGGTCTAGATTGAAATCCAGGCAATTTGGTATAAAATACATTTTTATGGTCATTTCCAGCTGAGTGTGGCCGGCATGTGTGTGGTCGGGGAGTAGGATATAAAGAAATGTATTATTCATGTGCAGAAGACAGTAAAAACTTTGGAAATTAATGAAAAGAGATAAAAGCATATCTGAGGAACTCTACTAGTCCATCACCACAAAGAAACGTCTACAGATCATCTCGTAAGCATCTGTCAGAAACGTCTTCAGGGTTTTCTTCTATGGTACTTAACCTATAGATCATTTCATAAGTTATCCACACGCTGGCAGAAAACGACAACTCCTATGTGTCCAGTAATTACCCAGATTCTGTCAGTACCATTTAGCATCTGAGTTGCGAGGTCCGGAACTTTGGCCACACTTTGGCAACGGGGTGCTTTGGAAAAGCGAGGGTGAAACGCTGCTGGTTGCGAGCCAAATGCTTTAACTGAAGAGGGTAAATAGGAATAATGGACAGGAAAGAGAAGCAGTATTGTTTCTGAGCTCTGAATGCTTTCACAGTTCTCTCAAAGGCAAATGAAGAACAAATCCACGGGGACACTTGTTTTTCCCTTCTTCTCTTCTTCACTATACCCCTCAGAGCAGCAGCTGCCTGTAATTTAGTTTTTAGCCTGCTTTTCGTCACGAAGGAATGTCCACAGAAATGTGAAACTCTCTCCAGATGGCGACGCGTTTGACTTCATTCAGCTAGTTCAAAAACCATTCACATTCCAGATTTACATGTCTCTTCCTCTCTCTTTCCTCCTGTCACATACATTCATTCATGCGCACATTCAAAGCGGTACATCTGCTCGCACAATCTTTCAGTTCGATGCTGTCCAGACACACAGACCTCAAAGCGACTGATATTTTATAACATTGTATAAAGTTTATAATTCTTTCTCTCGTGCAACAATTAATCCATCTTTTTGTCTCTTTCTATAAAAATCGGCTTTTGTGGGAGACAGTCTCTACTGCTAGACAAACAGCAGACGTTTGTGGATGAAAGTATTTAGGAGTAACCAGGAGAACGTAGCAAATGCATTACCAATTGGACAATATAGGAAAGCAGCTGGGGAGCAAAGTTATGTTGAATAGTATCTTACTAGGAAGTTGGTTTGCTTAAAAATAAATAATCTCAAATCCCTCTCCATCTCACCCATGCATCTCTGTCTCAAGATTAAAACAAGATAACCAAAAGCATACTTAACAACTCCATTACAAAGACTGTAAATACACACATACACAACAGAGGAATCGATATTTAGGGAACAGTTTACCCCAAAATTCCAATTGTGCAATGAATTAAAATTAATTATTATAATAATTCAAATTTAACGCTGGGCAAAGATTAATATTGTGATTAATCACATACATATATTAATCATATATCACTAATATATATATATATTAGGGCCGGGACTTTAACGCGTTAATTAAGATTAATTAATTACACAAAAAATAACGTGTTAAACATTTTTAACACATTTTAATCGCACTTATTTTTGCACCACGGAACATTTCTCATTGGATGAATTTCGGCGGACCGATAATACTGGAGCACCAACTAGCGTTCATGACTTCAGACAACAAACAACCACAGTGAACATGAACGAAGAAGCTGATGAAATCGCTTTGGTTGGTCCCGTGGATGGGATTTTTTTTTATAAAAAACGAACGGATGAAAGCGTCGATAAGAGCATGGTTGTGTGTAAGCTATGCAACAAAGAATTTACATATCACCGCAGCACATCGAGGCTCAAGTATCATCTCAATGCAAAACATATAGCAGCTATAGCGTGGACGACAACGACTTGGTTGAACAAAAATAAACAATATTTTGTTGCTTAAAGGTAGGGTAACACATTTTGAAAAATGCTAACGGTAGCCGCCTAGCAATGAAATCCCGATCCCACCCTCAAGTCAAACCGCCATCCAAAGTCACGCCTCTTCCAAAACACATGAACACGCACAGATCAGACGGTCACATTTCATGTCTCATTCAGCAGTGAGAAAACTTTGCAGTACAAAGTCGAATAACACTTCCAAAATAACCAAACAACTGGTTTACATCAGAATTAGTTTAAGCACACGTTCGGTTGTGTAGACGTAGTAACTATATCGTTACGCTAATCCGTAAACGAACACAAATTTCATAAGCAACACAATGTTTCATCAAAGTAGAATATCTGAATCCATCTCAATACAAACATATCGCGTACCTACCTTACCAAAATAAACTGTGCAACGACTCTTTCAGACCCTTTGCGTCCTGCAGCTGTTTGCATCTCGTGGTAAAGCAGTGAAGAAGTTACCGATGTTCATTTGGGGTTTTGCTCTTGCTTATCCAGGCAGTTTTTGCTGTTGTTGTTATAAAAGATGCCTTTAGTTTTGTGCCTCCTGTGTAGGTTGTCAATTTAGCAGAAAAGTTTGCTGTTCTCACTGTTTACAGGCAGGAGGTGAGCGCACGTGAACGCGCCGATGACGTATGGTGTCTGCGTGGACTCGCTGCGCGGTGGGCATTCAAATTATGCTTACGTATGAGGGACAAAAATGGAAACGTCCGTTCGGACCGAAATCTATGATTTGTTGAACATTTTTTGGTCCTACGCCTTTCACAGATGACATAAATTTCTACAAATACATTTAAACAACTTAACACAGTGATTGCTATCAGGATGTAAGGAGACTTTTAACCAGCATAACAAAAAATGTTTCAGGATCAAATCTGTTACCCTACCTTTAAGCTTATGTATGCAGTCATTATTCATGGTAAACTAAAAATCCATGTGAAAAAATAACTTCTCAATGTTCTCAGGTCAAATATTTATATGTGATTAAAATGTGATTAATTTCGATTAATTAATTACAAAGCCTCTAATTAATTAGATTAATTTTTTAATCGAGTCCCGGCCCGTTTATATATATATATATATATATATATATATATATATATATATATATATATATATATATATATATATATATATATATATATATATATATATATATATATATATATATATATATATATATATATACATATATAAACATGTAAATGTTACTTAAATACATACATTAATGTGTGTGTATTTATATATACATAATAATTACACACAGCACACACTTGTATGCAAAAATTATTTATGCTAAATTATGCTAATTATGCTAAAAATCACTTTTATTTTGTATGCGATTAATCTTTGCCCAGCACTATTTGCAATGATTAATTTTTGTGTCACCACATGAACTCACACATTTCACATCTGATTTTACATTGGATTCACACGAAAAAATAATGCTGTACTTTACAAGTAAAATTCATGTGGCTTTTCTCTAAAGGAAAAAAATATTCAAAAATAAAAACGTTTCTGTAGCTACAAATACGGTACCACCACACATTCCAGTGGATTCTAAGAAATGACGGAAAGGGATTTGTATGAGTCTATACATTTTTTTGTTTTTGGAAAAGCCTGACCAACATTCTTTCCTTGTTTTTCTCTCCCTTCATTATCATCATTAGCAAGTTTAATGTGTAAATGGAGTCATTGCAAATGGCACCGTCATCATCTTTACAGTCATTATTTCTGATTAAAGCTACTATGACACATAGTACACAGAGACGTGGGAATACATAGCACCAGAAAAAGACGTCAGTTTGCCAAAGTTTAGATCTATTGGGAAGAGACTTGACCTCAGCAGGGTGGTTAAAGCAAGGAGAGAAACAGCTTGCATATTTTTCCTCTCTAGGCAATCTTTCCCACTCTTCTGTTAGAGTTTATTTTCCAGTCCTCCGCATGTTTCTCCTCTGTGTGCATAGGTATGAAACCGAGATGGACTAAAAGAACACAAGGCTGAGAAACACAGAAGGTCTCTTGCTGGAGGTCTTTGGTTCGCGTCTTATGTATGGTTTAAAATCCTCCTTTAAAGACGCAAAACTGCATGCAATTCTTCAACAAATCTATTTTTGATCCGCCCAGGACACTTGGTAATACAATATGTGTGCAGGATGCATGAAGAGACATGAAAAGAGGAAAACAGGAAGTTTTACAAACAGAAGTACCAAGGAAATGAATAAGCATGACAATTTACAGGTGTTCAGTAGTCATGATGTCAGCTTTAGGAAAAACTTGAAACCAATTGTTCTTTTGTTCAAAAAATTCTAAGGAAAAATAACATCCTGCTTATAAGTTGTTACACTGTAAAGTAGGGTTGTCATGGTTATGAAATTTGGCTGACGCTTGTATAATAAATTGTGACGATTAATTGACTGTTTTGGGGCTTTGAAGATTACGGCGATTAATTGCCTGTTTTAGGACTTTGACATTTAATTCTCATACATTTTTGGGTTTATTTATGAAATAATTTTTGCACATTGTTGTGCTTATTTAAATGCTGTTTTTCCACTGGATTTAAAGGCTTTGCAATGTATCACGTTACACTGTCAGTTAAGGAGCACCATCTGATACAGTCTTATTTAAGGGGATCGCACACCGGCCGCGCAGCTCAGCGCCGCGCCGTTCTAAAAAAAATGTAACACACTGTTTTCTATGAGTATACGCACACCTGCACCGCCAGGTGGCGCCTGTCCGCGCCGCCCAGCTGTGACTCAGGAATTTGTTCGAATCCCTGTTGCGCCACAGAGCGCCACTCACATAGTTTAACATTAAATAACATCATATTTTCCCACATCATTAATGATTAACATTGGCTGCTAACGTATATTTTACATTTTGAATTAGACACTATCTGACGAAGCTCGCGTTATTTAAAGTGCACTTCCGGTTTACAATACCTCCGAGTTCTCCTAGGCGCGACGCGACGCGGCGCTGCGCGGCGCTGAGCTGCGCGGCCGGTGTGCGATCCCCTTTATACAGGCAATGCAGCTCCCCTGTGTTTTTTTTAAAGAGATGTGCAATCATTGCGGTGATCTGAAATCATTGCGATGAGGTCAAACAATCTTGATGAGACAATTATTTAATCATTGTGACAGCCCTACTGTAAAACACAATTAATTTTAACTTTCTTGACTAGTGAGGAGTTGCTATAAATGACAAAAATAAAGTTGAAATAATTTCAAATAATTAGTCAAGAAAGTTGTAATGAGTTGTAAATTTACGTTGATTAAACTTAAAAATGAAAGTATAACAAATAATTTTTTACAGTGTATGTAGTTCTTATGTAGGAATTTTAAAAATGTATGTTTTATTTAAAAAATGTATGTGTTTACATCTTAAAATTTACATTTGATGTATGACTGTGTATAATCCACCCAGTCTCACGAGGTTTCATAATATAGTCAAATACTTTTTTGATTCCTTTTTCCTGATATTATCACGAATTTCCTTGTTTTTCGTGATCGTATAACGAATTCCTGTTTTCGTGTGATTATCACGTATTGGTTACTTAACTGTTCCTATTTTAACAATTGTCGCTTCGGTTTAGGTTTAGATTTGGTGCTTGCATTAGAATGTCACTTTATACATTGGTTTATACTATTTTCTGATTTATTTTTTTATACGTCGCCTGGCGTTAGGGTTAGAGTTGGATTTGGGTAGGGATGTCATTTTATGTCAATCTAACCCTAAACCCAAGCAACAATGGTAAGAAAATAGGACAAAACAGTTGAGTAACCAACAGAGCCGGCGCCAGACCATAACTAACAGGGGGGCACGTGGCTTCCAAGGGGGGGCACGCAATTACCAACAATAACTTGCAAAAAACAAGGCATTAAAACAACAAATACAGTGCAAGCACAAACTCATACAACTGGTACAAACTGTCAGCTCATTTCCCGTATAAAGATCACAAACTATGCGCAAAAGTTAAACTATTTTGAACTTTGACCACGGCGTGGGCGCAAACTGCGCTCCGCTTCGCTCGCGCTTTGCTCGACGCAACAACAAATCGCCTTCGCACGGCGCAAGCCATTGAAATTAATGGGTTTCATAGCGCAGCGCAACGCACACCGCATCCTAAAAGCCGCTTTACCATAATCACGTCGCAATGCTGTTAACGGTCTATAGCCACACTTCACATTTAAGCTTACGAAAATTAAAACAACACTAACTTACCTTTAAAAAAGCTGAAGCCGGCGTGTACGAACATTAAACTTCCTTAAAACAGTATCTTGTAGATTTGAAAATTCCACCTCGACCTCTAATCTCCGAGTTTGAGCCAGATGGTGCAGGCAGTGCTGGTTCATTCTAAATGTTACAATATCCATATTTTACACAATCCATAAAATGCCGCAAAAAATACTTTGCTAGTATCAAGTCACAAATATGCTAAAGACGTAAAGACGCATAAGACCCCGCAATACAACCAATCAGAGAAAATGGTCTATTTTAATTAAAGAAAACATATATCAACTATATTTTCCTCATTTGATTACATTAAAAGTCATGAAACATTCAATGTTTAATTTATTTTAATTATTCTTGATATATATTAAATTAATAAAAAACTGTGTAGGGGGGCACAACAACCTGTTTGGGGGGGCACGGCCCGCTAATGCCCCCCTTAACGTCGGCCATGGTAACCAATACGTGATAATCACACAAAAACAGGAATTCGTTATACGATCACGAAAAAACTCGGAAATTCGTGATAATATCACAAACAAAGAATAAAAAAATTACGTGACTATACAAAATTTTGTGAGACGGGCTGGTAAAATTTAGGTTACAAGAGCAGCTCTATAGAATTTAAGATTTAAAGGATTAAAACTTTTAAAATATAGCGATTGCCAGTAACCTCCTTTATCACTATAGAGTTATTCTTGGAAAGCATAGTGTTTTTCCAACGCTGCTGCTTCTGTACTGATTACCTGAGTGATGTGTGATGGCGTGAACAAAGTTAGAGAGATAAAGCGACCCTGCAGCAGTGATAAATGCAAGATGAAATGTGGGAACAAATACAGGAAAACAGTGGAGAGTGAAGAACATGAAGAGCTGGGATATGGAGATACAGAAGTCAGTTTTAAACCTCTAAATAAAGCCAGTGCTGCTGACTGTGGGTAGGAAGGCATCGCCTGAAGGGTTTTCATTTCGCTCCCTGCTTTTCCCCCAAGGACCTTTAATTACACTTGTTGGAGGCACAGGGGTCGGAAAGGTGGGGGTTGATAGGATGTTGGAGAATCTCCTCATGTATTATGAATCAGCGAATCCCCGCCGAGATCTACATACATGTGTGTGAGTGTGTGTGTGAGGCATTAATCGGAAGGTGAATGTCTCTTGGCAATCCTACATCAGCGGTTCAAAAGATGTGTGAAGAACACATGAATTATAAATCCCATCTGCACAAGACGTGTGAGGATGTGTGAGAAAGTGTGAGACGTAAAATGCATTTGAAAGGTGTGATTGGATGTGCTTTTTCTCTAACCAGTGTGTGAGTCTGGCTGTATTCTCGTGTCTACATGCACGATGGTTCCTTGTCAATCTTTTCGAGTGGATTCATTTTATTTGCAGTGCACTCCAGATAAACACATCGGGATATATTTGTCCCGCTTGGGCTTGTGCTCTCAAAACTGCACAATCAGCTTCACGGTGCCTGCGAGTTTGCTAAACAGACTCCGTAAAACGGTCATTTGTACACATCAGGGAAAAAGCAATCAATAAAGAAACGTCTACTGGTTCTTTCAAAAGGCTCCTCAAAATGTTAACAAATGTGCTTTCTTTCAATAAAAACTACAGTAGTGTACAGATTTTTTTTTTTAATAATTTATATTTATTTTTAGAGATTTCTTTTGCTTGTACAGGGTGAAATTAACTGTAGCCAGCAGGCTAAAATGAGCAGAAACCTCTGAAGTGGTATCAAAAGACGTGTGGTAAGGGGCAAGTTGTAATTTGCCCCACTTACAAACCTTTCAGAAAATCAGTAATGTTGCATCACATACTGTAATTAATATTCAGGTTTACACTGCCCCCTACCCCCTTAAAGAAACACTCCTCTTTTTTTTGAAAGTAGGCTCATTTTCCAGCTCCCCTAGAGTTAAACATCTAAGTTTTACCATTTTGGAATCTATTCAGCCAATCCCCGGGTCCGGCGCTACCACTTTTAACATAGCTTAGCATAATTCATTGAATCTGATTAGACCATTAGCATCATGCTCAAAAATGACCAAAGAGTTTTTTAATATTTTTCCTATTTAAAACTTCACTCTTCTGTAGTTACATTGTGTACTAAGAGAGACGGAAAAAATTGGTACAACAGCCAAACTTAATTTTTTTTAGCGCGATGCTAACCGCCTAATCCGATTCAATGAATTATGCTAAGCTGTGCAAGAAAAGGTACTGCCAGACCCAAAGATCAGCAGAATGGATTCCAAAATGTTAAAGGAGTGGTTCAATGGTATTTCAAGCATTCTGACTTTTTCTCATGCTAAATGTAGGCAAAGTGTCAAAAAAGCAGTTGGACATGTTACAAAGTATTTCTGTGCCGAATGCACTTCGCCAGGGTTCGTACAAGTTTCGGAAAGTTTTTTTCGATTACAGGTCCAACTGACGTTTCAGGGGTTTTCTATACGTATTACTTCTTTATATGGGCACTTCCCCCGGAAAACCCCGCCCACCCGCCAATTAGCGGGAGAGGCTAGAGCTTGCAAACAGCTTATCACGCCACTCAGCTTTGTTTAATTTCAAAACTCAACAATGGCACGAAAGATGAAGTGTGTTTTTGGATGTAAGGAGAAGAAAGCCAGCCTTATGAAAACAATGGATATAGTTTATTACCCGGGGTAGCAGCGGAGTTTTGCGTGTGTGTTTGATGCGGTGGATTTTCTCAACCGGGTCATGACGAGTTGCACGCGGTAAGTAAGACTTCTGTCTTATGTTGGAAATAGTCGCGTACATATTATAAAAATGACACGAACATGTAGTGAATCATAAGTTAAAACAGTGTTGTATAGTGTTGCATGACTCGTACTCGCTCCTCCTGCGGTATAACTCCTCCTTCTTCATTTTTTCGTACGTTATCGGAAAGATTCGGTAAAGCTAATCTTTCTTTTATAAATCTGATTAAACTAAAGACTCTTCGGAGATATAAAGGATGTCATACTACTCTATAGGTACTCCAGATTAACATCAGAAATGCAGAAACAGCGTGTGTTACGTGAGCTTTAAAACTCAGATGTTTAACTCTAGGGGAGCTGGAAAATGAGCATATTTAAAAAAAAAATAGAGTGTTCCTTTAAAACATTTCTACACCCCTAAGTGGAAAAAAATGAGAATCTCATCCTTCATGCTTTTGTTTGTAATATGTAATTAAGCTGCAATTTGCAGATAATGTGCTGCTCACATCCTGTAATGTGCAAGCAACTATTATTTCCGTTACCTTTCACATTGTTCTCATCAAGGCATAAACCAATAACCGTCACGAAACATTAAGTTATTTTCAGCAGCACATATATGTAGACTATGTACTGTACTGGTGAACATGTTGGCAGCTGGCTGAACTGACACAACATCTGTAAAAAAGAGTGGAACTGAAGTCTGAGCTTGCATGCTGCAGGGTATTGGGTGAAAATCGCATGTCTGGCTGCTGACTTAGCATAAAAGTCAAATTCAAAGGGAGAAGCACTCCCACTTAATCGGACTGGGATGATTTACTGGTGAATGTAATACGCTATGAAGAAAGAGTACAGTAAATATGAAAGGAGATTATTTACAATTTAAGAAATATTAATTACTATAAAAATCCTCAGAAAGCATTAAAAGGATAGTTCAACCCAAAATGAAAATTTTGTCATCCTTTACTCATGTTGTTCTAAACCTGTCTGAATTTCTTTTTTCTGATAAACACAAAAGATGTGTATTTTGATAAATGATGATAAGCACAGCTGATTGTAACCATCGACTTCCATAGAAGGAAAAACAAATACAATGGAATACAATGGGTACCGTCATTAATCAAAATATCTTCTGCATCATTTATAACAATACTTCCATAATATTTGTTTTCCTACAATAGAAGTCATTGTTTACAATCAGCTGCCTACTTACCGTCATATCAAAATATATCAAATTATCTCATTTAAAACTTATACAAGTTTAGAAGCACATGAGGATGAGTAAATGATGACACAATTTTCATTTTTGGGTGAACTATCCTTTTAATCACTAATACAGTACTGTATATCATAAACATCTCTTAGCTTTAAGAGATAATGAGAAAAATGAAAACTTGTGGAAAGAACCAAGTTTAGTTTACAAAGATAAAAACCTAACCTAAATTAACATCATTAACATGTGAAATAAAGTGTTCCTTAATTCTGTAGGACCTTTTAATGCAAATGGAAACTCTTAATGACTCCTAATATCGAACAGCTGAACAAACAGCTGCGTGCTTCACTATTCCTGTCAATCTGTATCCATCCTTCTTCTAAATACCCCTTTAATTCTCTTTATTTACTAGGACTTAGTATTGAATCATTCAAATGGGCCGTTTTGTAGATGAACTGAGCTTCCAGCTATATATGAGAGTCTATCCCAGAAAAAAAGTGCAATTAAATACACTTTATTTATCCTATACTTAGTAAGTGTACTTTTTCATGCACTAATTTTGTACTTAATATGCAAAGAATTTGTCTTTAGTACTTCCTAACGTAATCTAAGTGTCCTCAACTGTGATATTTTGAGACACCATTTAGTAAAAATCTAAGTATTACTGAAATTTACTGTAGTATACTTTTTCAAGTGCACTAAGGTACAATGCTATTTTAATTAGTATATTTGTAGTGTATAACTTTTACACTTTTATTAAGCACTTAAAATACTAAAACGTACCTGCTGGTATTTAGGTATATTAAGTACATTCAAATACTATAGTTTTACCTGGGTAGTGCTATATCTAACACAAATTGTTACAGTCATCTTTTATGATACATGTTCCATCTTAACCTCTCAATGCCCTTAAACATTTCAAATTAAAGTGGGTTGAGCATTTTCAAGAAAACACCCAGAGTTCCTTGTTTGTATTTTTTGGACCATTTGTGATACCACGAGTTTCAGAACAAACAAAAGAAAATGAACAAAAGTTCAAAGACCAAAACAATTCGATCCAAAAGCTTGTGTGCTTCAAATCATTCCAGCGATATAAGACATAACATACCTCTGGGTTTTCTAAAGGCTTATCTTTAGACACAAGATTATCAGTTTACTTTATTATTTAAGACAGACATGACCTCTGAACAGAGGGATAAAGATACCACAGGATAATAAGAAAGGACCAGTTACTCAGTATTATACACTAGTGTTGGGCGATTTGCTTAATTGTGAGATCGTCCGATCGTTAGCCTGTGAGATCACAATAGTATCGAGGGTGGGGCAATAGTTTACTCATTTATTAGGGCCCGAGCACCGAGGAGGTACCGAAAGGTGCACCAAAAGGTGCGAAGTCCTATTGTTTTTCTTAGAATTTATTTATGTATTTATTTTCAACACTAAAGCCACTTTGGGTCTCTTAACATGGTTGAAAACTCTTGAAATTTGGCCGTTAGGCTCTGGCAAAAGCTGAACCACGGGCATGGCAGGGGGGCTCGGTAGCGCCCCCCTGTAATGCAAAAACAAACATTGGTGCACAGATCGGGCAAACATTTTATTTGTTCATTTTGTACTCATTTATGACAAACCACTTTTTTGTACTGATTTACTGTAAAGGCAACACTGTCACGACCAAAACCTTAAAACAAAATCCTAGGCGCTCTGAAATTTCCTGCGTACCAGGAAATTCGCTGGTTTTAAACCCCTGCATGCCTAACTGTGGGTTCACACCAGACGCGTTTAAGCAGTCAAATTCGCGTCTACCATGCATTGTTGGACGCTGGAACATTTTGAGTGTACTCGCTTCACTCGTGAATGAATGGCGCACATGAAATTCTAGTCATCAAGACATTCACTCAAAAATTCGCCTCATGGGAGGGGCTTCTGCGACTCCGCTCACTTCCTGTAATCACGTCACTACTAGAGCAAGCCAAAGTTCAGATTTTTTTCAACTCGCGCGTTTCCTGCTGCACTGTCAATTTGTGTCATTTGCTTGAACTAGACGCTGTGCTTAATGCCTCATTCGCAACACCAGACCTCCAGACGCGCATCAACGCATCTTTACATTGACTTAACATTGAAATCACTCGCGCTTGACGCCTCTACCGCGCCTGGTGTGAACGCATCATTAGAACCCCTCTAGTGCAAGGAAATTTTAGAGCCGCGTGTATTACCAGTTCAAGTGCGAGAAGGAATCTGTGCCATGCGTGTTGCAAGCTCTCTTGCGCAAGATGAAGCCCACAATCCCTCTCATGGGAGGAAAAGCATGCAATGCGGAGGTTAATGTGAAACTACAATAATAATAATAATAATAATAATAATAATAATAATAATAATAATAATAATAATTTAAAACTATAATGGGCAAACATGCCAACTATCGTAATGAAGGGCAACTATCGGCCACATGTCTGACTATCGTCGACAGACAACCCTACTATACACCAAATTAAAAACAGCGCATTAAGGTACATTCACATTATAAGCAACTTTGCGTCACTCATCTCTTTCAAAAGAGGCGTTTCGGATGACATGAACGCCACTGCTTCGTTCTCATTGGTAGTCGCTCCCAAAAGTCGCTCATAATTTGCATAAAGTTAAACATTTCTCAGCTTTGTCGCGCGACGATCACTGGAAGCTTGCTGACTTCCGACGACACGAGCGACAGTGAAATAAATGAGATCGTGTCGCTAGTGTTGTAGTCAAGACCACCTAAACCGAGACCAAGTCATGACCAAGACCAAGACAGGCCGAGACCAAGACAAGACCAAGACCAGTGCAAGTCACTGCATTAAAACACTTATGACAAAATGTGGAATATTCATATGATTAGGCACTTCTTGTCTGTGTGTGTGTGCGCGTGCGTGTGTATGAAATCAGAGAAGTTGATAAAATAATCAAAGGCATTGCAGATATGTGGGAATTTATCTTTGTCTATAAGCAAATAAAAGTAAACACTAAAGAGCTGAAATCAACTTAACCATTTATTCTGAACTGTCTTTCCATGGCTTGCCATCCACTTAAAACAATGCAGGTCTCAATGCAGGTCTTGGTCTCGAGAACTACAACACTACGTGTCGCTCTGCTACTGCTTGTCGCAGCTTTAGACCTTGTACTCTTTTTTTTAGTATGTGTTGACACTCGGATTGAACCCAAGCCCATTGGAGTGCTAATGCAATGGTCTACCAACTGAGCTACAGTGTACCTTTTGTACCTTACACCATTACTCCTGACTTTAATGGCTAAACTCCTTATGAACACTTCTCTACCACGATATATCACTTATGTCTGGGTTAAACCTGACAAACAAGAAGTCCTCGGGCCTGTGACTTATATCTCCACTTTAATTTGATTGATCAGCTCTTTGTGTCTTTGAATCGAGACCGTTCTATCATCATCTCAGCGCATAATTTATGAGCGGAGCAACAACAATTAAAACATCAACAAGGAAGGCTGTACATAATTCATGGGATATCTTAAACAGAATGACTGTCAGTCTGGGCCAGGTCTTTGAAGTCTGCCGTTCGGCGGCCCTATGAATCTCATGAATAAAGAGAAGATTTAGCTAATTTGATTCATTTATTCTACAACATTAATTTTTTTTAGCAGAGCCATCTGTGTCACTCAACATTTTAACGGCAGGAAAGGCACAAAGTAGAATGGCCATTCTCACCAACTGTTCTGGATAAGCACCACGAGGTACAAGACAACTCAAGTGTGTCTTTTTTATGAGGCACATGCAGCACTCAATAGGTGGGCAGCTTTTAATGTGATATCCCTACTGTATCAATCAAAAAATGGAGGTGCAAACAATTGAACAAAAAGGTGTTTGAAGATGTTTGAAATACCATCTTGCATTAAATGAAGGAAGCAGCGCACTGTAATTCTGCCTTCCTGTCATAAGAAATATCCAGATGGTTACTCTCTGGCACACAGATACCCTACCTGCCCAAACACATGTCGTGTGCCCTTTCTTTTGAAACATTCAAAGGATACTCACCTCCCCCCACCTCTAGTGCACACTGGTCTATGTTTGCCCTGTTTTCCAAAACGTAACGTGGGGAGCATTTTTAGTGATGCAGAGGCGCAAGCTGGGAAAAAGACAGTGTTTAGCATTCCACCTGGTCATTAGGCAGCTGTGCAACTGATATATTCTGAGCCCCAATGTAAAATTAATGCCACCCTCATATCAACCTCAGACAGACAGCCTAATGAAAGCATTGGAACAAACATGGCATCAATTATTCCATATGCAGCTCTGTATTTTTAGCTCCATCTTCTTTTCACACATCAGTGGTTTCAGTCTTTAAGCCAGCTATAAAAATCCTCAAAAACAACATTTCTCTCATGATTGATCGGGAATTACGTGTGACTTTGCGGTACCCATAACAAACAACCAAACAGCAACAAAGGAAAACAAACAAAGCCCTGTTTGGCAGACATTATTCGGTCAGGGTTAGTTGCTAATAAGTGGGAAATGTGCGAGATAATTAGCATACAGTCTAGAAAAAGACCTCAGTATTCTTAATGAAGTCATTTCTAAATTCACTGCAAAGGCACTGGACTCTCTTATCACACCCTAGAGGACCGCAGAAAACAACACAAGAAAGAAAACCAAGCCTGATTATAAGGTATTTTCAGCTTAATTTAGGAACTAGTTAGGCTTTTACAAGCATTTTTGCTTCTTGTGTAGTGGCATAAAACGGGATTTAGATCAGTAGATTTTAAATTAGTGATCTAATTGCTAGTGTGTCTATAATATAACAAATCTGACAGAAAACACCAGAACTGTATATACACCTAAGGAACACCTGTTCAATTTTTCATTAATGCAATTATCTAAACAAGTTCTGCTCAGTTACTAGGATTTTCACGCACAACCATTTCTAGGGTTTACAAAGAATGGTGTGAAAAGGGAAAAACATCCAGTATGCGGCAGTCCTGTGGGCAAAAATGCCTTGTTGATGCTAAAGGTCAGAGGAGAAAGGGCCGACTGATTCAAGCTGATAGAAGAGCAACTTTGACTGAAATAAATAACCACTCGTTACAACCGAGGTATGCAACAAAGCATTTGTGAAGCCACAACACGCACAACCTTGAGGCGGATGGGCTACAACAGCAGAAGACCCCACCGGGTCCCAATCATCTCCACTCAAATAAGAAAAAGAGGCTACAATTTACACGAGCTCACCAAAATTGGAAGTTGAAGACTCGAAAAATGTTGCCTGGTCTGCTGAGTCTCGATTTCTGTTGAGACATTCACAACCTCTTGACGTGATGACGTATAGCGTGAGGTCGCACTGGCACGTCACACGACCGGAGACAGACGAGAAGTTGTGGTTTAAAAGTGCATATTTTTTATTTTTCTTGTCAAAAATGACAATCGTTTCGCTAGATGAGACCCTAATGCCTCGTTTGGGATCGTTTAGAGTCATTTGAAACTCAGTTGAAACTGCAATTTTAAAATGCATAAAAACATTTAAGTGTTGGGGTCCATTAAAGTTCATTAAAATGAGACAAATCCTGGAATGTTTTCCTCAAAAAACACAATTTCTTCTCGACTGAACAAAGAAAGACATCAACATTTTGGATTACATGGTGGTGAGTAAATTATCTGGAAGAAAGTAGACTAATCCTTTAAACAATTTTAAGCCACTGGTTTAGGTTTAAAGTCTATATCTACTGTGTAATACAATATGAACAGTACAAATTTGTCATTGATAATAATAGTAAATGTAAAACTTTTTTTGACATGGCAAGAATTATAAGTGGAACGTCAATTTGTTTTCCATTGTGCAAAAACATGGTTGAATGACAAGAACGTTTGACTGAAGTTTTAGTAAAGATTTTTCCCACAAATTCCACATCTTTCAAGATGGCAAAAAACATATTAATGAACAAAATATTTTTTTTCTATTTTAGAAATCTAAAGGAAAAATCACTGTTGAGGGAAGTTTCTAACTTACCTATCTTTTTAAAATGCCTCCTATTGTTAGTGACCTTAATTTTTATCTGCATGTTTTTTTTAATAAAATATAAAAATCTTCTGTTACTTACCTCCAGAGGGAACTCTCAAGAACTTTGTTGGAATCTGCATGGTAATATTTAGTGAGAATGAGGATGACCTATAAAAAAATAAAATAACAAACATTAAAATAATGTGATAGAACTCTGCATGTGCTGATCAAAGCAACATCTAAAAATACACATTTACAACAAGTTTAATTTATTTATTTAAATGCTGCACTGTTTGTACTACAACCCATTAAAATATATTGAATGTCAGAATTAAATCAGGACAAAATCAAACATTTAAACTATGGGTGCGTTCACATGGCAAAATTTCGGGAGTGACAACCGCATTTACTTGCAGGTGTGAGTCTGAAAGTGTCCTATTCAGACAGCAAATTACAGACATAAATAGAACACTGTCTGTATAAACGAGCAACTGACCTCATAGTAACCTATAAATGGCGCTGAGAGGATGCTTTGCCAGACCAGCAGCATATCAAAGCAAATTTCACTTACTGGGCTACACGTGATTCTATACGTAATGTAAGATGCTCTGTGGCATCTAAGAAGGTAATATATTATCGCATTAACCTTATGAAGCAATCCTGCAGCGCAGTTTGCGGTCATTTTTATGCACTGTACCTTAACATAGAGAGCAACGGATGACGTAACAGACAACTAGTTGTCCAGTGCGTTTCCATTCACATAGCACAGCTTCTTCGTAAATGCGGTTGTGAAACCTGAAAATTACCGAATTGCGTGTAAACGAAACCCTTTTAAAGGGGACATTTCATAAGACTTTTTAAAAATGTAAAATATATCTTTGAAAACCCCAGAGTATGTATGTAAAGGACTAGCATAAAATGCCATATAGATAATTTACTATATCATGTTAAAATTGCCACTTTGTATGTGTGAGCAAAAATGTGCCATTTTATGTGTGTCCTTTAAAATGCAAATGTTTTGATCTCTGTACTAAATGGCAGTGCTGTGGTTGGATAGTGCAGATTAAGGGGCGGTATTATCCCCTTCTGACATCGCAGGGGGTGCTAAGTTTCAATGACCTATTTTTTCACATGCTTGCAGAGAATGGTTTACCAAAACTAAGTTACTGGGTTGATTTTTTTCACATTTTCTAGGTTGATAGAAGCACTAGGGACCCAATTATAGCACTTAAACACGGAAAAAGTCAGATTTTCATGATATGTCCCCTTTATGAATAACCGTATTATGGTACCATGTGAACGCAGCTTATGAGCAAAATGATAAAAAGCAGACTGTCACATTATACCCAACACTGGAAAGTGCTATTGAAGATTCTGAAGTCACCTTTCCAACAAAACAGAACAGCATTGCTACATATAATTTTATGAATATTTTATACCCAGTATAAAATATTTAAACAATTATAATTTTGTGTGTGGTGCAATGAAAAAACACTCAAACACATTTTCTTAAACCAGCACTGTCTATTAGGATATCAGGAGAAAACATTCCAATGCCTTTAGCTCACCAAAGAGCATAAGGCTTTGCTCATCTTGCAGGCAAAATGCTCTTTAAATGCAAAAGAAAGCAGTTGCCTTGTGTGTCTAGTTCCACTTACACAGAAGCATGATAGGTTTGCGGTTTTATAAACAGCACATAAGCTGCCCTCATTTGACAGATTCATCAAACTGTAACCGCAGTCCAACCACTTGCTGGACAACATCCTCTTAACCTCTACTATGCAAACAATTTTGATTGGACTGACTGAATACAAGTGGTTGCTATAGTATTGCTGTACACAACAACATGATGCCAAGTAACTTTTTTTTCTTTAGCTGGCAGCAGGACTCCTACAGTATGAAAAGACCTGACAGAAGCTATTGGCCTGTGGCGTTACATTAGCAAGTTTAATTTGGACTTCAAACAAGCTCTCATACACAAGCAATGTATAATGTTGAGCTAAGCCTAATATGCTAGAACATTAACATCTTTAAACAGACCATTTTTCAGGACATACTTTCAAAGAAGTTCATGCAAATGTAAAACCTTCTTATAATTTACTTACCTGCATGCCATCACGCATGTACAGTGAATTACGTCCTTTTTTCAAGTTAACACAAACAAATAATTTGATATTAAAATGCCATCTTGTAATCTTATGTATATTGGGCTCAAAATGGCAAAACTCCAAAGATTTAAAGTTAGCGGGATTTCTTTTTTTGTTTGTTTTACATTTACATTTCAATTTAGCAAAATAAGCTAAAAAAAATTAATTTCATATTGTTTCGCTTTAGAAGACATCTATTAATCCACACTCTCAGAGAAAAAGGTACAAAAGTTGTCACTGGGGCGGTACCTTTTCAAAAAGTACACGTTGTACCTAAAAGGTACATATCTGTACCTAAATGGCACATATTAGGACCTTTTTAAAAGGTACCATCCCAGTGACAAAAAGTTACAACTTTTGTACCTTTTTCTTTTTGAGAGTGCACTTCATACTGAATTACTTTTATGATGGATGGATGGATGTTTTTTTAGGGACTTCAACATTTCAGACTAGAGCTGGGCCAATACCACTTTTTAATGTCTGATACCGATGTCGATACCACAACCTTGAGTATCTGTCGATACAGATCCAATATAATCTATTGCCCTTTTAATCAATTAAGCTGCAAATAACACAATTGTTAGCCGTACAAAAAGCTTAACCAGAGCTACAGAACTACAAAACGTTTTACTGTGCAATAAATGACTGCAAATTTAAAGGGAAACCAGGCAAATCTGCGTAATATTTCTCTACGAGCTCCCCCTAGTGTCTGAAAGTAAATGCTTTCAAACACACTGTCGTAAAAACGAACTGTTGTCCCTCCCCCCTCGGAACCAAGTTTATCAGCTTATTTCCAATCCAGTTATGTTTCCCTTCCGTCAAGGGTTTTCGATGCTTCTTTCCCGGCTCTGCCATTTGCAACAATCGCTAGCCGTGTTTAGCTCGCCTGCCTCTGTGTTGTTTGCTGTAAAGTGATACTGTTTCTCGCGATATCTGAGACTTTGCGAGACTGAAGGACACCGGGTCGGATACAGCGAAGTTGCAAGTGGGATATTCTTCCTACAGACGGTAGGGGCGGGCGAGAGAGTCTTCATTCATTCGGTAATGAGTCATTTAACCATATACCGACTTACAAAGATGATTTATTAACATAAAAATGCTGCCTTGTGTCCCTTTAAGACTCAATGAAACATTGTGCAATACTGCTGCTTCATTTTTATTTAAATGTTTTAAACAGACTAGTAGCAACATTTTTAGTTAGTCAGCACAAAAATTCAAAATTAAATTTAAAGTGCAACTTTGTGCATTTTCATGTTGCTCAGCAAGTCGCGCTTTTCCCCAAGTTGGATCGGATTGTACTCCCAGACTTCTACAATATTCAATTCGGCCATTTTCGCCAATATCTGACTAATATCGATACTGAATATCGTATCGGCCCACCCCAATTTCAGACCCCAGAAAATAACAAGATGGAATTTTAATATATGCTAAATTATTATTTTGTGTTAAGCTGAAGAACAAAAGTCAAACATCTGGGATGGCGTAAGGGTGAATAAATTATGAGAGAATTAAAATTTTTTAGTAAAGTATTTTTTAAAGACCTCATAAATTTATAACGGATTTATATGAAAGCGATGCTATAAAAATGTCACTGACGTGCTAGCTAAAGATTATTAAAATTGATGCACTGAATTGGTATTGGTTTTATAATTTGTCTTTATTAAATTTTACTCATTAAAAAGTTTAGCTTGGCTTGTTATGAAAGATCAAAATCTGTCTGCTGATAAATTTGCTTCTTCATGAACCAGTAGTTAATATGTAGTGGACGTGTGATAACATCTTAAGTCTTATGTTATAAATGATGTCCTGAATGAAATCAGCACCGTCACTAAACAGAATTTAGGACAGAAATCCAAAATTGTTCTAGAAATTCTAATTGATATTTGTGCACAAAAAACCACAACATTACATGGTGTATCTCATTTATTTACATCAGTTGCATTTTAGTATGATTTTTTATTTGATTACAGCCTGCTTTAACAATACAAGCCTTGTCAATAAAAGCTCAAACTGTTTATCAGTAAATGCAGTAAATACTGCAGTAAATGTTTATCTCTTTTGTGCATTAAGATATAGGTACAACTGCTAAAAAAAATGAACACACAGGATATATCCCCCGCACACATTTTTTCCTTTCTCTGGTCTGTCTGGTTGAGGTATAACAGCCAGTGTGAGCTGGATCCCTTAAAGTCCTTCCTATCTTTTATTCATGTTAGTAGGGTGTCTGAGTCTGCAGTAACAAATCAGCAGTGTGTGAGTTCAGGGGATGACTTGTGTATTTGTGTCTCCTTCATCTTTCTCTACCGCCTCACACTTTGTGTCTCTGACAGCAAAACCCAATGGAAAAGCATCGCCATGATAAAGGGTCAAAGAGTTTTAAGGCCCTGGCAAAGTGATTGACAGGTAGGTAGTGAAATGTGTCAGGAAGCATGACTGGGCGAGCTTTGGGGTGTGCCCTGGGGGTTTGGCTGAGAGGGTCATCGCCCTAGACCTGTCCCTCCCTCTGAAGATGACAGAGGCATAAAAGGTCAGAAGGGTGTGAGCCAAAAAAAAGAGGCATTTTAACAGCATTGAGGTTGCATATGGACCAAAAGCTATTTTTAGCGTTAGCAATGAGTCATGGCAGAACTCGATTTGACCAGCTATAACCATTGCGAGTCTATTAAATATTAAATTACTCCTGCAATTAAGTCAATATAATTTCAAAGGTACCTTTCAATCAAGGCTCATTTCTTTCTTTGCCATTGATCTCAAGTATCCGGTGCATGCACTTTAATTCTTTCTTACCAATGAAGGTTCATTTGAAAAGCATTTGAAGTTTTAGACACTGCTCTGCATATCTTAGTTTTTGCCACTAAAGGTTGAAGTATAGTCACGTTTTTACACATACACAAGGGTCTGCGTACAGTGCAAGTGACACAATTTTTACACAAACGAGTCAAATAAACTATACTTTGCAAGGCTGTGCATTCGACCGTGTGCAACCGTTTGTGGACACAAAAAAACTGACTAAACTCCTAGCTTAAAGGTGCAGTGTGTAAATTTAGGGGCATCTAGTGGTGAGGTTGCGAATTGCAACCAACGGTGTAGTCCACTGCTCACCCCTTGCTTTTGACACACATAGAGAAGCTACGGTAGCTGCCACCAGACAAACATGTCATCGTCAGAGACAACTTAGTAAAAATTGTCCGTTAAGGGCTTCTGTAGAAAAATGGTGGCACAAAATGGCGCCTTCCATGTAAGGGGACCCTCTTTGTGTGTAGATAAAAAGGTCTCGTTCTAAAGTAATAAACACATAACGGTTCATTATGAAAGGTCTTTGTACACCCCTGATAATATAGTTTTGTATATTATTTTGCATTTCTGTCAAGAGATCCTTCTAAAAATTACAAACTGCACCTTTAAAATGCAAATGTACACAAAAACATCAATATTTACAGCCATCAGCTAGTGTAATTTAAAGTTTTGTTTTTGTTACAAAAAAAATATAAAATGTATATAAAATACACCAAAACACAAAAAAATATACCTGGACACCTAAACATCCCATCATAGTGCATTCAAAAATAAGAGAGTTGTAAATATTTATTTTTCTTTTTAATACAACATTAAATCTAAAAAACAGTTTGAGAGTAGATTACCTATAACATGGCATCCTTAATGCAATATAAACACAGCATTGTTTTAGATTTTATGGTTCATTTATGGTTTATTTCAAAGATTTGTTTGTTTTGGTGTTTTCTGTTAGCTTACCAATATAGGACTGAATGCTTGGGGCAGAAAAATAACATCAAAACATTGTGTGCTTCTCATGTTTCCCCTTTCCTTTCTCAAGTTTCCTTTTTCTTCTCTGTCTATCTCTTTCTCTTTGTCCATTCCCAGTCCATCATCAAAACAGAAATCATCTGAAAATCATCACCGGCATCAGGCCTCCAAACATCCTCTTGGAAATACACGCAACAATTTGTCAGTAACAACAATTTACCAGATGGAATCTGTAACTTAACTGAAACCTCTTTCTCTCTCACGACTCTGGGAAAACTTAAAAACACGAGTTAATCTTTCTGTACACACAGCTGTATCTAGACCAATGACCCAGTATCTTATTCCACTTATGTTTGTGTCACTGCTGGTCATGGACAAAGAGCTTCCATACTTGGGATGAATAAAACATTCAGCGGCTGAGTGGACTATATTCACCCAACACATTAAAGACAGCTGGATCAGTGCTTTTCCCACACAGACATCACACTGTCATCAACACGCAAACTGGAGGCAGAATTGCTTTATTTGTCAATACAAACACCATTCTGACAATTACAGAAGTGCAATTCACTGAACTGAAGCTAATCAAACCTAGCAGCGATCTGCCGCGCGTTACGCGTGTGATAAAACACACTGTTGGCATCAGGCAGCGCAACGTGCACTCTTCACAGCGCACCCGGGGGCCGTGTGCCCCCGCACAGGCATCAGATGGTGACTTTTGGAAAGAGTCTGTCCGCACACAGCTGTCTGCAGTGCAACAGTAATGAATCGCTGGGAGCAAAGCTTTTCACTCACTGACATTATACAAACACAGTCAGAAGAAAATAATTGCGGCTCACACACTGAACTTATGAAACTGATAGCAGCATGCAAGTAATAATCTTTGTTTTTTTTAAAGCCATAACACTGCTGATATTAGCTTAGAGAAACGTTGACGGCTTTCTTAATAAACACACACAGCGCTTCCAGTACTTGCACTTATTTGTTTACCAAGAGCAAGAATGGGTTTAGAAATAAAAAGAGAAGGAAAAGAGAGGAAAATGTCTGGAGGAAACAGAAAGGTACACTTTCAAAAAATTGGTCAAAAATGGTCCCCTTTCAAAAAGTACATCTTTTGTACCTAAAGAGTTCATATTAGTACCTCAAAGGCACATTTTGCTACTAAATGTATGTTTATCTGTACCAAGATGGTACGTATCAGGACCTTTTTAAAGGGTACTGCCCCAGCTAGGGACCATTTTTGAACATTCGCTCTATAGTTCCCTTAACTCTTTCGCCGCCATTGACGAGATAACTTGTCAATTAAGAGAAAACCCTTCCCTGCCAATCACGAGAATTTCCAGCTTTCTGCAATACCGCTATTATCCACCAGGGGACGCACTTAAAGATCTGATCTCTATCAAAAGTCCTTCACAAAAAAAAGAGTTAATAAGGATTTCTGTTTTGGTCAATCGATCCTATAAACAGTACAAAAGTTATTTCACATTACAGAAGAACATATAGATAGTTAATCAGTACATTTTCATTTTTGTATTCGTTTCTTATCTTAAATCTGTGTTTTAGCACCTGATTTACTACATATTATCAGGTGATGGATGTGGAAAAGAGACGAAAGGAAACACCGTTTCATTTCGGTGCCTCTGAGAAGTAATATTGACCAATTTTTATGTATTTTACAAGTTGGCTGATTCGTATTATAAAACAGCTCGTTCTGGTTCTTCATTCTGATTGGTTGAAACGCGTTCTAAGCCGTGATAAAATACCCCGGTAAACCCACGGTTCAGACCGCATCACAAGTATCACTGCGCCACTGTTGCTGCGTACTGATTTATGAAAATATTTTTCTACCTTTGCACAATTATGGCGATATCCAGATAAATGTCAATAAATAAAACATTTCGTCAATAAAGAGAAAACGTTCTCGTTCTCTGGGGTATTTTTTGTCTTATTGATATTTCCGCTATTATCCACTAGATGGCAGTCTTACCCAACTTAAACACGGAGGCATTCATTCGACACAACAGCGTTGTGGTGGATTTAGCGTGATGTGTAAGTTTTGATCAGGCTCTGAATCTGATCTCTTACAAAGTTCTTCACAAAAATGGAATTATCTCCGCTTTTAGCTGAAAATTTGAGAGGTCATAACTGATAAGAGAACAAATGAAGGTAGGATGAAACGTTTTTTGATGTTGTTGGAAAGCGGATGGATGGTTCTTTCATTTGATATTTTATGTTTATTTAAAGAAGATAATTTTTCTGTAAGGCATTAAACTAAAACTGGGTGGCAACTTAAAAAAAAAAACGCTGACGGGGGAAGAGTTAAGCATGCTTCCAAGCATATTTGATCATCACTTCAACAGTTGCACGATATAAATGTTCATGTATATTTTAGATGAATGTTGATTTATAAAATAAACACCACAGTCTTTAATCATATTTTCATTGTGTCTTTGCTGCGTCTGTGTTGTTTGTGAACTGTGCTCTGTTGCAGACACACTTGATTCTGAGGAACTACTTTGTTTGGCGGAAGAGTAATATTTGTACTAATTATAATTAAAAACTTATTTGTGTTTTATTTTGTGAAACCCTGCTATGCATATGATGTAACCGTTTTATAAACGCCATAAACCCCACAAAGCAGTGGGTTACCAGTGCATTTTATAACAGCTAAGGGGGTTATAAGGGGGTCCGCTTCGCGTCGTGCCTAACAACGCCCCTTAGCTGTTATAAAATGCCCTGGTAACCCACTGCTTCTTGGGGTTTATTGCTTTATCAATTCATACGAAGTTAATTGTGCAAAATCATATGATTCTCATGAAAACAACAACAACAATGAAACCGAACCCCTAACCCCGCACCTACCCCCAATGTCACAGGGGTCAAGGCAAATCATACCAAAACTTACAAATGTGGTCGTTTAAATTGCAGCAACTGACTTGCAACTGATTTGTTCCAACTCTTAGCGCAATAGTTCTTTAAGCGCTTATATATTTGAAAAAAAAACTAGAAAATGTACGTGTATATTTACAGCTGGTCTATTCGCACTGGATTAGTATTACCTAAGGTAATTTCTCTGGACCTTTATATAGAAGGTAAAAGTCGCCATAATCATTAATAACAATTTAATCAGATGCAATCGGATGGGACTACAATAACTGATTTACCCCATCTCCCTATTTAAAACTAATCCCGTCCGAATAGTACTAAAGACTACTATAAACAAAAAAGTAAGGTGGTAAATCTGATTCACAGGTGCATGTGCTTGAAAGCTTAAAATTGCAGAGGTTGACAATGGAGAAACTTCTTATGGTGCTTTTCCATTGCATAGTACCCCACGGTTTGGTTTGGGTCAGGTCGGGTCAGCTTAACTCACTTTGGATTGGTAAGCTTTTCCATGGAGTTTAGTAACACTTCGGAATGGGAGGGATTATAGGCGTGTCATTATATTTGCGCTGCCTACTGCTGTGACATCATACGTGAGAGCGTTGTTTTACATTCCCATACATTCATTTATTTCTCAGACCGCCACAAAATTACAATTGACCACCATAAATAGATGTTTGCACATCGTGTTTATCACTACAACACATGACAGTTTCTGTACAAACACCTGTGGCATCGGTCGGTGCGCTCCACTGAGCCTCATTTAAGTTGCATTTAAGCATATATGTGAATGTGTGCATCGCGAATGTGCCGACACAAACTACAAGTCTGGAAAAACTGTTATGGTGTTCCTGATTTTCAACCTGTGGATGTTTTTCATCGCTAAAGGGGAGTTTGGGAACTTATAGCAGAGCACAGATGACAACATTTTTGCTCCAGACAGCGCAAGCTAGCACTAAGGTAAAGCTAATCTTTTACATTATACAGTAGCAATTATGCTGGAAGTGATGATTCTCTCAGACCAATCAGTGATCTACAGTGTTTTCGCATCACGTTTTGGTATCAGCTTGAGTCGCTTGGAACCCCGACCGATGTGGTACTAAAAAAAGTATCGGGTATGTACTGCACCCAGTGGAAAAGCTCACAAAAGTAAGCTGACCCAAACCAAACCGTGGGGTACTATGCAATGGAAAAGCGCCATTTGAGATCTTTGCGACTCATCACCATCACTGTTATGCATAAAAGCAACTAAATGCAGCACACGTGACACGCACAATTTTGGCTCGCCGACATGCAAAAAACATAAAAGTGCCTCTTCTATCCGGAGTTATATTGAAGAAGCCTTTACGCATAAATCATTTATTCACAAGTCAAAAAGCATTTCTTTCAATGACATAAAATACATAAAAAGCTGTCACTAAAGAAAAGGCAGGCAGGCTTACAGTTTGTCTCTTCAACCATTCTGTTTGAGATGAGGGGTCACAGTTCTGCTCGTGGGGAAAACGATTTCGGCTGCTGTGAGTAATGGCGATGGAGGCCGGAGGATGGCCAACCATCAATCAGTCGACAGCACGGCAACAGACAGACTCTCTCACCGAGACCTTTTGAGTAAAAGAGCTGTGATCTCGACGCATTTACCAACACACTGGCCCTCGTCCCAGAATATCAGCTTGGCAAGCTGATTTTAGCTACATCTAAATCTAAGTCTTGAAATATCCGCAGCGCATCACATGCTGAGGAACACTGCAGTTTGCTCGACTGATAGCAGGTACAGCACCGTCTGCAGGGAGCCTTTTATGGACATCATAAATCTGCTACTAATTACAAGCGAAGACAGGGTACAGGTGTGGAGGACAGTGGGAATCATGAATAAAAATTTATGGAAGCATTAATTGCTCATATAGATGTTAGCGTAGTTTTGACGTGTTGATATTAATGTGTTTTTCTTTACATTACACATTTGTTTTTTTTAACTGTATCCATATTAACAGGTTATAACCTTGTAATAACCTTGTATAAAAGAAGCAGTTGTGAAGGTAAAGTGCATGCAGCAAAGACATGATGAACTTCCTGACCTTCCCATTACTGACTATGCTTGTGTTTTTCCTCTTCCCGCTGGCTCTCTAGATATGCAGCATGTGTCAATTTCTCATTCATGTTCATTCAAAGAAAGAAGACAGTGAAATCTATTATTACCATCATATTTTCTCAGGCTAAAGACATCTGTGCATGATTTTTTTTTGAGGGGGGAACCCCCTTCCAAAAATCCTGAAAATTTGTGAAATGTTTTTCAAACACGACACAGGACGGTCTTGTCCCATAGTTGCATGCTTTGGGAGAATGCCATTTATCAACCAGTTGGTGACATTTATTAGGGAAAAGTCAACCGGACTGTGACGAGCCTTGAATGGACAAACACAATGCCACAAGGGGCACCATTGAAAAAGGCAACATGGCAAACATACCACATGTGAACTGTGACTGAACAGGACGCTGACTTCATTTGACCATTCAACATTCCAATGAACTTGACTGTGTTTTACTGAACGACAATCAATCAAATGAAGAGACAGAAGTGAATAGAAGCTGAAAACTAGCATGAATAAGAACGAATAAGAGGGAATTCACCAAGTCTGTAATGTAATTCATTCTTATAAAGCCAGACATGAAAATAAATCACATAGCAAGAATGCCCGACCCTTCAACTAATACGCCTGACGCAATGAGACCACACACATCCGAAGAGATACAGTATTACAGATAACTAGCAAAATACTCAATCTTGTCCTCTTCACATTAAGAATCAATTGGTTTTCACAAAACACACACTTGTTAATTGCTTAAGAATGGATTTAAGAGGAGATGAATGCAGTGTGTTGAGAATTAAGTACAAGCTAAATATTAAAGTCTTACTTTACTTTAATCCATCACAGGCTGATTACCCATAATCCAGTGGGTATCTTTTACAGAGCCTCACAGATCTCTCCGCCATCAATCATATAGATCGACCAGGTTCTCTCAAGGATCTGAGATTATGAGAGAATTAGTGTACAGATCTGTCAATAGTGAACAATAGTGAGCAATCCTGCTGTGTTAGTTAAGTATCTACTAGTAGATAGTTAAGTAGTGCCTCAGATAATCATTCATTTCATCATGTGTGATATTGCTACCGTATGTTTAGGCAAAGCAGAGTAAGAAATAAGGTATGAGAGGCTGTTCAACAGTTTATCTTGGAATGCAGCTGTTACTTATTCATGATGCAGCAATAGCCTCAAATACTTTATTGCTTTTATAAAATGGTTACCACACGATACAAATATGTAATGTATTAACGCAACTTTCATAAAGCCTTTCTTTTTTGTAAACAGCAACATAACCACAGGGCTGTTAAATGCTTTATTCTGATTGGCTGAGAAATGTTCCATGTGTGTTGATTCTTTTTCTGTAAACCACACACCTAACTTGTCAAATGTTATTAAAAATAGACACCAGAGCAATGTTAGTGATAGGTATGCAGCGAATCCAGGATTCTGGTTAGGCCGAATACTGGGCTTTTTGACGGGGTTCGGGTTCGGCCGAATCCTAGATTTTTTTTCCACCGAACCGAACCCTTGGCTTGCGCTATGCTGGTCGACGTCACGCGGGCGTTGATTACACACATCGGGTGCTGACGTGGAGATGAGCTTTTTCTTTCGGTGAGCCTTAGGGGCTGGACACACTAAAACTTTTAAACACAGCTGAAAACGCCTTGAGGACGCCAAATGCCAGCTGTTTTTCAGCCGAGCGCTTGGTAGCTGTGATGCTTCAGCTGTGAGCCGGTTGGTTGCTGTGGTAATATCCCGCCCCTCCTCCACTGTAATTGGATGGCCGTGTGAAAACTGACATTGACGAGCGGAGCTTCTCACTCAAAGTTAAATATAGTTTTCAGCGCGGAGCTGCTTGCTTATTGGAAAACGAGCGTGTCGCAACGCATCACTTTCATTATGCATAGGCTTATGGTAATTGTCAAAATAGTTTATCCAACTTGTCATCCTGGCATAATGTACAGTTAAAATTAAATAAAATGAAAAATACACTGCTGTGGACGTTGTTTACTTCATTAATGTGTTTTAATGTGTTAATGGAATAAGGATGCGAGTAGGATTTGGTATTCGGTTTCGGATTCGGCCGAATCTTAAACGGTGGATTCGGGATTCGGCCGAACCTAAAAAAATCTGGATTCGGTGCATCCCTAGTTAGTGATAACCGTGGTATAAGCCGAATAATTGACTCCGGTCCTTTGAAGTTTTCGAAAATAATGCACACTCCGCTGCGCGACGTCCTGCATTACCACCTTGGGTGCGCATTATTTTCTTATAATACAATGGCCCGTCATCAATTATTCCTTACATCGTCCCTGTCTGATGAAAACCACGTATGTCCATTTTGCCGATTTTTAGATTTTTCGACGGATTGAATGTCCAGGTTAATTTCCGTATACAGTATGCTTCACATATCTAAATGGCCAGAGAGAAGTTGTGAAATCATGTCATCTGATTTTCACGTATATCCATTTGGTGTCACAGCTGTCAATCACGCCGCCTATCTATCTATCTATCTATCTATCTATCTATCTATCTATCTATCCATCCATCTATCCATCCATCCATCCATCCATCCATCCATCCATCTTATTGTGCTATTTTAAAGAGCACCTATTGTGATTTGGTGTGTAAGTGTGTATTAGTACATGTTAATGATATGCAAAAGGTACAAACCCCAAGTAAACGATGACGCGAGTTATCGTCTCCAACGTAAATCTCTTTATTGGACTACAACAAACACACGGATTGTAGGCAACAGTTTACTTCCTGGGATTGGTAATGTAGACAAGACCGACATTATCATAATTCCTCACGCTTCGGACTCACAGCCTGTAAGTTGACTCCTTTTAGCAACCGAATCTTTCAAACATGGTAAGGAGCATCACATTTCTGGCAGATTAGCTGGCCAATCAGGGACACAGAGCTTTTCAAATCCGTGCATTTCAAGAAGAGAGTCAAATCTGGAGTTACAAAAATGCATCAGGGTTTCCCGCAGCACATTTCAGTTCAGGCGGCCCGCCTGAGCTTGGAAATGCTATAGCCTTAACTAGGTCGTCCAAAAAAAAAACCACAAGGCCGTGAAGTCCATCTCGGAGAATATGCAGTTTCTCATTTCGGCCGTGTGGCGCGCGTCCCCGCTCGCGGTGTGAAGTACGTACGCGCGCCACACGGCCGAAATGAGAAAGACGTGGTCCGGTGTGTCACTGTCTGGAGGATAACTAGCCAGTTGATAAAACATCTAGGAGAATAGCGCAGACGTGCTTCACACCGCGAGCGTTCACGCGCGCCGAACGGCTGAAATGAGATAAAGACGTGGTCCGTCTGGAGAATAGCCAGTTGATAAAACACGTGTCCGTGAGAACTGTAAGTGGACTTATGTTTTGGGTTTATTAAAGCCTGTTATTGTATTAGTCTATAGTTCTTGCAAATTTAAAAGTAAGTTAGCTGGTGATTTTGTTGTTTGAGGAACCTGCTAGCCTGGTGTCACGTGCCTGTTGAATAGATTTAATTGTTGAGCGCTCTTGCATACTTTATTTATGTGCATTATTTATGCTAAAGTAGTTACACTCCTTTAAGATAATGTAATAATAGTGGGAAATAATCAGTTTTTACAATTTTTACAACATCTGCTTTAGTTTGTGTTTATTAACCCTTTAGTTTCACTTCATCACGCAGCTATTCCCATTAGAGGTATCTGTTAAAAACATTTAATTAATTAATAATCTAATATGTGTTCACTTTCTGTCATAGTTTCTTCAAAATTAAGTTTTATTTGAGTGTTTTAAATAAAAATATTTTAATTGTCATCATGACGCATACGCCCCGCCCCTTTGATTGCCACGCCCTCTCCCCCTGCTCACTCGTCCAACCCTACCACCTTAACTAACAAATTTTCTGCGGGAAACCCTGTGCATGGTTCTGTATGTGGAAAATAATGTGTTTTAACCATAAACCACGCAAACACATTGTATTATACCAAATACACAAAATAACGTTGTTTTTTAGCAATGAAATAGGTGCTCTTTAATGTTACTTCTCTATATGTCCACATCAGCGACACATTCACATTTATATTTGTTTTCAAACATAAATCATTTACCCCAATGAAATGGTTTTATCACATTAGCAGCTTCAGAGGGTAAAGCATCTTCTTGACATTATCTTATTTGTGTACTTGTTTAGAGTCAACAGCGAATGGATACGTTTTATCTCTGAAATTAACACTTTTCTATTGAATTACCATTAAACTGAACTGTGTGGTACTTAAGGAAAAAATCAACACATTACGCTCAAACTAAAGGGTCAGATGCAGACAAACGTTGTTTATGGTTTAAAAGAAGATGCATCTTAACAGTTAAGAATGTGAATGCCATTACGCCCGAGACTCCTGAAAGCAGACTGCATAAAGATCAGTGCTTTACTGATGCCATGGCTCTGCTCAACAAAATCATTTGCAGTTTGCCAGGTTTGAGTCAAACAAATAAATTAACAACTGATGTCAGAAAGAAAGAAAGAAAGAAAGAAAGAAAGAAAGAAAGAAAGAAAGAAAGAAAGAAAGAAAGAAAGAAAGAAAGAAAGAAAGAAAGAAAGAAAGAAAGAAAGAAAGAAAGAAAGAAAGAAAGAAAGAAAGAAAGAAAGAGGTTATAGATGTAAAACTATTAAACTGTATGAAATTTGACATATGGGATAAAACCATTAATGCTGCTTCTTCCATTCGCCTATATGAACATCTTCATTGTTTTCTTTAACCTCAAAATACTTTCCAGCAAAAGCCATAACTATTACCTTGGTAAAAGGAGTAATTATTTATGTAGACTGATATTGTCTTAAGAAATCTAGATTGCACATATGCAACTATTACTTCAATGTGGGCCTTGATCTAGATTAAGGGAAATTACAGTGACCACTAGAAAGGAACCCATCTGATGAGAGAGTACTGTAATTGAGAAGGATATGATGACCACAAAAGGTTTAGGAGAGGGCAATGTAAACATGGTAAGTATAGAGAAATCTCTGAAGCTAAGCCTAATGTTCTCATGGCTAATTGAATCAAGTATTTTTTTGGCCTCACCACTCCATTAAACTGTGCACAAGGACCTGACTGACTCCCAAGAGTAATTCATCTCAATGCAGCTCCCTTACCCCAAAACAACTTTTTCAACTTAAGCTCTTTTCTTTGGCTTTTAAAGAAGTTCTTTTTTAACCACTTAATAAAATTACTTCTACAGATTAGTTGATATATTTATACAATATATAATCTTCATATGCTGTGCAAATTTTCAAGGTCTTGAAGCTTTGGGTTCCATGTTCACATTACGCTTTACTCGGTTTTCCATCGAATCATGGGCTGTAGAACATAAGGAAAGAAAAACTGTGATAGATATTTGTTTTATCTGGCCAAAGAATATGGGCAGTGTTTGGCAGGCACTACTTTGTTTTGTGGGACCACCCTGTTTCGAGTGTGTTCCAGCTTTCTAGAGCTGGCCAGCTTTTTAGAATACAGAAAATAAAAAAATACCAGATGCCATATTACTCAAGTCTGATCTTTACCCAAATAGTGTGTTACAGATGAATGTAATGTGCATTTCTCAGAAATGAAGTGTGCTATGCTGCTTTCATTTGTTTTAATTATTAAACAATACTAAAATAGAAACATTATTTTCTTAAAGATGTCTTTATTCATAAATATGTCCTCGTTGGTGTCAAATGACCTCTGCCAGTGATCTGACTTTTCTTTGTAAGCTTAGAATTTCTTCTCTTTGCTTACATTGAACGGGTAAGTGCAAGGAGGCTTCCATGTCGTTCCGCCGTATTGATAAACTATAATAGCAGAGAGGGACAAAAAGCACTAGCCTACAACTGCATTTCCACAACACGTTTTCATTAAGAACACGTGAACTAGCTGAAACGGATAAGGAGATCAGTGATTACATCACGGCTACCGTAGTTGCAACACGCATTTGGAAAAGCGAGGCGCTAGAGAGCACTATTCGTTTGAATGCAAAATACTGTACAATTTCACCACTAAATGGGGGTAAATCCTACTTATTGTACCTTTAAAGACTGAAATGGCAAACAATTCCGGTATAATTTCTATATTTGCAACAAAATCCAAACAAAGTAACTGCATAGCAAAACCACACCACCATGATATCTTTATTGGGATTATATAAAAATATGTGAATTATAAGTTCATAAACAACTTTTCACTCTTATATTGATTGACAGCACAGGAGAAAGTGTAAAAAATTAAAGAAGTATTGAGTTATTGAGATCTGAGTATAGAGAAAAAGAGAGACAGCAGCCACAATGCAGGAAGATGTCAGTTCATAGCCTCATAATTCATAATTCATCTATATCTACCCTGTGTTTTGATGCATCAGACACAAACATCATCAATCCTACATCAGGGAACAGAGATGTTGCTGAGGTACGTGGAAAGAAAAGAAAAACTATGAGGCTTCTTAACTTTTAGAAAAACGAACACGGCTTTATTTAGTTGACTCTGCATGATCATGAACCTTTACAACTTTCATAAGACTCTGCAGAGGAACTGATCACATTGCACAGCACTCCTTAATGTGAAGTATTAGGAGTAGGTCAGGGTGTTGCTTTACTAACTTACCGAGGTGATGGCTTTTGGATTCCTCGGAAACGGTGCCAACCGCAAAAATACTCACTTAATACAAAAACAATTTAAAGATCATCACTAAAAGATAAAAGAGCTGGAGGATCATAAGACTATATTGCATCTGCAGTGAAGTACTGTCGACAACGAGACATTCATATACAAAAGGAATGCACGTCAGCGATAGCAGCCAACGTGCATAAATGAACAGATTTATTTAGTCTCATCACTCCCCTACATGTTTAAACCTCAGCTGTGAACTTCACCTGTTTTTCCGTTTCTTACTGCCAACGTGTTAATATATAGTTACGGCAAAATCTCCTAACGTGCCACGTTTACAAGATCTAGATAATACAAATATACTTTGACATCATCTGTTAATACAGAAGCGCATGGAACAGGAATGTTTTACTTATAACACCCCGTTACATGACATGACAATGAACTAAACCTGTGTCTGACTTTACAGACCACCCAAACAACAAAGTGTGTCCCTGAGTTGAACTTTATTCATCAGGCCTTTTGAAGGACATGTCGTCAAATAGTTGCATGACTTGGGTGCAAAACAATATTTCAGCGTATAGCTGACATTCATTGGAAGTGCGACCAAGACTTTCTTAAAACAGCAACAGAGATGTCTCGTCAGGGCTAAAAAAGCAAAGACCTGATTCTGACAGGAATGATTAAGAAAAATGAAAAGCAGAAAATAACACCTTTTTAACTACTTGCAGGCTTCCCACACCTTAGGTAACTTCAAATTCAAGGACCTTACAATGACTTTCCAGGTCCAATACCCTCAAATTCAAGGACTAAATGTGGGGACACATTTCAAGTGACAGCAAGGTTACCTTTAAAATACATTGTTACAGTTCCCTTTCGAGGGAACTCGCGCTGCGTCACTGCGGTGTCACTTTGGGGACGCCTCCAAGGGTAAGTGCGTCTGACTGTGTATCAAATTCAACCAATGGTGAGGCTTAACGACAAAGACAGGGTGACTCGGGAGCCAGGAAGTATATCGCTATCTGAAATATTGCCAAAGACGGCGTTACAGAGACGCAGGAAGTATGGCAAGGGAGACGCATCGTTTCGTTCCCTTCTCAGGGAACAACAGTTACATACGTAACCAAAGACGTTTTCATGTGTCAAACACAACTATGCAAAAAAGAATATTGGTATGAATCAACATTCACATACAGAAGATATAAGCATTTAAAGTGAACAGTTTAGCACGCGAGCTTAAAAAGTCTACAATTTTTTTTTCCAGAAAACTTCTTGCATAAAATAGATTCAAGCACTTTCAATGATCTGTATCTATGTATGTATATTTACAAAAACTTCCCAGGGCCTTGAATTTTGTTTCTCACAGATTCACAAACTTTCAAGGATTTCAAGAACCTATGGGAACCCTGTACTTGACTTATAAATTACATTAAAAAATAACACCATGTGCCGATCTGAGCAGTGGAGGTTTAATTCGGATTTTAAAATGATGATCAATGTTCCCCCCAGGATGCATTCGTAAAACAGCATTTTAACCGTGGTGCTGATGTGATCTGTGAGATATCTCGTGAGCAAATATGCAGCATTATTTAAATTGCGAGAGGACCACCTGCATCCTCTTAGACTCGCATGCAGTGATGGTGAAATTGATTCAGGTAAGCTGTGCTGAAGCTCCTGACCGTTCTGTGATCGTGATATAAAACAGACCAAAACATTTCCCACAACTCTTTTCCACACTAATGCGCTACAAACACCCGTAAGAACGAGCAGGGGCTTGTAAATACAGTGTTGTGAAAGAAACACATTACTGCTAACAGAGGTCCTAGCGGAGGGCAGAAGAGTAAAAGAGTGAGAGTGACGGAAATATAGAAACTCCAGCTGAGTGAGTAAATGAATGAGTTAGTGGACGGTTGAGTGAAAAACAGACAGGGGTGAGAGCACAGCTTTCCAAAGGGTTTTACATAATGCCTGTCATTTGAAAAGCACAAGAATATGCAGTGAACTTTAAGTGATGCGCACTAACAATGCGTCTCACTTGAACAGACTCACTGCAGGGTTGTATCTGTAGGGGCATCATGCTGTAAGGCACATGGAACAAGCCAAGTAAAAAGTCAGGCACAACCATCTTGCTTAAATTACATCTGTAAACACTCTGCAAAGTGGACTAATGGGATATAAAGTGTATGGGCTTACACAGAAAATCCATAAATGGTTTGTATTTTAATGTTCACTGCTAAATTCAATTGCTTTAATGAAGAGTAACCAGAGTTTATTTGACGGAGTTGTTTTTTCATTATGCTATTTGGAAATTGTTCTTAAAGCTCATGTAACACACACTGTTTCTGCATTTCTGATGTTAATCTGGAGTAGTATTACATCCTTTATATCTCCGAAGAGTCTTTAGTTTAATCAGATTTAAAAAGAAAGATTAGCTTTACCGAATCTTTCCGATAACGTACGAAAAAATAAAGGAGGAGTTACTACCGCGGGAGGAGCGAGTATGAGTCATGCAACACTATACAACACTTATAACTTATGATCCACTACATGTTCGTGTCATTTATATAATATGCACGCGCCTATTTCCAACATAAGACAGAAGTCTTACTTACCGCATACAACTCATGACCCGGTTGGGACTTTTCAATGAAATCCAGCGCATCAAACACACACGCAAAACTCCGCTGCTACCCCGGATAATAAACTATATTCATTGTTTTCATAAGGCTGGCTTTCTTCACCTTACATCCAAAAACACACTTCTTCATTCGTGCCATTGTTGAGTTTTGAAATTAAACAAAGCTATGTCGCGTGATATGATGTTCGCAAGTTCTAGCGTCTCCCGCTGATTGACGGGTGGGGGGGGGTTTCCGGGGGAAGTGTCCATATAAAGAAGTGATACGTATAGAAACCCCTGAAACGTCAGCTGGACCTGTAATCGAAAAAACTTTCCGAAACTTGTACGAACCCTGGCAAAGTGCATTCGGCACAGAAACACTCTGTAACATGCCCAACTGTTTTTTTGACACTTTGCCTACGTTTAGCATGAGGAAACAACTCTCAAACAGTGTTAATAAGTCAGAATGCATGAAATACCATTGAACCGCCCCTTTAATTTCTGGATTTACAAAGAGTTTTGTATCATTCTTCTAGTAACAGATCAAGAGAAAAAGTAAAAAAAATGCTCTGCAGGCTACAAAACTAAGGAGGCTCAATACTGCGTTAACTTTTTACACATAATGATGACTGATTATGGGTCAGTCAGGTGAAACATTCCCATGGCAATTCCCATCAACACAACCATAATCTGTTACATGACACCAGGGGGAGAAGACATTATTACAAACCTTTAACAGAAGACAAGCAGGCTTAGGGGAGCATCATAATGGAAAGGCTACAAAGCACTGACACTCAGAAATATATACGGTATGTCTTTGTGCATTAACCTAATGATGACTGGCCACCTACTGTAGTGTAAAGTGCACTTATTGTTAGCTATGAAAGACCGAACGTAATACCCAACTCAATGGCAATGTGGAGTTCTTTTACACACACAGACATACAAAATGTAACCTATATAGAAATCATCTATAAATCAAATGGAAGAAAAATAAAAACGCATAAGAAAATGCAAATGCATAAATCTAAGTAAGTAGTATACTGGAAGTAATTCTAAAATGTAACAAATCGTATTAATTTTCCCTCTGAACTGTCTAGCAGTGAGGTACAATGTAATACTACACTGTGTTCCAACAGACAAAACAATAGATTTTTCTTTTATGACTAACAGATGTAGACTTAACAAATAAACTATACAAGACCATGTGTTACAGTGATTTTACTGTTTTAGGTAAGGAGAGTCCCTCTTAACCAAAATCAGTGATTTTTTAAAAAAAAATGTTGATAACATTATGAAAAACACCAACCCTTTGTATAAATTTAATAAGAGGAATTAGAATAAACAATGCAGGCGAGGCTATTTATACAGTAGTGGCAAGGTAATGTAATAACTTGGAAATATTAATATAGAATGTGTGGGCACAGGTGTTTATTTATCAGGTTGGCAAATAGGCTTTGAATGCAGTCTAGTCAGAATGCAGTCGATCTACCCATTTCATAAATTACTATATGAATGTGATATTTTGAGTTAATAGAGTCTTAGCTACTTATTATGACAGAGGATATAAGATGTTTAGTGTGAGTGTGTGACTGAAGAAGACCAGAGAGTGTGTAAACAAGCATTCATGAATCAATAAAAAGGTCATATTCAAAGCAGTTAATAGAAAAATTCATTTCATTGATGCCCATTCCATAACTTTAACAAGTGGAAACACGCATGCAGGGCCACTCAGTAGTCAGTGCAATCATTTATAAACCAACAGTCAATAAATTTAAGTTAAAGCTACAACTGATGTTCGAAAACAAAACATGTGAAAGTTTATGTAGGGAGAACTCTATTGTGAATGAATGCAAAACTATTTGAGAAATTAAATTCCTTGTCCCCTCCTGTTGAAAATAAATTACTGCTGACAGCTGATTTAAATTAAAATGTTTGTTGAACTGACATTTAAGGTTGAACATTTGTCCTGGTGTGAATATGTCTTTAGGGAATGTGGTAAATATGATATGGTCTTGTAAATATGATCGCTGTTACAGTATTAATGATTTAAAGAGAAGGTCCATATTCTTTATTGAATTCCCTCCATCTGGTTCTCCAGCTACACAAGCCCTTTTAAACATTTGCTAGATTACTTTACTAAGATCCTATTTCATGCTTGGGCCACATCTTCAATAGACATTATGCTTTGATTTAACAGGTTTGCTTTTTATTACAATTGTTTAAAAAGGTTCACTGATTTTATAGCAACTCTCATTTTAAAAGCTACACCAAGAATGTACCATGACAATTACCTCATAGCTGCATTCTGGCACGACATTGTAAATATATCTAGAAATGAAGAGTTTGGTTCCAAAACGCAATAAATCCATTTTGACAAATTTCGGTAAAAACGTGTTTTCTATACCAAGAAAGTGACAAGATGAAAACCACTATTTTCTGTTACAAACTTTCACATAGCATCTTTAGGTTATAAAAAACATAAAAAATTCAAATCCATAACTTGATTTTCAAAGATTTATTATAAAAACGAATTATTTTTTTCCACAAAATGCAATAAATCCATGTTTTTTTTTTTCAAACTGCTATAAATCTATTCAATCAATGTATAAATGTGTATTCATCTTTGCCATTTTATATTCATTTAGTTGAAGAGTTGTATACACATTAATGGCATTAATCAAAACATTTTGTCATATTAAGAACACTTTCATTGCTGCGGTTATACTTGATGTCGTCACTTAACATTTTTCACAGCCATCAGCTGTAAAATGTTTTGGTCTGCTCGATTTTCGTTGGCTTTGAGTAAAATTATGGAAAGTTTTTCATAAGATCCCCTGGGGTCAATGTGTTAGCATGACATAAACTTGCTGTCGGGAGAACAAGCACCCGTCTGCCGTGTGCCTCTCGCGTAAATTATTCGATGATGATGGCTTACATTTCGTTCCCGTTATAGAAAACCATCACAGGATTATCAATGCTATTAAAGTATTGTTTTGTTTTTGTTTGTTTGTTGATCACGAAGTACAAAGTAGATGAGGAAAACTAAGATTCTGTGTACTCAACGCGCCGCCATTGTGTGTTTACATTGCGTGGAATGGGGCGCTGTAATTTGTGGAGCGGATTTATTGCATTCTGTATAAAAGGGGGAGTGGCGTTTGCCGCGTTTTAGGAAAAAAGGAAGAAAAGATGACAGAATAACATGGCGGATATTGGATTTTGCGTAAAATTAAGAATTTACTTTTAAATACTGACCTGATATAATACTGATTTTGGCAGTAACTAATTTTTTTCGAAAATGGCGTTTATTGCGTTTTGGAACTAAACTCTTCATATATATTCAAATTATGTAAAGCAAGTAAAAATCAAGACTAACTCTTGCTTATATTTTACTGACGCCAACCCAATTGTTATATAACAGGACAGTTCCCAATGTAGTTCAATTTCTCTTTAGCAGAGGTCGATAGCAGCTGTAGGTGAGTTTCTTGACACAGTTTACAACAATAAAGCTTCCTATTATGTGAACCAGCAAGAAGAAACACGGTTTGTGTGTGTTTCTAGTTTAGCAAGATGGGGACAATTGTCCCAACAAAAGTAATGCTTAGATGAGGAGATCCTAACTATTGCAATATGAAGACTTGGTGATGGTTCATTTTGAACTTCTGTCATTATTTGATTTTGATGACTTTTAAATATCTATGATTTGTATATTCTTCTGCCACTTTCGCCATTACAAGTTGTTTCTCTCGTAAATCTCTCTCAAACCTTATGTACACAATAGCGCATTCATTAAATGTTGTGACTGAAACTACAAGAATAACTCAAATATACATTTAAGTCACAAAACATTCTGCTACGCATACACATATCAAAAGTAAAACAGTCAGCCGAACAGATGGAAGGTTTATATAACGTACATTGACGTAGAAGACTGACGTGATGCTGGTGAAGTAAACGAATTGGTTTATGAGAAATGTTGAGTGAGGACAAGTATGCCAGAGTGTGAAAAACTCGTCAAATAAGAAATGAATAGGTAGAATGACAGATCAATAATGAAATAATGGAGTTGATAAAGGAGATGCACTATATATCTAAAGAATAGATAGACAGAAAGATATAAATACAAGACGTCTTAGACTAAGAGAAAGTGACATACATAAAATACAGAGAGGGACCCACACAAAGCATACGCTTTAAAAAATGCTAGGATATTTTCAATCACAGCATTGGGTAAAAATGGGACCAGTTGGGTAGGTTATAATTTAGCATGTGCTGGGTTGTTTTAACCCATTGTTGGGTCCAATATAAACAGCCTAAATATAAACAGTTAGGTTTGTCCTTTTTGATCCAATGCTAGGTTTAAAATAACCCTGTATTCTTTTAAAGCATAGAGAAGAGAGAGTGGCCAATACAAGAGAATGACCAAGACAGATAAAAAGAAAGAAAGAGTGACTATGCTGAGAGCAGCTGCAGCTGTTTCTATTGATTCCTGTAGACGGGAGAGAAATCACAAACTGTTAGCTAAACCCAGATGCTGTATCATTAAGAAAGGCATGCAGGTGTAATCACAAAACACACTCAGAGACTCGGTAATCACAGGTATGTTTACTCTTTCTATAGAAAAAAATGTGAGAAGCCATCTTTTATTGCTTTCGGTAATGCAGGTAGAGGCTGGATTCACTACATGACTTTTAAATCTGCATGCGTGGTCAATTTTCATTGGCAGGTCGGCGTATGACTTTAGAGATCTAGTAGTGTATGATGCTCCACATATCAAATCTGCAGTCGGTTTGAAATATCAGACAGGTTTGATATTCCAACTAGACAGAATTATGGGATTCTAGTACTCTTCATCCACAATGCCATTTTCTGTCTACTACAAATGCAAACTACTTCAAATCGGGCACATATCACGAAGTGTAATTCAGTTCTATATCTTGCAAATATACAGGGTTTTTTGCGGCTGCCAAAAATATTTTTTGTCCTGCCAAAGCTTCATTTGATCATTTAATGTGATTCGTGAGTGATGATGTTTATGATTACTGACAGAGAACGAGAACTCTATAAGCACTGTTCGGAGACAGATAGAGGAAAGTAATGACACAGGAAAAACCTTGCACACACTTTATATGATCCATACATTTAAAAAGCTTCAATCTTTATCCTTCCTGATAAATGTAGTCAGATGAAATAATTAAGAATGCCAATGTACTTCTGGATAAGTTCCTGTTAAATAAATGAGCATTAAGCCAAACTATTATTTTCAAAGAACCACAACCCATGTGGGACATCTAACCATAAAAAAAAAGATTTAGGGCCCTATTTTAACGATCTAAGCGCATTGTCTAAAGCGCATAGCGCAACGTCTAAATGGGCGTGTCCGAATCCACTTTTGCTAATTTAACGACGGGAAAAATCGTTTTTGCGCCGAGCGCATGGTAGAAAAGGGTAGGTCCTATTGTAATGAGTATTTTGGGCGTAACGTGCAGTAAACCAATGAGAGTCACAGCTCTCATTCCTTTTAAAAGCAAGTTGCACTGGCGCTATGTCTAATCCCTATTTAGATGACGGACTTTGTAAACTGAAAAACTAAGCGGAGGTAGAAGATCCCCAGTTTAAGATTAATGTGAAATAATTGTGTTGTTTTTCACTTGTATTGAAATTGTTATTTTTTTATTCAAACCTTTAAAACCCGTTTCTTTTAGTCATGGAAGTGAAAAAGCAGGCTTGTAATTGCTTTAAATGTATGGCTAACCAATATCATCAAAACATAATTTACAAGTATGTAAGATAAGGTTTGTACTCTAAAAATACTTTATTTGTAACAAACAGGAGATAAAGAATTTACAAACGGCTCTCCTCACGTTTCAGCACTTTGGACAGCGTTTTTTTTAGCAAAGAGTTTTTTTAAGCATTACTTACAAATGTTTCTCATCTCACCATATCCACAGGTACATCATATACAATAAATCCGTGAGGTAGCATTAAAAAAAAAAACATTTAAAAACAGACGCATTTGTTCAAAGCAAAGCATTTATTTACTTACCAGGCTGCAGGTGAAGCAGCTCTTTGCGCCTTCTAACGTCTCATAATTAGTCCTCATTTATGTCCAAGAGACTCAATAATAATCTTTTACATTCAATCCTTTAATCTTTCATATTTAAAAGCATGTTTGTGCTGCTGCGCATTCATGTACTTTGTGATAAGCAAACCCGCGTTGTCCTCCCGTTTATAGGCGCATTTTACTAATGCGCTCTTTAAATAACATAAAACACATTGCGCCATTGACGTTAGACTTTAGACCAGGTTTTTGTTGGTCAATGGCGTAGTCTATTTTAGTTGCCTCAAAATAGCAACGCGCCAACAATTCGCCTGAACACACTTCGTTTTCAGACAAGAACGCCCATGGGCACAAAAGGGGGCGCAAATGCATTTGCTATTTAAACAACCCGGCGCTAAACGTGAAAATTAGGGTGGAAACTAGCGAAAGACACTTGCGTCGCGCATTGCGCTGCATTGCGCCGGGTGTAAGATAGAGCCCTTAGACACACCTTCAACTGTGGCAAAGATAAGCATATATGAAGACAAAGAGTAGAGATGTTGGGAGATTGGAATAAACCAAGATTGAGTGAGCTAGAAAAGATGAAACGTGAGAGAGACTTAATTAGATGAGCGTGCATAATTCATCAGCTACATCAGGATTGTGATTGCATACTGTCACATGCATAATTGATTACAAAAGAACCTGCATAGTCTTTTAAACAAAGAACAAAGATATCATTGAAGATATTTTGAAATGGGTGCTTTAAGTCCTGTGGCAGTAAAATGAAGACAAAACCGAAAAAAAGAAAAGGGAGTGCAATAGCAATCCATGAGGTGAAAGAATGAGACACAAAAAAGGAGTGCAGAAAACTGCTGTATGTCAGCTGACATTGTTAGGGCAAATAAAGGGAATTGCACAGTTGACCCAATATGACCCTAAAAATTCTACCAACAATTCTACAAATTAAATTTTGTATTGTTTTATTAAAAAAACATAAGTCACCTTAGCACAATAATGAACACCATAAATTATTTGTTGCGCTTCTGTGAGACAACAACAACAGTGTGACAATGAAGGACATATCTTGAACATCTTGAAGTGTTTTGTGAAGTGAATTATGAAACGCTCATGTTCTTTGAATTATGCAAAACAAAGACAAATCCTCTGCTTTGATAAATGTGACTTGTCTTTCAGAAAATCCTTCAATAAAGTTTGCGCAACATGACAAAAGACATTTATACTGTGATGATTTATGCAATACTTCGGTGACTTTGAAAAACATGCATTCCCAAATCAGGTCAAAATTCAGCCTTCTCTGGGAAAAAATACACCAAATCCTTTATCAAGCTTGGCAAATCTCTCTCGAGATGACCATGAACATGCCTTAAATCAATACAGTAAATACCAGTCTACACAGTACTTGCGATAAGGGAAAAATACATTCATTGAACAAAAATCACACCATGAAATTCAGTTTACTGCAAATGCTTACTGTAGCATGTTGTGCATGGTATAGTGATGTTTTGTGAGCTCCACAATGATGTGCAAACAAACTGGGCTTTGTGTGACAAGCAATCATCAAAATCCACCATCTTCAATTGTTAATCGATGACCCACAGGTAAGGAACACCAAGATTTTTGCAACAGAAGTGGGTGGGTCTGACAAGCCCTACCATTACCATTAACCCAGCATTACACCCTCATCCCACTTTATGCACTTCTAGGCTAGTGACCCTCTTCCAGAGCCGACATACTTGACAGCCTAATTAAGGCGGTGTGTTGACTTTAATTGATTTCCTTGTGGTGCCAAAGCTCCAAGATGTTCGTATTGGCATTAATTAATGATCTCCTCATTAGTGTCTACTAAAGGTGGGTAAATGGGGGGGGCTCTAGGTGTGAGAAAGTGTTTTGGTGTGTGCTGAGGGTTCCCCTGCTGTAATTAGTAAACCTGAAGTGGGCTGTCAACAAAATGAGCAAAGAGCCTGGCTGCTTTATCTAATTTAACTGCAGCTATATGCGGCTAATTTACAACTTCTGTCAGAGCCATAAACATTAATGACTACAAAACAAACTAGTTATTTCTTTTTCTTCAGAAACCTCAAGTTATAACAATTTAGTACAACCACATTTGCTTTCTAAAACTATTCATTAGTGAATGTAAAATATGTTGTTATAACTTTGTGTCTCTGAAATGAATTTTATTTCCTGGTGATAACCAATATATAATAGACCATAACTTAAAGGTGCAGTGTGTAATTTTAGAAGGATCTCTTTTGACAGAAATGCAAAAAAATATATACAAAACTAAATTATCAGGGGTGTATAAAGACCTTTCATAATGAACCGTTATGTGTTTATTGCCTTAGAATGACACGTTTTATCTACATACACTGCGGGGCCCCTTACATGGAAGCCGCCATTTTGTGCAGTCATGTTTTTACAGAAGTCCTTAACGGACAAACTTTTTTACTAAGTTGTGTCCGACGATGACATGTTTGTCCGGTGGCGGCTACCGTAGCTTCTCTCTGTGTTTCAAAAGCAAGAGGTGAGCAGTGGACTGAGCCGTTGGAAGCAATTCGCAACCTCACCACTAGATGCTGCTAAAATTTACACACTGCACCTTTAAGTCTAGTAAAGCGTGCAATTTTCACTTAAAGGAATATTCAATTTTCTCAGATAAAAAACCCAGATAATTTACTCACCACCATGCCATCCAAAATGTTGATGTCTTTCTTTGTTCAGTCGAAAAGAAATTATGTTTTTTGAGGAAAACATTGCAGGATTTTTCTCATTTTAATGTACTTTAATAGAGCCCACACTTAATACTTAACTCAACACTTAACAGTTTTTTTTCAACGGAGTTTCAAAGGACTATAAACGATCCCAAACGATGTCTAAGGGTCTTATCTAGCGAAACGATTGTCATTTTGGACAAGAAAAAAAAATGCACTTTTAAACCACAACTTTTCGTCTAGGTCCGGTAAATGCGTAGTGACATAGAAAGGTCACGTGTTACATATATGAAACACACATTTGCGGACCATTGTAAACAATAAACTGACACAAAGACATTAATTAGTATCATTCCACATACAACAACGTCGGAACGGTCCTCTTTCTCCACACTCGTAAACACTGGGGCGTAGTTTTGCGTTCATCCTCTGTGACCTCTTGACGTCATGACGTATTGCGTGAGGTCACGCTGGCGTATCACATGACCGTGGAAGACGAGAAGTTGTGGTTTAAAAGTGCATATTTTTATTTTTCTTGTTAAAAATGACAATCGTTTTGCTAGATAAGACCCTAATGCCTCGTTTGGGATTGTTTATAGTCCTTTGAAACTCCGTTGAAAAAAAACTGTTAAGTGTTGAGTTAAGTATTAAGTGTTGGGCTCTATTAAAGTACATTAAAATGAGAAAAATCCTGCAATGTTTTCCGCAAAAAACATAATTTCTTCTCGACTGAACAAAGAAAGACATCAACATTTTGGATGACATGGTGGTGAGTAAATTATTTGGAATTTTATTTGAAGAAAATGGACTATTCCTTTAATATCCAACCTGTGCTTTATATCTAAAGGAGTAAATGTAAATTTAGCTGAGCCCTGTCATGCTACCACTTAACCTTATACTATTTTCTTGGTAGTACTGAGACTAAAATCATGAATGAATAAATTAAAGGGAAACCACAGCTAATTGTAATTTTTAACATTTCATTACAAGGAACATAAAGCTGAATTCTTGTGTTTATAATGTGGTTTGTGGTGCCTTTTAGTGTCCATACACTTAAGGTTTGTCCTAATTTGATGATATATGGTCAAACTATTGTAATGTCTAAAGACAATGCATGGTGTACGTGTTTAGGTCTGTAATAAGTTAACCGCATTGCTCTCAATCATTCTTGAGTGCTGTTATGTGTTGATGAGCACTGCATGCTTTTTATCTTAATTCAAGATTCTTCTGAAGTCTTTTGCACAACAAATCCAATTTCCACAGACCTACTTTGCCACAGCAACTTAAGCTGTAAATGTTTCATGCTTAACCATTAATAACTACAGAAATAAAAAAATAACAAGTACTGTGGCTTATATAAACAAAACAATTTTCTCTATTAGCACTCATTACAGAATGAGTGGGTATTTGGCTGCACATGAAAATGAGCATGACTTGAAAATGACTTATCAAAGATCAGTTCCAGAAAAGCCCTCAAAGAAATTAAATTGCTGAAGCTTTGTAACGGTGTTATAGCTTTGATGCATTAAGTCATTTATTAGACTAACACATTGCAGAGACAAACATATTTTACAGTTACATAAATTAACTGCTACTAAACTTGACTCTATCACATTAATAAATACCGTACTTAAATTTAGAGCTGGACAGCACATGATACAGGCCAGAATCAACCTGGGTCTCCTATAAGCACCTTGGCTCAACATCACTGGAGCATGTGCACTATACTGCAACTGCTAGGCCACAAGACATCATCTATTTCTATAATTCTGTATGTTTATGAATCAATACACACAATTGAAACAAAGATTCACTATTTTTCTGGCCCTTAAATGTGATTAAAGTTGTTTCTGACATAAATTTGAATTTTTCTTAGAGAACTTGGCCCAACAATAATAATCATGTATATGTAATAATTCAATTGTGATGAATTTGTTGAGAAATTTATAAATGCTTTATTCTCACTGCTATGTCTGTATAGCTTGAGAAAAGTATTACATTTTCATTGTTGACAGTTAGCCCATTTTTACTTTGGATGACAGTATTTCTAGTTGGTGTTTCATTCACAAGATCAATGTGTTTTTTATAGAAGCTACTGTATGTGACTATACATCCTGAAATCTTTAAAATGGCCCCTAATAATTTTATTTTTGACAGTAGAGACTAGACACTTTTACAAGCCTGACGCTTATAAACCTTAAAGACACACTATGCAGTTATTTTACCTTAATATAACAGCTTCAAAGTTATTTCGGTGGTAAACAAAGTCAAAGTAAGGCGAATCATCCTCCTGTTGAAGCTCGGGGAGGACGCCGCTACCAAAACCAGCAATGCAAGCTTGAGAGAACCGCCCCTGACAAATCTTGCGAGAATCACGACTTGCTTTACGGCAACAACGTCACACACGTTAGGCTTGTTCGACTGCATGCAGCGCTGCAAGAACCGACCGCCGGATGACGTCAAAGTACAGCGAGAATGATCCGAGACGGCACTTTGACGTCATCCGGCTGTCGGTTCTTGCAGCGCTGCATGAAGTCGATCAAGCCTATAACAACGACTGCACGCGCGAATTTGAGACGTGAGGCTAAATGATTTAAACGTTAAGAAAGCGCGTTTGGAAGTGAGTAGGAAAAGGAAAAGAGAATCTGACCGCGTTAGGAACCGGACAAGAGTCCCACTCGGTCAGGTTTTTACTCGTTGGCGTGAGCTAAAAGACAGCACTGGAGGGATGCTGATCTGGCGATCTTGTTGATGGACTAGTAAGTAAATCTGTCATTTGTAAACTTGTTTGCGGTCTAGGTTCTATGTTGTTGCGCTTGCTTGTAGTATGTCATGCGATTATCATGACAACAGTTGTCAATATCTCACATAATTATCAGGACATAAATAAGCCTATAGGTTGTAAATAGTGTAAACATGCACAATTTGCAAACTATTATGATAAATAGCAATAATCATGTATAGTGACATTATAACGAACAATGTTATGAGATAATGCAACGTACACAATTAACTTTGTCATGGCATTTTGTAATGTTTACTTGTGATTAAGCTGCAATCATGTAAAAACATTATAAGCTAGCAAACGCGGTACTTTATTATTATATGCACTCTACACTTGGAATAAACTTCTTATTATCATATTACTATCATCTGTAGTTTAATAGACTATGCAGTAGCCTAATATTTGTATGTAATTGTAAAACATTACCTGGTCATTATCTTTGGAGTACTAGAGTGGGAAATTGCGACAGTTGCAAGTATTCTCCAGCGACTCTAGGGGTCGCTGTTTGACAAAAACGCCGAAACTGCATAGAGCGGCTTTAAATAAATAAAATTAAACTGCTAAATGACACATGCAAAATGTGCCATTTTGAATTAGTTTTATATCTTATAAGAAATAGTCCAAGTAATGAATATGTTAAAGTATCAAAAGCTTTTATGATTTGAGAGAAAAAAAGTGGTTTATAATACTAAAAATATATGCAGAAAAATTTACGGGAACCATGATTTTCCCATTTCCCATTCTATGGGATCCTATGTTTTGTCAAAGGAAATCAGGAAAGTGAATGTAACAAACATCATTAATGGCATGTGTTTCTGATGAACTGCCAAGCTGACTATATATGATGCCTTTTACATGTATGTCACAAAATGAAACTTAAAAACCGAACAGATCATACATAAAGTTTTGGTTCATTTAAACCATTTATTTTCAACAAATCTGTTAAAACTAGTCTTAATGCAGTCTGTGATTTTCTATTTTTCAATATGATTTTACACAAAGCAACAAAATGACTTCAAAAAATGTGAAAATGACATATTTTGAGGGCGCTTTCATGTCCTTTTGAAACCTTGAAATAATTATTTTACATTGTACAGTAATTTCATCGAAAAATACAACCAATAAAATTATTTTTCATTTTCTCCAAAATACATGTTAATTTATAGGTGAACTATTTTTTAATGTAACACATGACCATGTGTCAATCCTCCGCATCTATTCCTCTTTGTGCTATCTATTGAAAAGACAGAGACAGATGAATCTGTCAGAAGCTCTTTTGAAGGTCAAATGAAGGTATTCACGTATGCTCATTAAAGAGAAAACAGTCAAAATCTCAGACACATATCATCCGGACACTCTTCTTCATGACAAGGCAGACATTTATGATGGCTTGTGGAAGCCACCGTGTCCATTAACAGGCTGAAATAAATGAGCACATATTGACAGATAGATTAGTCACACACACTTAAACACGCATGACAACTACTGCTTCTGATGCCAGTTGACAAACTGTCAATCAAAACCCATATTTAAATACGATGCCGTTTCACAGATTTGACATTTACACCTGACTAGAATGAAGTGATGGGGAGGAAATCCCAAACAAAATACTATCTACTCTAATGAATCATTCTGAATATGAATATTTGAATATAAATGCATCTCTTATATTAGCCACTGGTATGTACTATAAAAACATTCAAAGGTTCTGTGTATGTTAATGGTTCTTTATGGTTTTCTACAGATTAAATTTGACTAATGTAATAAAGACAGTTCAGAGTAGTAATGAAGTTGAAAAAAAAACTTCAAAAATTTTTGTCAATCCTACTGAATTTAATCTGATTATGACAATACAGTTTACATGTGCCCTAAACATTGCAATCTGAATAAATTATTTTGTTTACATGTACATTCTATATAATCCAAACCAAACGTATGCGCATGAGCACAGCCAGGATTTCCAGATTTGCGTATATAAACCAGACCAATGGACATTCAAAACTGGCCCAAAAACATCCAAAAGACTATTCAGAGCCCAAATACCAATAACTAATCAATGTAAACCTTTAATCTTTAACCCACAGTTTAAAAGTAGCCCAAATCTGAAGTCTGCCAAAAAGCAGAGGACTTGGCAACCCATCGCACAGCACAGCACCTCTCATCGAGTTCATGCTTTCTCTCTGCATAAATGTACAAAGTCAAAGTTGAGTCTGGGAAAGTTGAGTCGGGGAACGTTGTTCTTAAATAGTTTCCAGATATAGACAAAGAAAACAAACTTTTCGAAAGGCACAACAGTATTTTATTGCTATGTTATAAAAGTACAGATAAACGCTGCAGAATGTACAGCATGTGACACCATTACCTTAATAATACATGTTGACTTTGCCTTGCTCTTGCATGTTTCTGTGACGAGAATCATGTAATACGTAAATATGAGGTAAATATAAAACGTGAGCACAAACGATCTGCGCATGTGCACAAGGTATTTTTGCATCCGATTGGGAAAATACTATATCACGTGTTTACATGCATACTTTTCTCCTGATGATCAAATAAAAGATCGGACTACACCTCCCCTTTCAATGCGATTCAAATTTGCATCTGATCGACCTCAGTCGTATTGATTAAGGTGTTTACATGATGGCTTTTTAATCCATTTTAGCCATCAATACGATTAAAACTGATTATTTGGTTGCATGTTACATATTGAGGCCTGTATTCTAAAGGAAAAGCTAAGTTGTAAATTTCTGTAAAAATATATTTTTTCACTTATAAAAATGCTGAAATCACAAATAATAAAATATACTGTATATGGCACATTACATTTAATATATGGATTAGTCAGAAGCGAGACTGAAAGTCCTGATGTACTCTTGAGCAATGAGCATAACAAGGCAGGTTTTCTGCAAAAGACCCATATGGAACTGTGTGTGGGATGAGTGTCATATAAACATGCGGGTGTTCTCATTTATATTAGATTTATGCATCAGTTAGATGCTTGTATCCAAAGTGACTAACAGTGCATTTATTCTAAACATTGTGTTTTCCCTCAGAATCGAACCCACAAGCTTTTGCACTGCTAACACATAGTTCTCCTAATTGAGCTACAGGAACACCTCCAAAAAAAGAGGCACTTCTGGGAACTGTAAACATGCATATGCTGTCACTTTCTAAACACTGAAGTCTTTATAAGGAAAAATACTTTTTTTTAATAAAATGTGCTGACCCATGACTAATGAGATGAGATACTGGGCTGTGGTCCATCTGCTACTTGACATTTAGCAGACGGATCACAGCCCCATAAAGAAAAAATAAATGTGCCATGGGTCAACAAAGCTGACAAAAGGACTAAGATATTCCATTATCATATAGTTGGCAATTGCAGCGCCTCTAATCAGAAGAGCGAAAGCCTCTTGAAATGTTTAATTAGATGTTTTTTTCTAGTGAGATCTGATTTTTCTTTCAGGCTTTATGTCATAACCTGCGGCTAAGCACCCTGTTTCTTGGTAGCTCTAAAACAGGATCTGACACTTGCTGCTGGGTACAACTCAGTCACCAGTGTAACATCAAGGAACACGTTGTTAGAATAAAGCTGCCTCCAGGAATCCCTGTCTGAGAAACAGAGCTGATGTCTACCTGAAATTACACAGATTTACTCATTGTTGGGTGGTTTCCCGGACAGGGATTAGCTTAAGACAGGACTAAGCCTTAGTTAAATTAGGATATTTAAGTCATTTTTAAAAACGTGATTTTATGAATAAACATTACTGGTGTGCATCTTGAGAACACCTGCACTGATATATTTTAAGGTATGTCAAAGCAAGTTGTTTCGATCAAGACAACACTAACATTTAAGTAAGTCTGGCAATAGGCTTAAGCCCTGTCCGGGAAAACACCCCTATATGTTTATACAAAAATCACATACCGATTTTCATTTTGGCAACGATAAGGCACAAAGGTCTTTAGAATCTATTTTACTCATTTAGGAACAGATTTACTAACAGCTTGCGCCAGCGCAAACCATCATTTTGTCGTTAAATAATGACTGTCAGGATTTTCTAAAGACACGCAGTGGGACCTTAGCGCTGAAAAGGTGTGGTCTAGTTATTTTTGCATATGCATTTCTAGGAGTTTTCCTTTCAGAGTTTTTAAATGATTCACGCAATGTGATTTACTAATGTTTGCATGTATGACATTACTGATATTTGCGCCATTGTTAAACCCTGAAAACGGCTTTTGTATCTGATAGAAGAGGCATCAGAGAGCACGTGGTTAAGACAGAGGATTATTTTAAACATGTAACAGTTTATTTAGAATGCCAGAGGAACATATTGTTAAAGCAACACTAAAGAGTTTTTTTTAACCTTAAAATAACGTTTCCAAAAAAGTTTCAGTCGTTCATCCACTCGAAAGGTGTGAACGGCACTTTCAAACTTTGAAAACTACAAAAACTTGCTCTACGGCAGACCTACAATCCAATCAGAGCCAGCTTTGCTGCAGTAGGCTAAATTATTTACGACAGTGGTAATGGACAAATCCGCTTCAAAACCTGTAGGGGAAGCAAAGAGCAAAAACTCTTTAGTGTTGCTTTAAAAATATTTTTGCCAAGCCCTCCTATGGCTTCGTTAGCTGTGATGTCCGTGGTGCTGAACTCAAGTTTAATACGCGTTAGTAGATCACCTCATCAGCTCTCCTTATTTGTGAACATGAACTAAATTGCGCTGCTCTTAGTGTTGGTCATTATGGAAATCAGCTGTTGCGCCTGTGATATTTAATTTGCGCCTTTTTAGTAAATAACCCACCGATATTACCACTCCCATCTGCGCTTTTTTAGTATTTGCGCTCTCATGCTAATTTCCCCCGTTTAGTAAATCTGGCCCTTAGTTATTAAGACTAATTTTGTGCTTATAAAATGTTTTAAAGGCCATGTGATAAAGAGGTCAAGGAAAATACTGTATATTAGCACCAGTCCTGTTAGGGGAAATTAGGGCACTAATGGGATGTTGAGAATGTTGTTATAGTAGTAACCCAGCAAGCAATATCAATCATTTCATTGTCTAGGTTAACTATAGACATGATAGTCTATTAGTAACCCACTTTTAGGCAAAATAAACTTAAATTGTTTTTGCTTAAAGGGGTGGTTCGATGGTATTTCATGCAGTCTGACTTATTAACACAGCTATAGAGTTGTTTCCACATGCTAAATGTAGGCAAAGTGTCAAAAAAGCAGTTGGGCGTGTTACAGAGTATTTCTGTGCCGAATGCACTTCGCCAGGGTTCGTACAAGTTTCGGAAAGTTTTTTCGATTACAGATCCAGCTGACGTTTCAGGGGTTTCTATACGTATCACTTCTTTACATGGGCACTTTCCCCGGAAAACTCCGCCCATCCGTCAATCAGCAGGAGATGCTAGAACTTACAAACATCACATCACGCTACAGCTTTGTTTAATTTCAAAACTCAACAATGGCATGAAAGAAGAAGAGTGTTTTTGGATGTAAGGAGAAGAAAGCCAGCCTTATGGAAGCAATGGATAGTTTTGCGTGTGTGTTTGATGCGCTGGATTTCATTGTAAAGTCCCAACCGGGTCACGAGTTGTATGCAGTAAGTAAGACTTCTGTCTTATGTTGGAAATAGGCACGTGCATATTATATAAATGACACAAACATGTAGTGGATCATAAGTTATAAGTGTTGTATAGTGTTGCATGACTCGTACTCGCTCCACCCGCAGTAGTAACTACTACTACTTTTTTCGTACGTTACCGGAAAGATTTGGTAAAGCTAATCTTTCTTTTATAAATTTGAATAAACTATAGACTCTTCTGAGATATAAACGATGTAATAATACTAGGTACTCCAGATTAACATTAGGAATGCAGAAACAGCGTGTGTTACGTGAGCTTTAAGTAACTTGTGAGATGTATAATAATCTATCATGTAAACAAAGTCAACAGTGATTACAATGTGTTGGGTTTTATTTATTTATTTATTTGTTTGTTTGTTTGTTTGTTTAATTTCATTCATTTTTGGGCTATGATTAGACATCTATTAAATTTTCACCATCAGCCCAAATTTTGCCTTGTTTTAGCCTAGACATCTGGGCTGTGTTTGAACGGCTATTAGACATCTTTTAAATGCTAAATTGCTTGCATGTAATTGGAGTGGAAATGAATCTATACTAAGAATGAACAGAAAGGTGTAAATGACTATCAAATTATTATTATTATTTTTATTTTATTTTATTAGACCTAACAAAGGCATTCTGCTACAGACAATTTCAAAAAATAACATTCAGTTCGATCTAAAATCGTGCAAACTTGAAAGTTATTTATGGGCCATTACCACTTCTGATTATAGCTAATAGAGAGAAAGAGGGGGAGAGAGATTGCTAGGAATCTAAAACACTATTTTGTATTTGTCTGACCTCATTCTCATTGCTCTTTGTCAAAGGTGACATTCATAGCACTAATCAACAGTCGCCTTATCTATTATAGCCAGATGCCACATGGCACACGTGTGTGTTAGGGGTTTAATCCTCAATCATATGAGAAGACACTCGGAGAGAGGGGGAGAGAGAGAATGTCCTAGTGTGGCAGATTTTAACAGCAGATTATCAGCAGGACATTTTAACTGTGTCTGATGGTAAAGTTTACTGCTGCCCATTCAGCAGCTTTCTTATTAGATTTCAGGTTTAATAAATTAAAAAGTTTGCTTGTCAATCCATTCCACTGCATATGTATTTGATTCAGTCCAGCTTTTTATTAATTTACACATTTCTGCTCCATTTACATTTAAAAAAACCTTTAATGCAATAAATTGTGTATCTGTAGGTACGACTCAAACCTAGGAATCACTTCACCACACACTTTTTTCTATAGGCAATAAATTAATATCAGAGTTTAATACATCACTACAGGTGTTTAACATAGTAGTAACTGTTTGTGCATGCTTGTTTTGGGGTTATGGGGTCCTGGTGGCTGGGGAAAGTTTAAATGCTTCTTCAACATGCACTTGGTTTCAGGTTTTCTTAAGCAAATGAATTACCGGCTGTTCATTAGGTCCATACACCTGATTGTATGGCCCCACTAGGGGGGCACTGAGTAATTAATCTCGAATGACAGTAATGAAGTGTGTTATATAGTGACACCGAGGAACGACTGTAATTTAACCAAAACTGACCCTAATCATAACCAACTAATTTCATCTCCCCTGGCACATAAACATACAAGCGCACATCTTCAAACTGATGTGACAGTAGATTTGCAAGATGCAGTGATTTGCTTTGTGGAAATAACAAACACACACATACACCACACTTTTCTACACCTACTGTACGTTGATGATAAACAGCTGGTTTTAAGGATTCCAGTTATAGCACAAAGCATCTGAGTGTTTTAATGGCCATAATGATATTAAATATACACAAAGGACAGATCATTCGATGTCTAGAATTGGTCTACCTCTGCCTTGCAGACTTCCTGTGTCTTTCAAATCACCATGCAATCACAGAGACAACCAATCAGAATTCAGCTCAACCCTGAATGCCATCCAGCACGACAGGATCTGACCGAGAACAATATTCTTATTCTTGTATTTTTGATGTCTGAAGCTTACGCCATTGAGCTTCTAAATGCAATGCACAAAAGAAAGACACAATAATGGTTCAAGGTTTGGCTGATTTGCATGTAGAGTTACTCTCTGATACCATGCTGTCAAAAATTTGTTTTTCTACACTGTCAGAAAAAGGTACAAAACAAGAATATCTCTTCTGTCGCTGGGGTGGTACCTTAAGGTTTTGTTTTGTACCTTAAAAAGGCATACAAAACAAAATACAATGTAGTACCTTTTTTAAAAGGTACAGTTAAATGTTTTGTAGTACCCCTAATATTTGTACAGAATTGTTCATTAAAAGGTATACATAAGAGGTCCAGGGTATAATATTTTAGCATAAAAGGTACAACGTTTCAAATGTACAAAAAATTTACCTTTAAGGCACCCCAGTGACAGAAAACGTACAGTTTTAAACCTTTTTTCTGACAATGGCAGCCATTCCAAAACAGCCATGTTTTGATGTTTTAAGTGCCATATAAATATTTGATATCATTTTATATGTTTTCTTACAAGTATCGTCAACATTACAATATGAATTTGGCAGACGCTTTAAACCGAAGAAACTTATAGGGCATTCATGGTTTTTTACATGTTTTATGTCCCATATAAATATTTGATATCATTTTTTTTTTCTTAGAAGAATCGTCAACACTGCAATATGCATTTGGCAGACGCTTTAAACCGAAGAGACTTATAGGGCATTCATGGTACACCTTTTATCAAAATGTGTAAAAAATAAAGTATGTGTCACCATGTAAAATGGATAGCATAAAAACAGTAACAATCTAAAATGTTTTTCAGTGTTTGGCATTATGTTGTCCACCTACATGCCAGTTCCTGAATTACGTTTTACTCCAAAAATAGATACTTCTCAAAAGCTTTTTCTGTTTGTCAGTTTCTACATGTGAAGTCGTGTTTGACGTCAAAGACTCAACGCTATTCTTAGCCGGAGAGATTCACACTCCCATTCAAAGCCAACTGGAAAAGCTTTGTATTTTGAAAGTTTCCCTTTACAGACATGTTAATGTCATAGCAACTGCATCAGAGCTTTGTTTGCTTTTACTTTACAAATTTATAATTTAAACCAATGTGTTTTTGGTGTGTAGTCATCTCATAACAACATGTTGGGTTATTACCACAAACATTTATGAATTTATCGTAAATGGAAGAGGTAGAGTGCATTCGGCAATTTGCCAAAGGTGTTGCCGGTGAAAGGAATTACGTTCTCTAAAAGGGGCATTTAGCGTTTATTTGGCAAGACTAGATCAAAATTCCTGCTCTAACAGTCCTGGCAAACCACACTGACCCTTAACATGAGTGCTCGCAATCCATTCCCCCCTCTCTCATCAAGAGCAGTGCTCCATGAAACCTGAAAGGGTGCTGATGGAGTGTCCTCAGTTACCTGCCCAGGTGCTATCAACACAAGCCCGCTTCTGATGACCCTGAGGTCAGCCACACTAATTACTCTGCTGCTGGGTTAGCTCATGGTTGTAAGCACACACTAAGCGGAGCCTATAAAGTGAGCCGAGCTGAGCATACACAGAAAAAGTAATACACTAAAAGCTCAAAAGCACCAACTATATCAACAAATTGTACTATTATGTGCTTACTTTCCACTGATGAGCTTGTTTTTGGAAGGCAGCCACTGCAGTCAAAACATCTTGGCTCTTTCACCTTGGTCTGACCCTTAGAGTTGACCTTTCTCCCCTCTTAAGAAATCCTACAGGATCATATATCAGTCCAAAACTATTTGTGCAGAAAGGTTGTGCTGAACATTCGACATTCACAAACAATAATTTGCATTTAATTTTTATATATTTTTTACATGTTATCAGTGGCAGCCAGTGACTTCTTTTTCGAGGGCGCTCGATGCGAAGTTCGTCACAACATGTATGTAGCCCATCATGTTTTTTGTTCGTAATTTCAAAATATGTGTTCTGCGCGTCGAGCGATCCTATGTGCATCACGTGTCTTGTCAAAATAAGTGCCTCATGTACTGTTAAGGGAGTGTCTTGCGTGGAATTTTGTGAACTGTAGCGTCTCTTGTATCATAAACGGTATTGGCGCGTGTGCAGCAGGCACTTATTTTGACAAAACAGGTGATGCACATAGGATCACTCGACACGCACAACACTTTTGAAAACACGAGCAACACACATGACACTCCGAACACTTATTTTGAATTTGCGCCCCTCGGATGAGCAGTCACGAGCCGCCTCTGCATGTTATAAATTTGGCAGAAACTTTATCAAGAGTGGATTTAAGCTTACTATGGAAGTGAATGGAGCTCAGTTTTTGTGGATAGCACTCAATACAATGAGTATGTCATACTGTGAATACAGTCATGGCTTTAAGGGGTTTCTGGCACCCAGTAAAAATGCACTTCAGCTGTTAGTAGGCTATATCCCAACTTATACGTTATAAATCTGATGACTGTACTTCTACCGCTTGGTTAGATTGTCTCTCATATTGCTTTCGCATGAAGCGGCTCATTTCACTGCAGTGCAATTCATTCAAAGTTAAACTGACCAGACATTCAGTGACCTCATCACATCATTTTGAAATGCATTTAACAGTCTGGAAACAGGATACATTGCAAAAGTCCAAATTGTGGAAGATTGCGCTTTTGATTATCCATTCAATATTGACGTATTGCCAAGAAAACCGTTTAGTGCATTCCAGGAGTAAGAGCTTTGATTGGACAGCACAGGTTAAGATCTCAACCTTTAATCCTGGCTTTGCGCCCATCCTTTAATGACACACGCACTCTTGGAATCAGATAAATCCACTTCATCAATACTTCAACAAGTCTAGATACTGTAACATGTAGAGTGGAGTGCTAGAGATTCCTCTCGGATCATTATGGTAATTCAGAACACATACTAATTTGAATGGGATGAGAGTCAAAGTGTTTAACCTGAAGCTCTCTGTTCATCAGAGGCTTGCAACTTAGTCATCACACGTAGGAAGAAACCCCAAGCGACAATTTTGTTTATTGCATTTCACAGAAAATCTTCCTAAGTGTGTCCGTATAAAACATTTGTCTGGAGGGGGATTGGAGGAAGTGGGTAGATTTCTGATTTTGCTCAATGAGCCAATTAAACGGATGCAATTAATTTGCACAATGCTTCTAGGATGTGTTGCACAATTTGGAAACAAAATATCAGGGGTGGCAAAGTGGCTAGCACTGTTGCCTCACAGCAAAAAGGTCTCCAGTTTGAACCACGGCTAGGTCAGGTGGCCTTTATATGTGGGGTTTGCATGTTCTCTTTGTGTCAGGGTGGGTTAACTCTAGGGGTGGGCAATAAACCGGTATGATAGTAATTACCGGTATTGTGTCACGCCATGATATGGATTTCGCAAAACCGTTGATACCGGCGTTACATATTTTAAATTCTATTTTTGCACTTATCAGGGTTCCTGCGGGTTGTTACAAAAAACTAACCTTCAGAAAGTTATATCTATGGCCTTAAAACGCCCAGATCTTCATTCTAGGACTTAAATTTAACTTTATGAATGTTATTTTTTTAAGACCCCGCGGGAGTTTACCCAAGTCTTAAAAGTCATACCTCCGTTCCCGAGATGCGCTGTCCACAGAAACACAAAACGAAAAGCTCCGACCGCAGTTCAATCCATTTTTAATCATCATTTTTTTTAAGAGGATGCACATAATAGTGCGCGCAAATCCTGCCAAAGACTATATTTCAGGTGTATACAGCGAGTTTGGCGAGAAACAAGCCCGTGGCTTACCTAAGCATTACCAGGTTCTGAAACATAACAGGACCCAGAAGCGAACAAAATCAACACTGCTTTATTGAAAATCAACTTAAACAGTCGGACTGTCAAGTCCCAAGGCACCAACAGCGCGTCAACAGTGTTATACATTTAGGAGGCTTTTTTTACCTCACTGCTTCAAAGGCGTTTAACGGTGTTACTCCCTTTTCACTCAGATCTGCTCTCTCTACTGCGCCCTGCACGCGCTCTCCAGGTAAGCGATTGGATGACTAGAAATTACCGTAATAAACCATAATTTGCCAAAAAGTGCAATTTATCTTCTTTTAGGAACCATTCCTTTTTTGATAGCGCAAATGGTTGAGGAGTTACGGTTAAATGAATAGCGCTTTCAGAGTGCTTTAGCGGACAACGTAAGCAACGTACCAAACACATTAAAAACAGCCTTTAATGGTAAATTTCGTTTTCTTAATGCAGATTTATTAATTAGAGAGGCTATTAAACAATACATAGTGCATATTTACGCATAAAAACGTATGAGTGGAGTGTTTTTGGCAATGTGAATCTGCTGGTTAATTAAATCAAATGCAATTAAATGCAATCATTAATGCATTCATTAATGCAGTCAGGGATTAATAATAATTTAAAGTGAGATGGCATCTCCCATCAGATGTTCATATTAACAACAAAAAGAAAATCGTTCTTTGTATATTTATAAATCAAACAGACACAAGATATACAGCACACAGCTTTAAAGTTGTTGGACGTAGCGTAAAACATTGTAATAAGGCACATAGCCTACCAGCAAATGACCATATTTTCATACTTTCCATATTAGTGACAATACGCATAAGAAGATTAGTCCACCCATCCACACAATGGCGCTTTGAAAAGAAAAAATGGGAAAAGATAAAAAATCATGTCTATGTCCAATCCCTCACTTATTAGTAACATAAGGTTAAAAATACAAATTTTGTCTGTAATTTAACTAAGGTTTACTACAGTGTGACTCCAAATTGTTTTATCTCATATGGCGACATACCGTAATACCGTTATACCGGGTGAAGAGTGAAAAATACCTTGATATGAATTTTTGCTCATACCGCCCACCCCTAGTTAACTCTGCGTACTCCGTTTTCCTCCCACATGGCAAAAACTTGAAAGTTAGGTGACATGCAAGTTAGGCCCCCCAACCTGTGTATGGATTAACCAGTATAGCCATAGATGCTGGAATGGTGTGAAAAAACAAAATATCAAAGAAAAGGGGTTTCATTACAAATGTTAAAAGAACAAGCAGCAATTTGGTCATGTGTTTAAATGACCAGTGTGCTAATGTGGCAGTGCAAATACGCATAAACAGGGTGTTTAACACATTCTAAAAATGAATGTGTTAAAGGATTAGTCCATTTTCTTAAAAGAAAAATCCAGATAATTTACTCACCACCATGTCATCCAAAATGTTGATGTCTTTCTTTGTTCAGTCGAGAAGAAATTATGTTTTTTGAAGAAAACATTGCAGAATTTTTCTAATTTTAATGGACTTTAATAGAACCCAACATTTAATACTTAACTCAACACTTAACAGTTTTTTTCAACGGAGTTTCAAAGGACTATAAACAATCCCAAACGAGGCATAAGGGTCTTATCTAGCGAAACGATTGTTATTACTGGAACATTACATTTTATGTTACTTGTGTTATGTTTTTTTTTAACTTGTGTTCAAAAATCAACACAAAATGACACATAATGTGTTAAACAGCATAACACAAAAAATGTGTCAAAAATTAACACATTCTTTTTTTTGAGTGCATAAGTGCAAAGTTTATTATAACTGAAAATCATAACTGATGTTTTCGATACACTGTAAAAAATTTCTGTACAAATTACAGTATTACTGGGTATTACTGGCAACTAGCTGCCAGTAACTTACTGTAGATTTTACATTTATGTTATTTACTGGCACCAGTTTGTTCAAAGTTAAATGAACATAAAACATTTTTTAGTCCTTATCTTCTGCAGTAAGTTACTGGCAACCAGCTGCATAAATAAAGCAATTTTTTGCGTCAGCCGCAAATTCGCGTGAACCGCAAAATGCACAATAAGCACCATTCGTGCGTACTGCGCGTCAGAGTCCTGCATGGGTCTATTTTTGGAGACCCGTTCCCATCCGTACCCGCAAAGTACAGCACCAGATCCGACCCGTCACCCGTGAAAATATCAAAATTAAATCCGCACCCGCCCGGACCCGTTAATATTTGGCCCGTTACCCGACCCGTACCCGCATAAATCACACACGCTAAAATCATTCCAATTAAAGTGCTTTATTTTTTATCTTGTACCTCTCTCAACATCACAACAGCGTCATAAATAGGCTAATGAAACAGGCTAAAGTGCGCTCTGTTTTGTGCCATTTAAGTAGCCTATCGGCACAAATGGAACCTGATAACTATACACAAATAGACATATTAATATTAAAACCAAGAAAAAGAACAACCTACCTACACAACCCCTGCTGTGCTCCTAAGTCTCGTCTCGAAATGCTTTCTAAGAGAAGACGTTCAGCTTCCGGCTATCAACAGCAAAACTTTATGCCAGAGTCCTGCAACGCTCGCTCCAACTAGGCTACGAGAAGAATTAACAAAGGTTGCGCACTGTTTTAGTGGTGGTGACATGATGGGTCAAATGTCATATGTTCCGCGTGTAATGGTAATTAGGGCGTGCACACCAAAGCTTTTACCCCCGCGGCCGTTTTTCAAATAAGCCGTCGGTCATCGGTTTTTCCGGGCGCCGCGCTGAGCATCGAGAGTTGAAAGAGATTCAAGTTTGGGTGAAATGCTCCTCTCGTCAATGTCAGTTCTCACACGGCGGTCCAATCACAGTGAAGAAGGGGCGGGACAAGTATCACAACAACCAACCAGCTCACAGCTTAAGTATCACAGCTAAAAAGCGCTTGGCTGAAAAAACAGCTGTGTTTAAAAGTTTGGTGTGCACATCCTTATACATAAAAATTGTGCACATATTTTCATTTGCACTACTACCCGCCCACGCGGAGTTAATTATCCGTCCGCGGCCCCGCCCGTGAATTTTAGGAATGTCACAATCCACCCTTTGAGACACTTTTATGCGGGTACCCGACCCGTTGCAGGACTCTGCTGCGCGTACCGCGCACACCGCTCAATTCGCCCATTTGAGGCGGAAACGCGTCCCACAAGAAGCGGAATTTGCCTATGAACACACGTCAAATGCTTGCTTTTTCCGCACGTCTACTTCGCTCTAGAGGCACGAATGCATTGAAACTGTTCAAACGGCAAACTAGGCGCGGTAGACGCGATTTTGACGCCTAAAACGCGGTTGGTGTAAACGCAGCATTATGCCTCAGTTGGGAGTGTTTAGAGGCCTTTGAAGCTGCATTGAAATTGCAATTTTAAACTGCACTGAAACTGTTAACTGTTGAGGTCTACTAAAGTCCACTATATGGAGAAAAATCCTGAAATGTTTCCTGAAAGTGAAGTAATCGTTTAACTAACAATTAGAATGAACTGAAAGCAAAGTGTATCGAAAACACAAAGAGCCCTAAAGAGAGAAAAGTCAGAAAGATGAGATTGTATGATGTGCAGAGAGTGATTAATAATAATACGATAATAATACTTAACCCTTAAAACACCGCACATTTATTACAAATGTTCGATTTTAAAAGTGTTTTTCTGGTCAGTTTCTATTCATCTCAACATGGTGTTGCAATAAATATTAGAGTTGGAAAGAAAAAAAATCAATATTTCAAAGTATTGCACCACAAAGAGCATGTGTGTGAAAAGGCAGAAATAAACCGTGACATTAGGTCACGGCACACTAAAATGAATTCGGTTTATTCAAAAAACAAACTTGGAACAATTAAGTGCGTATGTCACATAAGACATATCATCGGATCAATGCTGATTCACAGTCCCTTGTAAATATGCAATGCAACGGTCTACAATCTAATGGTAAAAAAAATCCTAAGCATCTTATTACTGCATCAAATGAATACAAACTGCCAACAAAGAAACAAATCAAATGCATGGGAATTTTCAAATAAAAGCCCACGATGCACAAACAAAGCACATTTATAAGTTAATCTCATTTAAGTTAAATAGGCATTTGCATTTAAACAAACAAGCACTGGTACACAATAGGATTAGATATTCAACCTAACAATCTAACAAAGAAAATACACATTTACTGTACAGTTAAAAGCCTGTGAAGAAAGTGTTGGCCCACAGTATGCGTAACCCTCCTCTATGACCAGCCTCGTCCCAAATCCAGTGTTCGGTCAAGGGTCATGAGCTTGCACGTCTGACTGTAACCGCGGTGGTGTGGTAAACTATTGGGAATTTGATTACATGAGCGCTCAGCTCCACTTAAGACTTGGAACATCGGTGTGATCATATGCTCATGGTGAAGGAAGAAACAGAGAGACTAAAAGAAGATTACAGCCAATTCTGTGCAGCAAAAGAGAGAGATTTACCATAAATTCCACTGCCTAAAGGAATCAAATGAGTGGAAATAAAGAATATCTCAGGATTTTTGTGGCTTTCCCCAGATTGCTGTAGCAAAATGAAGAGAGGGAGTTCAAAAGCACACTGTATAAGAGGGATGAAGGGAAAGAATGGTAAATAGGCGAATAGGAGGGAGAGAGTGCATGTGTGAGAAAAATTGAAAAACTGAATAGCTGGAGGGAAAGAGGTCTCAGTCATCTTTCCCAGACCAGAGAATGGCTGACTGAGGTCAAGATTCAATCAAAAGAGCACAAATGAACAACACCCCAAAATATAAAAGTGGTAAATTATTTTCATTGAAACATGAAAAGGAAAATGGATGAGAAGCTTAAACAAACCAAAGAAACACTAGAGAATTAAACACTTCAGCAAGTACAGGAAAGAAAAATGAACAGGTGTGAATGAGAAACTGAAGATTAGCGAAGATAAAAGAAAAGATAGAGAGACTAAACAACTACAAAGAACAAGAGGAAGAGAAAAATGTCTCCCTGTGCTGCTGCAGTGGAATCAGTCAGGCGAAGACAGCAATATAGTGAGCTGAGGGCTTTTGTCCAGCTTCTAGCAGAGGAGAATAGAAATCAGCCTTGAGCAGCACAAACAGCAGACAGCATTCTTGATACCCCGTTAAATGGTTAATTTATAACTGTGTTCTTTGACTAGCAACAAAATTGGTGTGGAGAATATTTATGAAACATGTTTATTTTAATCTCATATGATTTCTCTGCATTTATTTACATTATAATTCTGTAGTATGTCAGTGAGGGTTTCTTGTTAATGGCATTTTGATGGTGGCTAAAGCAAAACTCATTGTAAATATTGAACAGCATGAGTGTAATAAAAGTGAATGGCATAGTGTGACGTACACACTAATAAAAATAATGTTATGTCAGATAATAATGTCTAATCTTAAGACAGCCCTAATAAAAATACAAGAAGCACAGTTGTAATAAGTAAGAACTAACTGACTCAGGTCTGTACATCCAAGTAGGTAATACCCGTGTTCAGGGCTTGACATTAACTTTTTTGCTCACCAGCCAAAGTAGCTAGTTGTTTTACAAAGTTACTAGCCACTCAACATTTTCACTGGCCACAATTTTGTTGCTGGTAAAATAAATTTTATATGATTAAGCTTGACTTTGGCATCCTAAAATGACTTTAATTCGAGCAAATATCCTTGGTTTAGCTAAATTAGATGCAGATTGAATTTTAAATGCAGGCTGACCCACCCAAATTAAGACAACGTTTATTAGCTGGTATATACCAGGTATATCAGTATAGATCATATTTAGGTGCATGAAAAACATGCTAGTAGGGCATAAATATATTAACTTTGAATGAATATATTAAAAGTGGAGCAGGGGTGTAGAAGATTAACTGAAAAGATAAAAACAAAACCCCTCGACAACCATTTTAAATATTTATTAACAACAGCACTCAGTAAATACTGTCAAGAAATGTACATGAATTGTACTGTCAACTTGTTTATGCTGATTGTATTTCACTATAAGCTTGATCATGGTTTCTGTTAAAAGTGATTTAAGACTTTTAATGAGAAATGTCGAGAGGGCATTATTGTTACATTAAAATGATGCGCGAACCTCTAAGCTGGCGGTTTTCCTTTGATTTCGTGTGCATTCAGGTATGCACAAATCCATAAGCTCCCGTGCGCTCTCTGGAAGGTGGCGCTTTGGTCCGCAACGCTCCGCTGATCACGCGCGCGTCTCAACAAACGGTCTCTGTGCGTTGCGGTGGGGGCAGAGTGCTCATGGGAGTTGTAGTTTCCCAGTGTAGCATTGCGAATTGTTTATCATTTCGCATAACTTTTAAGAAAACTACAATTAAAAAATTATATTCAACCTGCCAAAGTGGCTAGTGGATTGGCTGTCTTACCCACCACAGGTGAAATCTACCTGAATTTGGCGGGTTGGCAGGTGTTAATGTGAAGCCCTGCCCGTGTTACACCACGGGTGTGCATTATTTTTAAATAATTCAACGGACAATTATTCACTTATATTCAATTATTTCACTTATACCACGGAAATTGCTCTGGTGGTTATTTTAAGACATTTGACAGGTCAGGTGTGCGCATATTGAAAAATAATGCATACCCGTGAAACATTTCTCAACCAATCAGAATAAAGCATTCAACAGCCACGTGGTTTAATGGACAATAATACACGACTTCATTATTAATTATGTCTATATAATTAATAATAATAATGAAAGGTATCAATTTTAAACATTTGAAAGGTTGATATTTTACAAACGAGAAATTGATGAGACCAACTGAATAATAGAAGTGGCTTACGGCACAACCATGATCATTATTTTTAAGTTATGCCATCGTGCAAGTTGAAATAAGGTTTTCAGTCCAATGTAATAATAATAATAATGTTTAATTTTTCTAGGGCCTTGCTCAAGGACGCTTTACAAAGACAGTTATAATAGATCAAAAAATTACAAATAAAGAGAACACAGATAGGCAGTAGACATTTGGCATAAGGACTGTGGCAAATGACTGCAGTTGCATTTCGCAAGAGTTCAAATAAATAAATAAATATACACATACAGAAAGCAGAAGAATTAGGACCAACCTTATAAAGAGTAAAGAAGAGATACATTAGGACCAGTTGTACTGATTTTTGTCTGTAAAGTAACATAATATTACAGAGATCTTGCTGTGGGCCACACAATAAACCTCTCACAGGTCATTCAGTTGTATTTCATTATCAGATAAGCCTCTTTTGTGTGTGTCCCGTTCACAGGTAAAACTGGTTCTCCTGTAAATGGCCCTGAAACACGCAGCTACATTTTATTGTTTGAAGTATCAAAGCGGGATAATCTCTCAAATCTGAGTGGAAAAACTAGCAAACTATGAGATGACAACAAACACCAAATACATAAAGCAGCTGATAAGCTCTGATCAATGTCTTATAAAATGGAAAACATTTATTTACTAAGTACTGTAAATTCCTTTCCATTTGAGATTTAGAAAATTGGCATGTGTACATGACTAGTCTTCAGTGGTTAAACCTGGCACATATTAGAAACAGACATTTAACATGAATTTAAAATTCAAGAACACTAATAACTACTGTATTAAACAAGTTTGGTAATAACATGAGGACAAACAAATAATGACAGAATTTAGAAGAACAGTATTTGCCTGTGTAAAAAAAACAATGTACTTGTGACATATCTGATAATTTACTGTCAAACTAAATTTAAAAATTGATGATTTTATCTCCTGCATTTCTTTTAGTGTCTGTCACACAGATTAATCCGTTTAAAGTGCATCACCATTTTGTACAAGAAGAGAGAAAGGCCTGAGCTATAAAACTGTCGGAGGGACTTTAATTTTGCTCATGCTGTGTTTGGCAGCATAAGTGAAGCCGATGTATGAGTGTGTGAGTGATTGCTTTTATAGCAAAGTCAAGGCACAGAGTTCTACACATATGTTTTATTACCTAAAAAGTATCTGCAACTGTAACAACCACAGCTTTAAAGAATTATAGCTATCACGAGGCTATGATTCAACAGTGCTGCAGGGCAAAGACGGTGCTGTATGACTTTTAAGCTCTATTGAAGCGCACCTATATTCAAGCTGTACACAAGCTCAGTTTTAAGGTTCAGATTTTTAGCTAAAAAAAGGTCTCCAAATGTTCAATAATGAACCAAGTGTGGCAGGAAAACCCCTCAGGGGAAGAGGAGAGAAAGTCAGCTGGTTAGAGTCTCTTGTCCTTCTTTTCCCATGATTGAATTACTTATGTCATATTTCCTGTCAGCTCTGTGCATAGTAGGCTATATATAAATGGATCTGCTTCAGAGAGAGAAAGGAGGCAGTGGATCTGTGACAAGCAGGTTTTTACCACAAGCCAACAACTGATCAAGACACGAGATTATACAAGCAAACCCAAAGCCTCCCTCTTCAGTCATCCTCAATCTGAGGCGAGTTTTACAAATCCTTTGTGGAAGTGAGCGTCAAATTCAAAGCGAAGAAAGATAAGGAGAAGAAGGAGAGGAGCATGCAAGCAGTGTGAATCCCTAAATTAGACCTCACACACCCACACACACACAAAATATATGCATGTGTGTGTATAAACATATATATATTTGTGTGTCTGTGTGTGTTATAACAGCATTAAATCTAAATGTTAGTAAAGGTATGAAAAGCATAATGAGTAAATTATAAATTCACTCAAAAAATAGAAAAAGAGAGTGTTTGTATCGAGTACAAAAATAGCAGATGCATAAATGGAGGATGGAGTGAAGTCACCAGGCTGGGTGGCTTTTAGGGGGCAGGTCTGTCCGATTCACATGAGAGACAGACAGAGAAAGAGAGTGTGACTCATACAGTCTGTCGGATTTACACAGACACACACACAAAAGATCTGAAGGTGTTTATTGCTTATATATGTTTTGCCATCCCAAAAATACAAGTATGACAGCTGCATTTACAAAGATGCATGCATACAATGGCACATTTCAATAAGCCGTAACTAAGAATTGAGTACATACAGTAAGCCATATGGGCGTGCCATTATGGTGCATAATGGTATGACATAAAGAAGTGTGTGTGTGTGTTTGTTTCAGAGTCTTGACCTCTCTGTGCTAGCAGCTGGTCACTGGTATTTTTACCACCATCCCACTCCATGTGCAGCCCTTCCATTATGATTAATACACGGCCACATAAACCAAATCAAAGTCAATCACATATTCATAAGGAAATTCAATTTCCTTTTCGCTGATCTATAATCCAGTTCCCCACACATGACTCCAATAGACTAGTTCTTAAATTAAAATGTGGGCGATGTACGTGGGTGAATACATCTTCAACACAATGTGCTGACAGATAAAACATTGGATAATTGATTTTGGTGAAGTGGCAGAAACCGAAAAAATGTTGATAGAAAACCATAACTGAAACGGAGCACCGATATGAGGTTTTTAATGACCACTACTGCTAATAATATCTAGAGATCAGGGTCACAGATGGCTGATATAATATTGATATTTACATAGTATGATTTTATGAGAATAAATGAGATAGACACAATCACTTTTCTAAATTATTTTTTACAGTATTTACGCAAAATTGATTCTGATATTAGTAATGAACACAGGAAATGTTTATTAAACATCGACAAGGCTGTGATATATGAAGAGTTTGGTTCCAAAACGCAATAAATGCCATTTTAAAAAAATGAGTCACTGCCAAAATCAGTATTATATCAGGTCAGTATTTAAAAGTAAATTCTTAATTTTAAGCAAAATACAATATCCGTCGTGTTATTCTGTCTTCTTTTCTCCATTTTTTCCCAAAACGCAATAAACGGCACTCCTCCTTTTCTACAGAATGCAATAAATCCGCTCCACAAATTACAGCGCACCTTCCACGAATTGTAAACAAACAATGGCGGCGTGCTGTGTACACAGAATCCTAGTTTTCCTCATCTACTTTGTACTTCGTGATCGATAAAAAAAATAAATAATAATAATACTTTAATGGCATTGATAAACCTGTGGTGTTTTTTGTGACTGGAAAGAAACGTAAGCCATCAACATCTAATAATTTAAACGAGAGGCACTCGGGAGACGATCGCTTGTTCTCCCGACAGCATCAAGTTTCTGTCATGCTAACACATTGACCCCAGGGAATCTTATGAAAAACTTTCCATTATTTTACTCAAAGTCAACGAAAATCAAGCAGAACCAAAACATTTTACAGCCGATCGCTGTGAAAAATGTTAAGCAACGACGTCAAGTATAACCGCAGCAATGAGAGTGTTCTTAATATGACAAAGTATTGTTTTGATTAATGCCATTAATGTTTTTTTTTAATCAGTGTATACCACCAAATGAATATAACATGGCAAAGATGAATGCATTTATACATTGATTCAATAGATTTATAGCATTTTGAATTTTTATAGTTATTATAACCTAAAGATGCTATGTGAAAGTTTGTAACAGAAAATAGTGGTTTTCATCGTGTCACTTTCTTGGTATAGAAAACACGTTTTTACAGAAATTTGTCAAGATGGATTCTTATCTACATCTTTGTGTATTTATGCAGTCATATGTAATCACCATGGACAAAACATACACATGTGCAGAGGAACTAACTTGAGTTACAACATGACTTATCCTCTTATATACAGTACACACATCACAGAAGTATACTGAATTACGCTGTTTGATAGTAATAACAAATGTTCACTAATTAAGGTTTCGCCCATTTAAAAAGCTTTGAAACATCAATTATTATTTATACGACATCAGAGAGCTTTTAATAAAGGCTTTTAAGAAAAGCGAATCACTGGAATTGCCAACGTTTTCCAGATTAGCAGCTTAATATCATCTAAAGGGCTACTGTATTCAATTCCAGTCTTGGAGGGTTGGTGTCCCACAGAGTTTAGCTCCAACCTCAAACCAAAAAACCTTAAGAAGCTAATGGAAGCCCACAAGATTATTTAAAAATTACAGGCAGATTTGTTTGATTAGAGTTGGAACTAAACTCTGTGGGACACCGGCCCTCCAGGAGCAGAATTGAATAGCCCTCATCTAAAGAGTCATGTAAAGACATTCAAAGTATTGTTTGATGCATAAACTAAATATCCATGAACACAACTGTATGAATAAATGACAGCCTTTGTTCCCAAAGAAAAGTCACAGTTGTGATAAAAAGTAAACAAGAAAACTATTTGGTCATTATGCATAATTTGATGACCTCCATTCAATGGATTTGTGGCATTATGACTAAAAAAAAACGTAAGCAGAAAGAGAAAACATCCAAGGCATTTCATGCTAAAAAATAAATCACGTAGGCTATAATGAGGTTTAAGTGTCTGACATAGGATGTGAATTTATATGGCCATTCTGACAGACCAGAACAAACCCAATAATCTTAGTGCCTCAGTAATTAAACTGGTAGAGATCATAAAGTCTCCATCATTGTATCGGTCAGCCCTGCAGAAAATTACATATGAAAAATCTTTTTACATTTGCGTGTGTGTGTATGTGTGTGAGCTGAAGGTTAGATAGTCATTAGGCACTATGAACAGACTTCATTAAGGCATGGTCACACCCATTATGAGGAAAAGAGAGAGAGAGAGAAAGAGAGAGAGAGAGAAAGAGAAAGAGAGAGAGCAGCCTGGTCTCACTGTTAATATGTAGTATTTACACGTAACTAAAAAACAAAAAACTTATTTTTGTACGTTTAAATAGATGCTAAAACGTACAATGTAGACATATTTACAACATTTAAACGTAGCATTATTACGTTTTGACCGCTAAAAACATAAAACATTTACGTATCTTTCATTCCATAAAGATTGCTGTATAATTTCCTTTTAACCATTTTAGCGATAATTTACCACCTTAACCCTACCGCAAACCTTACCCTAAACCCAAACCTTACCCTAAAAAACCCAAACTCTTTTTATACAAAATGTTTAAATGCGTAATGTATTCTTTTTATATTATACAACGTAACGGACAGATATGTATATTTGTAACAATATAGCATTCAAAAGATATTTTAAGTTTATTAAAATCATTTAACGTTACTGTTTAAAAAAATCATAACAGACAGACAAGTGTAATCACAACAACTTATTTATTGCGAATATTAAAGTCAGCACCAAAAGTAGTTAAAATGACGATGTGCCGCGGTCCTCTCTGGAGTATATGAAGTAAAGTAAAGAGAAGTATTAAAGTTATTAATCCAAGAGTTTGATCAGCGTTGATCCGGCTTCCCTCTGTCACGGCGCACTTTTTAAATTTCAAACATACACCAACGGAAATGGAAATGGTGCAAATATCTCACGTGGCACTCAAAGAGCCAATGAGCTTTTGATATCACTGCCTTAAAGTAATGTGTCGTAAAGCTTCTTGAGGCGAGATATTTTTTATGAATTTTAAAGATGTGGATTACAACAAATGAATAAACGTAACATCTTTTGTGAATTTATGTTGTATTTTGTTGTAATTATTGCTTAGTAGTAATAATAGCATATTGCATAAGACAGCAGGAGAAAACGCGTTTTTTGTGTGTCATGGCAAACAAACTAAATATAAATACAGAAATGCTATTCATTTTAAAGTTTTAAAATGTTAAATATTGTGAAATTCTCTGAATATAATAATTTCATTAGGTAAATGGGTAAACTGTCTTAAATAAGTCAAAAAATATGACTGAAAACATTGTTATGAGTAAGAAACGCCAATGCTAGCGATTTTAATATTTATGAATAGGAATAACTTACGTACAAATTTGTAAGTTTGTAAAGCTGTAAATACGTAAATAATTTACGTATTAGTCATGTCAAAACGTTGATACTGTACGTTTCAGTGTGTTTTAAACGTAAGTAAATGTAGGCTACGTATTGTACAACCACACTGAAACGTAAAAATACACACGTATTCTCATGAGATCACGTTGCAGCGAGACTACCCCAGATAACATGACTCAATATAGGCACACCAAAATATGACAAATTATTTCACCTTTGATTGTTTTTAATTGTTACAATTATTAAATCCATTTAAGATTTTTGAACTGAAGCAAAAAATATCACATTGCTCACACTCAAACTATGTATATGGCTTGCAGATCTTATAGATCCAATTAATGTCCAGTTACACTAGATCTCTCTCTGTTAGGAAATTACTCTCAAATATCAACTCTGTTGTTGGTTAATACTTCAAAGCAACCACGAAGCAGAGATAAAGGGAAAAACATCAAGCAGGAGACGAAGTGTTGTTGAAAAAATAAAGAATGATTCATTGAATAATCTTAGTTGTGCTTTAATGGTCAGTTTAGCTTCGGCAATGGTCTGACTAACTTTGTCGATGGTCTGATTAACCTTGTCTGACTAAAATCAGATTCAATTATTATACAGGGGTTTCAAAACATTGTCTTGTGACACTATTATGAACATGATGGGATGGAGACCACTGCAGACATTACAGCATCAATTTTATATATATATATATATATATATATATATATATATATATATATATAAAATTAGTAAGTAAACATGAAGAGTTCAGATGCAAAGCCTCTAAATGTCACCTCCATCAAAAATGAGATTATGGTTCATATCAGATCTGCTTAATTCCACCCTTAGGCCATTCAGAAACACTGGTTTTAAGGCAGAATCCATTAGGAGTCTGATAAAAATGCTAATTTACAAGAAATCATGCCAGATGCATGCTAAAATAAAGCCATAGCAGATTTATGCTTTACTAATTTCTATAAACTACTGTCAAGATTGAAAGAACTCTCAAAGAGCTATTACACTCATTTTTGCGTACTGCTGAACGAATTGTACACATGGACAAACAAAAAATTTATTGTTACTGTTTGACTGCACTAGACAAAGGAAAGGACAGAAAACGTCCTTGAAATGTGTTCCCTATAAGAGTGTCTCTTATCTGGAATAATTTGTTCAGCATCATTGAATTTATATTTAACCGAATGCTAGGAAAACCCTTCTCCAAAGCAGTTTGTCTTTCTAAAGCAATTCTCAAACCATTTGAAGCTCTCATTTGCTGTCTTTTCAACACACTCTAATCCCACTTAATTGTTTGTTGAACCCAACGCAAAAGAGATGTGTCAAGTAGACCTGCAGTATGTGCACAAAATAAGTAAGTGTGCAAGGCATGACAAACAGAACAATGCAAATCAAACGTTTTTCAACCAAGATTGCACAGCACACACTAGATACTCTGAACTTTTTCTTCTTTTTAAAAATCAAGCCTGATTTCAAAAACAATGTCCTATCTAGGACATCAGAACAACAGCATTCTAGTTCTTTAAAGGCCAAAGTATGGTCCACCAAGTCCTTTTAAGGAAGTCACTCTGCCATCATATTTGCAACACCTTAAGGAACAAGACAAACAAGACCTGTTGATTCTGCGGATGCACAAAGTCCCTCTCTCAGAGGATCTTTTCTTTAACGGTTGGCAATTGGCTTTTTTAATGCTGACAATTGCGATCTCCCCTATTCATATCAACACCAGTGACGCATCTTGTTAATATTAAATATCTTTGTGGACAATTTTTTGCGCCCCGGCGGAATTTTGAAACATGCATACAGGTCATGCATGAGCGTACAGGAGAATGTAGTATGTAGCCGAGCAGATGCTTTGCATTTTGTCAAACGTCTGCATACACATACAAGTCAAATAAACTATGCTGTGCTTTCGACAATGCACATACATTCACATACATGTAAAAAAACGGACTATAAGCTCCAAGCTTAAGGCCACATACAAATTGCAGCTAAATTTAACTGTCACTTCACCTTTTAGTGCTTAATCCTGTTCTGTAGACACACAGTACAGTAATTTACCGGAGTGACAACCGAATTCTACAATTTACTCCCACAAAATGCGTAAGTGATAACTGAACTGAACAACTACTTGTTCAGAGGAAGCATGGCAATGAGCATGTATTGTAAGGCAGATAGCTTTACGTACGCTCACCTCCTGTCTGTAAACAGCGAGAACAGCAAACTTTTCTGCTGAATTGACAAACTGTACAGGAGCCACAAAACTAAAGGCATCTTTTATAACAACAACAGCAAAAACTGCCTGGATCAAAGAGCAAAAACCCAAATGAACATCTGTAACTTTACTGCTTTATCACGAGATGCAAACAGCTGCAGGAGGCAACGGGTGTGAAAGGGTCGTTGCACTGTTTATTTTGGTAAGGTAGGTACGCGATATGTTTGTATTGAGATGGAATCAGATATTCTACTTTGATGAAACATTGTGTTGCTTATGAAATTTGTGTTCGTTTACGGATTAGCGTAACGATATAGTTACTACGTCTACACAACCGAACGTGTGCTTAAACTAATTCTGATGTAAACCAGTTGTTTATGTTGCTTATTTTGGTAAGTTTATTCACTTTGTACTGCAAATTTTTCTCACTGGTGAATGAGACAAGAGATGTGACCGTCTGATCTGTGTTCATGTGTTTTGAAAGAGGCGTGACTTTGGATGGGGATTTGACTTGAGGGTGGGATCGTGATTTCATTGCTAGGCGGCTACCGTTAGCATTTGTATTTTGTAGTAAAACTATAGTAACCACAAATTTACTAAAATAACCATAGATTAAACATATTTGCAGCTAAAGAGTGGTCATCACTTTGTGTCGTAATTTTGGTCTCACCCATCCGTCTTGCAGTATTTGTTTGCATTTCACAGTGGTACAAACTGGACATACAGTATAGTTCGTGGATAAAAATAACTAAATATACCTAGGGACATACGCTCCTCCAGGCTAGTATGACCAGGTACTTTGTAATGCACTGTAAGTCGCTTTGGATAAAAGCATCTGCCAAATGCATAAACGTCAAAGTCCAAATTAATTGTCAATTGATTCAAGCCATTTAAAAGTATGTATAGGGAACAGATCGAAATGTCTGTTGTTTTTCACTGATCCTGTAGCTCCTAAATCTTATTTGTGGTTGCTTTTTTAATTTATGGGACACAAAGTAAGCAATGGCATCAAGCCTGGTGCCATTTTTCAACCGTAAACTTACAAACTGCAAAACAATGGTAAATGATAAGAACATTTGTCTTAATTTTAACTGAACTATTCCTTTAACAGTGCTACGGCATGGGCAAAATGAAACCTACAGATCTTAGACCAAAGCATTCAAATTAAATCAGCAGTTTCTGCACACTTCACGTGAATTCACTGCTTTGAGTGGCCCTTTAGATTCGGATGAGGTTTGGGAGGAAACAAAAGAAGAAATCCTTAATGGGAGTGGAAGAAAAGAGTCTAATAAGTTTGGCTAATAGAAAAGGAAAGATAGAAGTCTCAGTTTTGAAAATAGCTTATACCACAAAAGTCATGCATGCCAGTAATTAGTAGTCAAAAAAGATGATTATTGGAAAACTACATTTAAAGATGTTCAAAATTAAAAGTGGATGGAAAACATCTCTATCCACAGTGCCACATGTTTACTAGTCAAATTTGACTCGTTGCAAAACAGCAATTTAGAAACAACTATGGAAGATTAAATAAGACAGACAAATCATCTCAAGCGCTCACATCACATATGCAAACAATTATGCTCATGCAATAGGAGGGAACAAATTAATGGTCTGTTAAATAAATGCCTGCATCACGAAATAATCCTTCTAGTTCTACAGGACTTGTCTATGTGAAAAACTAATGCAGACATGCTATGTATGTTAACCCCATGTTTATTGCCACGAATTCACAGTTTACATGCAAAACTATACAAATCAAAAATTGTGTTTAGATTAGGCGGCTTGTATCCATCTTTTTAGCTTGGACATAAATTTTGATATAATCTAAAAAGTGAGAATGCTAAGCAGATGATGAATAGAGTATGTATGTAAATGAGTGTAGACATGATCGATCATGCTTTAAGTGAACATAACATACCAAAGTACTCCAAATCTTAAAAAGAAAAATACTTAAAATACACTTCAGGGACAATATGAAGAGTTTGGTTCCAAAACGCAATAAACGCCATTTTTGGAAAAAAAGGAGTTACTGCCAGAATCAGTATTATATCAGGTCAGTATTAAAAAGTAAATTCTTAATTTTACGCAAAATCCAATATCGGCCGTGTTATTCTGTCATCTTTTCTCCCTTTTATCCCAAAACGCAATAAACGCCACTCCTCCTTTTCTACAGAATGCAATAAATCCGCTCCACAAATTACAGCGCACCATTCAACGCAATGTAAACAAACAATGGCAGCGCGTTGAGTACACGGGATCCTAGTTTTCCTCATCTACTTTGTACTTCGTGATCAACAAACAAACAAAAGCAAAATAATACTTTAATAGCATTGATAAACCTGTGGTGGTTTTCTGTGACGGGAAAGAAACGTAAACCATCTCACAAGGTCTACCGTTAAGTTTTTCGGGATCCCTGCAGAATCTTAAAAACAAAAAATACAACATCTGTGGCTGCAAGCAATTAAACGTGCAGACTGGGACAATGCAAAGACCAAAAAGGCTTGTGTTTGTAGTGCTCACTTCATTTTAGGTAAGCCATCATTTTTCAGCCCTGTTAGATTAAAATAGAAAGCCTTAATGGTATGACCAGTTTGACCCCATGCTGCGCCTGCGCACGCACCCGATAGTCATTCAATGTTTACAAACCTTGAAGGGGTCTATTGACACGCACTAATATTAGGTCAGAGTCCACTGCTTGTGTTGTTAGTAAACATGATGCACAACGTTTAAACATGTATGTGTAGAAGCTTTCTCTGTTATTTCAGAGCAATTGATGAAATAAGCTTGCGCAACTTTCACATGCTCGCAAAACTAAAAAAATGAAAGAGGTGGAGAGCAGCAACTTCAGTTTTATCAATTAAAAAGCCTAAAGATCACGCTGTGAACACCATGTCCATGTGCTTAGTACATTACACTAGATCAGTGTTTCTCAAACTTTTACTGACATTCCCAACTTTGGAGGTAGGGAAAGGGTCTGAGCCCCACCTTTCCCCAATCGCCCCAACAAAATTGTTATTAAGTATGCTTTAAGTTTAACTGTTGAAATGTATTTAATCACATCATATTTTAAAACATAACAGCATTAAACACTTTCAGTAGAGAAAATAAATGTGCAATTGTATTATCACTTTGCATGAAATAAGACTTTGTTCAAAAGTAAATAATGATAATCCAACTGATTTTGCATTTTTTTCTCTATGGAGCACTTAAGGGGACATGCAGCAAAAATTAAGTAAAGTTTAGTTCCGTGTGCACACGTGAAAGTTTTATGTGAGCACATGAAACTAAACTTTAGATTTTTTTACTCCAATGTCACCTTAAGGGCTCTGTATGTCTCTGATAAAAGTCATCATATTTTTTTCGGATGGATTTTTGGTTGATTAGATCTGTCTGTTTTGGTTTTCTTTGAATCTCCAGTTTTCTTTTCATTGTGTTTCACAGTCTGTGTAACACATTCTGTGTTATTCATTGTTAACTTTCTTACCCGCTACTGCCCATACCACCTTTTCACAGTAAAGTTTTTATTCTGCTTTATTTAACATTCAGACGTTAATTCATTCTTGTAGGCTATGGTTCAGCGTGACATTTTCATCACAGTCTGATGTTGTTTCAAGTTAGGCTTATATTTAAATGTGTCGTTTTGAGTGTACGATCGATAAATAAAGGAATTAATAGAGATCACAAAAATGACAAAATTTCCTCCTGTTTGTCACGCCCCATTTGTAATGTTCCTATTCCCACCAGAGGGTCCCGCCCCACACTTAGAGAAACGCTGCATTAGATAGGTGGAGAGAAGGGGGTCTTCTAAGGCTGCTCGAACACATTTGACTACATGCGCGTCTACACCACAAAAGCAATCTGGTTGAATGTGCTTTTGACAACCTCTGAATGTGGTAGAAAGTGGACGAGTTTAAAAGGTTTTACACCCCGTTTACACCTGCATTTAGCGTTGTTTATATTCAACCAAAACGCATCTTAATACCAGGTGTAAACATCATCTTACTGTCTCTTTTCTAAATATACATCTGAATGCCTCTGTATCTAATGCATTATCAGTTTTCCATGTCATTTTTCTCTCCAACTAAACATTACTATCAGCAAACAGGCGGATCATCCTGAAAATGCTGCAAACACTCAAATAACAGCAGGGGATCTTGCTAAATCTTGATAGATGACAATTATTTACAGATTAAATATGTTTCATCAGAAGTGCAAGTGGGCCAAAGAAAACAAGATTATCTTGCTCCCCAGAGAGTGTCAAAGAGGAAGAAAGTGCTATGATGCTGGTATCATGTTAGTTGCTGGTATCAGAGCCTTTAGAAACTGACAAGATGTACTGGAATTAATGATGGATTGCTCTTCCTTGACTGTTCAACACTGTGACTGCTCTACTACACAACACAATCTCTCTCTCTTTCTCTTTTCTCAATTTAAACCTCAATCATGACAGACACCAAAAAGCATGAAGATATTTTTAAACATCTGTCTACACAGAAATTTCTTGGCATATAAAATTTTATGACATGTCAGTATTTTTCTGGTTTGGTCATGCAAGTACACTGATAAAATATGTTTTCTTTCTTCTATTACCACAGGGAATTTTAAGTGTAAATGTTATAGGCAAATATTCATAGAATTTCCAGTGTACTTTACTAGGTCAGAGGAGAGGATTTTTAGGAGTGATGCTGGACAGTCAGGGGCGTAGTTTTTGGTAGGGATGGGGAGGTAACCAACTAATCAAAATTAGCAATTACTGTACAACCACTCTCCCTCTTGTTCAAACCAAATCAACACAATTGACTGACTTCCACAATTTTGTAGTGAATTTAGTGTCACATAACCACACTCTTTCAACAAACCTTGCCTGTAATGCTGTCAGATTTTTCTGGTAACATATTTCCCAAATGGCACTGCAGTCAATCTATTTTGAAGGTCTAATTTCAACTCCTTCATGGCGACATTAGCCTGTTGTTAATGGAGATCAAGACCAGAGAAATAAAGTGAGAAGAGCTGCACAATTCTATCTATTGTCTGTCTATTGGTTGCTTAACTCAATTGAGGTTGCAGCTCTCCGAGCCGTAGGACATCTGAGATGGCAGCCAGCACTTGCATAATTCACACAATACTGCCTCAATGCCAAAGAGATGCAGCCCTCTAAGGTCTTTAGGTAATTAAAAGCTGCAGTGGGACCACAGTCCACAGACACATTTTTTATACACACAAATATTGCTTTGTGACTGGGCTACAGAAAGAAATCACAGGTCAGTGAATTTGTGTGGAATGGCAAGAAACATAATAATAATATATGTAGGCCTAATGATTATTTGATACTTTTAGTTATAAGAATGATTTAAAAGTGCATACACCCGTTTAAACCCGTTCACACCATGGATAAAGATAGCTTTAGCGATAACGGTATTAGTGTCCACACCAATAGACAATTTCATTATGTTCATTTTAAGCTTACTTTCACATTAAAATGCGCGAGCCTTTTAACTTTGGATGGATTAGCTGTCTTTGTTTTACCATCTGGGATAGCTAGGATAAAAATAAAAGTGATTATAAAGACGTTCACGGATTTAACTTTATATCGTTTATTATCCATAAAACCAGCCCTGCAAAACACATGCAGAAATGAACTTACTTTTTTTTAAAATAAATAAACAAATAATAAACGAACAGGCCTATAATAAATCAAAAGTTCTGCTCAATAATTAAAAATAAATCTCTTTTGGTTTAAAGAAGAGTTATTTGCGCTGACTTGTGAATGAGTGATGTCTCCTGTAGCCATGCAATTCATCGAGTTTTTGTTCAGAGCGCACGCGGGACATTCCCGTTCAAAGACAGCGTTCGCACCAGGTTAACTAGCAGTATAAGTGAAAGGACTGATCGTTATTATCATACCTGAACGTTGTCAAACATCTAAATGGGTGTGATCTGCATATTAACTAAAGAGGACTGGTAAATGCACATACGTTCCTAAACTTTTGTCTCAGGCAGGTGCATGGGTAGGCTTAGGGCAGATATGCGCCGGGATCAGCTGTCAATGGCTTACATTACAGGATGGTTTGTTAAACACAGGGAAAAACGATACACCAGTCAGTTTTATGTTTTGTGATGACAGCTGTGTATGAGCGCGTGTTGCACTACCTAAACACCAGCTCACCACCCCTTGGTTTATTACCTGTGCATATAAATTAGTAGGCTAATATAGGAATTGACCCACGTCGATTTGACAGATCAATAACCAAAATACAACAATAGTCCGTCGTGTCAGTTTTCGAGAGGAAAGGGGGGCACTTACGCTGCTATTCTCACCCGTCCAGTGAACCATTGCCTGGTTGTGGGTGGCATCCCCTTTAAGGACGAAAGAGCTGCTGACAAGAGAGACTTTCTCCGAAGTCGATGCCCTCCGGACTCGGGGAACTCCCATGGCCGCTCCGCCCGGGTCCCCGCTGTAATCTCCGTGCTCTTGCGCCGGGATAAGCGTTTCATCTCTGCCAATGGCATGTCCACCGCGGCTGTCAAGCTCTTGGTCCACATCGTTTCTCCGGTTTATGACGTTGCTTTGACATGAAATCGGTCCGAACAGTGACATCCACGCGAAAGCAATAAACACAGCTGGGTACAGGTGCGCAAAAACTACTACGATACGCGCCATGATGAGCGCTTTCATTTAACACTGTCAAAGCGAGTGCGATGCAAGCAAAAGATGGAAAGCTCTAATGTAAGAGAGAGAGAGAGACAGAGAAAGAGAGAGAGGAGGTGAGTGAGAGAGAGAGAGAGGGTGGGGAACCGGAGCAAGAAACAGAGCGTGCTCATGTGTTGGATTAATACACAGAAAGCGAGGATGCAATCACTTTATTCGCCTGCCACCTAGTGATGAGCTAAGAGTACTTTCTCAATTTTAATCTTTTTTTTTTAAATCTCGATTTTATTTAAGAGATCAGCGGATTCCAAATACACAAACAAACAGCAAGACTAAAAACTATTCATTTGGCTTTCAGATAAAGTAAAGATATATTACAGTAGGCTACCTTTCCTTTTTTTTTTCTTTTTTTTGCAAGTGCCAACCTTGACTGTCTGTATAACAAGGGGTCAGTCAAAATCTCTATTTTTGTGTTGCACACAATAACGTAATAGCAATTCAAATCTAGTTAATAATGCAAGTAAGGCAAGTAAATACTGAAACAAAGCTTAAATCGTAAATCAAAGTTAAAGTAGGCCTACACTCAAACAAAAAAAACTTTACAATAAAGCTTGTCAAATTTTCATCACTGATACACTGTGAGATAATAAAATAATAAGAGCCTTTCAAATTCTTGCATAATATAAATATAGAGCCTTACCACTGCACAAGCCTAAAAATGAGATAACCAGAGTAAAATAGTTACTGCTCTTGAACTCTCTGGCCTACGCCTACAGACATAATATTACAAAGAATATTCAATTTAGCAACTGAACTAGACACATCTCTTCTTTCCAACACCCCCCCCCCCCCAAAAAAAAAACACATCCAGATGCTAAGAGACCATTGTGACAGATGAAAAGCAGCAGCAACACTTCATTTCAATGTCAGGCAAAATAAATAATTGTAAAATAAGCAAACCTGTGCTGTAAAGCTTCAAAATTAAGCTAGATTAACTAACCTCTCTTCTTTCAGTTTCCTGTGGGTTGCTTTGGGAAAAAAATGACTGACAGGCAAAAAGTGTCTTGACACACCCTGATCCTTCTGCATGACCATACCAGACAGAAGATTCCAACCAGCAATGCCAGGTTTGCAGTCTCGAGTACCTATAAAATCAAGTACAGATCAATGAGTTGGAGAGCAGTAAAAATGCTGAATGCTCAAATGTTTGCAAAAGATATTATGAAAGATGGCTGCTTGGAGACATCTTTTGATGTTCATTGAAACATTATTGCTTGCTTTGTTACCATGAAATACTATTCAGATATCAAATCCTTAAACTTCAAAATGTTGCCAAGAAAATAAATGCATTTAAAAGCAGGAATTAAACACAAATAAGTTGCTGGTATAGCCTTTAAGTGATATAATCCACTTGACTCTTGACTCCAGTAGAATCAAAACCTTGGTTTAAAAGAGATGAATAGAAATAAAACTGCATGTATATTATTTTATGTACAACTGGCGTTCTTATTAAATCTTTTGTGGGCCAAGGACCCCTCACAGATCAGACACATTTTCAGGGAATCCCACCAGTTATTAAGAAGGTGCTGAACAATCTGCATGGTACTTTTTTCAACCCTTATACTTCAGACCCATTTGATAGGCAAAAACACATTTCAATTTGAATTATGTTAATACCATGTGCTTTCCAACAGAGAACAATTTTGTACAAATTGCATCTGCACTCAACAACATTCATCCTTTTCAAGTTATCTTTCATAAAAGCTTTCATAAAATAAACGGTAGCAACATTGGCATAGTTCACATAAACCCAAACTTTAAATGTAAATGACTATTTTAAATGCTTCAGCATCCATCATGGTCCTCAGTAAAACAAAACCAAATATAATAGTCACTGAATTTTCTCAGTTTAGATAATTAAAGCTTGGTTTTACTTGAAAAATGAATTTCTCCATGCTCTCCAGTTAGCAGCAGTAACAGTTACAAGTAAAGAGAGGATTTTTATGTGAAGTAAGTTTAACAATTTTTTGTGATATGTCACAATCATTACAGTCCCCATATGTTAATACGCTGTTTAAAATTTACAGCACATTTTTATAATAGCAAATTATTCTTCTGACCACCTGGCTATGTATTTGCAGACCACTAGGGGTCCCCAGAGTTCGCTTTGAAAACCCGATTTATAAAAAAATTTGCAGGCGGCGTCTGATGTACTTGCTGTACTGGCAAAAGCTGGTAATTCTGTTGCTTTGAGCAGGGGTGGTAAAAGTACTCAAAAGTTATACTCGAGTAAAAGTATTTATACTCAAATAAAAAATGACTACAGTAAAAGTAGAAAGTCCTCCAATCAAACATCACTTGAGTAAAAGTACAAAAGTATCCAATTTAAAACGTACTTAAGTACCGAAAGTAAAAACTAAATAATATAAAAAATGTATAGCAATAATTAGGCAGATCAATTGTTTTGGCAGCATGGATGGAGAACCAGTTGTGCTTACTAGCCTCCAAGCAAACACATACCGTTCCCCTAATGTTCACATATGGTTCCCATTTGGTTATTTATGGGAACCAAATAAGAACGTTCCCAGTCCTTGCAGGTTATTTTTAGGTTTAATTTTATAACCTAAATTAACCTATATACCTTCCCAAAACATTTCCTGTAGGTTATTTTTATTTTTATAACCTAGAGAGAACGTTCCCTGTATGCTATTTTTATTTTTTATTTTTATAACCTAGAGAGAAGTCCCACTGCTCCGTATGTATTCACTACTGCTGCTATCCACCCATTTTTTGGAAATTAAGTGAAAACATCATTAAATCCATTGTATTCTTTATTAGTGCGTAAGTCGTGCGCGCTCCACTACTCCAGCACGCGCTTCTCTACTCTGTTCCTCCAGCATGCGCTTGCGAACGTAGTTTAATTTTACCTCAGAAACAAACATTATTTTACTGATTTCGTTTCTTTCTTTCGTCATTTAGTAACTTAAATATGAGAGAACAAATATATATTTTAGTGGTTTTCGATCGTAACGTCTATATATGAGGAGAATATGATGTTAAAAGAAGCTTTTGATTTATGTGAAACGGGGATAGCTAAAGTTAGGCGGATAAACTGTGGTAAGATTTGTTAAAGTGAATGAAATCTTTTTATCTCAGAGAATACATTATTTTAGCTAATTATTTAATCTTTTTCTTCATTTAGTGAAGTTAACTTAAATATGTGTGGACAAAAATATATTTTAATGATTTCCAATTGATTTGACACGTATTATAAAGAGAATATGATGTTAAGGAAAAGCTTTGAACATTTTATCTTAAAACGGATTGGCGACTAACTGCAGTGGTAAGATCTGTAAAGTATTTATTTATCTGTGAATAAATATCTGTTTTAAGTCCTCTATATTTTGTTGAAGTTATTATTTATATATTTTATAAAATACAATGAATGTAATCTAAAAACAATATGTAATGCTGAGTTTTTTTATTATTAAAAACAAGCTCCAGTTCATGTTTACTGAACAATAAACACTGTTTACATGATTTTTAGTCTAATTATTTGCATTGAGGCATATCATAATATTTGGTTAGGGGAACGGAAGCGAGAGCTGAACCTTCACCTGTTTCTGCGGTCATCTTCCACTTCGCAATGCGCGCCGAACTGACTGCTGAGCATATGCTGGCAAAGAGCTCGTGCGCGTTCTTTTTTTCAAAAGAAAACCCAGTTTTTCATTGGTTTGGAAAGCCAGTGTAATAAATACTAAGTTGGAGCGGGCATGGGGAAATGTATCTGAGTAAAAAGTAAACTTTTTCTTTAATATTGTAGTGGAGTAAGAGTAAAAGTAGATGCAAATAAAACATACTCAAGTAAAGTACAGATCCCCGAAAAAAGTACTTAAGTAAAGTAACGAAGTATTTTTACTTCGTTACTTACCACCACTGGCTTTGAGCATAATAAAAACACCACTTATACTCGTCAGTCTACTAAGATATTTGTTAAAAACTTGTAAAAAGATCAGAGTTGGCGACCAAGGCAGGAATTTAGGCCATAAGTCTGAATATTAGATGCCTAACTGTTAAGTTGACAATTGAAAGAAAGTCATATTCATTGTTTATTCCACTAGTTGATAAAATGCTGATAAAACATAAAGATAAAAGTCCAACTTTATATTCAATCACAAACTAATGGGTTTACTTAGAACGTAGGCCACGTGATATTTGTCTGGGCTACTTTTTTTTTTTTTTTTTTTATATATTTTTTATTAAATAAAAGCACCAACATACAAAACTCTCGTTGGGGAACAAAAATATACATACATACATACAATATTAATGTTGCCAATGTACATAAAGAATTTCCTGATAAAGGAACAGCCAGGAATAAAAAAATAAAAACAAAATAAAGTAAAAGGGGAGATGCTTAAGTACAGGTCAAAGACAAAAGGCTAGAGAACGTACAAATAATAATTAGAGCAGTACATAAGGAGAGATTGTCTGGGCTACTTGAGGACCCAGACAGTTTTACTTGGCAACTGGTTTAACGTTACATACATTAATGATCCAATTTCAAATCGTTAACCATGTATTGACCCAGTCTTTCCATACATTTCGTATAAATTGTCAGTTAATTCTAACTTATAAAAAAATCCGTGTTTTTAATTTTTGTGGGTTGCCTGAATTATTCCGTGGACCTTGAATGATGTAAAGAGTGTTGTTGAGTAATAAAATTGTGATAACCTTCACTTGTTGGCAAAGGAAAGACGCCGTCCTTTATCACGTGTGCACTGTCGACCTTCCTCTCAACCAAACTACAGAATGACGTTGGTTTAAATGGCAACGTGATTGGTGGATCAAGAAGATCGTGTAAGATCAGAGGCTCTCATTGGTTGAACGAAACACACTCGATTACAGTTGTCTTTCAGCGTGGATAGTCCGAGAAAAGATGGCGAACTGGTGTGTACGTGCGGTCAGACAAAGTTATTCTGTATTAGCATCCCCTACACTTGTAAGGTAGGTTTGTGTAATGTTTTGTTATGACAATTATTAACGTTAATTAATTATCTTTCTTTTCAGCCATTAACAATCAAGTGAGTGAGTCATGGTGGTTTCACAAGGACCCCAGAATTGTATAACGTTGGCTGTTTTGTTTTTGGAAACAAATTTATTAAACTCTTTCTGGTTGTTTGCTTTTCCGTTCAAAACATTATAGCTGTGCAGGTTAAACAAGAGTCTCTAATCCTACAATCCTTGCTTACAGATCTTTCAGGTGTACATGTCTTCTTACTACATATATGTTTGCTGTAACGTTACATCATACAGACAGTCATTACTGATGTCACTAGTAAAGCATCGAGAAGTATAATAGGAATGACATAACGTTATTTTAGTGAATTTGTTCAAATGTGCAGTAGTTTGAGCAGGTTGTCAGCACGTGCTACTGTCACACGGCAGGAATGACGTTATGTCATTCCTGCCGTTTAATCTTATTGACTAGACCTAGTCTACTCTACACCTAGTTAGTTAAAACATTTAGAAACTCACTTTGTTGAAATATTAGATTATTATATAATAAGGATCGTTATACCATTCAATGTGGCTTAATTATCTAGATCAATAAATTGGGATTTTAGAGAGCTTAATTGACAGCAGCAGAAACAGAAAGATTTACTGAAGACATGTTGCATACATCTAAGTGTTAGATCTAAGGCACTGGCAACATTTATAAAGAGTCTAATGTGTTTGCTCCTTAGGGCGGCTCCACGTCTTCTTTGCACTGCAGCCCAGCAGAAAAGTTCAGGAACTGGTACTGATGAAGAAAATGGTGCTCAGAAGCCAGAGCTCAGTGCAACAGAAAAAGCATGGGCAGAGGAAAAGATACAACTAGAAGAACAGCTGAAAGATGTTACGGTAGTACAGTTTTAACAGTATTATGTTTTGTTGAAGCTTTTAATAAAGGGGACATATCATGACTTTTTCCATGTTTAAGTGCTATTATTGGGTCCCCAGTGCTTCTATCAACCTAGAAAATGTGAAAAAGATCAACTCAGTAACTTAGTTTTGGTAAACCATGCTTTACAAGCATGTGAAAAAATAGGTCATTGAAATTTGGCTCCCCCTGTGATGTCAGAAGGGGATAATACAGCCGCTTAATCTGCACTATCCAACCACGCCACTGCCATTTATTGCAGAGATCAGCTCATTTGCATTTAAAAGGACACATCCATAAACAGCAAATTTTTGCTCACACCTACAAAGTGGCAATTTCAACATGCTATAATAAATTATCTGTGCGGTATTTTGAGCTAAAACTTCGCATACCTACTCTGGGCACAGCAAATATTTATCTTAAAAAAGTATTGTGAAGTGTCCCCTTTAAGATGCATGAGGTCTCAAATTAACTGTCTGTTTCTTGCATTTGTCTTTGCTGCAGGATAAATACAAGCGGGCACTAGCTGATACTGAAAACTTGAGGCAAAGGAGTCAAAAGATGATTGATGATGCTAAACTCTATGGTAAGCTTTCAGAATTATTGTAAAGGTTATTTTGTAATACAATTGATGATCAATATTAGCCTCTTTAACACAGTCATTTTAGTAAATTGCCATAAATTTACCAGAATGACTTTACCAGTAAATACCAAAATGGGACGACATTACGTCTTTTTACCAGTAAGATATCATTCACACATCAGTACCAAAATACAGGTACACTCTATTAGAGAGCAGAAGTTCCCTCTAAAACGCCGCATGGTGAGGTCAGTGTTCTGCTGTAAACAATGGTGGGTTATTTCTTATGTGTGGTCTGTTTTTTGTTTTTTATTTTTGATGCAAACTCTTGACCAAACAACATTCCATTAGATGACTTCAAACTAAACTGTAAAGAAAAGAGTCACTAACCTGCATCTAAAACACTTGACAGTAATGTTTAAACATAAGGCTTCACAGAGAGTGTGCAAAGGACTTGAGCAATTCGGCAAATGGATAGTAAACTGTTTCAAACCAAGTTTTAACTGTTTTAGCCATTTTAGCACTTTACCTATGTTCGACTTTAAGCGTGCGTGGCCATGTACAGCGTGGGAGGTAAATGCCTCATCTAGGGCTGTGCCGATACATCGCGTTCCCCATTAAAAAGACCTGCTTGAAATCGATACTGAATTCTGTGTTTCATGCACAGCTTGTGCTTGTACTACGGCTCTGTGATCAGTAGGAAGTCCTTATCAATCTAAAATCACTATGAGTTTGAATCGTTTATAACGTGCATTTAAAAAAGCAACACTCGCCAAACACAATCATTCAAAATATTTTTATTATCATGAAATACCTGAAACAATCTGAAGAACAGCGATATAAATATTCCTTTAGACGTTTCCTGGAATAGTGTTTGGTATGCTACTTCTTCTGTGGCACAAATGGCATTTCTACACGAGAGCGCCCTCTGGCTTTTGGATGTGGCGGCATTTCACCGTAATTCATTCAAATTCATTCATTGAGAACGCGCATTTGCAGGATTAATCAGCACAGCCCTAGCCTCATCTGTGTCAGAATGTTATGATTGGTCTAAAGCTGTCAGGGCATTCTGATGACACCCGTGCTCTGTTCACACATAGCATCATACAAGTTAATTTACTGGTAAGCTTACAACTTCTCTTATTGGTAAATTGGGTGAACCTATTTACCAATATTTAAAAAAATGGTCCTGTTCACACATGATCTCCTAATTGCAATTTAATAACCAGTGAAGACTGTATGTGTGAAAGGCAAAACAAGTATTGCATTCTAGCTATGTTACATACAATGCATAACTATGCAGCACCCATAAAGGCCTTTTTTTTTCAGCCCACTATTTTCTAGAACAGGGGTGCTCAAGCTCAGTCCTGGAGGGCCGTTGTCCTGCAGAGTTTGAAATAATGTAAAAGATTAGCTTTACCCTTATGCTAGCTTGCGCTGTCTTGAGTAAACCTGTTGTAATCTGTGCTCTGCTATAAGTTTCCAAACTCCCTTTTAGCGATGAAAAACATCCACAAGTTGAGAATCAGGAACACCATAATAGTTTTTTTCCAGACTTGCAGTTTGTGGTGGCACATTTGCGACGCACACGTCCACATATGCCTAAATGCAACTTAAATGAGGTTCAGTGGAGCGCGTCGACTGACGCCACGTGTGTTTATACAGAAACTATAGACAGAGGTAGTGATAAACGCTTGTGTGATGTCACAGCTAGGGATGCTCCGATGGATCGGCCGCAGATCGGTATCGGCCGATAACGTCATTAAATGACTCGATCGGTCCTCGCTAAATTTGCCGATCTCCTAAACCGATCTTTCTGTTTACTTTTGTCAACATAGGGCTCCTGAATGCGGCTGCAGTTAGAGCCCATTTTTACGCAATGCGAGCATTTTTATAACCCATCGCTCGTGCGACATGCAGATTTGGATTTCTCTCTTTGCCTTTGCAGAGATAAGTGTATTTTCTATGAGGACGCGATCCGATCAACAGCGTGACGCGTCTTCACATCCCCATCAAACAGCGTATACAACACATATATATCGTGGATAATTGCATCCTCATGCCAAAAGTTTATTATTTGCATGCGTTTTAAAGTTTTGAGAGTTTAAACTTTCATTTTCCTCACAGCTGCTCTCGTCCGCGTACATCCGGCGCGCGCACACATAGAAGCCTTAGTCATCAGTGCACGTGAACGGAGTGATCTTTCTCACGTCTAAGCTACATTAACCTAATTAATCTCTCAATAAAATCACTTTCTGCTCTTCACTGAAGAACTGTTATAATTCATACGAATGCGTGTATGTTTAATTTATACAGTTTAGACTGTGAAGTGTTTTATTTTCATCACTTTTAACAGACATAAGACTATTTAAAGGCATATTAAATTTCTCTTTGCAGAAGAAATATTTGTTGTGCTTATTTATTTGAATCTTTATTAAAACAATAATATACCTAATTACTGCAAGTAATATAACAAAGGCAACATATGTGCTATTACTTTATTTAGAAAAAATGTTAACAGTTACAATCATCAAAGAGCTTGCATACACTCTTAGAAATAAAGGTACAAAACTGTCCCTTTTCTGTCAATGGGGCTGTACCCTTTCAAAAAGTACAGCTTTGTACTAAAGGATTTCATTTTAGTACCTCAGAAGAACATTCTGGGAACAAAGAGAGCTTATTAGTACCTCAAAAATGTAGTATAGTATCTCAAAGGTACATATTGGTACTAAATGTTTACATCTCTGTACCTAATGGTCCATACAATTACCTTTTTAAAGGGTGCTGCCCCACTGACAGTTAGGGTAGATATTTTGAAATTTTTCTAACAATGTATGTCCTTAAGGTACGGTAATCTACCCAAAATTGTATTCTGTTTTGTAGGGATGCACCGAAATAAAAATTATTGGCCGAAAACCGAAAAAGCAAACCAAGGCTGAAAAACCGAAACACCGAAATAAATTATTATGCCAATTATTAGTACAATTGCATTTATGGCTATCACTGTGTACTAACTTTACTAGGGGTGTGTGACGGATCAAAAAAACTCACAGTTCGGATCACAAAACAGTTTTTGAGCACAGATCACATTATTTTTCCGATCAGCAAAAAGCGGGTGGGAAAAATCTAATAAACAATAAAGAAATTGCAAACATTTATAAAAAAGAACAAAGTTGAACATTAATAAGGTCTGAAATTAGCATTAGGTACAGAAATCAAATTAAATGAATCATAACACAATAAATTAAATATCTTTTTATTTTTAGAGCTATTTGTCTCTTTGTCATGGGTTGTTTGATTATCATTAAGGACACAGACTTAAGTAGGTTAATCTGACTGTAATCTATACATACACTTAAGACATAAACAAATGTTTTTATTAGAAAAAGAATACTGTGGAGAGAATTTTGTTTATATGTGCCCTGTCAATAACAGAGAGATTTTATGTTTGCTTGTTTTTTTTTTTTAAACGCGTCTCTCTCATATGTGCACTATTAAGGGCACTTAAACGCGCGCGCACACACAGAGAAGGAGGGTGAATCTCAAACAGCGCAACAGTCCCTCCACATAAAAACGTTTCGTTGTGTTTCATTGCTTTATTCGCCAAATGTATGTTAATGGATTACGGTATGAGACACATTAGCGCGACTTTCTCTAAAGTTTTACACATCAAGACATGCTTAATCTTTGCAGACACGTGCAAACAGCTCGACCGTGAGTGAAACCTGCTTGAGCACGGAGGGGAGGGGTGGGTGACGACTGATCACCGTGAGTGAAACCCAAGCGCTAGCGCACAGATGGGAGGGGAGCGGTTGACATTCATTTTCGGTTGATATTTTCGGCTGGATTTTTTATTTCGGCCCAAAACCGATAATGCCATTTTCGGCCGCAATTTTCGGCCACCGAAATTTCGGTGCACCCCTACTGTTTTGTATTCCTGTAAAGGTATCAAACGGTGACAGAAAAGGTACAGTTTTGTACCTTTATTTCTGACAGTGTATCAGCTTGAAAAATCTGTATCGGCCGATCACGAAAACAACAAATTGGTGATCGGTATCGGCCTGCAAAAATCCTGATCGGAGCATCCCTAGTCACAGCAGTAGACAGCACAAATATAACAACATGCCTATAATCCCTCCCACTCTGAAGAGTTACTAAACTCGATTGGAAAGCTAACCAAGCCAAAGTGAGGTGAGCTGACCCAACCTGACACAAACCAAACCGTGGGGTACTATGCAATGGAAAAGAGACTTTTACCTTGTTCACACTGTCTGTCAGTCCATATCTGATTTGCTGAGGAAGTTGAAACTAAATTTTGCAGGACACTGGCCCTCCAGGACCGAGTTTGTGTAGCCCTGTTCTAGAAGAAAAGTGCTTGGTGTATTTTCATTGTATTGTATATTTGTATTGTTTAAAATCAATAAGCTGTGCTATATTGTCAGTATATTCAAGGATGCACATCCCAAAGCCATTTAGCTCAATTCACAGTATAATAAAGCCTCTAGTATCTTATTGCTTAAATAAAAGCATTATAAGCTTTCAAAACATAAAGATGTTCCAGTTCTCACAATGTTTTTTCTCTCTTCTCAGGAATCCAGGGCTTCTGCAAAGATCTCTTGGAGGTAGCAGACATTTTGGAAAAGGCAACAGAAAGTGTACCAAAAGCGGAAATAACACCTGCAAATCCTCACCTGAAAAACCTCTACGATGGTCTTGTAATGACTGAGGTTCAGATTCAGAAGGTCTTCAACAAACATGGACTCATAAAGCTTAACCCTGATGGTCGGAAATTTGATCCTTATGAGCATGAGGCTGTCTTTCATGCACCTGTGGATGGCAAGGAGCCGGGTACCATAGCTATAGTCACGAAGGTGGGCTACAAGCTGCATGGGCGCACCCTCCGGCCAGCTCTGGTGGGTGTGGTCAAAGCCCCCTAACTGGTTGTCATACACTGTGGTTTTGATGAGTTATTGCTCGGATAACAGATCGGCTCTTGTACGTTAGCTGGTCTATGTTCCATTTTTCTGTTAAAGGGGCCTCTGAGAGGCAAAATCCTAAAGATATTTACAACTGAAGGACAGTGCAACACTAATGCTATTGTCCAGTTAATTAGTGTTAATTAAGAATATATATAAAAATTTGATATATTTTAAAAGCTTTGTGTATAAGCGGTAGAAGATTCTTTAATTAGCTGTGACAATTTTAATGTGGGTAGGAGCACCATTCCATAGACCTTGGGAAAAGTGAATATACTTCCAGGAAGACATTGCATCTAATTAAAGAGTGTGTTAAATGCATTTTCCTATTTGTACTTATTTGCTCTTAAAATAAATGCTTAATTGTGTTGAAGACATTACCAGTATAGCACCACCATGTTCCAATGCTGTTTATGGGAACGATCAGGCAGTTCAAGTTGGTACATTTTTTGTGAAGCAGATTTTCAGTGAAGAAATAACTGTTTATTACTTTACAAAATTGATGGCAACATTTTATTCAAAATTGTTTTATTCTTTTTCATTCTGACTTACAATCACAACTGAAAAGTGTTTCATAGTGCTCAAACCTGATCAAATAATTGAAGTTGCAGATTTCAAGTTCACCACAACCTGAATAACAAAAATCATTAATACTACTAAGGTCAATAAATAGTTTCTTTAAAGACTTTGGAGAAAAAGTGAAATGGTGGTTGCAATGTGAATGCACTGATGGAGCGTGAACAGATCAAATACTACATTAGATTTCTCTGCAGGAGCAAACAGACTCGAATAAAGCATGTACTTCTATTCAAATGCAGTGCTCACTTGTTATTTGGCCACATATTTTTTCTGTTTGTAGTTTTTTTTTTTTTTTAATTAGGTATAAATGCTCAATGATTTGGCAGTGTTGTTTTTTTTCAGGTGTACCTGTATCTTTAATAAAGGTGATAACAGTTTATCAGTTAAAATACTTTTTCGAGCTTAGAATTGACTTATTCCAACTTGCTTATACTACTAAGCCATTCATAGGTTTCATTGATTTCACTGTTTATTTAAGCAAATGGCGTTTTTACGGCAAGACTGTTTTGTTGATCAGTGGCAGATGTTTGTCAAATCATTTTTACATCTTTTTTTGGTCTACTAGGGGCACAAAAATTAGGAATATTTTGTTTAAAGGGATAGTTCACCTTAAAATGAAAATCTGTCATCATTTACTCTTCCTCACGTTGTTCTAAACCGGTATGAATTTTTTTTCTAACACAAAAGATATTTTGAGAAATGATGGTAAACACACAGCAGATAGTGACCATTGACTTCCATAGTAGGAATAAAAAAATATGATGGAATTTAATGGGTACCGTCAACTGTGTGTTTACCATCATTTCACATTACTTCCAAAATATTTTTTCTTACTATGGAAGTCAATGGTCACGTTCTGCTGTGTGTTTGTTTACCATAATTTCTCAAAATATCTTCTTTTGTGTTCATCAGAAAAAAATAATTTCATACAGGTTTAAAACAACATGATGAGTAAATGATGACAGAATTTTCATTTTTGGGTGAACTATCTCTTTAAGGTTAAACTAGGAGAAACTAATTGCACTTGAAAACTAAGAAAAACACTTTATATTTTAACACTTTATTACAAAGTATGGGAGAACATGATGTATGCAATAAAATACATCTTTCCACATATTCAACATTTTCACAAATATGATTCTTCCAAAAAAATTTTTACAAACGTGTTACAACCAAGAAAACAGGTCTCCTCTTATCATTTGTAAATGTCACATTGTCCTCTTTACAATGTAATTAAGATACTGTTAGGAACATTTTCAGTATCAATTCCCCACTCACATTTGCAGGTACTTTAGCAAAAATAATTACAACCCCTGAAATAGCACAATACTTTGCATGAGTATTAAGTAAAAATATCATTACCTTTTTCCAAGGGATGTGCACTGAACTCTTAAGACTTTAAGAATGACTTGGAAATTATTGTGACTTAGAATCCTATTATTTTGTAACCATGAAGCTCAAGGAAAGTATTTGCACCTAGCCTAACCCTTTTTAAAATTTTAACTCAATATCTATAAAACACAAAAAGGCAGCGGCAGACAATAAAAAAGAAGAGACCCTCTATATTTTCCCTTGATGTCCTCATTCCAAGTGTCCCCACATCTACAATATTTTAGATTAATGAAATTATTTTCTTCAATAAATATAGATTTTCAATATTAAATACTATATTGTAGTCATAACACATGCCTGTCTCATAACATCTAGATAGAAGTTAGAAACAAGCCACAGAATCAAACGGGCACTTGAAGATCAACCCATAATAATCATTTGTAGAGGGAATAAAATGAAAGCGAAAAGGCACAAAATATGATGACTGTACTCAAATGTGAATGGTTTATGACTTTACACCAATGTCTAAAGAAAAAATCTGTAAAAAAAATCATGATAATGGATGGCAACCTCTTAGTTGTTATATGGTATTTACACTACACAAAAAGATCATATGGGGTAAAAAATAAAAACAAAATAAGGGCCTACATGTTAAACGGTGTCTATTTATTCTAACGGACTTATAATATATTAGACATTTTAAACTATGTAAAATTCTGGGGGTAAACAAAGGCAGGCAACAATAACATTAAAATCCATGAAAAAAAATTCTCAGCTGTGATTTAAAATTTGGCATCATGTAATGATCCTGTCAAAGTATTTTAAAATCTGAAAACGTTAGTAGCTACGTAGTTTTAACATACAGTCAGTCTGGAAACTAAAACTTTCAATTTGGTCATCTAGACTTTAAAATAATGACCCTTGATGCTGTATTTAGGCCAGCTTTATCTTTTATAATTTCCCTTCTTGAAATAGGAGTGTGGATCTATGCAAGCATAAAGCTAATAATTTATATAGTCTGGGTATGTGCTATTTATCATGAGCTTTCGAAACATGCTCAATAAAAAGCTATAGTAACATAACCTTACAAAGGTCAACTCCAAAACAAGAAACAACCCATGAACATTACACATTTAGACGGTATCAAACATGCTTCATGTGTCTTACAATTCCACAACACAATAGGAATATATCAAACTGAAACAGGCAAATGAACATAAGACTTTTGGCAAGCAGAACAAGAATATTTGTCCCAATTTCCTTCTTACTACCTTCTTCAATTTTAAATATCTGCTTTGTACAACATTATAGCTGTGGGAATTTTCTTTTGCTCTATTGTCAGAAAACATTTGTTTGTCATTCTTGTTAAATGTTTGGCTTAAACTTAACTATAATTGCAATTCTTTTAAATTAATTCATTTTGTTTAGCATTTTTATGGAAATAACATTTTGGTCATGTCATTCTGTTTTCATCAATGTTGCAAATACTTTAAGTTACATTCATTATGAAGACTGAGATTTTAATATTGTGTTGTTTTGTTAAAGTATGATGCCTTACGCAGGACAACATACCTTAATGCTCTCTGTATATTGCAATTATGTACCTTCTACCAAGAATTCACTTGAAACCTGTAATTTTTATCAAACTTTCACTAGGTTTATGTTCCTAAGAGGAGATCTGAGATCAAGAAAAGGGTCCACACATCCAATAACGTGGCACCATAGTAATTTTGTTCTCAAAGGTGTAGAAAAACAGTAGAAAAATATTTTACAGTCAAATCTTTGGACAGTGTTGTTATGAGGCTTCTCGGGATATCCAGCCACTCTCTGAAAGGAAATTAAGAATACGTTTTTTCAACACCTTGTCTAGGTAGCTCGGTAGACGACTTTTCGAGGGAATGCCCTGTCTTTTCTGTATGTGATCTTTGATGATGATAGTCTTGGCGGTCAGATAACGTGTCGGACTAAGGTTCATTGAATTGCACAGTACTTTCTCCCGATCTGACAACAGCTCAAATCCTGGCAAGTTTTCAATGGCTGAGAACTCACTGTCCTTCCCCTCCTCCTTAATGGCACTGACTCCTCCGCCAACTCCACCTCCTGTTCCAACACCACCTCCAAGCCCAGCTGCTCCACCTCCACCACTGCTACCCCTCTTTGATCCAGATAAACTTTTGTTCTCTTTCCGTTTTTCCCGTTTATGCCGTGCCGCCTCGTACTCAGCTGACTCATCAAGTCTCGTAATGCCATTTCTCCGATAGCGCTGTAGTTCCCGAACCTTTGCCCGCAGCATGCGTTCCTTGTGCATGTTATCAAAAAACTCTTCAAACTCTCGATGCGGCATAAACTGGCAAAGGGCACGCAATTTAGTCCGCTGCTCCTTCTCCTCCTTGGTGATTTTGCGTTTAGGGGTCGCTGTTGCACAGGTGCCCAATGACCCTGTCGGAATGATTGTGGCACCTCCTCCCATTCCAATGACTCCTCCCGATCCCATAACTGCACCTGCCCCACCGGGCCGTTCTCGCTCTTTGTCTTTTTTGTCCCGGCCTAAAAATCCAGGCACTAAATTGTAGTCTCGAGCTATGTTTTTACGCCGCTGGCGTTCACGCAACTTGCGCACGTACATGTCGACATGGGCTCGCTTCATCTCGATCTCTATATCTTCATCGTCATAGTTTACCGACAGCCCGCTTATGAGTTTCTCCGCCTCTTGGTCGTATTCGATCTCGTAGTCATCACGTAGTGGCATGTATCCCAGCTGCTGCTGCTCGGCCACAGTTATGTCCAGGGGGGGCAAGGGGGTAGTCAAACTTGGGGACAACGGACCTCCACTGGGGCATGTATGGTCTGTCACACGGTTAGGGATGCTGTCTGGGATGCAGGCCTTGCCTAGATTCCCATGGATGTACATGCTCACATAATGATCCATGACCTCCTGAGGGGTGCGTGATGCACCAACATGGGCAGCCATATCCTCCTGATACATAGAAACATTGTGTTAATGTATGCACAAACTCAAAAATAAAAAGAAATATTATTACAAAATAGTTTTAAAATGCAATTAAGCAGTACTCATGCATATCACTATTTCAACTCAACAGAAACTATGTTTAGGTCCTCTTAGCACATTTATAAAAGTAAATGGGTTGTATTTTGTATAATACGCACAAGAGACGTAAAGGTTCTGCCTTGCTACATAAGAAAAAACTATCGTTTTATTAATAAAAAGTTTCATCGGTAAGCATTGCATAATTCGTGACAGGCACTACTTTTAAGGATTGGTAACACGACTAGTTTGCATTGCGGTTTACACTTCGTAAAGCAAATGAAATTAAATTACGTAAATAGTGCCATACCACTACCAAAATCATTTTTAAATCATACCCAGTTTCCAAATCCATATTGCTCGATAGCATCGAGCAGCGACTGCTCTTCCCTGCTGGTCCATCCTCCCTCAGCCTCGGGACCCCAGAGCGAGAAGCGCCCGCCGTCAACTTGCTGATAGCCGTGCCATCGCCTATGGTTGCCTATTTCGGCACCCGCGGAGAAGCACTCCGGACAAAGTTCAATATCTTGGCATTCGGCACAGCGAATCCGCAAATTTGTTACATCTGCCAAGCAGTTCACGCAGTACTTCTTCCCTACGTCGGCCATATTGCTTACTACCGCTTGTTGTTGGAAGCAGCAGTGGCGCGGGACTGAGCATGCGCGTTAGCGTACCTCCACTCACGCCGCTGCGTCTCATGAATATTAATGAGGAAACAGCGAGCGATTGTGATTCGCTCTCGCTGTGGGTCTCCAGGACGACACACGCGCACTGTCAAACAACAATCAAGAAACAGCTCAAGCAAGCGCAGTCTCACTATTTTATTTTATTTAATAAAGTCTGAATTTGAAGGTGATACATTTTTTATGAATTAAGTATTTATACTGCTCATCTACACAAAATGGAAGAGGAGCCAGCAGAACTTAAACAAGAAGTAAGTTCGGTTTCAGAAAATAACGCATTGGTTGGAAACACTGAAACATTTGATGTTCAGGCAAATAGTGTTGGAGAAGAAGAAACTGAAACTGCGCCCTGTAATGTATCAGAAACTATTGAGGATGAGCCTCATCTTTCCGTGGGTCCACAAGAGGGGGAACTGACAGAAGATGTGTCCATGATACCATCTGATGCTGAAACAAGTGGACCAGACACAAATGAGTCTGGAGCATGTGTGGTAACAGAAGAGGAAGCTGAGACCGGACCCCTAACAGATGAGACCATGGAGGACACTGAAGGGCATCATATTGAAGAAGATCCATCACACGAGGACACAGTGACAGCAGAGGATGTAAAAGAAGAGGACAGACCTCCAGATCTTGATCCAGACATGCCAGAGAGAGAGATGTTCAATTTTACTGAAGAACCACTTGTGCCTGTAGAAGAGGAAGAAGATGTTAACTATTATGAACATTTGGATCTGATACCTGAACTACAGGAAGAAAATGACAGGCTCAGCAAGCTGAGTGATCAGCTGAAGTCCAAAATAGCAGAATTCTTCAATAGGAAGGCAGGTGATGCTAAACATCCAAAACTTGCAAAAGACATCTCAGACCAGGAGCAGTACCAAAAATACATGGATCAAATAGAGGACCTGAAATTGCAGTACCAGCATAACTTAGATATCCATCAGCAGCGTATTGAGGACCTGTCCCAGCAAAGCCAAGAGAAACTAAACCAGGTTGAACGTGAGTTGCGTTCTTTCGCCTTACTGAAAAATGAAGCTGTTATGACAGTAGTGACTGGTAAAGTGGGCAAGCAGGCAACACTAGAAAAAATGAATCAGTTACAGGCAGATGAACAGAAGAGGGAGGACGAACTGGTATGTGTGCGGATGAAAAATATTAAATTAAAGAACAAAATACATCAATTAGAGGCTGCATTTCAGTCTCAACAGGAGTTAGCTGATGGCTTGCTTCGGACGGATTTTGAGCAGCTCAAGACAGATAATCGTACGTGTAAAGAGAAGTTTGAGGAGCGCAGTGAGGAGTTACTCAAGTTAAAAAAGAAGATTGCCAACTCTGTACAGGTAAATCCCAATCATCGTAATGAGATTCTCATTCTCTAAGTCTTTGTGCATATGTAAAAAAAAAATGATGGCCAAATGAAGGTCATTTTTTGAGATTTACTATTTTTTAAATAAAATAATTATAATGCAAATAACATTCTGTGAAAAATAACCTTGATATAACTAAGGATAAATCAATAATTGAAATCAAACTTTGCTGCTCCTAATCTCATAATAGGACTTTAGCCTGGATTTTACTAATTTTGTCCCTCATCCTTAGGCCATTACCTACGTGAAGAGAAAGATGCATTTCATGCAGATGGATAATATGGTAAAACGCACTCAGCTGGCAGAAGCGGATGCATTAGTGGCTCTTAAACGTGACATGCTGACACGCACCCGACAGGCTCGTGACAACCTGCGTGCTGACAACCTTAAGCTGCAACAGCAATGTGGCCTGCTGGGTAACACTCCACTGCTCCGGGACTTTGAAGAAAGGGTAGACACCTCGGAAAGCCTGCAGCAGAGACTGGAGACGCTAAAGAGACGCCAAGCTGAGCTCATATTGAAGTGTGCTGGTGTAAAGCAAAAGGTTGAGCAATGCAAACCAGAGGGCAAATGACAACACATTCACATTTGGATTTAAAGAATTAAATACATTATTTAATTATTTAACTTGCTGACTGAGCAACCAGTTCTCCATTCTAATTACTCCTTAATTTCAAGGCAGTTATCAGTTACTTGAGCCTGAATTAAAATGCTTATAGAGGATAGTTCTCAAATAAAATGATCCTAGTTTTGGTTTATGGATAGATGTAGCCTGACTTCTGAATAGTTAAAGGAAAAAACATGTTTAAGAGTTATTTTCCTGCTGATGCTTGCAGTTATAGAAAACTTAACAGGGCTAATTTTCACCATTTGTACACATAGACACTGTCTATTTTTCTGTGATGATCTTGCTAGGAAGGAAGGATTGAAAATGCATGGCCATAGAGAGTCATTTTTTATTTTAAAAAATGTACATTAAAACAGTGGTCAAAGTACCATCAGAACCACAGTAGTACATCCAGTATAAAACATACAGCCAGGTGTTAAGCTAATTATATACATAGTTAAATATAGTAAGACAAAATAAAACATTTTCTAAACAGAGAAACAGTAGCCTATTATCAGTAATACATAGTCAAATCTTTCCAAAGTTTCCTTTTTTGAGAGGAATGCCAAAAATGAAAGAAAATGTTAGACTGTCAGAATATAGTGCCACCGTTATTCCAACACATGTCATGAAGAGAGCAAGATGAGGTTGTTTTAATAAAAGATTACATAAACAAAAATGTAATACACACTGCAATACCAGAGAATGTGACAAAATAATGACAAAATGTTTGATTGAATTGAAAATAATAATATTATTTAAGGATATATACTGGACACAATTTTTTTTGAGTGAGGCTATGTACATGTGCTGGTCATTTAATTAGAATATCATGAAAAGTATTTATTTATCTTGATGATTATAACTGACAACTAAGGAAAATCCCAAATTCAGTATCAAGACAATTAGCATATTACTTAAGACCAATACAAAGGAAGGATATTTAGAAATCTTGGCCAACTGAAAAGTATGAACATGAAAAGTATGAGCATGTACAGCACACAATACTTAGTTGGGGCTCCATTTGCCTGAATTACTGCAGCAATGCGGCGTGGCATCAGTCTGTGGCACTGCTCAGGTGTTGTAAAAGCCCAGGCTGCTCTGATGGGATCCAAACCATTTGGCTAAAAATGCTTTTTCTATATGGCATTGTAAAACATCTTTATTTTTAAGAGTATTTTATTGTTGTTCACCTCCTGAACATACTTCAGATGCAAGGTGAGAGTGTACACAAACAGAATTTGTTCTGACTGGCTGTGTTTTGTGGCCTGGTGTGTGCTGGCATCTTCCTTTTATCGGTGTGAACAGGCACATTGCTTGTCACTGGATTTATATTGCATGTCATCTGGTTTGGGCCTGGAGTTAGTGTACTGGTTATAGCTGTTTTAGTGGTTATGGCAGTTGTAGATCTTATTGTGGTTGTTTTGGGTTTAGCAATTATACTAGTTTTAATAGTTTTACTGGTTTTAGCAGTTTTACTGTAGGGATGTTGCTGTTCATCAATTTGCTGCATGGTTCTCTTCACCCAGTTTTCATTAGGGTCCACACAGAAATAAAGAGACTTCTTGGTGATAAAACTGTTAAAAAGACAAACTTACAGTTATACCACACTGCAGTCTCACAAATGCACTCTAAAAATGCTAGGGTCTTTTAAACCCAGGGTTTGGGTCAGAAAGGGAAGAACTCAACCCACTGGGTTGTAATTTAACCTATGCTAGGTTGTTTTTAACCAATTGTTGGGTCAAACATAAATATTTTCAACCAGTAGGTTGTGTTTATCCCTTTTTGACCCATTGCTCAGTTGAAAATAACCCAGCATTTTTTTGAGTGAACATCGTATATTAAATTTATGTTAAATCACAAAGAACACATTATTAAGATATAATGACATTCTTAGTTTATCCATTTCTTACAGAAACAGGAATGGGTATTTTAATTGAATGTAGCATAACTTACACGACCCCAGCAATGGGACATTCATGACTTGTTTCGAGGTAAGAGTCAATTTTATTGATTGGTATTTTACTCCTGAACAAAAAACAGCAACCGTCCACAAGTTTACGATCTGTGATAAAAATTACTGTATCTTAGATATTAATTTTTATATATAATTTTGATCACTATTTCAGACTGAAAATTGAACTTCATAATATGTCAATGAAAACTGGTGAAAAAATAATGATGTATTGTTAATATTGCAATAATTTTTATTCATACCACTGATTGATCAAATAAAGCTGAACGTTATGGTGACTTACTGTTGGCCGTTACATCACACTGGAGCCAAGTGACTATGTCTATAAGTCCAACCAAAAGAGAAATATAAGAGTAACTCATAGCTTCAGATTTTGCTTCTCGAGAAATTGTAGATACACCTACTGCTCCAGGACTTTGAAGAAAGTGTAGACACTCAGAAAAGCCTGCAGGAGAGACTAGAGACACTAAAGAGAGAACTGAAGTGTCAGGAAGCAACATGAAGAACATAAGAGTGCTAATGACATCATATATACGTCCCCTTTAATAAATGAATGTGTGCATGTGTCTGTGTTACATACAGAGTGGAGACCATATAATTTTTCAAGTGTATTCAAATGTATATACATTTTGTGTAATTCTTGTATTTGTATATAATTGTAAATAAAAGATATCTAGTGTGCAAATTAAAGATTTATTGAGATTTTATATTACTTTATTATTTTATTACAATATTTTCTATTTCTACAAGTATTTCTTGTTTCTTGTCTTGTAGTTTTTTTAGAGTCCTGGCAGTCATGTCAACTAACCAGTTAAAATGCTTATAGCTCTTAAATAACAAATGTTTGGTTAACGCATAGATGTAAAACATGTTTTAGTGGCCTCCTACAGGAAGTGCCCTGAAGGTGGAGACGTTATAGAATAAAGTGGCCGACCACACATGTTCAATTTCTGCTCACAGGCCTGAGGTGTTTGTATTTAGTGACACATTTGTACGTAGGTGATAAAGAAAGCTCTTTAAAGCCAACACATTTTAAACATGCTCATCTTTTACATAATGTGTACGTAAGAAATTTAAATAAATTAACACTCATGTTGTTAGACAAAACACATGAATTCCTGGTCACCTTTGCTATTTTTACTTATCCTATATGAAGTCAAAATTATACTTGGGGGGGGGGGTCCCTCAGATATTTTAGTAAAGATAATGCTGACAAACCCATTAGGATGTAGTACAATTTTTAATGAATTATTTACAGTTATAAATGTTGTGTGTCTATTTAAACATGTGAATGCCCAGTACTAAGCACATTTTTGTTTTACACTTGCTTAGCGCAGTGCTAGTGCCAGCCAAGCGCTGAAGAGGGGCAATCAATTGAATGCATATAAATCAGCTAGAAAATACATATAGCTTTGGTACATTCCTTAAGTTTTAACACGTTATCTTGGTAATACAACCACATATTGTTTTTATACTGTGAAAAAACAAAGAGACTGTATAATACTCTAACCTAGATGTAGCCCATTTGTATCTAATCAGACATCAAAGAAATAAGTCTACACGAAATACAATTTATGGTTCAGCATTGTATGATTCAATAAGGTGCTACTTACAATTAATAATGCAAGTTTGTTAAATGTTTTCATGTATTATTTTTGCATTTAAAGTACATATCATTAATAAGGGATACATTTGGCATTTAAAGCAGAACATAGATATATCAAACAGGATATCATGCAGATATTTGTTATATGATGATACATAAAACAACAATAAAATAAAAAGCTCAATGATCAGAGTGATATCACACTATTCTCATACCATGATAATCACAGTATGAACAATATGTGAGCTCATTGTGATTTCAAAATGTTGAGCAGGGTTAAAAGGAGGCAATACAAATATAGGTCACAAGGGGGGCATTCTACTTCCATTATCTCACTAGAAAAGGGGGATTCTGGAGGATCACACACTGTAAAAAAAGTCCGTAAAAATTTCAATGTTATTGCAGCTGGGTTGCCGGTAATTTACCGTAGATTTAAATTTATGTTATTTACTGGCAAGAGTTTGTTCAAAGTTAAATAAATTTTAAATATTAACAAGTCTTTATCTTTACAGAATAAAACTATAAAATAACAGCCTCATGCAAAGCATTCTGGGAACCAGAAATCATCATCAACCTTTTTCTGTTTTTTGCTTCAGATTTTGTTTCCCAGAATGTTTTGCTTGATGCTGTTTTTTAGTTTTACTCTGTAAAGACAAAGACTTGTAAATGTTTAATGTTCATTTAACTTTGAACAAAATGTTGCCAGTAAATAACATAAATTTAAATCTACGGTAAATTACCAGCAACTCAGCTGCAATTTCTACGGATTTTTTTTACAGTGCAGTGACGTCACCCCATTCTCAAATTGATTCTCGTGGAATATGCAAGCTCATTGTGAATTCAGAATATTGAGTTAATGGTATGAGTGTGCAGTGACCTCATATTATGACCTTCATATGAGCACACAGTGAGGGTGCAGTGTGGTTACACTTTTAGATCACTGTGACCAACACAGTGTGACCACATTATGAGGATCTTGTGAGCTCATGGTGACTTCACTGAGAGATCAAATTAATGGGTAAGATATAATAAAATTCACTAAATGTCTCACAGACACAGGAATGGACTGAACTTCCATAAGCTGAAAATAGCAAAACTTACAAGACTCCAGCGTAGAGAAATTAGATGTTACTGATAATATAAAAATTTATAAAAGCTATTACTGAAGGCTGAAGTACTCTGACCTAGCAGCCAAAACAGTACAACGGGGCTGGCGAACCCACTTGCTTCCCTGTAAAGGTTAGGTGCAGAGGCTTGTAGGGATTTGGAGTCAGAGGACAGGTCTTACGACAAGCCATTAGGTTGATGTCAGATGCAGCTAAGCAAAGTAGCAACTGGCTGTGGCTAAAAATGAAGGATCCTAAATGGGCTGCAAAATGACCTAGAGGGGTAAAAGCAGAGGGGAGCAAACCTGGGATGCCAGGTGTCGCTGTTGAGCTCTTTGGAGGTGTCATGGGCCTATCAATGAAACACCAAGGAAGGAGAGTGCCCACCTGATGAGCGTAGTGAAGTGATTACCCCTAATCCCAACTCAAGATGTCAACAAACTAGTGCCAATTATTCTAAGGGATTGTACTATCAAGTCCTATTTGCTCAACTTATTTCAGCATAATCAAGCTATTTGTATTGGCGCAGCTGCTGTTCATCAATTTGTTGCATGGCTCTCTTCACCCAGTTTGCGTTAGGCTCCACACAGAGACGAAGAGACTTCTTGGTGATTAAACTGTTACAAAGACAAACTTACAGTTATTCCACACTGCTGTTTTGCAAATTAAACATAACAAACTTCTGTTAAACAGTCATTGTTAGCACAAACAACAACACATTATTAAATGATATTAAAATTCACTAAATGTCTTGCAGACACAGGAATGGACATTAAAACTCAGCAAAACTTACATGACTCCAGCATTGGGACATTCAGGTCTTGTCTTCAAGTAGGAGTCGATTTTATACATCGGAATTCTACCCCTGAAGAACTTAATACAGCATTCAGCTGGCCCTCTGTCATTCTGTGTTAAAAATTTAATGTAATTTATCATAGATATGGAAACATTTAATTCCTAAAACTATTTTCACCCTGGGAATTGAACTTCATAATGTCAGAAAATATCGATAAATAAGTAATATTGAGGCTAAGTCATACCACTGATTTATAATAAATAATAAAACTGAGCTGTGACTTGTGGCCCTTTGACCCAGACTGGCCTACAGAAGTCCAACAAGAAAAGAAGGCTAATCAAAATTTGAAACAAAAGCACCATTGTAAAAAAAAAAGTGCTACATACATAAATTTGACTTGACTATTTCAGACTGGAAATTGAACTTCATTACATGGCAGAAAACATAATTAACAAACATAAATATTTTCACTTATACGGTACCACTGCGTAAATAAATAACAAAGCTGAGCATTGTGCTGATACTTACTCTGGGCCATCACACCAGGTTGGAGCCAAATGACTACCAGAAGTCCAACAAGAAGAGAAAAATAACAGTAACGCATAGCTGCGTAATATTCTTGAGATATTGTCTGTAGATATCAAAAATGTATTGTGTAAAAGTCAGTAGTCAAAAACAGTATTGTGTAATATTTTCCGTGAAAAACTGGTACAATAGGCGGGGCATATGCATAATCAGATCCTAATCCTAGCCTCCTAACTGAAGGCCAACCCCGGAAGTTAGCGGGACATTCGCTCGCTAAAAAGCCCATACATTTGTTCGCAAAAAAGCTCTTTGTTTCACAAAAGTTTATGACACGTACACGTTTTCCCAAGTTAATCTTGAGAGATGAACACTATTTTTATGATTCTAAATGCGTTTACTAAAAAAATTGACTTCAAAATTAAAAGTTGCTCATAACTGTGTACAGATGTTACTACCTTTATCTATTCAGTCACATATATGCACTTTACTTTTTATAGTCTGCTCTGCACAATTTATTAGACTGGGTACCTCGTGCCCTTTTGAGACACGATAAACATATTTCAGTACAATGTACAAAAATTTACAAATGTACATGAGCTTAAAGATTGTCTTCATTCCTTTGTTGTTGTTAATTTTGACGAGCATCTGAATGCACAACTGGACACATTAGGTCTTGACTGATCCATTTGGGTCATATTTTTGCACTTTAGGTTTGATGGGCACAAAGTGCATATAAAACGACATTAAAAAATTATTATTACAAAAACATTTGAAATAAAAAGAATTAAAGACTACAACATTTCAAATAGATGCACTAATAATGTACCACTCAAATAATATTTACTTTTTTCCGAGTGCCAGCAGAGGGCGTTATTTATTCAGTTATGTCAACTGGACAATAAATTCTGCATTCTAAAGTGCTCGATAAAAAAAACTATTTTGCCTCTTGATTTAGAGACAGTTATCTGAGTTTGAATCGAAGAGGGTCACAGGATAGATACAGAGGCTAGCTCTTAGCAAACGTGCTAGTTTATGCTTAGATGTAGACTGACTGCATTTTTTAAGGGGAAACTTGTTTCAGCGTCTTTTCCCTAATGTTCCTGTTCAAAGAAAATTAACATGATTAATTACTGACTGATAGGTTGATGCTTTAAAAACAATATCTATTTTTCTTAAACTATCAACACTTCAGCCTCCTACAGGAAGTGCGTTGTGAAGGTGGTGAGGTTTTGGGTGGCTGACCACAAATAATTTAATTTCCGCTCACAGACATGAGGTGTTTGTATTAGTGACACATTAGTATGTAGGCCTTGGTGATAAAGAATGCCATTTAAGGCCAACATCACCCTCTCATTTTATATATGCTCCTCTTTTATTTAAAGGGGTCATATTATTAATTTTTTTAAGATGTAAACTGAATCTTTGGTGTCCCCAGAGTGCGTAATTGAAGTTTTAGCTCAAAATACCAAAGAGATAATTAATTACAGCATGTTAAAATTGCCACTTTGTAGGCCTGAGCAAAAGTGTGTCGTTTTTGGGTGTGTCATTTAAAATTCAAATAAGTGGATGAAGTTCAAAAACTGATCACAATGATGGTGGTTTTTTTCAATTGAAAATAAGTTGTGCTGTGAATTATTTTGTCTCTCTCTCTCTCTCTTTCTCTGCACTAAATGGCTGTGCTGTGGTTGGATAGTGCCAATAAAGGGGGCGGTATTATCCTATTCTGACATCACAATAGGAGCCAAATTACAATGACCTATTTTTTCACATGCTTGCAGAGAATGGGGACCGAATTATAGCACTTAAACATGGAAAAAGTCAGATTTTCATATGTCCCCTTTAAGATTTAAATGGCTTAACACTCATGTTAAAAGACAAAGAGAATGAATTGTCACCTTTGCTGTTTTTATTTATCCTGTTTTAAATAAACCCCTGTCGTGTTGTAGCAATCCAATATTATTAGACATGTTTCTAAATATAATTCTAACAAAAGACTAAGTTCTCCCCCGCGCCCTGTTTGTTTGTTTTTTAGCTAATTTGATCATGCTTCTGGTGCATAGGCTACATGTTTAAAAGTATGCAACATAATTTCAATTAACAATGTTAATTATTTCATGCTGATCTTCCCTTCGAATCAAAGCTGAAAATGCACAAAATCTACAGATTCCATCTGGACCTGGTCATGAACATTTTTTTTTTTTTCTGGTCATGAACATTTAAATAAACTACATACCATTTGCCACTTACAGCATAACACTGTAAGTGGCAAAAGCAATAAAATGTCATTTTGATTGTTGAAGTTGTTGGATTGGTTCTAGAGCTAAATATCTGAGCTATAAACAAAATAAGTAAGAAGCTTTATATGAACATAGAAATTGAAGTTCAGATGCAAAAGCCGCTAAAGGCCACCTTTGTCTACAATATGAGATAAGGATGAACCGAATGCTCACCGCACACATTATACGTCCATCAAATACCTTATATTCAATTACGGATAATCCTGATCTCAAGGCCATTCAGAAAACCGGTTTGTTGGTAGAATCGATTGTAAGTCTGATAAAAAAAATGCTCATTTAAACATGTCAGAGCTCTTCAGTTATTACTGACCCTATCACCTATACTTTAGGTACTTTTCTACATATACAAGATGTATTATTAAAATTTTGCTTTTTAAAAAGGTTCATGGACCTTCAAAGTGATATGGTTGGATTGCTACAGTATACTCAAATTATACTCAAAACATATAGGCATTTGTTGTTTCTGTTATGCTTTATTAGAATTCAAGGCATCAAATAAGAAAAAAATTCTATATTGTGAAAAAATCTAAAAACTCTTTAACCTAAAGTATATGTACTAACCTGAATTACAATCAAAGTCATGAATAGAAAAAATCATGCAGTGTGGTAAAAAACTGATTTAAATGATTGGGTTCTACTTGACAATTACTAATGCCAGTTTGTTAAATCTTTACATTAATTATTTTTGCATTTAAAGTAGACTAGGCCTACATACCGTTAATAAAAGATACATTTTGCATTTAAAGTAGATGCTATACATATCAAACAGGACAGCATGCAGACATTTTATGTTGATAAATCGAATAAAAATAACAAAATAAAACAATGCATTACACCAAAGAAAACTTATCAAGAAACAATTTATAGTACTCATTTCAGCATAATCAAGCTATTTGCGCAGCTGCTGTTCATCAATTTGTTGCATGGCTCTTTTCACCCAGTCTGCGTTAGGCTTCACACAGATACGAAGAGGCTTCTTGGTGATGAAACTGTTACAAAGACAAACTAACAGTTCACACTGCTGTTTTGCAAATTAAACTATAAAGACTTCTGTTACAGTCATTGTTAGCACAAATAACACATTATTAAAGTATATTAAAATTCACTAAATGTTTCTCAGACACAGGAATGGACATTAAAACTCAACCTAGCAAAACTTACATGACTCCAGCATAGGGACATTCACTTCTTGTCTTCAAGTAAGAGTCGATTTTATCGATCGGAATTTTACCCCTGAAGAACTCAAAACAGCATTCATCTGGCACGTTCCCACCTGTGTTAGAAATTTATATTGAAACATTTAATGCCTAAAAACCATTTCAAACATATTCGATTCTGATCACTCTTTCACCTGTGAGTTGAACTTTATAATGTCAGAAAACATTGATAAATAAATAATTAATTCATACCAGTGATTGAATAAATAATAAAGTTTTCTGGTAACGTACTGTTGGCCTTCACACCAGACTGGAGCCAAGTGACTACCAGAAGTCCAACAAGAAGAGAAATATAACAGTAACGCATAGCTGTAGATTCTGCTTCTCGAGATATTGTACTGTAGATATCATCAGTCTAATGTCCTACAAACAGAATCATGCATTTAAAAGGTCGAAGGGGGGGGGGCGAGTGTGGTTTTGGCAAGGGGGCAGGTTATAAGTGAGTAAATGTTCCATGTAGAAAATAAACCACAAAAATAAATAGACAGGAAACATTTTAGGTGGTTGTTTCATGTAGGCTAATAAAACAGAAAAAAGTCTTTACCATCTTTATGACTCAACAGTTTATCTTACCATACATAAAGAAAGGCATTCTCACTGTTATTTAATGAAACAAAGAGATAAAATAACTTTTTTCTTTTTCATTTATTTTAGTAGTCATGTGTTAAAACCAAACAAAATCAAACAAAGGCAGGATTATTTGACAAAACAACAAATACATAAATAAGACAGATAACATTATGATTTCAGACCTCTCCTGTCACCCATCATTTCTCCAGAAGTAATGTTTGTTTTATTATGCTGGTAATTCAATGAGATCAATGCATGCTAAATGAAGGCTTCAAGTGAGATTGCATGCACACAGTTTGCATCTGATAGGTCATAATGTATACAGAGCACATCCGGGCATAGATACGCTACTGCCTCCAATTCATGTACCGATTCTTTCAACATTATAAAAACAGAAAACTAAATTTCATCATCTGCACTTATATGACAAGCGCTGTATGACCACTGTAGCTAAATAAGACAGTTTTATGTCCTTTGTGTCCTGTTAAACACTCAACACTGACACATACTACAACAAACTTAGATTTACACTGTTTGTAGACATAAGTCAGCTTTGCAGTTAATTTAGAATATTAAGATAAAATTAAGATTACTTTTAATTGAATATTTTGGACATTTAATAGGTATCCAAATGCACAATTCGACACAATCATATTTGGTCAAGTTATTGAAAGTACTTGCACTTAAGGTTTGATGGGCAAGGGGCAAAGAAAACTACAAATAAAAGATAAGTACAAAGAAAGCATTTTAATTAAAAATTGTATATAAGAATGAAGAAAAAAATAAAGCACAGGAAAGAAAAAAGTACAGACCTACGAAAAAGGACAAATAAAACATGTGCAAAGCAGCTTATTGCAGTAGTGTGGTTCAAAACCACAAAGTGGTGGGAAGCTTTCCTTCGATCATAGTGATCACAAAGACATAAAATCTCACCACATTATTTTTTAATTATCCAACACAACATCAACACACCACAGTGAATGCAAATATGAATGCAAATATCCTTTAACTGATAATTTCATTGAAAACTATTTTCTTAGCTGTGCTCTCATATTTATATGATCACACTGACCATATATAAATTTGTATTACATTACTTCTGATGAAAGCATAAATTAGTATAATAAATAAGCTCATGACCAAAACTGAAAAAATAGTCCTCAAGATCACATATTCACTTCTTCCAAAAACAAAAACAAAATGAGACAATATTCTGGTTCCATGTAATATAGGCTGAACAGATATAAAAAAACATTACATGACAAAGTTTATGAAGTTACATAACATGGTACTTCTGCAAATTACACACATTCTCTGAATAATCAAATTTCAGATTTTTTAAAATCCACACATAATGCAGTGTTTAATGTCAAAATATTACTGCAAATAGCAAGGCTATAAGACGTAATGAGATGTCAAGTATAAATAAATGTGAGATGAGTTGTATGACTGACAAACCACCAACGCCTTCAAGAAGCGAACTCACCCGAATTTCTCATCTACCTTTTTCAACACTTCTAACCACCATATTACCCGAACTACACCAAATGGAGCCACATTCATTACATTAAACATCTGTTTTCAGTCTATAATAACAATAATAATAATGATAATAATAATAATAATAATAATAATAATAATAATAATAATTATTATTATTATTATTATTATTATTATTATTATTATTATTATTATTATTATTATTATTATTATTATTATTATTATTATTATTATTATTTCACAAACAAAAGCCATCTAAACTTTCTAATGTCATTCTTGCAGCATGTTTGGCTTTACAGTGGCACTATAAAAAGAAATAGGAAGAGAGAAAGATAACCTGTAACAATTCCACACACACACTATATCCTTTCCTATCCACTCAAATCTCTGAATCAAGAGTTACATATAAAGGGGTTAAAGAGCAAGAGGTAGCATAAATGATAGTTCTTCAAAAGGAGACTTTGATTAAGTGTGCAAAACTCTTACAGAACAATGGTGGGATTTACTGAAATTCACAGAATTCACAAATTTGACCTCCTCATATATGCATAACTTCAGTTTTCTCCACATAAATGTCCCTTTAAGATTACAAGACAATAATACAAATACATCACACAATTACTCAAAGCTTTGATAAAGTATAGCAGGAGAGGGAACCAGTGTGATGGTCAGGAATCTCATTTCAAGTGAAAGAATGTAAGAAAACATTAGCCCAAGAGTAACGTCACCCTTCTTACCTATAATTTCTAAGAAATATTATAGGAATGATCATAAAATCAAATATAGGACACTTTCTACACAGCATTTTATACAGCCCTATTCATGGTGTGTGTTAGGTAGGATTTAGACTTATAGGATCTGGCTTGAAATTATACAGTGAACACTCCTGTGTGTCGGTCAGAACACTTTAATGATGAGGAGACTGGAGCTTCTTTTTCAAAGTGTATTGAATCATAGTTTATTAGTCATGTACTAACACTTGAACACCAAATCACCAACGATAAACCAGAAAGACAGGCAGGAGAAACTTATAGTTAAACCGCTGACGTTCTCTCGGTATTCAACTATAACACAGGCAGTGAACAAGAACGCTACCGCCTCCGGTTACACTTTATTTTGATAGTCCACTTTAGACATTCTACTAACTATAAATAACTTTGCAACTACATGTCAACTAACTTTCAATAATTTGCAACTATACGTCAACTAACTGTCATTAGAGTATTAGTAGACTGTAAGGGGTAGGGTTAGGAAAAAGGTTTGGGTTAGTGGAATAAGTTGACATGCACATGCAAAGATACTTCTAGACAGTTGAATGTCTGTTGAGATATCATCGCAATCAAGTCTTAGTAGATATTAAGCAGACAGTTTACTAATTATCTAAAGATTGGTAGTTGATAAGTAGTTGATAAGTAGTTGCAGAGTTACTTATAATTAGTAAAATGTCTAAAGTGGACTATCAAAATAAAGTGTTACCCCGCCTCCTCCTGGAAAGGTCTGGAATTGCACTTATCAAAATCAAAGTCCTACCGTAAAAGTCTTTTTTCTTTACAGCCTTTTATACAGCCGCCCCCAAAGGTGCTGAGCAACTTTGTTCCTACTAAAAGGCTACTCAACTGGACTTGAGTTGGTTTGTCAGTTTCCATTATCTGAGAGAGCTGGTAAAATTACTAGTCGTGCTACTGGTCAAGTGTAGACCTGCCCCTTTATGTCTACATCCACAGATCTAACATGTCCATCAGCACTGCGGTGGATCCTGATGACATGTCCAACAGGCCAAAGGGCCCGAGGAAGTTGGGGATCAATAACCATGACAACCATTTTTTCTGCCAAGTCAGGTGAGGAGGAATGCCACTTTTGCCTTGTTTGCAGAGTAGGAAGATAGTTACGAATAAACCGGGACCAGAAGTTATCAGCTAAGACTTGTGAATGTTTCCAGCGTCGGTGGCTTAACAAGTCAGATTTTGGGTAGATCACTTGTGGCAAAGAGCCATCTGGCCACCCCATAAGCAAACTGTTTGGTGTTACTGGATCACTATCTGCAATATCCGATGACACATATCCTAAAGGTTTAATGTTCAGATTTGCCTCCACCTCTAGAAGGACGGTCATGAGGACTTCTTCTGGAAGGGATTGAGTTCCTAGGGTAGTGTAGAGTGCTGACTTTACTGAGCGCACCTCCCTCTCCCATACCCCTACCGAAGTGTAGAGCTGCTGGGGGGTTAAAATTAAACTGAATTTTTTGACTAGCAAGCCGAGTTTGCAACTCAGGGGCCATCACTGCAAAGGCTTCTCTCAGTTCTCTCTCTCCCCCTCGAAAATGTGTTCCTTGGTCAGACCACAGTTCTGCTGGTGTTCCATGTCTTGCAATAAACCGCCTAAGGGCCATTAAAAAGGAATCCGAACTCATGGTCCTGAGGAGGTCCAGGTGCACTGCCCTTGTTGTTAAGCATTTAAAGATTATTCCCCAGGGTTTCTCTGTGCGTCTCCCAATTTTAATCAACATTGGTCCAAAGCAATCTACTCCACATGAGTAAAAGGCAGGTTTATGTAGAAGGAGACGGGCAGGAGGTAGGTCCGCCATTTTAGGAATGACTGGTTATGCCCTCCAATAACAACGTCGCATTTCTGCGAACAACCTCTCTGGTCCTGAATGACGCAGCTTACAATCATAATGCTTAATCAGTAGTTGGGTAACTGGATGGTAAGCATCCAAGACAATGGGGTGTATGGTCGATTCTTCGATCATCTGTGCTCTTCTCAGTTGACCTCCAACTCTGATCAAACCACTAGATTTGTCCATTTCAGGGGCCAAGGTAAGGAGACGACTATCTGAGGACACTGATTTCCCATTTACTAGGCGTTGAAAGTCCTTAGGAAACGATTCCTGTTGAGCTTGTTTTAGGACTAGGATTTCTGCTTGCTGATAGTCAGTCACGTCAGGAAAGGCACCTGGAGTAGGGTTAATTTGGATTTCCTTAGCAGTGGCATCCAGGAGTTCCTGCCAGGTATTATAGTTCCAATCAATTGGCCTGCTGAATAAAGGGGGCGCTGCAGTGGAGCCACAGAAGGCAGATTTATGCAATTAAGTGTTGTCATCTGATAGGTTGGAGTTTGGCATCACTGGCCAGGTGGTTGGTTTTTGCAATAAGAAGGGAGGCCCATAAAGACCATTGGTTCAACTAAGAGCACTCAGAGGTTTGCCTCTAGTGAGGTCATCTGCAGGGTTTTTGGTTGAATTGACATAGCGCCAGGAACACTTTTCTGTTAGCTCCTGAATTTCGGCTACTCTGTTACCAACAAAGACCTTGTAATGGCAGGATTCTAAGTGGAGCCAGGTAAGTACCATGGAGGAGTCCGTCCACAACACAGTATTTTGTATTGGTAGAGTTAGTTCCCTTTCAGGAATCTGGCCAACTGAGCTGCCACAAGAGCGCCACACAGCTCTAAACGAGGAATGGAATGTGAACGCTTGGGGGGCCAAGCGGGAACGTGCAATGATAAAGGACAGGAACGTTTGGCCTCTTTTGTCAGTGGTCCTTAAGTAGGCCACAGCTCCATATGCCTGCTCTGATGCATCTGAGAATATGTGTACCTCATGTGTGGTACCATACCGGTCGACCTCAGGAGGGACATATGTTCTAGGAAAAGTCATGTTTGGTAGGTACTGCAACTCATTTTCCCAGACACCCCACGCCTGTAGAATCTCAGGAGGTAAGTTTGGGTCATCCCAACCACTTTGCTTATTCCATAGCTGCCTGATAATAACTTTTGCTCGAGTGGTGTAAGGTAAAAGTAAACCGAGTGGTGGCCAGGACCTTGTAGACATTTCTGGGCTGGGGGTCTTATACACCACAGGTCTGTGCTTGTAAGTTAGAGTATCCGTCTGCCAGTTCCAACTTAAGCCCAGGGTTGACTCGGGCATGTCAGATTTATCCTGAGTTAACCACAGTTCCAAGCTCTCTGCTTGTGCCTCCGTAGGTAAATGACTCAGAACCTCTGGAACATTGCTAGCCCACTGCCTGATTTCGAATCCAGCTTGAGAAAGTATTGCTCTTAGGTTGTCGACTAACTGTCTGGCGGCCTCAGGTGTGCACAAGCTCTAGAGGCAGTTATTAACATAAAAGCATCTTTCTATTGAAAATCTGATGTTCTCATCTGTCATGTGGTCGGTAACATGCCGTTGCAGAGCATAAGTGGCACAGCATGGGCTGCATGCGGTACCAAAAGGTAATACCTGCCATTGGAAGACCTTTGGGGGGTTATCCACGCTCAGATCGCGCCAGAGAAACTTCAATAAAGGACAGTTTTCAGGAAGCAGGCAGACCTGATGGAACATGGCCTTTATATCACCACTTACAACGACTGGATGCTCCCAAAATATGATGAGTACGCCTAACAATGATGCGCCCAGAGTAGGGCCTGGTAACAGATACTGGTTTAGACTCTGTCCATGGTATTCGTGGGAACAGTTGAACACAACCCGAGATTTCCCATTATGACTAACAAGATGATGGGGTATATACCAACACTCATTAGATTCTGCTGCATCTGTGGATATTTCCCGAACAGTTCCTGTCTGCACAAGTTTCTCTATCTCCTTCCTGTATATGTCTGCTTTCCCTGGATCCTTCATCAAACGTCTCTCTGTACCATGTAGGTTAGGCATGACTGACTCTTTAGGGGCACACAACCTAGGCATATCTTTTTGGCGCAATAGTGGCGTGGCTAAGCGTAGAACTCCATTCATATCTGTGCGAACAGACTTGGTTTCCAGTAACGTCAAAGCCTCCTGATCTTGTTTGGACCGAGTCACCTCTCTCTCATCTCTGTGAGGAACTACTTCAACCTGCCAGAGTCTTTGGACGTTCTTTTAAAGTTCATCTTGGAGTGATTGGACCGAGGTCAGCAAGCATTGTGAGGAAGACACAGGCCGCCCCACGAATGTGATAGGGCCTTGGAGGGTCCACCCTAGACGGGTGTGCACAGCAGCTGGTCCACCTGGTGATCCTAATCTAATAGGTTCAGTGGGTGTAATGAGATGTGGCTGATCTGACCCAATCAAAAGCAGAGGCTGAGCATCTTTCATTGGCATGATGGGAAGACCTCGTAAGTGTTTATACTTTCTTTGCAATTGATCCACAGGATACGACTGTTGTGATAAATTGAGGTTATCAGCTGTGAATGTTCAATCTTATACCTGAGTTGAGGCTTATGAGTCAGTGCTACTTCAAAGGTGATAGATGCCCCGGGAAGAACTTCAATGTCTTGACGCACAGTTCGCAAAGGGAGATCTTCAGGTACGCCTTGTATACCAAGGGCTTTTGCAGCAATTGGGAGCAGGATGGTTCTCTTATAATGTTAGGCTAGTAACGTAATAGCTGCATCCACTGGTATGTTAAACATCAGCATCCAGCACTGGCTGTTGTTACAATTAACCACGCAACTCCTTGGCATTTTGATTTAAAGACACCGCTACTAGCCAACAACACAAGGCACGTCTCTTCTTTCTGCCTCTCAGTTGTGTGCGCACGCAATGATGACGTCGCCGAGAAATCCATGTATAAGCTCACAGTGTGTGTGCAGTGACCTCATATTATGACCTTCATATGAGCACACAATGAGCGTGCGGTGTGGTTACACTTTCAGATCACTGTGACCCCCACAGTGTGACCACATTATGAGGTTCTTGTGAGCTCATGGTGAATTCACTGAGAGATCTAATTAATGGGTAAGATATAAAAAAATCCCCAAATGTCTCACAGACACAGGAATGGACTGAACGTCCATAAGCTGAACATAGCAATATAAAAACTGACATTACTGAAGGCTGAAGTACTATGATCTAGCAACCCAAGCAGAACAACGGGGCTGGTGAACCCAGTTGTTTCCCGTAGAGGTTAGGTGGAGAGGCTTGTAGCCACAGCAACAACCAGGTTATCAAAGGGTTTTGGAGTCAGAGGACAGGTCTTACTACAAGCTATTAGGTTGATGTCAGATGCAGCTAAGCGAAGTAGCAACTGGCTGTGGCTAAAAATGAAGGCTCCTAAATGGGCTGCAAAATGATGTAGAGGGGTAAAAGCAGAGGGGAGCACACCTGGGTTGCCAGGTGTCGCTCTTGAGCCATTTGGAGGTGTCGTGGGCCTATCAACGAAACACCAAGGACGGAGAGTGCCCAACTGATGAACCTGGTGAATTGTTTACCCCTACTCCCCACTCAAGATGTCAACAAACTAGTGCCAATTAATCTAAGGGATTGTACTATCAAGTCCGATACGCTCAACTAATTTCAACATAATCAAATTATTTTTATTTGTACAGCTGCTGTTTATCAATTTGTTGCATGGTTCTTTTTACCCAGTTTGTGTTAGGGTCCATACAGACACGAAGAGACTTCTTGGTGATAAAACTGTTACAAAGACAAACTTACAGTTACTCCACACTACTGCAAAACTTACATGACTCCAGCAATGGGACAACCAGGTCTTGTCTCCAAGTAGTAGTCGATTTTATTTATCGGAATTTTACGCCTGAAGAACTCAAAACAGCATTCAGCTGCCTCGTAGACATCTGTGTTAAAAATGTAATGTAATTAATCATAGATATGAAAACATTTAATTCCTAAAACTATTTGAAACATAACAATAGATTCTGATCTATTTCACACTGGAAGTTGAACTTCATAATGTCAGAAAATATTGATAAATAAGTAATATTGAGGCTAATTCAAACCACTGATTAAATAAATAATAAAGCTGAGCTGTGACTTGTGGCCCTTTGACCCAGACAGGCCTACAGAAGTCCAACAAGAAAAGAAGGCTGGTAACCAAATTTTGAAAAAGCAACATTGTAAAAAAAGTGCTACATAAATAAATTTGACTTATCTTGACTATTTCAGACTGGGAATTGAACTTCATTGCATGGCAGAAAGCAAAATTAACAAAAAATTTCACTTACACCACTGCGTAAATAAAAAAAAGCTGAAAATTGTGGTGACTTACTCTGGGACATCACATTGGAGCCAAGTGACTACCAGAAGTCCAACAAGAAGAGAAAAATAACAGTAACGCAGCTGCGTAATATTCTTGAGATATTGTCTGTAGATATCAAAAATGTATTGTGTAATAGTCAGTAGTCAAAAACAATATTGTGTAAAAGTTTCTGTGAAAAACTGGTCCAAAAGGCGGGGCATATATGAATTGTGGTGTCTAGTCATAGCTGGGGGCGGGGCATGATCATAATCCTACCCCCTAACTGAAGGCCAACCCCGGAAGTTAGTGGGACACTGGTTCTCTCGCCAAAAAGCCCATTAATTTTTCGCAAAAAAATAAGCTTTTTGTTTTACAAAAGTTTATGACACTTACACGTTTTGCCCAAGTTAATCTTCAGAGAGCAACACAATTTTTACGATTATAAATGCGTTTACTAGAAAAAACAGACTTCAATATTAATAAAAGTTGTTTTCAAAACTGTTACTGCCTTCATCTATTGTCACATATGCACTTTACTTTTTATAGTCTGCTCTGCTGCACCATTATATGAGTAAGAGAAGCTATAATAACTATATTAGACTGGGTGCCCTGTGCTCTTTTCAGACTTATTACACATTTCGGTCTTAAAAGACTGATCCATTTGGGTCATATTTTTGCACTTTAGGTTTGATGGGCACATAGTGCATAAAACTACATTATAAAATTATTATTACAAAAAACATTTAAAAAAAAGAATTAAAGACAAAAAAAATGTAAAATAGATGCACTAATAATGTACTCATACTATGCCTATTCAAATGTAGATTTTGAGAAATATTACATTGTTATCACAAAATGTATTCAATAGTTGTAATCTTCCCTTTTCTCGTCAGCAGAGGGCGTTATTTATTAAGTTATGTCAACTGGGCAGTTTTGCATCTTGATTTAGAGACAGTTATTATCTGAGTTTGAACCGAAGAGAACACAAAGGATAGACACAGACGATAGCTCTTAGCAAACGTGCTAGTTTATGCCTAGATGTAGACTGGCTGCATTTTTTAAGGGGAAACTTGTTTCAGTGTCTTTTCCCTGCTGTTCCTCACAGAATGATGGAGAACTAAAATAAATTTAACATGATTAATTACTGACTGATAGGTTTTTGCTTTAAAGACAAAATCTATTTTTCTTTTAACTATTTAAACACTCCAGCCTCCTACAGGAAGTGCATTGTGAAGGTGGTGAGGTTTTGGGTGGCTGACCACAAATATTTAATTTCCGCTCACAGGCTTGATGTGTTTGTATTAATGACACTTTTGTATGTAGGCCTAGATAAAGAATGCTATTTAAAGCTAACATCGCCCTCACATTTTAGACATGCTCCTCTTTTATTTAAGATTTAAAAGAAAATGTGACCTTTGCTATTTTTATTTATCCTGTTTTAAGTAAAATATTGTCATGCTGTAGCAATCCAGTATAGAATCAGACATGGTTCTAAATGTAATTCTAACTAAAGACAAAGTTCTCCCCGCGCCCTGCTTGTTTGTTTTTTAGCTAATTTGATCATGCTTCTTGGTGCATACATGTTTAGAATATGCAACACAATTTCAATTAACAATGTTAATTATTTTTTTATATCTGATCTTCCCTTTGAATCAAAGCTGAAAACCTGGTCATGAACTTTTAAATAAAGTACTCTACTATACTCAAGCCTTTACTAGGCTCCAGCAGCTTAACACTGTAAGTGGCAGCAGCAATAAAATGTCAGATTGATTGTTGAAGTTGTTGGATTGGTTCTATAGCTAATATCTGAGCTAAAACAAAATAACTTATAAGCTTAATATGAACACACAATAGAAATTGAAGTTTAGATGCAAAAGCCGCTAAAAGCCACCCTTGTCAAAAATGAGATATTAATGCTCACCGCATATATACATCCATCAAATACCTTAGATTCAATTAAGGATAATCCTGCCCTCAAGGCCAATCAGAAAACTGGTTTGTTGGTTGAATCAATTATAAGTCGTCTGATAAAAAATGCTCATTTAAACATGTCAGAGCTCTTCAGTTACTACTGACTCTATCACTTCAGGTCATTTAGTTGCATTTAGTATACAAGATAGTAGACATGAAAAACATACCTAAAACTTAAATGTTTTATTTAAATTTAGCTTTTTAAATGGTACGTGGAGCTTCAAAGTGATATGGTTGGATTGCTATACTCAAAACATATAGGCATTTGTTGTGTCTGTTATGCTTTATTACAATTCATTGCATCAAATAATACATATATTTGTGTAAAAAAAAAACAAGAGAATCTTTAACATATAGGCTATGCAGGTAACCTGAATTACAGTCAGTCAAAGTGATAAATAGAAAGAATCATGCCGTGTGGGAAAAAGCTATCTGATTTAAATGAGTGGGTGAAACTTGACAATTACTAATGCCAGTTTGTTAAATGATTACATCATTTTGCATTTAAAGTAGACTACATACCATTAATAAAAGATACATTTTGCATTTAAAGCAGATGCTATACATATCAAACAGGACACCATGCAGACATTTTATGTTGATAAATCAAATAATAATAGCAAAATAAAACAATGCATTACACCAAAGAAAACGTCAAGAGAAATGAACTTATCACTTAAGAAACAATTGAAATTAGTCATTTTAGCATAATTGAGCTACTTGCGCAGCTGCTGTTCATCAATTTGTTGCATGGCTCTCTTCGCCCAGTTTGCATTAGGCTCCACACAGATACGAAGAGACTTCTTGGTGATAAAACTGTTACAAAGACAAACTTACAGTTACTCCACACTGCTGTTTTGCAAATTAAACTTAATAATATAACAAACTTCTGTTGAACAGTCATTGTTTGCACAAATAACACATTATTAAAGTACATTAAAATTCATTAAATGTCTCTCTGACACAGGAATGGACATTAAAACTCAGCAAAACTTACATGACTCCAGCATAGGTACAAACACTGCTTGTCTCTAAGTAGGAGTCAATTTTATCAGTCGGAATTTTACCCCTGAAGAACTTAAAACAGCATTCAGTTGGCCCTTTGCCATTGTGTTAAAAATGTAATTTATCATAAATATTGAAACATTTAATGCCTAAAAACCATTTCAAACACATCATTAGATTCTGATCACTCATTCATCATGGGAGATAAATTTTATAATGTCCGAAAACATTGACAAATAAATAATATTTAGGTTAATTCATACCACTGATTTAATAAATAATAAAGTTTTCTGGTAACTTACTGTTGGCCTTCACACCAGACTGGAGCCAAGTGACTACCAGAAGTCCAACAAGAAGAGAAATATAACAGTAACGCATAGCTGTAGATTCTGCTTCTCGAGTTATTGTACTGTAGATATCATCAGTCTAATGTCCTACAAACAAAACCATACATTTTAAAGGTAGAAGGGGAGGGGGAGAGTGTGGTTTTGGTAAGGGGGCAGGTTATAAGTGAGAAAATGTTCCATGTAGAAAATTAACCACAAAAATAAATAGACAGGAAACATTTTAGGTGGTTCTTTCATGTAGGCTAATAAAGCAGAAAAAAAGTCTTCACCATCTTCATGACTCAACAGTTTATCTTACCATACATAAAGAAAGTCATTCTCACTGTTATTTAATGAAACAAAGAGATAAAATAACTTTTTTCTTTTTCATTTATTTTAGTAGTCATGTGTCAATACCAAACAAAATCAAACAAAGGCAGGATCATTTGACAAAACAACAAATACATAAATAAGACAGAGAACATTGTGATTTTAGGTTAATGTCTGGATGTTTTTTAAAGAAACCTCTTCTGTCACCCATCATTTCTCCAGAAGTAATGTTTGTTTTATTATGCTGGTAATTCAATGAGATCAATGCATGCTAAATGAAAGCTTCAGGTGAGATTGCATGCACACAGTTTGCATCTGATAGGTCATAATGTATACAGAGCACATCCGGGCATAGATGCGATACTGCCTCCAATTCATGAACCGATTCTTTCAACATTAACAAAAACAGAAAACTCAATTTCATCATCTGCACTTATATGACCAGCGCTGTATGACCACTGTAGCTAAATTAGACAGCTTTGTGTCCTTTGGTGTCCTGTTAAACACTGAACACTGACACATTTCAGTACAACAAAGTTCAACAACTTAAATTCACACCGTTTGTAGACATAAGTCAGCTTTGCAGGTATAAGATAGTTTTCATTACTTTAAATTGAACATTTTGGACTGTTAATAGGTATCCAAATGCACAATTCGACACAATCATATTTGGTCAAGTTATTGAAAGTACTTGCACTTAAGGTTTGATGGGCACAGGGCAAAGAAAACTACAAATAAAAGATAACTACAAAGAAAGCATTTTAATTAAAAATCGTATATAACAATAAAGAAAAGATAAGTACAGACCTATGAAAAAGGACAAATAAAACATGTGCAAAGCAGCTTATTGCAGTAGTCTGGTTCAAAACCACAAAGTGGTGGGAAGCTTTCCTTCGATCATAGTGATCACAAAGATAAAAAACTCACCCCCTTATTTTTTTAAATGATCTCAACACAACATCAACACACCACAGTGAATGCAAGTATGAATGCAAATATCCTTTAACTGATCATTTCATTGAAAACTATTTTCTTAGCTGTGCCCTCATATTTATACGAACACACTGACCATATATAAATTTGTATTACATTACTTCTGATGAATATTGGAAATCATAAATTAATATAATAAATAAGCTCATGACCAAAACCAAAAAATGGTCCTCAAGATCACACATTCACGTCTTCCTAAAAGAAAATGAGTGAATATGAGACGAGTTATTGCCGTTATATTCTGGTCCCATCTAATAGGCTGAACAGATATTAAACTAGAACAGATATATAAAAAAACATTACATGACAAAGTTTATGAAGTTACTTAACATGATATTTGTGCAAACTTCCCAATCAAATGACATACAGTCTCTGAATAATCAAATTTCAGATTTTTTTTAAATCCACACATGCAGTTTTTAACGTCAAATATTACTGCAAAATGTAGCAAGGCTATAAGACGTAATGAGATGTCAAGCATAAATAAATGTGAGATGAGTTGTATGACTGACAAACCACCAACACCTCCAACAAGCGAACTCACCCGAATTTCTCATCTACCTTTTTCAACACTTCTAACCACCATATTACCCGAACTACACCAAATGGAGCCACATTCATTACATTAAACATCTGTTTTCAGTCTATAATAACAATAATAATAATGATAATAATAATAATAATAATTATTATTATTATTATTATTTCACAAACAAAAGCCATCTAAACTTTCTAATGTCATTCTTGCAGCATGTTTGGCTTTACAGTGGCACTATAAAAAGAAATAGGAAGAGAGAAAGATAACCTGTAACAATTCCACACACCCACTATATCCTTTCCTATCCACTCAAATCTCTGAATCAAGAGTTACATATAAAGGGGTTAAAGAGCAAGAGGTAGCCTAAATGATAGTTCTTCAAAAGGAGACTTTGATTAAGTGTGCAAAACTCTTACAGAACAATGGTGGGATTTACTGAAATTCACAGAATTCACAAATTTGACCTCCTCATGATATGCATAACTTCAGTTTTCTCCACATAAATGTCCCTTTGAGATTACAAGACAATAATACAAATACATCACACAATTACTCACACAATTAGCTTTGATAGAGTTTAGCAGGAAGGGGAACCAGTGTGATGGTCAGGAATCTCATTTCAATTGAAAAGAATGTAAGAAAAAAATAAAACAACAGATAGGAAAGCAAACATTAAATAAAACGACATTCTAAGACAACCACAGCAAATATATATAGTTGAAGGGAAAATATGGATAAGTGTCAAAATGGTGAAAGGGAAGAAGCAGAGAGGAAACAGAGACACGAAACAAACTCACATTCTTCAGTCCGGTCCTGCCCACCACAGTTACCCTGAATCAGAGTTGCTTTTGTTCCTGTGTGCTCAGTTTGTGTGCAAGTATCAGTTTGTTTTCAAGCATCAGTTTGTATGGAACAGGACAGACTGCTGGAACTCCATTTATTTCCAATGAGGTATGTAGGAGTCAACAAGTGATTTTCTCTTTGTAATGTAAGCTGAAATAGGAAGTCAGTGTTTCAGTAGTGGACTGGCTCGATCTTGTCCTTTCTGCAAAGCCTGAAGAACCTGAAGGGGAAAAATGCAATTCAGATGCAATTCAGTGTATTCTTATGTTTTTTTTGTTCATAAAGGTTAAAACATGTGATGACACGTACTTGTGGCCATTTCTTGTTTTTGCAGTTCATGTTGACATTGGTTATACTGGAGAAGAGCTCATCAGCAGAGATGTAGTCAGGCAGGCGCGTCAGGAACTGAGCGATGTGGATGAAGTCCATACGGGTGAGAATGTCCTCATAAAGGCGCAGGATACCCAGTGCAGTACGAAAGAGAAACTCCTCGCCATCTCTGCAGAAGACGTCCCACACACGACACGCTATGTCCAGTGGGAGGGATTTACTGTACAAGGTAAAGATCCTATGCAGACAAAAGTAAGCATGTAAAAATTGACTAAATCCCTGAAAACATACATCTACACTCACTTAAAGGATTATTAGGAACACCATACTAATACTGTGTTTGACCCCCTTTCGCCTTCAGAACTGCCTTAATTCAGTTCTTAATGTGGCATTGATTCAACAAGGTGCTGAAAGCATTCTTTAGAAATGTTGGCCCATATTGATAGAATAGCATCTTGCAGTTTATGGAGATTTGTGGGATGCACATCCAGGGCACGAAGCTCCCGTTCCACCACATCCCAAAGATGCTCTATTGGGTTAAGATCTGGTGACTGTGGGGGCCATTTTAGTACAGTAAACTCATTGTCATGTTCAAGAAACCAATTTGAAATGATTCAAGATTTGTGACATGGTGCATTTTCCTGCTGGAAGTAGCCATCAGTGGATGGATACATGGTGGTCATAAAGGGAAACAATGCTCAGGTAGGCCGGTTCTGCTTGTTGTGGCTTCACAAATGCTTTGCTGCATACCTCAGTTGTAACGAGTGGTTATTTCAGTCAAAGTTGCTCTTCTATCAGCTTGAATCAGTTGGCCCATTCTCCTCTGACCTCTAGCATCAACAAGGCATTTTCGCCCACATGACTGCCACATACTGGATGTTTTTCCCTTTTCACACCATTCTTGGTAAACCCTAGAAATGGATGTGCGTGAAAATCCCAGTAACTGAGCAGATTGTGAAATACTCAGACCGGCCCGTCTGGCTTTGACAACCATGCCATGCTCAAAATTGCTTAAATCACCTTTCTTTCCCATTCTGACATTTAGTTTGGAATTCAGGAGATTGTCTTGACCAGGACCACACCCCTAAATGCATTGAAGCAACTGCTATGTGATTGGTTGATTAGATAATTGCATTAATGAGAAATTGAACAGGTGTTCCTAATAATCCTTTAGGTGAGTGTATATATCCCATGTAATCTTATGTCCACTATGTTTTTAGAATATACAGTCTCCTAATTAATAGCATTCGGGGTTTTTAATAAAATGTGACATGAACAGTAAAGGAAATTATTATGAAATGAGGTCTTTGAGATTATGTTTATTTTTCGAGTCAAACATAACAAACTAATCTTAACTCACCAGTCGATTAAATAAATATCAGAGGACAGGCTGTTATTCTTAAAATGTGTAAATAGCTTTGGTAGATTTTCTTCGAAGAACACTTCGAATGCTGCAAAGTATGTCAACATCTAGGAAGGCAAGAAATTATTATTAATATTAAGAAATAACATTCACATACCATTGTGTGTGTGTGTGTGTGTGTGTGTGTGTGTGTGTGTGTGTGTGTTTGTATAACTCACAAGGCTGTGGTCCACTCTATAGAAAGCCATTTGACAAGGCTTGTTCAACAAATTAGCAAAAGCAATGAAGGCATCAGCAGTGTCCATGTTCAGGATCAACACTGCTGCAATAAAGGACATTCCCTGCACCTACACATTAAACACAAATATATTGAGATTACATATGAACAATGTTCACCTTGAGGTCAAAGACATGCTAATTGAGTGTCATTCACACAAGCGTCTCATCAACCTTTACTCCTAATGTCAGATGAGTAATGCCTTCCTGTATTCACATCCTAAACTTGTAATAATCATGCAGAATACTAGACCCAAGCAATGCATTACATTCCCATTCATTGTCAACATTTCAAAATTTCTATTGATTTAGCAAATAGGATGGAATGTAAATATATAGAGACAGAATTAAAATGTTTTGTAAACTTTTTACAAGATTTGATTTAGAACTTTGGAGGTTTTATGTCAGCAAATTAGATCGGTCTAAGTCAAATATAGAAAAGTGCTATTCATTATGCTATTTATTAATATATTAACTACATGCATTTCATTACATTTACTTCATGGCCCAGGGTAAATGAACACATCATTTCTCAGAATGTCACCAGTTTCACATAATATTAATTTATATTACTGTATTCTCATTACAACTTAAATTCATGTGAGGTATGGTAATGCTTAAAGTGTATTTGATACTACATTACATCATCAAGAGTTTCACAGAAATAAATGTCACCGCTATTAATTTCTCTGTTCAATTTTCCAGTTGCTTTATTTATATGAACTTCACACCCATCATTTAAGCGGAGGTGTAAGTGATAAAGCTCTTTGACCACACAGTTGAGTAGCAGGATGTATGAGGGCTGTGCAGCTGTATAGCACATTTACACCTATGCGTAATAATTGGGAAGAAATGGCTCATCACATTGACAATTTTGAAAAGAGTTCATGCTCTTTAACTCTTTCCCTGCCAGTATTTTTAAAAACAAAGTTGCCAGCCAGCGCTTAAAGTTTCACTAAAGTTTAATGCCTTCCAAAAAAATTTCTTCTTTAAATATATAAACACACAATACATCAAATGAAAGAACAGGCCCTCTGCTTAAAAAAACGCTGTTTCATCATACCTTCATTTGTTCTATTTGTATCGCCTCTTCAATATATGGGTAGGTTTCTTCAAAAATACCAAATTTTGAGCAAAAAGCTGAGATAATTGTGTTTATGTGAAGGACTTTTGATAGAGATCGGATTCAGACTGATGAACTCGTCATTGGCAGGGAAGCATTTTCTCTTAATTGACGAGTTAACTTGTCAATGGCGGGGAAATAGTTAATAGTAAAACAAGTTTTAAAAACTAAATCACATTCACTTACATATCCCACATCGGGACGGTAGCAAGTGTAAGCTCCCAGTATGCTGTGCAATACATCATGATATGGGCCACCCTAAAAGACAATGCCAAAAATGTAAGTATTATAAAACATTAAGGAAAGGGTCAGCAGATGACTTGTCACTAGAAACAACAATGCATTTACCTGTTGGAATATACAAAGATTGGGAAAAGTTCTGGAAATGTCTAACTTTATCAGCTCTAGACTGGCCTCTCGATCAGCATTAGACAAGCCTATATCTGAAAAGAAAGCAATTATTAGAATGGAGATGGTTCATAGTTAATAGAAGAAAAAAAACAGACCCCCCCCCAAAAAAAACTCAGTTGAAACATAAATAGAACCTAAACTATAAGATCCTAAAATATAAAATGGTAAAACATGTGGGTCCTTAAGGTACTTCCCATGATGAAATGAGCTGTTCTTGTCAGTAAAGACGGTTCTGTGACTAGTAGCAATTCGCCATAGCCTGCCTTTAGATGAAGCGGCATTCACTTCACAGCCTAGTTCACTGACAAGTTAGGCCATCTCAAGTTCATTATCACAAGCAATTAGTCTGCAGTTATGAACGTGATATTGCCTAGCTTGTCAGTTGAACAGAAAAGTTTGAGAACCACTGGTTTAAAGGCAACCATACACCCTGTACAGTATATCACATAATTACATTAAAGAGCACCTATTTCATTGCTAAAAAACTTCATTTTGTGTATTTGGTATAATACAATGCGTTCCCGTGGTTTATGGTTAAAAAACACATTATTTTCCACATACAGTACATTATTGTAGATCCAGATTTCACTCTCTTCCTGAAGCGCACAAATTTGAAAAGCTGTGTGTCCCTGATTGGCCAGCTAACCTGTACGTTATGTTTGGTCTGAATACCTCTGACGTCAACCGGAAATGTGACGCTCCTTACTACGTTTGAAAGATTTGTGATGCAATGCAATGCTAACAGGAGTTAATTTACAGGCTGTGAGTCTGAAGCTGGAGGAATTTTGATAATGTCGATCTTGTCTAAGTCAACAAGCCCAGAAAGTAAACTGTTGCCTACAATCTGTGTGTTTGTTGTAGTCCAAGAAAAGAGATTTACGTTGGAAACGATAACTCACGTCATCGTTTACTATGGGGTTTGTCCCTTTTGCATATCATTAACATGTACTAATACACACTTACACAACAAAGAAAATATAAAATCGTGAATCGGACAATAGGTGCTCTTTAAATGCAATTAGCCAAAGACCTATCAGGCATTGTAAGTTAGTTTGATGATTTTTTACCACAGTTATAAGAAGTTAAAGCTATGAATCCTCTAAAATAATAAAAACAACTGGATGTCACCAACCTTCAATCTCGGTTTCTGCAGCAGTCGTTGGTGTTAGAAAGGCATTCCACTTCTCTTTGGCTCTTGATAAACAGATGTTATAAAGCTCTGTTTAAAACACATGCACACAAAATAATACTGTGTCATTTACATGTACATACAACATTTGCTTTGAAATATGACCCCTAGTAATCACAATGTAACCTGTTCTTTGATATGCATTTTTATAAATTGTGTAAATCAGCATTCGTAAAATAATCACCCGACCAACCATGCACCCTTTCCCTGGTTTCACAGACATGGCTTAAGGCTAGTCCTAGAATAAGACATGTTTGACTGACATGTCTCAACTTAAAATAATTTAAAATATGCCAGTGCCTTTAATTTGTCTCAAGATGCACACAAATAACACCTTTTTCTGAGGCATGTTTATAAAAGATGCTTAACCATCTTAATTTAACTAAGGCCAGGTCCTGACTTTAGCTAAGCCTTGTCTGTGAAACCAGGCCATTAGAAATTACTTATTATTTAACACTTAACACTTGCATCTCAACTAGGACTGTCTTAAAGATTATTCATGATTAATCGCATACAAAACTAAAAATATGTGTTTGCATATACATACTAAACAAAATACAACCAACAGAAAATTTTGTTGGTTGGTTTATCAAAATGTAAAATAAATGTGAATTAAAACAACAGGAAGTGCTTCTGAAGCAGTGTTGTTTACATCTTGTAAAATGATCTATATAAATACACACATACGCATGAATGTACACGCATGCACACACACTTATATTTTTATATATACATAAATAACATTTTACTTAAATGTATACATGCATGTGTGTATTATATATAAAATACACATATACACAACACACATATATTATGCAAACACAAACTTTTATTTTTGTATGCGATTAATCTCGATACATTTTTTGACAGCCCTAATCTCAACGTTCTGTCCTTTTCACTCATGATGACAATAAATTATTGCTGCAAAAACACCAAAACCACAACAGAATTCTCAGTATCAAGTTCTCATAGGAACGCTAGAGAACGACCACAAAATCATGATTACTGCAACCCTGCTTTACCATATGCCTTCAAAACTGCATTGATGTTTACCTTTTAAAAATGTGTTAAATTATATTTATTAACTATATTTATAGGAACTTGCAATGCAGAAGACACTTTTAATCAAAAACCAATGACCTTTTAATATACAACTACACTTTAAGCATTTTTTCAGTCCTTTCCTGTATTTGTTTATACACGACGCATGTGGTTTATGTGACCAAGATTATATACCCGCATGATGCATCCGTACCATCTGTGATGTTTAGCTCATTGCCTATTGCCAGACTCCAAACTTTGCCCCTCACACTAGGCGGCAGACCCTGCCACCACAAATCCCTCACCCGCTTCAATGAACACCTGGAATGAAGAGGAGAAACAGATATAAGTCATTCCTGTTTTAATTCTTGTGTATATAGTTTTTTAGTTTGTGGTTTAACTGGTAGAGCAGTGCATTAGCAATGGCAGGGTCATGGGAGAACATGAAAAATGTTGTGTCCAAGTACTTTTTGTTTTGTATTGACTCACATGCTTTGCCAGTTGGGCAGTATCTCTTGACTCCAGGTGAGAGCAGCATTGCCAATGCTGTCTTCTAGTTTACACCGGTCCTCCAGCTGTTTCTTCCGCTTCTGGGCATCTTTTAGCTCTGCACGTACACAAAAACAACCCGCAAGAGAGAGTATTTAATTGTGGCTTTTACAACAGCGCCCTCTGCAGCTCAATAACATTACAGGAGGAATATTTGTGTCGCTATATTGCACTCTGAAGAAGTAGAAAAATGTAAAGAAAAGTCTGGACAGGTGTTTCTTTAGTACACAGCTTGTGTCCATTAAATCACCCAGTATCAGATCACTATCCACATATATGAGGGGGACATTTCACAAGGCTTTTTTAAGATGTGAAATAAATCTTTGGTGTCCACAGAGTACATATGTGAAGTGTTAGCTTAAAATATCATATAGGTAATTTATTATTACATGTTAAAATTGCCACTTGTAGGTGTTAGCAAAAATGTGTCGTTTGGGGTGTGTCTTTAAATGCCAATAAGCTGATCTCTGCACTAAATGGCAGTGCCGTGGTTGGATAGTGCAGATTAAGGGGCAGTATTATCCCCTTTTGACATCACAGGGGGAGCCAAATTTCAGTGACCTATTTTTTCACATGCTTGCGGAGAATGGTTTAACAAAACTAAGTTACTGGGTTGATCTTTTTCACATTTTCTAGGTTGATAGAAGCACTGGGGACCCAATTATGGCACTTAAACAACAAAAAAGACTGATTTTCATGATATGTCCCCTTTAAAATTAAAAATCGATTTTAGATAACATGGCAGTTCCTTTTCAGTTATTAAAATGAATTAAATTACGTATTATTTAATGAATTATGTACGTCATACTCCAAGACATTTTTACCTAGATTTGGCATTTAGTGTTAATATTGGGACACTGCTTGCACATACACAAACACATGCATGAGAAGAAAGTCACCTCTTTTCTTGGCCTGAGCCACCATCTCTTCATATTCCTGTTTGTGTTTCTGGGCCTCCTCTTCAGGCTTTGCTGGAAGATTCCTACATGTATAAATACAGCCGTGGGAAAAATTAAAAGCCCACTTCAAGAATATTTTCAGTTTTTCGAAATTTACCATTTATAGGTTTGTGGTAAAGTAAAAGGATCGTTTTTGTTTCATTCTGTCAACTACCAACAACATTTCTTCCAATTCCTGATGAAAGTAATGTCTTAATTTGCAAAAAACTGAAACCGAACAAACAAACAAAAAGATGCAATCATTTCAGATTTTGAATACTGCAAAGGAAACAAGTTTATATTCATTTTTAAAAAACACAATGCTGATGTCTTTACATGTAACCTAACATCTTTCATGGGTCTTGGCATGCTCTCAGTCTTTTACATTGCTGCTGGGTGACTTTATTGTCACTCCTGAGGTTTGCTTTTGTTGGAATTCAATAGAGCCCGACCGATATATCGGCATTTTCCAAACTATCGGTATCGGCATTCATAATGGCCGATAAATTAATATTTAATTTTAAAAAACGGAAACGAAACAGCCTTCAACCATGTCATGAGTGTTGTCGTTGTATAGTTTGTCCACCAGAGGGCACTCTACAATCTCCCTGTTGGCAACACTCGTGTATAACGCGTCACACATCCTGTAGTCTTGTGTAGCCAGACCTTCAATACTGAAGGTCTGGTGTTTTTCGCTGCTTTTGGACAAAGCCCGCCCACAAGCTGTTTGACCGACATGTCAAACAACCAATCACAGTTTGTTTCGTCTAGCGTCACGTTTCAGACTCCCCACAATAACGAGCCGGCTGGAAACTAGTCAGTTATTGAAATAACCAGCCGCAATCTAATAGCATCTAAATAAACAACATTACTCACCATAGTTAGTTGTGCACTTCATCAACAGCCACACCAATGAGACGCTCCCGTTAAACATCTGTTTGAAGCATATCTCTTTACTTTGTAACACCTACAAGCAATTCGGGAGAACCACTTTTTGACTCCACTAACTACCTCAAGCAAAACTCTTGGACGTCTTTTAGAGAGTCTATGCCGCAAACTTTGCATATTTTTTAGCATTCAATGTTTAGCAGAAAATTGTACGAGCCAACAGTCTGTGGGCGTGACGTCTGAGGCTGAGACTACACATCCGGCAACCTGCTGATCCAGCTAGAGTTAACAATGGAACAACGGTTAAGTGAGTTCATGGTGAGTTGGTCACGAGACAATAAAAGAAACAAGTTTATTTTTAAAATGCATTATCATATTATTTTAGTTAAAACTCATAAATAACTACAAATAACTAATGTTAGGGAAATCGTTAATGTTTTGTTGTGCATTTCTGAAAAAAATATATATATCGGCCGATATATCAGAATATCGGATTTTAAAACCAACAAACATTTGTGTCTGATTCGGCCTTCAAAATCCTTTATCGGTCGGGCTCTAGAATTCAACCGACACTGGACTAAAATGGTCACAATACATGTAGAAATGAAAATTAAAGGCAAAACTGGAGTAGTCTCTTAACTTTTCCATGGCTGTATAGATAGCAATAACTATGTGTCAAGAGACCAATGTAAGAGAGAGATCACTTTACATCTATATCTTACTTATTGTTTTGTGTATCCCCAAAGCATACTTAAATACAAACTGCATGCATGTAGATCTGTGCATGGTGATTTTACGATGTGGTATGATGGTGTGATGTGTCTGCCACACTCATATTAACTATTTTCCTCCTACCTATAACATAGATTACATATTGGAGACAAACACTCACGCCGGCCGGTTCTCCAGTATAAGTGCAGTGGTTGAAAGTGGCTCGAAGTCCAGGTTCTTTCTTACATTCTTCTTGGGAGACGTGGAGTTGTCTGCTTGTCCACTCCTTCTTTCATATTCCTGCAAAATATATATATATATATATATATATATATATATATATATATATATATATATATATATATATAAGTTATAAATACTTTACTGTAGTGAATAGTTAACATAGTCAATGCAAGATAGTTACTGAATGAACCATTTTTACTTAATTCTATACAAGTCTCTTAATCTTCACAGAGTAGCAACAATAAACTTGACATAAAAATAAATTTACATTTTCAACTTCTTTCTCATCAGCTGTTTTATATAAACAGCTGTCCATTTCATTCAGAGCTTCAACTTCATTAACTGTTCAAATCATTGATTATTTTGCTCACCATGCTACCATGCTCTGTGTTAATGTAAGTACAAAATTGCTGACACAGCGATTCGGTCAAGGACACAGTAGAGCTGACCAGAGGCAACATAATACAGAAGGCAATAACATATTGAAATAAAATACACAAAGCAGAGAAGTGTGCTTACATAAAGCAACAGTGAACTGATGAACAATTACAAATTAAGCCTGACAATTATTCAATGGTTTCAGGTGAATTACCTTTGTGATAGGAAAAATGAAGATGGCCGTGGGGTGACAGTAATCCAGCTAAACATTTTGACAGATTAGTTTAAAGTCAAATGAATTTGTTTATCCATATAATTTAGATTTATTAAACATATTCAAAAAATGCAACGTTTTGGATAAATAAGCAGCATGGATTCTTTCAGGGACAGTACCATTTAAGGAAAATACAAAGGCATTGAAGTTTATAGTTTGTCAAAGGTTGCCTTGAATGCATTTTTAGGATAAGGTACTACTAGCAACATTACAATATTGTATAACAATTAACCAAGGGCATATATTTGGTTTGAACATTGGAGGGTTGAAATATCAACTGCACATATGTTTCCATTATTCACTGTATAAATGTGACCTGTGTAAGCCAGGCCAAAGTCTAATAATCTAATGATGAGATTTAGAGCATCCAAGTTTGATTTCAATTACTGATTTCACATTGATTTTTATCTTTGACATGGCCTATATCAAGGGTATATTTACAAAGAATATTTTTTATGCAGGATGACTTTGTGTAGCAAACAATAAATCACAAAAAATGACTAGGGTTTTACATACTGGCTCACAAATATTACGGAGGGTGGTATAGTCACTTAATTTAACATATTTAGATGTACTAAAGTTAATTTCTTTCATTCCATTTAGATGTATTTTTACTCAATAGGGTGTGTTTTTGCACCTATGCAACCCTAGTTACACAACTGCACTATAGTCACATGCAGGATATGTATGTGCACATGCAGGAAAAATCTTATGCTCTTAAAAATGCTGGGTTGTTTTCAACACAGCGTTGGGTTTAAAAAGGGATGAGCCCAACCCGCTGGGTTGTAATTTAGCCTATGCTGGATTGTTTTAACCAAAAATGCGGGGTCAAATGTAAACAGGGGTGTAAGAAAATATTGATACATGCGAGTAGCATGATATTTAGTTTGGCAATACAATATTGATTATCGAAAATGCAACATCTACATAAAAAAGATTCAGTTGTTTCATTTGGAGTTTACATCCCAACCACTAGATAACATTCTTCTTATCTCTAAACCTGAACAGTGACAGGAAGTACTAGCATAGGGGCGTGACGATTTTTTTTTGCTAAGGTTTGCAATATGGTGGTGTGTTCTCAATGGCAACTTTCCTAAAATTATATACTATTATAATCCTAAAATGGGAAATATCCAAATACTTTGCATCGATTCTCAATATCGCAATGTATGGCAACATACTGCACATGACATCACAATATTACACAATTCAATGTTTCACAACAGAAAATTGCATAAATAAATATATATATAGTACCTGGCAATTATCACGTTAAGATAGGAAATTTGTGACCTTGTGGGGACATTTTGAGTTTGTACAGTATAAATCTATGTACCATTACGTCTATGGAATGTCCCCACAAAACATGGAAACCAGAATGTGTGTGTGTGTGTGTTTCGAAATACACTGACTGTAAAGTAATCATTCTGATCTGTGTATCTAACCAAACTGAAAGTATAGGTAATAAGCATTAAGTTTTGTTTTATTGATGCAGTCAGAAAGCATACTTTCCTTCACTGAGCTGAGTGAATCATAAATATTTAATTTCCCCCACACTACACTCTCTCTTACAGATAACATTAGACACAATGACCCACATTTTAACGAAATATTAGCAAACATTGAATAAATATCTATAAACCTTTATTTCTAATCTAATCTTTAGAGTCAAAATCATTTTAAGATAACCTCAAACCAAGCACTGACCCTCAAACCAAACAACAATCTGGTTTATCAACACACACAAACACAGCAGGTACGCCACCTGATTAGACGAAACAGAGGCTAATTTCTCGCTCCACGTCATTTCCTTTTCACAAATTCACATTTGATCATGCCAAAAGAAAGTGAAGAGAATTAAAATAAGACAAACTCACCATGAACGCTGCACTGCTGTTGAGACATTCAGAATCCAGTGTTTTTAAACACCTCGCTCTATCATTCTCTATATGCACAAGTCTAAGTGCCTTGACAGAAATGTAAGGCAGGGAAGCAGATGAAGAACACAAGGAATATGGGACACACCCTGAGTAACAGTAGCATGACACTACTGTGCTCCTCTGCTCTCCACTCAGCTGTTATTGCTGTCTCACCCTCGCTAAGTTACCTGACACTGTTTTATCTTGCTCGCTTTCTCTCTGTTTCTCTCCCTGCCAGCAAACCCACACCAAACCAGGAGGCCCTACTTCAGAGAGATGCAGAGGACCAGATCATTTCCCGGCACCTGCTGTGTCCATATGTATATGTGTGTGCACGCTGATGTTATTCGTCATCATCACATTGCTGAGAGACGGTCACTGATTTCCAGTCAGGCATTCTAATCGATTTCAGCTAACAGGAGCGCAGAGGCTCCCGGCACTGAGATATTGTGTAATCTGTGCGCTCTGTGTTCGACTGTGCATGTCTGGGTTAGGTTCAAGGAGAAAAATGATATGTTTTACTTGGCCTGTGTGCTGTTAGGCATGAGCAGTTTTTGTGAGATCGCTAGGATCAAATAATCTAAACTTTAATGAATATTTATTATCTTTATTTCATATAATTAAAATGCAGAAATGGCAGAATATTAAAATTTAAAAAGTAATAATACAAAAAAACTGTGCATAATGTTAAGTTTAACTCATCTCTTCCAATGAGTCACTGCTATAGGGTCTAAATAAACCAGCAACTCTAAACCTGTCACCCAATCCCTCAATCTTCCATTACAGCTTTAGAGAACAAAAAAGAGAGAGACACAAAAAGGTTGGAACTGAATGTGAGTGAAATGTAGATGGATGCAGGGAGGCTGAAATAGTGGGGTTCAAATTACCTAAAGCACATTGTTGGCTTGTTGACTCCCTGTATAATAGAAACAACACTGAAGCGGCTTAAATCTATGAAAGTCATTTGATTGACTTAGGGGCCGATCACACCAAATGCATTTATGGCAGTTGCAGGCGCCTTTTTTTGAATGATTTTCTATGGGCAGTGAGCGTTATGCATGCTGTTTATGTGCGCCGAAAGCCTTGCATTTTTTGCAGCAGCACGCGTTTTTGAAAGAAAACTGAGAGCGGAACAGCGCCTGACGTCATTCGCGCCTTTCCAATGTCCAATCAAATGAGGGGAGAGGCGGGCCTTCCATTGTAGTGAGGGACGTTTACAGTTGCTTGCTTGGAACAACGGTACCGGACTGCAGACTGCAGTCACTGTCTCCTGTGTGTTTGTGTACCTCTCACCCTCAATGTGTATATCAAATTCAACCAATGGTGAGGCTTAACGATAAAGACAGGGTGATGCGGGAGCCAGGAAGTATATCACTATCTGAAATATTGCCAAAGACGGCGTTACAGGGACGCAGGAAGTATGGCAAGGGGGACGCATTGTCTTGTTCCCTTCTCAGGGAACAACAGTTACCCGAGACGTTTTCATGTGTCAAACACAACTATGCAAAAAAGCTTTTTGGTATGAATCAACATTTGCATACAGAAGATATAAGCATTTCAAGCGAACATTTTAGCACTTGTGCTTAAAAAGTCTAGAATTTTTGTGATATTATCCTACACTACAAAGGGAATAATATGGATTTTTTTTGTGCATAAAATAGATTCAAGCACTTTCAATGACCTGTATCTATGTATGTATATTTTCAAAAACTTCCCAGGGCCTTAAATTTTTTCCCCAGATTCACAAATTTTCAAGGATTTCAAGGACCCGTCGGAACCCTGAGCATAAGAGCGCTCACGATCCATGTTTGATTGACAGGACAGCTGTCTCGGTGCAATATAAAAAGCAGCGCCGTACTGCTCTTTTTTTAAAGTGACCCAAAAAAGGCAGTGCAACATGCCTCGGGTTTCCAAGTATTTAAACCGCATTTGGTGCGATTGGCCCTTTACTCAAAAAATGCGCAGACTAAGCACCGACGTGGTTGTGTACAAGAGGCAAAAACAATATAAATAGTGTTTGTTTTCTCACGCGGGCCGCTCGTTTCGTGTCTTGGGCCATCGGTGTGTGCTTGCGATGGACAGTTGTTCGGGTTGGACTTCTCTGTGCGTGCTCTTTGGGGTGGCGTTTGGTGGGTGACCGTGGACCTGCATTGTATGACTGGCAGACAACAGCGGTTTGACCTAAAAACATCAAAAGTGAAACTACCGCGGAAACCAAGACACCTACATCTTGGATGCCCTTGAGGTAAGCTAAAACATATCAGAATTTAATTTCAAAGTGAACTATTGCTTTAACATTCTCAAAGTGCCTAATCGCTCATTGGAGGTACAGTGTAATAGCACTTAACAAGAAGATAACAGGGAGTAACATTTTTCAAATTCAGATTATGTGTGTGTTCTGTCAGAAAAGCATTTTCATTAATAGCCCACTGCATGACTTGCTAGAAGCTAAAAGATCAATTACACTATTTGTTACTGAACAGATGACATTCCATTCATGGGCATAAATAAATGACTTGGGCTATGATCAATGAAGGATAGTTGGAAGAAGCTGAAAAATGATTGGCAAATAAAGCCAAATTTTGGCACAGCATTAGAGCAAGCCTGAACAAAAAACAGCACTGAATGCCGAAACCTTATTTCACAGTTATGGATTAACATCTCTAAACCACAAGTATATCAACATTGTAAACCATGCCATACATTTAGACAAGTTAAAGAATTACACTGGTATTCAAGGACAGGCATTAGACTACTAACGGTCAGATATGTATGATCTGAACCATTTTGTTCATAAAAATGGGGAATCAGAGGGCTATGAATGGGGAATGAGAGAAAGCAGAGAAGCTTGTTCATGCATTTATGACATCTAGCTAGGTCACGCAAGATTACAAAATATTGCTACACACTTACAAAGCCCTAAACGATTTAGCACCCACGTATTTGACAGAATTAGCAATTACCAAACATGACTCAACTTCAAACGATCCAATCAGTTCTTGATGGACGGATTAAAGTCTAGCCCTACCTTTTTTATTTCAGATACACGTCACCACAGGTGAAATAAGACAATCGCTACTTCTGTTTCATGGCGACTACTAAAGACACATAAAGACACATCTCTTCAGCCTAGCAATAGCATACCCATAATTCCATCCTGTAACTTTTCAATAAGCTATAACTATAAGTTAAACAACTTATTAATAACTATCTACTACTTAAAAAGCTATAAACAGCAGCTACGCTAATTTCCTATATCTGCTTTTCTGTTTCTACCTCAGGGTGCTCAACTAGCGATTACACCAGCTCCAGTCTGGATCCTTCCTGTGTTAGATGACCCAACACATAAGTAAAAATGACACCAGCCCTGACACCAAGGACTACAGACGACACCAGCCTTGGACTTTAAACTGATCTATATATTTTTTTATATATGTATACAATCTGGCCTTCTGTAAGCCTGGCATGAGCCCTGTGAATTAGTGATGCGCGGGTCGTCTCGTAACCCGCGGGCCCCGCAGGTAACCCGCGGGTCGGGTTGGAGCGGGTAAAGAAATTGTAACTTTAATGCGGGGCGGGTTGGGGCGGGTCATTAAAAACAAAATTAAAAAACTGATATGTTGCGTCTAAGTCCCTGTAGCATATATATTAAATATTTGGGAATATATATTTTTACATTTAATTACTTTCTTTGATAAGGTTAAATTACGTAGGCCTATGTGGCAACGTAACTTGCGCAACGTAACTTGCGCAACGTAACTTGATATCCCCAAACCTTTGACGTCACGGAAGCGCCAAGTAGCTCCCGCTGCCAGCCACAACAACAAAACAAACAGAGAATTAAAAGATGAAAGACGATCTGCAGGAGAAATTAAGGTAGGGAATTTGTGAATAGATAATACAAATGCTGCTTTTTTGTGTGGTGATCTACTTTTAAAATGATAAAGCCGACAAGTTCTATACATGCTAAAAACACTTTAAATGCGTGGACTATACTGCATATATCTCTACATTGGATTTAGGGATGTCACCATTACTCTATTTTCTTGAGGAGTTAAAAAAAATCCTGGAGCACATGTCGAGTACTGTTTAAAATAGCGGAGATTTAGTGAAACAAACTTGAAGGAAAATTACAATAGTATCAGAAGCATATATCAGCACAACGCTGCCTCTCTCTCTCTCTCTCTGCTTTAGCTCGTGCATGAAAGCAAGAATGCGATGCAATTGCATGCTTGTAAATGTCGGAAGTTTACACGACTGATCTGCAGCGGGCAGGCATAAGATTTATAAAAACACATATGAAAAGAAAGGCACAGCAACTCAAAAAGACTTAAGTGTTTCACAATTACTCATAATGCCAATTTTCCCGTGGAGGCATGGAGCAGCATGAGAATACACAGTAAGCTTATGTGCGATCTACCGGCATTGCCTTTGCGATCGATGTATTGGACACCCCTGGTTTATCATTATCCTATCTCTATATTAATATGACCATGCTGGTTTCTATGGCTCATTGGTGTATGTTGTTGCCAGTTTACAGGGCGATGTAATCTAATGGCTGTTTCCAAGCACTCTTAGGCTGAAATAAAGCCTCTTTTTATTTACATTACAAATGCCTAATATGTCTATTTTAATGGTCGCGGGCGCGGGGCGGTGCGGGTTGTAAAAATAGATACAGTGTTGCGGTGCGGGTTGGGGCGGGCCAAATATTTAATAAAAGCGGGACCCGCGGGTTGGAAAAACGCCGACCCGCGCATCACTACTGTGAATGTACCTTTTGTGTTCCTCTGGGGTCTTTGGTTGGAACGTCTTTAAGTGGAACTTTACCAAACAGCCTCCATCCAGGCTCTCTCTGACCTTCTAGTGCAGCAGTATCCTTCATCTTCTTAGCAAAAAGACTCCTAAAATATATCAATAAAATTAAAGAGTTTAAGAAGAGGGCTACTTACTTCTGTTAAGACGGGACCACTCCACATTTAATGGTTCCACTACTTTTGACAATGCTAACTCGAAATCGAATAAAAGGAACTGAAATTTGAAAACCAACGTTGAAATTTAAAGACTGAAATAATAACTTTGCTTTAAAAGCTTGTCATAGTACAGAGGCTGACCTCAATACATAAATTGCCCCAAACAACAGAAACAAAGGACATGCAATGATTGATGATGAGCAGATGATGAAAAACAGTAGTGTACCCCAATTTTCAAAGGGATAGTTCACCCAAAAATGAAAACCCCGCCACCACCTAATCATCCCCATGCCGTTCCAAACCCGCAGGAATCTCCTTTTTCTGATGAACACAAAAGAAGATATTTTGAGAAATTATGGTATAAACACACAGCATATTGTGTCCATTAACTTCTATAGTAGGAAAAAAATATTTTGAAAGTATTGTGAAAAATGATGAAGAAAATATTTTGATAAATGATGGAAAGCACACGGTTGACGTTACCCATTAAATTCCATCATATTTTTTATTCCTACTATGGAAGTCAATAGACACTATATGCTGTGTGTTTACCATCATTTCTCAAAATATCTTTTGTGTTCATCAGAAAAAAGAAATTCATACAGGTTTAAAACAACATGAGGATGAGTAAATGATGACAGAATTTTCATTTTTGGGTGAACTATCCCTTTAAATGCCAACCCGTGACAAAACACATTAGAAAGGCTAATACATGATTGCAGTAAAACATTCGCAGCACAAGATAAAACCACCCAAGAATGATGCACAAAAAAACTTAACTAAGCAATTAAACAAAAAACAGACCTGTCAAAGAAGCGTGCAAACGGCCCCATTCTTTTCGTTCTGGCATCATGTGATGTTGACAATCCTGCAGCTTGTCGATATGGGCTGCTTACATGTAGATCATTGGAAGGTGAGAGTAAGTTGTCAGAACGGTGCAAGACATCTTCATTCTCAAATGTAACGACTGCACTGGACTCTGATGTAACCATGAAGTCTAAAAAGTCTTCATTACTGACTGACAACGTAGCAGAAAACTCAGTACTCAAACTGGACACGCTGCCCACTGAAATATCATCACTGCGGTTCAATGTACCCCTGCCCATCGCACCGCCCAGACTGCCACCGCTGTAGAGACGCACTGTGTCAAAGTCACAACGTGGGAAAGTTGAAGACTTGAGTATGGAATTGTCTGACACATCCAAGTTTAGTGTAGCTGGATTATCATCAAGTGGAGGTGGAACCAATAGCTCAGCCGTGGTGACTCGGGCATGGACGTGCTCAGGTGGATTGATCTCAAGTGTGGGGATACCAGAATCCTGAGAAGCCAAACTACTGCAATCGTCATCACGTTGGCCATTAATGGGAGTGAATGGTTTGCAGCTGAGATGTTGTAACTGAGATTCTAAGGGAATGTGATGGTTGAGATGGTTTTGGATGGGCTTGGAGGCAATCTGCAAACACTGGCTGAATGATGGGTCACCGAATGAAGACTCTTGGGAACCTAGAGAGGTATATTACAAGCTTAGATGAGCAATGAGTAAAATGGTAATATCTAAAAGCGTACAGTCACTTGTGCAACAGTGTGATTGCCAAACTTCCCATAAAATGTTTTGCTTAAAGGGGTGGTTTCCCGGACAGGGATTCTATCTTAGATCTTCCATTAGGTGATAACTGTGTATTTTCATCACTATACTTCCCATGTCTATTGTCAGCCTGTTCTGTTAAAGAGTAATGTTGGCATCCTATCTGGTGAGTGATAAAACAGCTTTCTAACGTTTACCTCACTAAAACAACAGCCCCTAGCTTTATTAAGTCATAACCATACCTCACCACTGGCCAGCTTCACAGAATAGAAAGTTAGGCTGGGTAAAATTGATCTTCAATTTAACAAAACAATTTCTTAAACGGGTTTAACAGGGATTTCTCGATTTAAGAAATCCCTGAATCGATTCTTAGGGGGTGTGCACACCAAAGCTTTTATTCAGCCGACTGACAGCTTTTTTCAGCTGTGCGCTTTGGTTGTTGTGATATTTCTGCTTTGTTTATCAGTTGTTGAACGATGCGCTGGTTGGTTGTTGTGATATTTATACCACTCCTCCTCCACTCTGATTGGAAGGGCTGTGTGAAAACAATTGACAAGCCGTGCTTTTCACACAAAGTTGAATATTTTTCAACTCTCTGCGCTCAGCGCTGAAAGCAGAAAAAACACTGAGTGCCAGCTTTAGGGGCTGGACACACAAAAACTTTTAAAAGCAGCTGAAAACGCCTTGAGGACGCCGAATGCCAGCTGATTTTCAGCCGAGCGCTTTGGTAGCTGTGATACTTCAGCTGTGAGCCGGTTGGTTACTGTGGTAATGTCCCGCCCCTCCTCCACTGTAATTGGACGGCCGTGTGAGAACTGACATTGACGAGCGGAGCTTTTCACTCAAAGTTGAATATTTTTGAACTCTCTGCACTCAGCGCTGAGCAAGAAAAAACCTGAGCGCCGGTTTTCAGCGTGGAGAAAAAAACGCTAATTAACTAATAAATTGTGGCGATTATGACTGTTGCCTGTTTTAGTGCTTTGACAATTATGACAATTAATTGTATGTTTTATTGCTTTGACATTTAATTGTCATACATTTTTTTGTTTGTTTATGAAATAATTTTCACACATTGTTGTGACTATTTAAATTAAATATTATGTAAGGTTTACCTGGCAGTAAATATCAATACACATAACACATATTTAAAAGTAATCTGATACTGTCTCGTTTATACAGGCGCTGCAGCTCCCCCTTGTGTTTTTAGAGAGATGTGCAATCATTGCGGTGATATGAAATCATTGTGATGAGGTCAAACAATCGCGATGAGACGATTATTTAATCATTGTGACAGCCCTAGATAATGTTTATTATTTTTAAATGCAATGAGTGTAAAGATGAGGTTAACAAATTGTTATAGGCTTTACAGGCCTGTTTTGAACATGTTTAAGAAATAAAATGTTTTCAAAATTCATAACATATTTCAAGTTAATGAATTTCACTGTTGCACTTTTACTACAGTAATGTGCATTGTTCAGTTTGTTCCCACTGTTTGCATTGTATGCAAATATTTATCAATTCTTGTTACAATGTTTGTTACCAGCATTTATATTATTCCATGTCTGCAAAACTAAGATTTTTAATAAAATTGAATCGAGGTAAAAATCATATAAATAAAAATCTAACAAAATTAACAAATTTGTTGCAATACCCAGCTCTAAAAGCATGAAACTGTGTCCAGATAGAGTACTGAATACAATCTGAACCCTGACTTAAAATGTTAAAGCTGACATAACACAAGACGTTTTTGCCAATCTAATGTTAATCTTGCTTATATATAGAGTAGTATTTCATCATTCATATGTCCAAAGAGTCTTTCGTTTAGTCAGATTTATAAAAGAAAAAACAGCCTTTCCGAATTTTGGCGTAAAAGGTCGAACACTTGAAGGCGTGCGGTAGGCGGAGCTGAAGAGTTACGAGTATGCGCAGCTTCGGATACTACTTTTGGATGTACAGCCGACATGTATGGAAATCAAACTTTAAAAAAACTTTTTTTTTTTAAATAACCAGCCTTATATTATAAATATGATCCAGAATCGGATACTTAGTCAGTAATGGACGAACAGGAACAATAGCAGCAACGATTACAGCAGGACGTCTCTATAAGGTAAATAATCCTTGCTTGTTTATCCGCTATTTTAATAAAAAAAAGCAACATAATCTAGTTTTTAACTGAATTTGCCCGTTTTAAAAGGTGTAAATGTTGTAAATGCAGTACAAAGTGCTGTTGTTGGTGTTGTTTACATTACATGCACGTATGTGCGATTGCAAACAAAACACGTAAGATTTTGAATTACTTATGCCTGTGGTTGTGACTCCTAAACGGGGTCTTTTTAAAGTTTTGGCCGCTCCAATAGTTTTAAAAAAGTGGAAATCCGGCGTCAAACTGAGCCTTGTTTGTAAAGCAGTCCTTTCCGAAATGCAGCCAGGAAACAAACACACTCATTCGCAATTACGTTGCTGTCCAGGAAAAACGAACTGCATCTTACGACAGGGAAAGCTAAATAAGGTTTTCTTCTACTTACATCCAAAAACACACTTCTTTTGTCGAACTATCTTGCTAAAACAAAGATGTCGCGTGCTGTGCAGTGATACTGGTGACTTCTACTCGACGGAGCAATGCTAATGCGCGTTTGCGCTCTCACTTGACGTGCAGGGCAGGCATGCTTTTCTGGGGGTAAAGGCCCATAAAAGGAATATGGGGTCAATCAGTCGTAACGGATACCCCCATTTGAAAAAAACTTTCAGAAACTTGTAGGAAAAAGAAGGTGTTACAAGCTCAACTGCTTTTTTGACACTTTGCTTATGTTTAGCACGAGGACTACAACTCTTAAACTATGTAAAAATGCATGAAATAGCATTAAACCTCCCCTTTAAAAAAAACAATTCAATATCCATCCAGCTCAACTATGAGCCAAGACAATATTTTAACAAATATATTAAAAAATAATTTAATTACGCACATCCGCATGATTTTAAACAGGTGCAGGATCAAAATGTATACATCATATAATACAGAGGAAATCTGCACACTGTTCTTCCTTTATTTAAAAAATATAGAATTGGCAATGTTTCGATCAAATTTTATCTTTTATAAATAAAGGTTCATCTGTATTATATATGGAATAATTGATGATGGGCCATTGTATTATTTAAAAAAATATATATATTTTCAAATAATTTAAAGGACTGGAGTTACCACAAACATTGCACTGGTGAAGACATTTGACAGGTCAGTTGTGCGTTTCAGAATAAAGTATTCAACAGCCCCATTGTATAATAACTAATATAATAGACCACAACTTACACCAACAAGGTCATTTCCCTTATGAGGGAAAGTGGAAAGTGACTGGGGAACAGACTACACAATACACATGGCTATCAATATTCAAAAAAACTGAGTGACACTAGCTTAATAGGACATAAGATGTTATGTTGCGGCTGATACAGATGGGAGAGGCAGTGAATAATACAAGCTCTACAGGTTCTTCTTCCCCAAGTGAATATGCTTTGGTAAATTGAATTCACTTGATGGGTTCATCTGTTTACCTACTAACTAATGTATTTTAGAGGTCAATAATACTATATTAGCCCAACAACACGCATATGACACGAAAGAATCAGTCAATGTTATTTATGCGCTGTCATATTTTAACTTGCCAAGCTAATCTGTATGTTTCCATGATCACTCAAAAAGCTCAATATATTAAATGTTCTTGCTCAGAAATGTGTCATTTCATCTCAGAATACATTAAATTAAACCACTGGGGCCTTCTGGATTACTTTAATGATGATGAATGTGCTTTCTGTAGCTTCACCATGATGGCTTCCATATCATATGAGATAACAACATAACAGAATTTTTATATAAAATGTGTTTGTGTTCGGCTGAAGAAAAAAGTCATATACATCTAGGATGGCATAAAGGTAAGTGAATAATGACAGAACTTTAATATTTTGATAACCTATTCCTTTAACAGTGCAATGGTTGTGGGTTTGATTCCCTTGGAACACACATACTTACAAAAAAACTAGGACGTACAACATATGTAATAATATGAATACTGTTAGTTCAGCTTTCAAAGAACATTAAGAGACAGACTGGAGGAATGAAGTACCTCAGTACCTGATTCACTAATGCTTAGGTCCAACTTACCATCTTTATGTTGACAGGTTTCATTAGACGCGTGTACTGCTTCTGCCATGGTCTCGCTGCACGTGAAGTGATGCGTGTGCACGCGCCATCACCTCCTCACCATCACTCCCGACACTCCAAAACACAAGACATCAAATACGTCTGCATATCTGTAACAACCACGACACAAGAAGACGTTGAAAGCACTTCTGCATTTCTTTTCCCATCTAACGTTACGCTTATAAACTTAACTTACAACCAACTTTTCGTACTGCTGCGCGTACTTCACTAACTCTTCTCAGGCTAAATAACTTTAATACTACGTACATTACAGCAAGTGACTGTAATTAATATGCTTAAACTTCCGCACATGAAAAAAAGCTAATTGCTTGATATAAAAGTATCTTACCTGTTCTGATACTGCCAGCGCCATTTTAAAACATCCTCACCGATAAACTCACTACCAGGAAAACATACGCATCGATGAATTCACCTGCTTATAAGTGTGTCGCTTCGTCTTAAACAAAATTAAAAACTATTGTCCACTACACCTGTAGCGACAGCATAGCGTTTCAATCGCTCAAAACGCTGTCATTTGAAGAGAGGCAGAGCTGTTTGAAAGTGTTAGGACAGTCAGTAAATCAGGAAGTGACCTCCGGTGTCGACACTGTACAATGAGCGCGATGCGAAACACAGAAACGCTCCTGTTTTATTTAACGCGGCTGTCTACAGTAAACAGACGGTTGTTTCTGGTTTTGTCGCGTCGCTTTTGAAGTAGACATGGCGTGAAGGCGAATACGATCAGGAAGTTTGACTACGCTTTGATACGGTTTATTGCCGTTTTATTCGCAACCTGTTGTTATAGTAACTAATACAAAACCGAACAAACCTGCACTGTGCTGATTAAAGTGAACCCCTCGCGTTTCCTTAAAGGGCACCAAATGCCCATTTTTACAAGATGTAATATAAGTCTCAGGTGTGCCCAGAATGTGTTTGTGAAATTTCAGCTCAAAACACCCCACAGATAATTTGTTATAGCATGTCCAAATGCACCTATTTGGGTGGGAGCAAAAACGGGTCAATTCACTTCTGCTTTAGATGTTTTATGCTTAATTAAATATGTTTTACTCAAATTGCATTTGAAGAAGCTACTCAAAGCACCACTAATGTCCGCTGCATATACAGATTGATATTTCACAGTTTAACTATTTTTCAAATTCTCGCCAACATTTGGATACTAAAACAAAATGCAACAAATAAAAACATCTAGCTTCGCTATATGTATAAACACCTTAAAGGTTTATAGATTTTGCCATCAGTTTATTCTGCTGTTAACCCGACAAGCGGAAGCAATGACCTGTTTTCTGGTTTGTTTGTGTGAACTTCGACAAAAAGCATAATGCAGAAGTCTGTCAGTGGTTGTGGGCGGGGCTTTATCAGTGTGACGTCACATTAACGAGAATCAAAGCATGTCTAATAAGACTGCTTTGGTTTAATAGGTTTTTTCAATGTACGGTGGTTGTGTTCACAAACTGCCAACATATGTTCAAACATAATTTTGCATAAAAGCTTCACCTTTTAATAGTTAAATTAAACAATGACACTGCATGTTTGTGTATACAATAAACAACTATTATTTTGTTTTGTTCTAGTTGTTCATCAGTCTCTTATTTAATCTGAGCATTTAACCCTATTAAGACCCGATTTTCCTGTATACGTTATAGTTCCTTGGGGGTAAAAATGACCCCAGAGATTAAAACAGTGATTACAAAAAATATTTTTAATGATAGAAATATTTTTTTTTTTCATTTACTTCCCATCTATACATTAATGCTGTGTTTTGGCGAGATATGAAGTACTTTTATACCTGTTAACCACTCAATTCCTCAGCTACACCATTAGCTTGCCTGAAAAATTTCAAATTTTTATGAAAAAATCACATAAATTATGATCTAAATTTGATTTAAATTGTTTTTAGATATTGAACTAGATTTTATGTGTTGAATTCAGCCATTTGGTGTTTAGAAAAAAACAGTTTTATGGTTACAGTTTAGGAAATAAATCACTTTGACAGAGACCCATTCATTTCACTGGATGTGGCCAACTGCTCAACATCAGTACTTTATTGATACATTTTGTGAATTTATGTTTATATAAACATTAGAAAGGACATAACAATAAATATTATTTCAAATTGTAGAATTTTTTTGTGGTTTTTGATTCATTTTGAAATGTGTGTTTTTACAAAAAGCCACAGAAATTTGACTGAATGTGTTTGTGTTTGTCTGTGTGTGTGTCCGTGTGTGTGTTGGTGTGTGTGTGTGTGTAAGTTTTACTGTGTCTTTGTGTGTGATTGTGTTTTTGTGCGTGTGTGTGTATGTGCACACATGTGTGTGTGTGTGTGTGTACGCACAACTGTGTGAGTTTTTTACATCTTTGTTTTGCATCTGTGGCTGTTTTTTGCCAAATTCTATAAGAAATGCTCTCTGTGGCAGTCATACCTTTGTTTGTGTGTTTGTTTGTGTGTGTGTGTGTGTGTGTGTGTGTGATTGAGCATATATTTTCTATGTAACATTTATGCTCTAGTACCAGGCCTACCTTTCTGTGTTGAAATTTTCAGATTTATTTTGGATGCATTGATATTTTTTAAATAAAAGGAAAAAAAGTATTTTTTTCATTTCCCATTCATTTCAATTGGGGACTAATTAAGTGATTTTTTACGCCTCTTTAGAACGACCGAATCAAGCCCATTTTTTATATGAATCTTGACAGATAATATGGAAAAGTCACAAAATCTTACTCCACTGAGATGAAGGGAACCATGTTTTTAAACAAAAAAAAAGTGGCTTGGGGTAGAATTTACCCCAAAGGTCTTATTAGGGTTAAATTGTCTTCTGGTCTTTAGGTCCAGCATCTTCTGTATATATGGCATCTTTCCAACAGTGACTGTATAATGTTGAGATTCATCTTTTGTTACAAAAACTAATACACCAGAAAACACAAAACATTAAAGACCAGGGCAAACTTGAACAGGAAGATTGCGCCAAATTATTATAATTCTGTCTGCTGAGAAATATTAAATAAGGTAACTTCTAAAGGGCATTACTAGATGATAAAAAGACAAAATAATAACAACGTTCAGCTTGTTCAGGGCAGTATTAAGTTTAAAGCAAAAAGGCCTCTTATTTTTTCTTAAATACTAACATTTGAAAGATTCTACAAGGGAAAGGTAAACATTGTTTGTTTGTACATGTAATGCTTTTAATGTTGCTTTTCTGAAACATACTGATAGATGTAAGACACAATAAGAGTATACTTAAAAAATATCTGGGTATACAGTACCTTTATTTATAACTGGAAAATCTTTAAAGGTCATTTTCCCACTTAAGCACCGCTCTATGTCTGATTTTGTTTTAACCAGTTTGTGTCAGGGTTAAAGTTTAACCTGTACCTAAAAACAGACTAGCATTTTTAAGAGTGACCTATTTCTTGCAAACAAACAGAGGAGAGTCACATTTTTTTATGTTTATTGAAGGTTTTGAAACTTCACAATGAAACAAAACAATGTACTCAGATGTACATGGCATTAGAACAATGCAACCAACTTTGTGTCTGTGCTGGGGTTTAATGACTTTGATCAGGTATCGAGAGAAAAGATACAGGCTTGAGCTTCAATTTGGAAGCTGTTACAAAGAGGAAATGAGACAATTCAGAACTCAAAGTTATACAACATTGCAATCCAAACTTAAACCTGTGATTGCAGATTTAATAGCCGTCCTCTCAAATGCACTGATCACAACCTTTAAATATACATATATCAAATCAAACCTTGTAAAATCAACAAGATGGCAAATGAATGCAATTTCTCACACAGACATGAGTACTATAAGGTCTTTCTCCAGCAACAGCACCACCACACACACACACACGCACACACAAACAAACAATCAGAGTCTCACTTGAAAAATAAAACTTTGTTTTTCACTCCTTTTTGTAAAGTTTGTTCAATCATTTTAAAATAGTTACCAGGTCAAACAGAGAGAAACTGTATAGCAAATCTGTTACCTTAAATTTTCTACCCATGCTGTTATAACGGTCTCTCTCATTATTCACTTTTTTTCTCAAAATATTTAAGATTCAAATGTTTTGTCATCCATCACCCATCCACCATAAAACAAGCTTTCAATACAAGTAACAAATTAAAGGATTTCCTACTTTAGAAGACGGCAACTTTGTAAATTGTAGAAAGAAATAGCAACAATTGGCCTAGCTAACTGCATTTTTGGAATCTCTTGAAAGAATTTTAATTTGAAAAAAGTAAACTGCAATGTAAATATGTTATTTGTCGAAGAAATGATCCATTAAAGGAGTCCATACACCTCTTCTGTATACTTGTGCATCCCACTTAACTATAGTTACATGAATTAATTGGATATTATGAGTTTTGAAAAACAACCACACTTCCATGACCACAAGGAGCAAATAAAGAAAAATTAAACAATCTATCCATGAGACTTGGTCATACAAAATACAAGGGATTCAATTGTAGCTCAAAATCCGGCCAACAAAATAATTTTACCCTTGCAGGGGAGCATTAGCAAACATGACTTTTTAGTAACATTTATGTTTAAGAAATAAGCACCTGCTGTAATTAGTTTTCAAAGAAATTAGTTTGAAATAAAATTCGCTTGCTTTGTCACATTTAGCCCCCACTATAAAAATAGTTTGCAGGTTCTACCAATTCACAAAGTACATATGCAAATGTGAAAGAAGAACCATCTGTGTATAAATATATTAAAGATTTAAATTTTTTTAGGCCCAATTTTTAAAAAAAGCTGCACACCATAGTTTTAAATATAGGCAAAACAAACTATTAAGGGTGCTCTTGGAAATTAGAGTCAAAAATGTACACTTCACACCATTTAAAGGAACATGTCGACTTTTGCGGACTTTAGCTTATTCACCGTATCCCCCAGAGCTAGACAAGTCCACACATACCCCCCTCATCTCCATGTGTCCCGTAAATCTGACACACACACCGCTAGCCCAGCCCAACACAAAGACCGGAAGCAAATGGCTCCAGCCAGCACACCGCTCCCAATATGCGACAAAACAACACCAACTATTTATATGTTGTGATTTGTATAGTTACAGCGTATACAAATAAAAAGGTCACATGAGACACAGCCATCTCCCAACCGTATACACACTGGGAACAGTCCTTCGCCTTCTGAGAATATAGTTCCCAGTATGTATACGGCTAAAAGATGGCTGTGTCCCACACGACCCCGTCACCTGTACAAGCTGTGACTATACAAATCACAACATATAAATAGGAAAACGTTGCCATTATTTTGTCACTCATTGTGAGCAGCATGCCAGCTGGAGCCATCCACCTCCAGTCCCCGTGCCAAGCCCGGCCAGCAGTGGGTGCGCCAGACAGTAATACGGCACGGAAATGAAAAAAGGTATGCATGGACCCATCCAACTCTGGGGGATACGGTGAAGTCCCAAAAAGTTGGCGTGTTCCTTTAAAATCTGCTTATGGAGTATACATGTAGTATTTTCAAATGGGTACATCTAAAAAAAAGAAAAAAAAAGATTTAACTTATTGAACTGATAGATAGTACAGCCAGCAGATGGCAGACTGAATATGGAGAACACCTTTGAGATAAAGTTTCTGGAATTGTAAAATGAACTGTATTTCTCTGCATTTTGAAAACAATTTGACTAACAATAAAAATTCTGGAACTTCTCAACCCAAATAGTATTCTTTATGCAAACGTAAAAGGGTTACACTATATCTCTACCACCCTTCAGTCTATGCGCACCCCCCCAACAAAACAAAGGCAACCTACATTTCAAATAGTTTAGCCCTAATTCACTTCAAAGAGGGTGAATTAAAAACAAAAATCTACCAGATCTCAGAAACAAGCCATTGTACTGTATGTTCCTCTTAGCATTTAACATGAAACAAAATAGCAGAATGTTATAGAGTTATGGTGTGCCAAAATATAACATTGCTTTTATACACCCCTTCATTTTAGATCTTGCTAGATACTTATGCTGCAGGTGTGATGCATTATTACGCTAAAACAGCCACAGCTTTTTGGTACAAGTGAAGAAAATTAACTGTTGTTAATGAAAACACATGCATGCTCTTTTCTTGATTAAAAAAATAGCCATCAGTACTCACTTCAGCTGTGGAAAGGGGTATTAACTACAGATCAACCTATAAACCAATTTTTACTTTATACATAACATTGTATCGAGTAAAAATTGTAACATAACATTTGGCTAAAATATCAAACTGTAATGCAATAGTTCTTAAAGATGTAGAATCTAAGAAATTGTATAACTGTGTCAAAATACTTTACTAATCCCCTTCTAAACCTTGATCTGCTTAAAGCCCTCATATTTGCACCAGTTTTTATATTGTGTGTTCCATGTATATTGCAACTGAAAGCCAAAACACCTTAAGAATTTGTCAATGTTTTGTTAATATTTTTGTTATGTTAACAAAATAAAACCTATTAAACACAATGGCTCTATTAAGAGGTATACTCAAGCAATGCAAGCCACATCCATCTTTAAAGGATATACAGCCTTGTAAGGGTTTTTTCAATATCCTTCTGCTTAACATGAGCTCTGTTTTTCAGTTTGCTTGTTGAATTGTTGAACTTGTCAAGTTCCTACCCTGCTTAATTCCTTTAGCATGCTTTCAAGGCTGAATGGAATGGCAACACCAATGAATGGTTGATGCAAAACAGCGCACAAAAGTGTGTGCGGGGGGTTCAACAGCATTTTTTCTTTCAACACACCAAACCTCACACAACTCTGTCCTCCAAGTAATCTGAAGGTAAAAAAAACAAAAATCAAACTAATCAGGGTCTGGGTTTTTTGCAATCGTAGTGCTTTCAACCTGACTTCGGAGTATTCATAGTTAGGTCACGGAAACTTATACTATTAGAAAGACTGAGACTAGGTTCACGAGCACATGCACAATCAATAGGACCACAACTATAGCGTATCCCAGATCAAACATAAAAGAGAAGCTAAAATCTAAAAGGGGTAAATTAAAGAACATTCTTAATGCTTAACTATGTCTTTTAAACTCTCTTCAAATTTGTTCACCCTTGGTATAAGCAGACTGAAAAAAGTCTATAAGAAATGCTGTTGAACAAAATCACCTAACTACATGGTCAACCTATTGCCAAGTTTTCCTGTTTATGCTGTTATGCTGTTTCAGGTGAACTGACAGAGGATTAACAGGCCCAAGGACAGTGGGTAAATAAGAGCCCCATTATGGGCCTGGGGTTGCTGTTCTCATGAGGGTCCTGCTATCCCTCCTCCGGGTTATGGTTGAAAGTGATGGGAGAAAATCAGCATTGGTATGCCTTGGTGCTCGGGAGACAATTCATATGTTACTGCTTCCTAAAAAGCAAAGGAATGCACAAAATTTAATGTCATTCAAATGTCAACACCAACTACATAATTCCATGCAAAGTAGTATCTACATTTTTATCTTTGTGACCAAATCATTACATATTTTTGCCTAGGCTAATGGGCTCAAAGCAATGTGCAATTTGTAATCATATGCTCTAGAAGTTTGTGCAATTCTTACCTCTGCACTGAGAACCTGGAAATAAAGGAGGGCACAGAGTACTTTGCCACCAGCACTCTTCTTGCTGGATAGTAGTTAAGCACTGTTCTCCAAAATTCAACAGAGGAAGCTGTTGGGATAAAGAGTCAAATGGCAGATAAAAGATATAAATTAGAGTGAACCCTAAAAAGGTTTAGATTTCTTAGTGCAAGTGAAAGGAGGTGATACCAAAGTTCACTTCAAGAGTCAAGATCTATAATACAATTGTACATGTTTTTGTGGTCTCTGATGGTGGCATTTAGAACTTAATTCTACGATCTACTTTGATTCTGCAGCATATTCGAACTTACCTCATGCATATCTTGAACCCCACCAAGAGACTTTCCACTTTTAGGACTCTGATCAGTTGCGGCACATTTGCAAGACTCTGTCTCTCTGAAAGAATCCTCTTGTTGAAAAACAGAGGAATGCACATGAGAACACAGCTCCGGCACCACTGCCGTCTCACAATGTACGCAAATCTCTTGTTCAGTAATTGGCAGAAGGGTGCTGCCACCCTCCTGCGAATCAAGTGATGTCTGGGCACTCTTCTCCATCCCAGACTTCTTTAATCTGGGTAAGAACTTCCCAGATTCTAATTCAGATTTCCCATAATAAGGACCCTCACACTCTGCATCCTCCTCAAGTGGCTTGAGGTCAGCCTGTGGGTCATCAAAGAGGTCTACCTGACCAACTGGAAGACTCACTTCTTCTTTCTCAGACTCTGCATCCGACTCACTGCAGCCACCCGGAGACAGTTCAGAGGCAGATATTGGCCGGAAATGAGTCCTTGGGGAAATTCGAATGGCCCGATATTGAGTCCGGTTAATGCCATATAACCAAGGGCAAATGGGCTCATTGTCAGAGTCTGAGCATAGTATGGATTTTGGCTTGAATCCCGGGCTGAACGATGCCATATCCTCTGGCTCAAAAGAGCATTCCACATGCAGGACCTGGGAAAAAGGGTTGTTTAGATCAAAGGATGAAAACGGGTAATCTAGTCCCGGTTCTTCTCCACGGAAGCCTCCACATGATCCAAGTAAATCTTCATGGAAGACAACAGAAAATCCCTTATTCAAACCATCTCCTGGTCCCTTGGCAGCTTGCTCATTTTGACCGAAGGACACAAGAGGTCTCCACAATGGCTTGTGGCCAGGAGCAAAGCAACTGCTTGTGTTCATAAACACATCTGCCCCGGCAATTGTTACCATATCAGAAGATGTGGCTGCTGCACACTGCAACAAACTCCCACAAGCATCGCTAGGTGGAATCATAGCCCATTCCCTGTCACCACTTAGAGTCTTTAGCTCTCCATAAACCCCTCCAAGGATAAATGATGTGCTGTCCTGTGAATTACCATTCCAGGGCTTGGCCGGTGTTGTATAATCCCCATCCATTTTACACAGCTTGTTTTTAGATAGCCCATCATCCTTTTTCTGCCCATCCCAAAGATGATACTCAGAACGCTGCACCGCTTTCTTTTGAATAATTTCACCTTTTATATCCTTGTCAAGGCAACTGCACTGTAAGTCAGCAGCCTCTTCTGAAAACAAGTGCTCCCCAGTATTCTTTACCCCAAGTGTTAACACACAGTCTCCATCTCCAATAGCCATCCAAATGTCTTTTATTATCCCTGAGGTGTATTCATCAGTTTGTTGATTTGGGACATCTGAAAACACAAGAGCATTATAAAGTTTACTCTCATCCTGCTCTAATGCTATGCCACAAATGGACTCCAGTTTTGATTTCTTATTGAAGGGCTGGTTGGACTCTGTGCCTACACTCGGTTCTTCCTGCTGGTGACTTGAGTTTTCTTGCAAGAAATCCAAAAGGTCCTCCTCCAGGCATGAAGGTGGAATAAGGGGGATACAATGGACCTCTTCATTACCAAACTGAGCAGATTCTTCTGCTGGAGCACCAATCTGCTCACTATCTGAACGCGTCTCTTCCGAGTGGGACCACGGACTGCATGTCCTTGTTGATAAGTTAGAGCATTGTTCCGTTTCATCAAAGGCACTGTTTTTGGTCCAAATTAGCAAACGGGATTGTTTGTTTCCTTGTGGATCTAAACAGCTACTTGGATCTACATTGTCCTGACCCACTGTGAGTGAGTCACTGGGAAAAGAAAATGTAGGGCTATCATACTGCAACTCAAAAAGTGAAAAGCAGGAGTTCAGGGCAGATATGCTACCACTGGCTTCTTGGAAATGAGGTCCTACAAAAGCTCCAGACAGCTTGCTAAGGTTATACGAAACATTGTCCAACACTGGGGAGAGCCTAACTGGAGAGTCACCTGGACAACTTTCTCCCTCCAAATCCTCCAAACTAGATGATGAATGACACTCCCACATTTGAGCAATGTTTTCCATGTCTTGTGTGAAAGAAGTATCAGCTTCTGAGGCTCCCAGAGAATCCACCCTTATTGCACTTTCCCCTTGCAGCTCAAGGCCATCTAAAACTACACATCCTGCTTCAAAGTGTTTTCGCTCAATGCTTTTCTGACGAATCATGTTCAAGATTCGACTTTCTTGTACCGCATCTGAGGCACTAGGATCCAATATGGATTGATAAAGATCAACTTCATAGAAGTGAGTGATTTCAGACAGATGCTCATCATCTAAATCTTGACCATCTTCAGGAGGAGGGTAACTCGGAATCCCATTTAGTTCAGTAACCTCTTCATCACCTTCACCAGGCACTTCAATGAAGTGCCCATCCACAAAAGTGCCTGCTGCAAGGTATGTCCTTTGAAAACAAGAATTTGCAATGCAGATTCCTTGAATTCTTTCTGACAGACAGTCTACATCAATGGACATGGCTAAGTCATTAGAAGAGTCTTTTTTACTCCGATACTTTGTCTCCAATTTACTTCTACTAAGGGGAACAAAGTACTCAGAGATGGGCTCTGTGTACCAAAGAGGTTCTTCCATATATTCCTTTTTATTGACCTCCCCTCCTGCCTCCTGTGCCTCAACCAGATTAGCATCTTTGCGGATCTCCCTCAGAGGCCTCTTGCCTTTTTTCATGTAGTGCTGCTGTTGCTTATGTGGGCCTCCAGTAGTACTGTTGCTGCCACGTGCGTTTTTCCTCTCCTCTTTGTCGATAACTTTTAAAGCCACTTTGACCTGTCCACCACTGCGCCCTTTTTTGTTTCTGCTGCTGACCTCCCGAGACTTGTGCCTGATGCGGACTGTTTTGCAGCTAGAGGTCTGGTCACACTGATTACCACTGGAGCTTGAGCCAGCCTCACTAGAGCCAGAAGACCATGATCTGGGACGGAATCTCCCCTCGGTCCGGTGTCTGGCCTGCCTCTTACTCTGATGAGCAACCTGATCATCAGGCACTACTGCTGTGCCACCATGGAATCGGTTCTCCTTCTCCCTCTTAGTGCGTCGCTGCTGGGCCCTCTCGCTGGTTGGATTGGAGTTGGGTGCATCAAGTGTTCTGTCTTTAAAAGCTTCACCTTCGCTGGTGCAGTCTTTTGGGGAGGATGTGTCTGTGCTTGTTTGAGGGACAGCAGATGATGATGAGCTGGAATATGTGCAGGCTTTAGCTTTGTTCCACACGGTCATAATTTCTTTGAGACAAACTGATTTTTCTGAGAGAGGTGGAAAGGCTTCATAATACCTAAGGGAAGAAAATACCCTATAATTAATTAAATGGCGATCATAACTCCAGTTGTACAGCATTCCATATTATTGCATTATAGGCTATAAAGTTCAATTACTTACATCTCAACCTGGTCCTTAGAAGAAAGTGATTCATCCAGTTCAGGAGACTGAGATAAATCTGTTTTTTTCCTTTCTTGCTTCTCTTTTTCTATAAAGACAATAGAACAAAAGGTAAGACAAAATCATACCTTTCATTTTGTTGTTAAGAAACATTACATAACTTATATAAGTTGCATATTTACATTGTCAGTACAGATGTAATGACTGTAAAAGAGTACATGCCCACCAACCTTTCTGTTTGTTTTGAATATCCTTGAGTTTAGAGCAGAGCTCCTCAACCAAGCTTTCAATTCCAGAATTCTGAGAGGGGAAAGGATAATTTTATTTAGAATTAGAAATGTAACAGTCTATATGTTACCCTCTGTATTAAATTATAGTTACTGGACAAATGTTATCATCTTAGTGCAATAAGACCTCTTAGAGACTTTTACAAATCATTTTAGGGTTAAATACTCATTTATTGGTTTCACAGGGGGCTAAAGACAGTGACATTTTTTTTTAAGTCTTGGTGAGGAGAGTAATTCTGGAATGTCACCCACTTAACTAGTCTTTTTTCTAACTTATAATTTGAATGTTAACCCTACCTATGCTGTCATACAGTAAGTTCCTTATAGCTGTGCCCTTTAGCACTTCTGAATTAGCAACACAAATTTAAATTTAGCAGCACAACCATTTGTGGGAATTTAAAACAAGAGTGGCAATTCATTTGGTGAAAGAAATTTCATGAAGCAAAGGTCTTACTTCATCAGATGCTGAACGCAAACATTGCACAGCAGCTTGTTTCTTCATCTCTTCCAGACTAAGATCAGGCCCTCCCTTCCTCTTGCTTTTCCCCCATTTCTTCCCCATTCCTTTATCCCAGCCTAGGAAGATGTCATTTTCCTGTGCCAAAAGAAAATCAGGATTTGCTCCGATTGCTTATAATGTATGTAGTGAATTTGATGCCATAACAATTGTTTCCAAAACGAAATAATTACAAAGTCATTCTCAAGTAACTGGAAAAACCTTTGTTTAAAGAACAATATATCACAGTCGCATCCTGTTAGACTTTGTCTCATGTGTGCTTTATAAAAGAGTCTAGAATGACATGACATTTTTACAGAAATACAATACTAGAATGCAATGATTTCTTTCCATACCTGGTCCCGCAGTTCATAGTCATAACTGTCGTGCAGCAACAGGCTAAGGACATAGCGTGTGTAGATCACTGCATCTATGCCACATTTCTCCAGCTCCTGACCCAGCCAGCTCTGCACTGGCCCCAGTGACTGCAGTGAGGACATCTCTGAGGAGGACACAGGGCCTGACAAAGGGAAGGCCCGCGATACTCTTTCAGGGGCAGGGCCGTCTGAGTCTCCACTCACTGGACGCATGGGACTAGGTTGGAGCCATTCTTAGAAGCAGTTGCATGTTCCCAGGTAGACATGTGGGAGTGGTATAAAAGGGACAGAGCTTAGACGATCAAAGAGGAGAGGAAATTTAATCCAGCAGGACAAACACAGGAAGGTCTACATGAAGAATCATGTAGAATCTTCTATATAGTTTCTTTCCAGTGATGAAATGGGGGCTCTAATCTTCAGGCATGCCTGTGACCATTGGAAGCTAACAGCTTTCTGAATGGGCTAACTTTCAGTCATAAGGGTTCATCTTGAATGACAGCTGGCTCCAGGCGTAACCTGAAAGATAAAACAATACACTTTTATATCACACGAATGTAATACCTATTCCAACAAACAAATCTTGATTATTTTCTTATTGATAGATAAATAATCCATATTTATTTATTGTTCTTCCAGCTACGAAGCAATGAGAAAAGTTTTTAAATGACAGTAAACCTGTAGTATTTTTAAATAGACAAACACCATTTACTGTATGGGGTAATTTATTAAAACTAGAACAACAATCAACATCGGTCAAGTTAGTTGATAACTTTTACATTAACAAGACATTAAAAGTATGATCTACATATAGTAACCAAATGAGACAATTCAAATAATGTAAAAGACATGTAAACACATGTACATAACTAAATCATTTTTGCAGTTGAAAAGCCCCTGTGGCTCTTTAATAAAACTGATAACAAAACTCTTTGCACTGCAAGTAATTTTTCTGATTTATTGTGGGTGCGTTTAAATTATCACACCTACTGAGTGACCAATAAAAAGGCCTTTCATTTTAGGGTGTTCATACCGCCCACAGAAATTCAGCTTAGCATGCAAGCAAAACTTTTCTACTCCCAAACAAAAGTTTTTGACTGGCAAATGATGAAAGCAGGGAAGGAACTGGAACTACACAAGAAAAATGATTTGCCTGCCAACCATTACTAACATTTTTAGGCTTAAGAAGAGCTGTATGTAACAGAGTCATTCATCTCATTTAGTAGGATCCACCTTTTTTTAATGAGGAAGTAAGTGTAAAATAAAGTGGAGTTTGTTTTTAACAGTTACTGTATTTATTGTTCACAGGCAGTTTCTATGAAATGTTTTACTGGATGAATGTGTGAATACAGAGATTATGGATGTGCATGCACCACATCCACAATCAGCTCTTGTGTGTGGATTATGGTAAAAACAAATATTTTGTAGATATTTACTATTTGTACCTTTTATGGCAACCCCTGACTGCGCAAATTATGCCGGTCTTCTTGGATTTCATAATAAACATTTACAAGCCAGTCAAAATGGCACACTGATTTTCCTCGCAATGCTACTACCATTACCTTTAGAGGCTCACTGGAAGTTTTACAAAAAAAAAACTCAAAGATGGCGGCGCCCACATTTACGTCAAAAATAAGGTGGATAGAGCAGGATAGTGTTAAATGCTGTCCAGCTCCTCTGGGGTCAAATGTAGTCACAATACATTCAATCGTGAAAAACAATAGATATTTAAAAGTGGATGGTTGAAGTCTGAATTCTCACAACTAATGGGTATTATCATGTTGTATGAACGACTAATAAGTGATAAGGAATGTACGATAAACTAGATAGCACGCACTTATGAAAAACTCTTTAAGAGGGTAACTATCAACAGATATTCATCAAATAAATAGGTACAATAACTTTCATCTTTCATTGCACAACACTACCAAAGTCCTTATAAGAGAATTTCTGATACAGAGCGTTCCATTGACTGCAAGCATGATTATCAGTTTTAAAGCACCGTTGTTGAAAAAATCTGGTAAATATCACCTTGTGTGTTCAGCAATGAAACTAAAAGTAATACCGGTTTGGAATGACATAAGTATGAGTACATGACAACATAAACTACATTGTAGGTGGACTAACCTTTTGAATCTTAATTTAAACAGCCCTGCCCAAGTAATAAGCAATAACACTATCATCTCTGGAATGTTTTTTTTAAAGAGAAGTTTAATTTCTGGTATTCATGTCATGCAGGATAATACAAAAGATTAGAAAAAAATGTAAAGAAACAGGTCATACATGCTATGACTCAGCTCATATTTAAATGCTAAAATGCCACTACCTTAACTACGAAGTAAAAATGTATAGCCACAACACAGTTAGGTGGTGCACAGAGAACTATACATTAAATTTTCTTTGACCCAGAATAAGGCAAACCTATACATGACAAAGAAAAATTCATGCAAAACCCTTTTTCAGTTATTAAAACAAATCTAAGATTTACATGCAGGCAATTAGATATGTCCAAAACATTAGATAAATACTGATAAATTATTTCACTTCTTTTAAAATAAACAGAAAATGTCCATATGTTCAGAAGACCATATCGTCCACCCCGCCTCTGTCGTCACACCCATCATCGTCATACAGTGTCACTGTGTATTCAACAGCGCTTTCATTGATAAAAATGACTACACTCAGACATTTTCGGCTAGCTCTTTAAACAGTAAAACTAATCACAATTTTTAAACAGTAAAACTAATCATAAAGGCCTAGATTTTTTTCACACATAATTACATTTGTAGCCATTTGAGACTGACACAGAAGTTATTAAATGAGGAACTACCAGGTTTGGAGTCTGACATTTCGTACAGTAGTGCAATTCAGACTACAGCACGTTTTCTTTTTTAATACTGTAACAGAACATTAACGCAAAAATATATATATACAGCCGGTGAACGTGAAATACTGCCCTTGACATTTACACCTTCACATGGCTTGGTTTAATTACGTTATAAAATAGCTACACTACTTAGTATTATACGATAACCACAGTCGTGTATTAAAATTCAACTCAAAAGTGACATCGTTTAAATATGTTTAGTAGACTCTACGGCTTAACAGGAAATGTTGGACAGTGACGGGGGAAGAGCGTTTGACAATGACAATGGAAGAGCGGAATGACAAGACGCCAGCTGACTAGCAAATGGCTAACTATCACCTGACACACGCCAGTTACCAGACATTGAACTCAGCTACTTCTCTAAATGTACTGATTATTTGTATTTGCGGCTGTTTATTTTGTTCAATGGACATACTATATATATCCATTACAACTAGTTTGGTTTAATAAAGACGTACGTCACCATCTAAGAACTGTGCTGTAACGTTATACAAGCCACACAAACCACTTATCAGAATGCTTAATTTGTTGTTCAGCTCAACAGTACTGTGAGAAGATAAAATCGTGCAAGCTGTGGTAAAACACTCTTTAAAGTTGCCGTTCTGCCTCATAGTAACCTGCTTGATATGTTACAAAATGTTTACTGGAAAGCTATTTTAAATGTATGCACAACAGGTTTCCTTTAAAATTGCGAAACTCGCGGTTTGACTTTAAGTTACCTGGTGAGCAAGACAAATGTCATAGTCGTATACAGTGTCAATCTGACAGTGCTAAATTGTAAACAAATGACCGCTCATACAGTCTTGTCGGCTAGCTAATTCGGACACCATTTTACGCAACAAAGTGAAACCCTAGTCCCGGTTATCACTTCCTCGAAATCTACAGACAACGTATGCGTCCTTGTTTCAAACTAACCGTCGTAAAGCGTTTACACATGTTTTATTCAAGCATTAATTTAAAAAGAATGGCGTTTAAAACTGGAAATGAGACGTTAGTTTACACAAATATTAAGGGCTAGCTCTAAGCTAGGCTAACGCCGTTGTAGCTAGACCGGGGAGGAGGCGCGGCTGATTTGCTTAGCTACAGACGTTTGTAATATCTGGCACTACGACCTAAAATATTCCCTTTCAGCACAAGTCGAAACCGGGGTGCATTACACACATTTTTAACACGCTACATGTCCAAACACAGTTTGAAAGAATTAAATAACCTTACCTGCTGTAACCCTACGCAGTGTGCTAAAGCAGCAGCAGGAGAAGCGATGACTTCTCTCCCGCTGCCGTGCCGAGCTCAAGCACTGAAGATCCGCCGCAATAGCGTCACAGATCAGGCGCAGGGTAGAGTATGTTACGTCCTTAGCGCGGGGTAAGACGCAGTTGACGACATTTTGGATCAAGCTGGTGTTGCATCATATGTCGCCTAACATCATATGACAGTTGCGTTTGAGCCAACATGGCCGGTAGGGAACGGTTTAAAGTCGACTTTAGACGCCATTTTACTTGTCTCCAGGCAACAAGACAGATTGCAAATGTTACTATGGCTGATATCCCTCCGCTAGAGCTTGCATCAGAACGAATGAACGAGTTCTGTCTAGTCTAAATTGTACTGCGGTGTGTAAAAATGACAACATCAAAGGGTATTTGAAGAAAACGTAATTGTGCTAACTATGCAATACAACAAGTCTTTCTTGTAAAGTAACTTTGGAACGAAATAATTTTAAACACAAGGTTAATTTCACTGATACATTTTGCTAAAATGTCTGAAAGCTCGCGTAAACCTCAAAAGTTTAAGTATTTTTTTAAGAATAGACTGTATGGCTGTTTTCACGTTTTAAATGATTGCTGTTTGTAACTATGCATGAATTGTTAGGCGTGTTCGATTTAATTTGGTCTGCGCAGGCCGTGCAGGGCACGACATCGAAGTACCGCGAGAGCGAAACAAAAGTTGCGCCTCTGAATTGCTCTCGCGGTACTTCGATGCCACACACCGATTGGTCCCCGCAGCGCCTCATGAAGTCAAACAAACCCATAATCGTTTAAAATTACAAACGATCTCCCACCCCACTTTTGCTCCATGTTATATATTTAAGACACCAAGCAATGTGTTTTAATGTGCGATTAGCTGTGTAAGTGATAAAAGGATGTGATTGGATTAATGTACAGTAACTTCTGCAGCTGTACAATTCATACGTCAGTAACTAAAAATAGTGACGCCAGCGCAGTCGGTAGTATGTTATCAAACTTGTGACACTTCTTCATCATTTAGCAAAAATATGACAGGACAATACGTATGATTTAAATAAAACATGTTAATATGCTCAATACTTGAATCGACAGAGCTGTTTTTCTCAGCCATAGAACTTTAACATGCCATCAGTCGGATATTAATAAGGACATTAGAGCCCCCTAGCGGTGTTATCATTGTCCAGTTTTTCTGAAAACTGAATGGATCCACGTGACATGTTTTTTTTTTTTTTTTTTTTTGATGCAGCATCAACCTGTCAACAGAAAACATATTTATGCATACAATATGTTACATTATATTCTCTAATGAATAACAAACTAATTTATTACTTTAATATACTGTAGAGATAAAACGTTAAATAATAACATGACGCAAATCCAGCTTTAGGACAGTTGATGGAGCCAATGGCCTCTGAAATTTTCAGTTTCACTTAAACATTTTGACTTTGTCATGTGTATTTTTAATAACACATCAAAATAAATTCAGAGGCCATACGTGGCCATTCTCTTTCTCTCTTTATCTGATTGTAAGCATAATGTCTTTAAGGAGAGAGATAAAGGTGTTACAGATATTATGGTCACATAAAAAAGTGACAAGACAGCTCTACCTTTAGAAATTGTGAATGCTTGACTGAAACTTATTTTTCATGTCATATATTTTCTGTGTTCCTAGCCCCTCCTGCTGGTTAGGAGATGCTAATGCAGACAGATTGTTGTTAAAAATGACTTTTAACAGGATTTTCACTGTAATTTATGTAGCATTGTGTTGCATTATGTTGCAAAGTTTAAAATGAACATACACTCTAAAAAACGTTGGGTTGTTTTTTCAACCCAACTGCTGGGTTGAGCCAGTTGGGTTATTTTGTTGGGTTGTTTTATCAGTGTTGGGTAGTTTTTGTGCAACCCAACTTGTTGGGTTATATGTTGGGTAATTTTGAAGCAGAGCCAACTTAATAGATACATATAGCTGTTTCTCAATATTACTTTCTCTAGTCCACAAAATGTATTTTAAACATAAGTCCAGGCGAGAATATATATGTATTATGTTCAAATTTGCAGTCGGTTTGTAAAGTGAACGCCAATTTTAAAGTTTAATTTCAAAAAGTCGGAATGTTACCGGCCACCGGGTGTCACTGTTGTTCTTCCCCAGAGAGAACTTCTCCCTTCCCCCACACAAACGCGTCAGACAGACTCCTGTCACAGCTACAACCAACACGCTACCTGACGCGGGAATTTACCATCACCTCAAGATTCATGAACGGTTTTTCATCGACTTATCTTTGATTTATTTGAAGGAAAAGGTTTGTATCATTGTTTTTAATCATTTAAACTATTTCTGAATGCAAAATGTAGCACTTATGTCACTGCAATCGTAATAACTATGCTACTGGACCAGTTCTAGGTTCGTTGAGTGGTGTATGTTATATTAGAAAAGACACATGAGACATGAAAACTTATATAAATTAATTAGCAGTTTACTGAACAGGAATAAGAATGGAATAGGTAAGTTAGTAAGATAAATAGAATAATTAAATAAATATATAAATTATTCAATAAATGTATTGATAAATATTTACCCCACAAAATGTAGATCAATAAATAATCAATAAATATTTACAGTAAAAGATGTGTCAATAAATAATCAATGTAGATCAATAAATAATCAATAAATATTTATAGTAAAAGATGTATGTCAATAAATAATCAATAAATATTTACAGTACGGTATGTATAATAAATAATTTTAAATCCTTTATATTTAATCTTTTCTTATTTAAATAAGTTTAAATGGATTTAACTGGTTTAAGTATGGGTTTATTCTGGTTAGTTTTGTTCTTAGACCGGTCTATTAAATTTTAATCAGCTCTTTTAGAACAGTTGCTTTAACTATTTTTAAGCTATTTGTTTCTAGTTTTCTTTTAAGTTAACTCTTCTTTAAGGGAACAGGTACGTATTTTGGTGTGCTTATGTTAGTGTGATTGTTTCACTTTATAGGGTCTAACTCTTTCTTTGCAGGTAAAATGTAAGGATTTAAATGTTTCTTTTGTTTGTGCAATTGCTACACTTTGGAGTCTCACTTTAACAGAAAACATAAAAGAAAAAAAAATACAATACATCAACCAATTTTCATTCATACATTCACCTATTCACCAATTTCTCTATTCAATAAATCTAAATTATTGTGTTGCAATTTCAGAATTTCAGTTCAGAGGATCCGTCCAATTCGATGTTTTCAAAGGTCAATGTCCAATGTGATTAAAAGAATATAGCTCAGTGGTTCACTTTGTTCATGTCAAACCGTGTAAGCGATCAGAATGCGGTGTTTCAGTTCTTGCAGGTTAAAGATCCTTGGGTTGGCTCGCCATCTAGTATCCAGTTGAAATATCTGTTCATTCGTATGCTGTCTCGCAATACGCTGATTATCCAAAGGTCCGATCTGGTGTCGAGCTGTCCACAAACTTTCCGTGTAGGGGAAAAAAACCTGGCCTGCACAGCAGGCCATAAAGAAAATGTCAAATAAATAAATAAAATAAATTATCTCAACAGTAACAACTGCTTATTCTCATGTTTAACGCTGATAACGGAGTATTGCGATTCCTCTCGTTACTGACTGTCACCATGGTAACATCAAACAACTTGCTTTGCCGTTTCCCAAAATACAAATACATCAATATACAATGTCAAAATAAGGGAATAATCTTAATATTAAATACATTTCCCTTTTTAACATAAAACATTCATAAGCTGATTGTACACACCGATAATTTGTTACACTGTAATATATTGAACTCAATACACATTAAAACACAGTGAAACTCACCAAAACCGTCTTCAAAACACTCCTCAAAACCACCGCTAAGATGTTATAGGGATGATTCTCGATGAACAAAATATTAGAAGTGTTAAATAAGCCTAATTTTGGAGTTTAGTTTAAGGTGTCTGGATTCCGTGTGTATCTTATCGATTTTCCGTTAGCGTCTGCCGTTAATGTTAAAAAAACAAAACAAAACAAAACAAAACAGCTCGTGCATAACTGTGAAAGTGTCTTAAAGGGGCAGAGTGATATTAAACTAAAGGGATGGTTCAACATCATTAAAAGAATTAAAACTTTTACAAAATCAATATTTTAATATATTGTGTGGTTTCTAAATAACGTATTTATCTATTTATTGCTATTTATTAATTATATTATATATTATTATATATATATTATTTATTTCACTAATATTATTTATGTTTCTATTTGAACTGTGGGTTACATCCTCCCCTCCTTTCCTGATGCACGTCCCTGTGCATCCTATTAGCAACTACACGGCCATCACTCTATGTGACTGCCAGGAGTTTGGCTCATTTAAAGAGTCTGAGATGACTGCACTCAAACTCTGAAACAATGACTGCACTACTGTGACTAAGGGATTTCCTAAGTGGGGGTAAGTAAGTCTCTTTGTGGGTTGTCTGTGTCTACAAGACTTTCTTAGGTGGCTTCCATTCTCTCTGGCATCTTCCTGTAGATTTGCATCAGGTAACTTATTCTCTCCCAGGTTCATGTCAGATAAGTTATTCTCTCCCGGATTCATCTCAGGTAAGTTATTCTCTCCCGGATTCATCTCAGGTAAGTTATTCTCTCCCGGATTCATCTCAGGTAAGTTATTCTCTCCCAGATTCATCTCAGGCAAGATGTTCTCTCCCGGATTCATCTCAGGTAAGATATTCTCTCCTGGATTCATCTCAGGTAAGTTATTCTCTCCCGGATTCATTTCAGGTAAGTTATTCTGCGGATTTACAGGTAGGTAGGTTTCATCTGGTAGACTTGGAACAGTTATCACAGAAGCAGCCTCAGGAAAAGCTTTAGCTACATCTGGAAGGTCTTTCTCAATGGTGGACACTGTGAAACGTCTTGGCTTCCTCGGCTCTGTGTTTCTCATGAAGGACTCTATGGTTGCAGGGGTGTGGTGAACACCAACGGTATCTACAACCGTGGCTTCATGCCCATAAAAGTAGGTGATGTCATGGTCTTCGGAATCAGAGTCTTGACATTCAGATTCATTTGACTGTTCACTTCTTGGGCACTGACGAGTCCTTGGACGTCTAGGTCTCTCCTTGATGGACTCTTCAGATTCAACTGGGGTAAGAGGAAGAAACCCACAAGGCAGTAGCAGGTCTCGATGAAGAGTTCGTATCGGACCATCTTTGGTTTCAGGCCTCACAACATAGACTGGGATGTCTCCAGACTGTTTGATGACAACATACACATCAGATTCCCACTTGTCTGCCAACTTCTGCTTGCCTCTGAGGCGAACATTCCTCACCAGGACTCTGTCGCCTTCAGTCAGGGTGGAATCAACAACATGCTTGTCAAATCTTGCCTTATTGCGATAAGCAGTCTTTTTTGCATTTTCTGTTGCTACCTTGTAGCTTGCTTCCAGTCGGGACTTCAGGTTGCGGACATACTGTGAGTGAGAGCCTTGCTTGTAGTTGACAGGTAAGCCAAATGCTAAGTCTACTGGTAACCTTGGTTGTCTTCCAAACATGAGTTCATAAGGGGTGAAACCAGTGACTTCACTTCTAGTACAGTTGTAGGCATGTACTAAAGGCTTGACATATTCTCGCCAGTGACTCTTCTTCTGGTTCTCTAGGGTGCCTAGCATGCTCAAAAGGGTCCGGTTGAAGCGTTCAACAGGGTTACCTCTTGGATGGTATGGAGTAGTTCGTATCTTACGAATGCCTGCTAGGTCACACAGCTCCTTGATAGTCCGGGACTCGAAGTCTGGACCTTGATCACTATGGAGTCTTTCTGGGATGCCATAATGGACAATGAAGTGGTCCCAAAGGCATTTAGCAACAGTCTGAGCCTTCTGGTTTGAGGTGGGAATGGCCACTGCATATTTCGTAAAGTGGTCCGTGATGACCAGGATGTCTTTGGTGCCACTGGAGTCCGGCTCTAGGGTGAGAAAGTCCATGCATACCAGCTCAAGAGGTCGTGTAGCTGTGATGTTCACAAGAGGTGCAGCTTTCTCTGGTGGGACTTTACGCCTTGTGCAGCGGTCACAGGTCTTGATCTTGGCCTCTACCTCAGCTGACATTTTTGGCCAATAGAAACGTTTGCGGACAAGGTCAAGCGTCCGGTCTACACCCATGTGGCCCATGTCATCGTGGAGACTCTTCAGAACTATAGGTCTCAGATCTTCAGGTAACACAAGCTGGTAGTGAGTCTGTGCACCCTCTTGTCGCTTACGGAACAAGACGCCATCTAAGATCTCCAGCCTGTTCCACTCTCTGAAGAGGAGGGAGAGCTCAGGGAGTTCTTTTCTGAGAGATGGTGGAGGTTTTTCTCCCAGCTCCAGCTGTCTGAGTACTGCACTGATGCAAGAATCTGCCCTCTGCTTCTCCCGCATCTCAGTGGGTGTTATCATCGGGATGACGTTCACACCGTCTAGCTGGCATTCCTCTTCAAAGCCCTCTGGAATAGCACTTGAATGGTGGGCAAGCGACATAACCAAAGTAGTTCCAGGCAATGTTCCTTCATCATGAACCATGTGCTTCTCACAGATGGCCTTGATGGTGCTTTCATCCATTTCTGTTGACAGGTGTCTTTTTGTGAACTGCTGTATCCTCTCCATCTCTTTCCGGGACGATGAGTCATCAGGTAGCCTATCATGTGGACGTCTGGACAGCCCGTCTGCATCCTGATTCTGCTTCCCAGCCCTGTACTGCAGCTGGAAATCGAAGGTTGACAGATCAGCTAACCACCTGTAGCTTGTGGCATCAAGCTTGGCAGAGGTAAGTATGTAGGTCAATGGGTTACTATCAGTGACAGCAAGAAATGGGCGTCCGTAGAGGTAGTCTTGAAATTTTTCTGTAATTGCCCACTTAAGGGCAAGAAATTCCAACTTGTGGGCAGGGTACCTGCTTTCACATCTTGACAGACCACGGCTTGCATAGGCGATGACTCTCTTCTGTCCTTGTTGCTCCTGGTAGAGTGCTGCACCAAGACCTGAAGTGCTGGCATCTGTATGCAGGATGTAAGGCAACTTGGGGTCAGCAAACCCGAGGACAGGGGCAGTGGTTAGCTTCTCGATGAGAGTGTCAAAAGCTGTTTGGCAAGTGGTGGTCCATCTGTCACCGAAGAGGTCTTTTGGATTGTAGTACTTCTCACTATTCACTGTGGTCTTAAAGCCTTTTCTCAATGGGGGATATCCAGCAGTGAGGGCATTGAGAGGCTTCACAATCTTTGAATAGTCCTTAACGAACCTACGGTAGTAACCGCAGAATCCCAAGAATGCTCTCAGTTCTTTCAGTTTAGTTGGTCTTGGCCAGGTTTTTAAAGCTGTTATTTTCTCTGGGTCTGTTTCAACTCCCTTCTCAGACACAATGTGTCCTAAGTACTTCACGGAGGTCTGGAAGAATTTGCATTTCTCGGGCGATAACTTCAGGCCGAACTCTTTCAACTGGTTGAGCACCCGCATCAGTCTTTCCTCATGCTCTTGTAGTGTTGAGGAGAAGATAATCAAGTCATCCAGGAAGACGAGAGCCTGCTTCATGTTCAACCCTCCTATGCAGCGTTCCATGAGCCTCTGGAATGTGCTTGGGGCATTTGTTATCCCCTGAGGCATCCGGTTGAATTCATAGAATCCAAGTGGACAGACAAATGCAGTTTTCTGCTTGTCTTGTTCCTCCATTTCGATCTGGTAAAATCCAGATTTGAGATCGAGCACTGAGAACCACTTTGATCCCGTCAATGCTGAAAAGGACTCCTCCAGATTGGGTAAGGCGTATGAATCTTTGATCGTCTGCAAGTTCAGCTTTCTATAGTCCACGCAGAGTCTGACATCGCCATTCTTCTTCTTGACGACCACAATCGGCGAGGAGAAGGGTGATTCAGATTCGCGGATGACTTCTGCATGAAGGAGTTGTTGGATGTGGTTTCGTACAGCCTCGATGTCCTGTGGGTGGATAGGCCTCGCTCTGTGCTTAAAAGGTGTCTCGTCACTAAGCTTTATGTGATGTTTGATCTTGTCAGTACGGCCAAAGTCAAGGTCGTGCTGCGCGAACACCTCAGGCATGGAGTTCAACTTTTCGGATATTCTGTCTTTCCACTTGTTACATATTGGAGAGTTACTGAAGTTAAATTCAAATTTTTTCTTGGGGATCAGGTCTGTTGAGTGTTTGGAACTAAGAGTCTGAAGAGACTGGGCACTCTTGATGGCATGGATCTCTGCTATCACAGCCTTAGGGGGTAGAGTTATGTCATGGTCTGACTCATTCTTCAGAATGACTGGTAAGCAGTGGGGCTGCTTAGATGGCAGGTTTGCTAGCCCGTCAGTTACCAGTATGCCACCTGGTAACGAAACTGCTGTTGGTGACTCTACTATCACCCACTGACTGCAGTTAGTTGTTCTGCAGCTCACTGATCCTTCAAAGACTCTTGTCTGACCGGCAGCAATGGTCTCAGCGTCTCTGCTGTGTAGTCTCACTTTCCCCATGCTTGAATCAAAAGTATGTCTTTGTCTGGCTCCTAGAGTTTTTAAGACTGCTCTGTAGCCATATGGAAGGGATTGGTAGTTCTGAGGAGTGACATCTGCATACTGCTCATAGAGAACATCTAAAGCATTGGTTCCTACTAGTACTGATGACAGAGTTGAGCGCATATCAGGTACAATTAACGCTAGTGTAGGAACGTCAATGTCCACTCCAAAGGTGCTCCTAGGGAAGCTGATGGTGACTTTGATGTAGCCAAGGTAAGGCACTTCCTGACCATTTGCTCCCTCCACCTCAAGCAAGTCACTTAATGAGTGGATGGGAAGATGAGACAGGGTTTCTTGATAGAAGGAGTTTGGGATTGTTGTGACTTGAGAGCCTGTGTCTAATAGGCAGCTGCATACTTTGCCACATATGGTCACTTGTGCAGTGCAGCGTGCTCCAATCAGTCCCTTGGGCAGGGTTGCTGACTGTCTCTTGGTGGTAGAGTTAGAGAACATGTTGGAAACACGTCGTTTCTGTTTGGGACACTTTGTCTGTCTCCCAGTCCCTGTTTGTCCCTCTGCAGGAACTGGCTCTAAAAATTCTTAGGCTCTGAAGTGCTGTTTACAACATCCCATGCTTGCTGCTTTTCCTTCAACAGCTTTCCTTTTGAGGCTACCAGAGAGGGATTTGGTTCACCATCACACTGTGGCTTGATGTGTCCATCCTCTCCGCACCTGAAGCAGTACCAAGGTTTTGGTCTCCTGCTGCTGTTGGTCTTTTCATCTTGGCTGTGAGGTGTGGGAGTCTGAACTCCCATAAAACCAGGTGTGGGCACCTTCAGTTTGGGAGCTGGCTTAGCTTGGTTCTTTCTTTGACTTTTCTGCGTGACACGTGCGAGCTGGGTTTGTAAATCTGCTATTTGCCTTTTCAGATCTTGAATCTCTGGTGAAGGAGAAGGTAAATGCGATGTACTGCATTCTTCATCATACTGCACACAAATGCCTTGGTAATGGGATGACACCTTGGGTTTTGAGGAACTGAGATGGTGCTTCATCCGAGATGCTTTGGAAGCTCGCCTGTCTTCTGCTGTGCGGAGTAACAACAGCAGTTCTGCAAAGGTAGGTGGATTTTGCTTTTTCTGCTCCAGTTGCAGCTCAGATATCAAGGTGTTGTCCCAACAACCTCTGACAAATTGTCTCAGAAGCTGCCTGTCAAACTCACTTGCAGAGACACCCCCCCTCCTGAGGGTGGCATTCAACATCACCTGCAGCCGTTGGAGGTAAGTTGAGGGTTTCTCACCACTGTCTTGCATTGTATTGAGATACTTTGCAAATAGGTCGTCGCCATCTTCAACGGTGCTAAATGCAGAGTCCAGGATATCTAGATATACACTTGGAGGTGTTTCGGGTGTCAGGTGCTTCACAATGTCAATGGCAGGTGACAAGAGGCTTTCAAGGAGCTTCCGTGATTTGTGCAGGTCTGATTGCCTAGTGTCTTTGAGAAGAAGTCCCACATTAGAGCGCCAGGTCTCATAATCTGCCTCATTGTTGGGTCTAGGGAGATGCCCAGAAAAGGGTCGGATTCTTAGGGCTGTGTTTACATGCATAGCAGAGTCTTCATTTCGCACAATGTGTTCAACGATTACTTTCTGAATTTCTGGTGGATTCATGTCACAGAGTTTCAGAACAGATGGTGTCTCTTTGGCTGGTGCTGGAGGTGGCATCCAGTCGCCGCCTGGCTGGACATGCTGCTCTGGAAATGTGTTCTGAGGGCCAACCTGTGTGGCTCTTTGTGGAAGATGTTGCTCAGGTGATTTCAATTCCATGCTGTCACTTTGAAGCGGAACTCCACCATAAAACAACATTATGCTCCAACACTATATTTCATCACATATATATAGTTGGTTGTGCTTCCATCAAATGTACTAACTCCATATAAAAAAATAAAGCTTTTAACTGCTACAATAACGGTGATTTGACGCGTCATCAAATCACCGGAAGAAAAATGCAAGACTACAAGTTCTGAACGTTCTAAATGGGGGCGGGTCTTGAAGCGAAATGATTGACAGGTGAGCGTCACAAAAAATGATGGACGATACCGACCGCAGTTTTTTGGTTGCTGAGGAGAATATTGCCGAATATGAAGGCTATTTATTTGAGCCAGAATATTCTCCCGATGAAATAAGGCAACGGAGGGAACAACAGCAGGCAGCTCTGGCTAGTAGCGCCATCGTTGCGTCTGAACGTTCTCGAGCTGACAGCAGTTGGTGGTGCTCCTGTCAACATTGCCCACAACAACGAACAGAAGTGGAGTCACTTTGTTGTCAGGAATGGAACCGCGGTCAGTTTTTGCTGAGAGAGGCAGAGGAGATGGAAGACGGATCCGAGCTGTCCTGCCTAAACCAACACAGCAGCTTTCAAGCTCATCTGGACAGAGGGGTCCTGGAAACGTTTTTCCACTTGGATAGAATTAATTGGAGGAAACAGAGAAGATCACAGGGCCCAGGAGGACAACTGTCAAATAGACAAGTAAGTCAATCATATTTCGTCTGCTGATTGCTAATAGGTAATGTAGTTAGCTGCTAAGCCCATATTAAAACAATTAACGTCACACGACTTGCTGAGCCACCTGAGCAAAGACTAGTGATACAGTGCATGTTCTGAAACAGAATTTTTGACATTAATGTAATTCAGCTAGGAAGCTAGTTTAATGTAGACATTTTCTTCTATGCAGTTGCGTTTGGTTGGCTATCGAATAATTCTGGAATGGGTGCTAAGAGGCGAGCGTTTGGGGAGACACAACCGAGCAGTTCTCCCCGCCTGCGTCGTGGATGCTGTAAGGCAACGGTATCCGTCCCCTGACGGCCAATACACTGGTTTCCTCGAAGTGAGAGAGGCAGCAGAAGGAATCGAGTAGACTAAGTTACTGCTCAACAAATGTAAATATTTTTTGGGTGCTGTTAATAAAAATGTATTTTGTTTTTGGACCCTGTGTTTATTTTCTTTAATACACTTACCTGAAAAGTTATTTCATAATCAGGAGATCGGTCAGCAAATGCACTAATTATATCTCTGGTCATTTTAGCCCCAAAAGTAACTAAGACACATTCTGCATAACAAACTTTAGGTTAGCCCACATGTGAAAACCTTTGTTTTTGACAACACAGCTCTAATTTGAAGGAATTCACATTCACCTTTGGATTTGCGCTACACACAATTATAAGAAAATGTGGACACATGTTTATATCTAGGACAAATGACTGTAAGCCAAAGCCATTTTACTCATGTAAATACACATGACTGTAAACCTAAGCTATTTTCACTTCTGTAAGCATATGTGAAACATATTGCCGGTTCAATAAATATTTATTAAATGGCCACACATACAGAGCTTATATAAAAAACTGATGAATGAACTGATGCATTAGCAAACGGTAATGGGATAATCACACAAATTGCAACTCATTTTTACAAGAGGCTTGTATTATAAATAGACACTGGTGGTTAATGAGTTAATCATTTAGCAAAACGACTCTTGTGTTTACGGCCTGCATCATCTTTGGATGGTTTGGGGACTGTTCCTATGTTAGCAGGCAGGTCAGGTGTAAGAAGAGTTGAAGATGTGTCCCTGAAGATGACAGTAGGATCATTCCGCCTCTCCAACACCAACTGCATCAATCTGGTTCTGAAGTTGACTGTGGTTTGCTGATACCTCTTTCTTGTGAACCATTCTTTTGAACGCTTGCTCCATTCTTGAATGATCACAGGTTTTCCTGTAAGACATGAAAGTATTATGAGAGCAATTATAGACTGTTTAATATACACTACTGTTCAAAAGTTTAGTGTCACTTGCCTAAAATGTTAACTATGATCTTAAAAATCATTTACCGGTAATCTGAATGTGTATGGTTAAAAGCTTGAGATTACTTTTGTAGACAGAAATATACCTGTGCCAAACAGATTCATTTCGGTTATTGGAGAACTTAAAGGTGCAGTGTGTAATTTTTAGAAGGATCTATTGACAGACATGCAAAATAATATACAAAACTATATTATCAGGGGTGTATAAAGACCTCTTTATAATGAACCGTTATACATTTATTACCTTATATTGAGATGTTTTTATCTACATACACAGAGGGTCCCCTTACATGGAAGCCGCCATTTTGTGCAGCCATGTTTCTACAGAAGCCCTTAACAGACAAACTTTTTTACTAAATTGTCTCCAACGATGGCATGTTTGTCCAGTGGTGGCTACAGTAGCTTCTCTATGTGTTTCAAAAGCAAGAGGTGAGCAGTGGACTGAGCCATTCGTTGCAATTCACAACCTCACCACTAGATGCCGCTAAAATTTACACACTGCACCTTTAAAGTGTATTTTAAAATATTTTTTTTTTAAATAGATGACTTACACTGAAAATTGAAGAAAAAGCAGCCAATAAGAACAGTTTTAATTTATTTTGGATGCTTTTGATTTTAACATAATTCTCACATTTGTGTTATGACGTAGTTTGGACGAGTTCATTATTATTCTGCAATATGGAAAAAATATCAATAAAGAACGAGTGAGTGACCCCAAACTTTTGACAGGCAGTGTATATTTTTCACACACACAAATGCAATTTTAACACTGACCTTCTGAATCCAGCTTTGGTTTCTGAGTCAGGTTCTCATTGTGATGCATGATGGCCAAGTTTGTTCTCTGCTTCATACTCTGGTAGGAAAAGCACTGTCTCTTTGGAGCATATTTTAAGAGGGAACTGTGGAATACTTCCAAGGCACCTGCTTGTTCAGCAGAGATGTAATATATATTAGATAACCTTTATTGTTAACAAATAAAAGCCTTAAAATAGCAAAGCTTGCTACAACAATGTTTATAAGGGCTGGTTACACCCCTTAGACAAGTGAGGGAGGAAGCTACACTATTGAACAGCCGTGACAAAATTTGGCAGACAACACCACTGACCTGTGTGTTTGAAACGGACCATGTTTTCTAGATCCTTCTGGAGTGTTGTGTTGAGGACTATTCTAGACAGCTCCTGATATGCTTCACTATCCTTACACAGCCACATTTTTTTCTCCCGGTCTTCATCAGTGAGAGGTGGGTGATGACAGCTATGCTCAGTACCTCCTTCAGTCCATGTATGTTCATCAATTATGTGGTGCAGAATTGAATTCCACGTCGACTTCAGTGTCTTATAAGAATAAATATAAAAAAATATTCAAGGACGTGTCCAAACACTACATACACTTTAGCCTTGCCAATGAGAAGGGACTACTGAAATAAGCTACTCAGACTGACATTTCCAGAGTGAGACAGTTGAGGAGTGAAATAAAGAGTACAGAAGACCATAAAGTGGTCTACATACCTTGACATTTCCTCCTGCCTTGGCAGTAGAGTACCAGAAATGGTTCCGGACTGAGCGGATCCAAGGTTTCAACGCGGCACATGCCCTCTTCTTGGACTTGGCTATCAATTTGCTTTGGATATCTGGGTAAATACAAGACAATGTTACGAGTAAAAACATGACCACTTGCAACCAACATCTGGGTACTTTCGCTACCAGGGTAAGTGCATAATGTCAAACAATCTTGTCACTTATTGAACTCATGAAAGGGCTATGAGTTCAATAACGCAGAAAAATCGCAATAACCTGATGCTGAGTGACAAGTGCCTTTGTGTACATGTCTACTCTGACACATTGTTTGACGCTAGGGCTGCGAGATAAATTGCACGGGATTGTCATGCGCATCTCGTCAGTAAAGCTGGTTCCTTGGTTAGTAGTTAATCGCCATCAGCTGCTTTCAGATGGAGCGGCATTTTACTACACAGAGCAGTAGTTCACTGACAAGCGGGGAAATGTTGCGTTCATAATGACAGGCAATTCATCCACAATTATGAATGCGATATGTCCCTGCTTGTCAGTGAACTACGGCTCTGTGCAGTAAATGCCGCTCCATCTGAAAGCAGCTGATGGCGATTTACTACTAATCAAGGAACCAGCTTTACTGAGGAGATGCACGTGACAATCGCATGTGAATTATCTTGCAGCCCTATTTCACACTATGCGCTCATGCTGGTAGTGAAAGTACTCGCCTACAGTCTGTGATTTAAATTGTTGTGTACTGTACATCTAATGTCAGGATTTTATTCAGGAGTGCGGTTAACAGTAGGGATGCACGATAAATCGGGCGACATATCGTTATCGGCCGATAACTGCTTATTTTTTAATATTATCGGTTATTGGTCTGATAGCAAAATCAGGCCAATAAATGAAAGCCGATAAATTATGGATTATTTTGGTTCGTTGAACCACTTCACTTGCTCATTGCTGGCCATGTGGAGTTTTGATTGGTGCTTTCTGTGACATAGCACGAAGATGATGTGTTGTGGGCTTAAGAAGAGTATGCTAGTCTAGCGCAAAGACAAGATGTCCGCGGTCTGCCAGTTTTTCATTGTGAAAATAATATGAATATTTATTGGCCTATAGATATCGGTTATCGGCCCCCAAATATAAATCGGTATCGGCCAAAATCTCCATATCTGTGCATCCCTAGTTAACAGCTATACCGACATACCCATCACAAGCTTTTAACTTATAGTGGCAGATTGTACTCACTCTTAGCAGTGTGCCAAATATCAAATTGATGATCGATCTCTTCATATTCCTCGCGCATTATTTTCTTGACACTCGTGGAACGATCAGTTGCCAAGACCTCCACATGTAGGCCGTTGTCAAGTAGATGGTCCAATCCACGCCTGAGCGCAACAGTCTCCATAGCCCCTGAGCTTGTGGTCTCGGTCACCTAAAAAGGGCATAATAAGAGATAGAAGTGACAAAGTTTGAGCACATACAAATAAAATATATTATTCTTCTTCTTAAAATTATAGTAATAATAAAAATAAAAATAATAATAATAAGATTATTATTATTGATTGAATTTTGATTCATGTAACGTACCTGGACCAACTCTGAATGGATAATTTCCCTGCCGGGGTCAGCCATGAAAGTGTAAGATGTGTATTTTGCGTTAAACCCAGGGCTGTCTGACCGGCCATCAGAAGAAAGGTGTGTCATTTTTCCATCTTGCTGCTCCATGAACAACTTCGCCAATACAATGGTTTTCTGTAGCTCAAATTCAGCTTGAATGACTGGATGCAAGTAAGAGTTTTGTATGTCGTAGAATGTGCTGCTGCTAAAGATCTGTAGATTAATGAGTTTGGCCCACTCTTCCAACTTGGTGAATGTGCTTCCAGTAAATAGTATGGCAGCAGCAAGAAGGAGGTTAGACTGTGGCATTCCACGTTCAGAGGGACATGACGTCCAAGTTCCACTGTGACCTTCTGCACACTCCCACTTAACCCTCATCTGGGACCCAAGATAGGACACTTCTCTTTTTTCAATGATGGTGGCACATGTTTGGCAGAATCTGAACAGTTCTAGTACCTTGGACTCTGACACTACAACTTTTTTCTCCTGCCAGCTTATCTGTGCAGTTCCCACGTCTGTGACACTGCTGGTGGAAGAGGTACAGTCTGTGTCTGGTTTGTAGGTGGTTTGAGTGGCTTCCAAAGTCTCAATACTGGAAAAGCTGATATTCATATCTTCTGAAAGTAGCACTGCTGGGTTTCTTGAAGGTCCTGTGTTTCTCTGCTGCAGAAAGACAACACAGTAAACACTCCATACCAAACAGATAATATAGTGATAAACAGATAATACATGATATAGCCTGTGTAAACATCTTTTAATTTTTATCTAAAAGAAGGTAATGAATTTAAATCATTGTCAATTTATTACATGCACACACACACACACACACACACAGGGCCGTGCACAGACCTTTTGAGGGGCATGTGCTGAAACTGAAAAAGGGCACCCACTCCAAATAAATATCACATAATAATCATCTTAAAAGCTTTATATTTATTCACTATTAATGATTGAAGAAATCACTATTAATGAATGAAAAATGACATTTTATGATAGCTTGGCATTATGCAGTGCAAAGGATATCTGGCCTTGTAAGTTGGCTTTAACAATTTACATCCTGGGTGTTTGTCTGTATTAGGCCTATTTGTAGTCATGTGTTTGTGAAGTGCTTGTGTACTCGCTCTTATTTAATTGTAGAATATATTAATTGTAATTTTTCCTCTGCTTACATATAAAGTTAAATAAAATATGTTTGAAGAAAAAAAAGGTATTCTGTTTGGTTTTATAAGCTAATTTTTATTATTTGGTTAACATGTTTATGTATGTGATTGAGAAGAGGGGGAAATAGGAGATTAAAGATCAAAATAGGAGATTATACTACACTATAGCCATACCATTAGCATATTCAACATGTATCTGCCTACCTGGCAAAAACTGTGCTGAGGACCAGGAACCTTGGTCTTTTGAAGGTGCAAATAACTGCATTACTAAATACTAAATAGACTTAACTCTATGCAGTTGATTTCAGAATAAAAAGTTGTGAACCAAATAATCATACAACTCCCTTGACTAATTCAAGGCATAAGGTACATACATAATTTATATCCTGATAGCATACTGTAATGAGTGACAGGGCAATATAATGTACATACTTGTATGATCCTTTACACGTTTCTCGTCTCTATCCAGTTTTCCTAACTGGGCTTCTGATGTCTTTCTAATCTGTAATGTTTTTGGTGTTTATGTAGGCTAAACATTTACCCGCGTGGGCGCATCTTCTCGCGTGAGATGTGTTGACTTTAGTTAAACGATTGAGACGCGTCATGCAAAAAAAGCGGTAAAAACCCGACCTTGCATTCCGTATTGTTGTCACGGGTGCCCTTCACATGCGTGAACACTTTTTAAAAACTGCTTACGCTTTGTCAAAAACTCCATTTGGTCGCAGTTTGGAGCCCTTGGTGCCCCCTGATTGCCCACTCGCCCAATCCCGTCTATGGATAATTCGGCTCTGCTCAAATTTATAAAACATGCGCCGTTATAAACATACTAGTGTTTCTTTCGTAATGAGACAGCATTGTACCAACAAGAAACTTATTTACCGTTGCAAGACGTTCAGCTGCTCTGACTGACTGCTGTGTGGAACTTCAGCTTGCTGCACTCAGGGGGCGGAGTAAAGAGGTTTGACAGACAGTTTGAGCGGATCCAAAAAGATTTCGTTTTTTAATAATTTTATTTGATAAATATATTTGTAAAACACACAGACAGACGTAAATGGTTGACAATAGCATTAATTTATATATTAAAAAAATAATAAAACACCTCCAAAAAAAGGGCACTTCGGAGTGTAAGGACAAAAAGGGCATGTGTTCTGCACAGGTTGAGCCCTATCTGTGCACGTGCCTGCACACACATATATGATATATGAGGTGATCAGCATTTACTGCGGTGGCTTTTCTCATCAATGTATTGTTGCGTTATGAGCGCTGTTTTGATTTTAAATACAAGTGATAGTTTATTGTATATCATGTCAAGTGCAGATAATTCAGTGAAAAATCAGATATGTAAGAGTTACACAGGGTTACGACTAGGGAGAGAGCTCACACATAGACTTACACCAAGAGAACGTGTGTGTGTGTAAGAAACGCGTGAGTGACGTGTGTGTGTGTGTGTGTGTGTGTGTGTGTGTGTGTGTTTGTGAGAAACGCGTGAGTGACAGAGAGACAGGAGAGCAGGGAAAGTAAATGCAGCTGAACGAATACGCTACGTGTTTTAAATGGCGTTAAAATAAATAAAAAACAAAACAATATGTGGTGACCGGTGTTGAATCTGTGGCGAATGTTTGGTGAAACACTGTTCTCAGTAATATGCTCTCTCTGTACCTCTCTACTCTACGTAGTATGTTTACCGTAATTACACAAAACAAACAACAACTAAGCCAAATTATGTTTAAGATATTTTGACCATTTTACATTACCTGAGTACGCGGGGCTTTCTGAGGCGTGGAGGTGGTTGGCTCATCGCGTAGACTTTCCACGTCAGTGTCGAAGGATGGAGACTCAGTCAGGGTTGAGCTGCTAACTGTAGTGTTCCTTGGTAACGCACCTGGCTTCAATTTTTTTGCATGTGACACTGCATTTCCCAAAAACTTAGCTGAAAAACAGTAGTCGAAGTCCTCCTGACAAAAGTGCTGGCTACATATTCTAATTTTTGAGTAACGCGTTGGGGGCGTGTCAAGTGGAAGATTTATTGCAGTTAACCACTGGGCGCAGAGTTGAGGGTTGCGTTGAGGTAAACTATAAAAACTAACTCCCGGTGGCCTGGATTTGTTGTCCTTACAGCCACATAATGCGCAGGTTCTAGTCATATTTTAGCGATGTAGAAAGCGCAAAAGAAGCTGAAGGCTGCGTCTTCAACGGTTAGTGGGTGGAGCTAATTACTCCGTTTCGCGCAGTGCATTCTGGTTAAATGAGTCAATAAAAGACGTTAAGAAAATTCCGCTTCAACACACTATCAATCAAATTTATCGAAATCGTGCAAATTTTCGATTTTTTTCTCAAGTAAAATACAAAATAGAAATAAATTACCCATTATAACAGGCTGGACTGTCTAGTCTTCAATTCCCCTTTGAGTCTCGGGATTCTCGAGGTCAACAGCATTGCTGATGATGGAGAGTTCTTCTTTAAGGAGAGTTGCAAGGTCCTTGCCAGTCTGCTTTGCTATCTCCTTCAGCTCAGAGAGGTAGGTCTGTGTAGCTGTTTTGCTAACTACAGGTGTGTAGACACTAGCTAGGGTTCTAATGCAGTAACTGTATTTAGCTGGGGAACTAGTGTCAAGTGTGTAGGGCAATAAAGATGCAAGTGCCTGTACAGCTGTGCCATATCTATATTCTATAATGACTTGCTTGTCTGAGTGTGCTGTGTGTGTGGAGTCTATGGGAATTATTCTTTCGATGGAACCATATTGCTTAAGAAAGTCAAAAAGTTCTTCATCTGTTTCTGTATCGGTAATGCCACTAACGATAACAGCATTAGGGACTTTTACATTGTTATGCTGGACTGCTTCCATGTCTCGTTAAGGTTAGACTCTAGTTTTAACTCTATTTTATTTCGATTAATACCACTCCTGGCTGCTGGCTCGCCAAATTTTATGTAGCACTTATGTCACTGCAATCGTAATAACTATGCTACTGGACCAGTTCTAGGTTCGTTGAGTGGTGTATGTTATATTAGAAAAGACACATGAGACATGAAAACTTATATAAATTAATTAGCAGTTTACTGAACAGGAATAAGAATGGAATAGGTAAGTTAGTAAGATAAATAGAATAATTAAATAAATATATAAATTATTCAATAAATGTATTGATAAATATTTACCCCACAAAATGTAGATCAATAAATAATCAATAAATATTTACAGTAAAAGATGTGTCAATAAATAATCAATGTAGATCAATAAATAATCAATAAATATTTATAGTAAAAGATGTATGTCAATAAATAATCAATAAATATTTACAGTACGGTATGTATAATAAATAATTTTAAATCCTTTATATTTAATCTTTTCTTATTTAAATAAGTTTAAATGGATTTAACTGGTTTAAGTATGGGTTTATTCTGGTTAGTTTTGTTCTTAGACCGGTCTATTAAATTTTAATCAGCTCTTTTAGAACAGTTGCTTTAACTATTTTTAAGCTATTTGTTTCTAGTTTTCTTTTAAGTTAACTCTTCTTTAAGGGAACAGGTACGTATTTTGGTGTGCTTATGTTAGTGTGATTGTTTCACTTTATAGGGTCTAACTCTTTCTTTGCAGGTAAAATGTAAGGATTTAAATGTTTCTTTTGTTTGTGCAATTGCTACACTTTGGAGTCTCACTTTAACAGAAAACATAAAAGAAAAAAAAATACAATACATCAACCAATTTTCATTCATACATTCACCTATTCACCAATTTCTCTATTCAATAAATCTAAATTATTGTGTTGCAATTTCAGAATTTCAGTTCAGAGGATCCGTCCAATTCGATGTTTTCAAAGGTCAATGTCCAATGTGATTAAAAGAATATAGCTCAGTGGTTCACTTTGTTCATGTCAAACCGTGTAAGCGATCAGAATGCGGTGTTTCAGTTCTTGCAGGTTAAAGATCCTTGGGTTGGCTCGCCATCTAGTATCCAGTTGAAATATCTGTTCATTCGTATGCTGTCTCGCAATACGCTGATTATCCAAAGGTCCGATCTGGTGTCGAGCTGTCCACAAACTTTCCGTGTAGGGGAAAAAAACCTGGCCTGCACAGCAGGCCATAAAGAAAATGTCAAATAAATAAATAAAATAAATTATCTCAACAGTAACAACTGCTTATTCTCATGTTTAACGCTGATAACGGAGTATTGCGATTCCTCTCGTTACTGACTGTCACCATGGTAACATCAAACAACTTGCTTTGCCGTTTCCCAAAATACAAATACATCAATATACAATGTCAAAATAAGGGAATAATCTTAATATTAAATACATTTCCCTTTTTAACATAAAACATTCATAAGCTGATTGTACACACCGATAATTTGTTACACTGTAATATATTGAACTCAATACACATTAAAACACAGTGAAACTCACCAAAACCGTCTTCAAAACACTCCTCAAAACCACCGCTAAGATGTTATAGGGATGATTCTCGATGAACAAAATATTAGAAGTGTTAAATAAGCCTAATTTTGGAGTTTAGTTTAAGGTGTCTGGATTCCGTGTGTATCTTATCGATTTTCCGTTAGCGTCTGCCGTTAATGTTAAAAAAACAAAACAAAACAAAACAAAACAGCTCGTGCATAACTGTGAAAGTGTCTTAAAGGGGCAGAGTGATATTAAACTAAAGGGATGGTTCAACATCATTAAAAGAATTAAAACTTTTACAAAATCAATATTTTAATATATTGTGTGGTTTCTAAATAACGTATTTATCTATTTATTGCTATTTATTAATTATATTATATATTATTATATATATTATTTATTTCACTAATATTATTTATGTTTCTATTTGAACTGTGGGTTACAAAAAGTATGCAAAATGATGGTTCACAAGACATAACTCTTATTAAAAGTTTTATTAGCTTCCGTTGGCTAGTCTGTAATGCCCAGTAAATCTATATGCTTGCTTTTAAATGATTTAAATATTTCGTTTGATCAAACGTTTTATGAAATATGTCTAAAACATGGCTTTTAATAATTTTAGAAACGTTAGAATGTAACGTATTCTAATGGTTTAGAAATTCAGTTTAAAACAGATAACGTTAATATGAGGAAGAGACGTGTAAGTTACGTTTTAAATAAATAATCGTTTGTTGTAAAAGTTGAAATCAAACTGATGCTTTTAATATCATGTTTAGATCATGAAACTTTAGCCTTGAGTTCAGAGACAGGGTCACACATTGTGAACTCTCATTTGGTCTGTGTAAGTTACAGACATTTTTGTCTTTTTCAAATGTTTTTGATGATGCACACTTAAATCACAGTTTTGTCTCTTTTCCTCAGACCCTGATGGATAAAAGATGGATATTTTTTCCTGGAGAAGCTAAAACAATGTCACTTTGAGGTTCTGATACCAGCCTTTACAAAGTTATTTACAGGTAACATGAAAATGCACTTGTTTTTTTATTATTTAAAGTGATATGCTGATAATACAATGAGGCATATCAAAGCATTTCTTTATTAAGAATCCCTGCTTATTTTGCTGTGAGTATGTCATTTTCAAAAGTGGTATGTAAGGTTGCACGATTAAAGGAATGGTTCACCCAAAAGCTATATTAAACTCATGATTTACTCACCCCCAAGCCATTCAAGATGCATATGTCCATCATTTTTTAGACTAACACATTTTGAGATATTTTGGAAGGTGTCTTGGATCTTTCAGTTGGTCAGATGTGGTGTTACAGGGTCCACTCCTTCACGTCCAAAAAATGTGCATCCATCCTTCACAAAAGAAATCCAAATGGCTCCACGATGATAAACAAAGGTCTTCTGAGGGTAATCTGTGCCGTTTTTTTTTTGTAGAAATATCTATATTTAAACTTTATAAACAAAAATAACTAGCTTCCAGTAATACCGTCATCTTAGACTCCTCTGTATTCAGGACTAGGGGTGTGACGGTTATTATATAACCGTGAGACCGACGGTTATAGTTGAACACCGTCATTAGAACTCTATAACCGACAAAACCGTGTTATTAAAATATTAAAAAATATATATCATAAAGAATGTTTAAATACTAATTAAAACAATTGTCAACAGTCTGTGTTACACGCCCCACGTCACGCAATGAAAAATACAGAGCGGTGCAGACACTGACAACGCGCTGACATACAGGAGAGACCAGGGCACTTTTTGGTTACTTTTGAGATTAAACATATTAAACAAAGTCTCACCTTTCAAATCATCTCTTCCTTCTATTTAATTTATAGAATCAAATTAACATGAATGACCATAAGATGTTTTAACCGCGGAAAGGCTCCGCCCCGCTTTTCAAGTTCAGATCCTCCCATGTTAATTTACTAACTCTCCTGAAAGCACATTCACTGCTAGTTGTCTTGCTGTTAATTGTAAATAAATGTAGAGCAAGTAGCCAGTCAGTGTCTAGCTTATTCAAATGCTAGTTTCACATCGCAAGCATGAGCACTGAGCAGCGCGTATGCAGAGAGCGTTTGCCGCGCGTGGCCATTGTGCTTTTACACCGGCACATATGGCACTGTTTAATAACAGAATAACAATCTCAAGTTCACATTACTTTATTTTACATGCATTTATGAGCAAAACCTCTTCAAGATGCTTTTTAATCCACATTTTTTTCGTGCTGTTCTGGTCCGTGTAATGACAGATATAGACACAATTATAGACATTAAAAGCCCATGGCACAAATCTGTTTCTCTGAAGATTATTAAGATAATGGTAGATATAGGATTCATTTATGCTGGGCAGAGAGTGACAGCGCAGTCTTCTGGCAACAGTGTGTTTTTTAAATATTTAATTGCTTTCTGTTAAATTTCTCAAAGTCATTACTGTTTAAAAGGCATCACATTCATGATTTTATGGTAAAATGACACTTTCGCGTCAATCCATGAGCATTTAAACAAGCACCCCCCCCCCCCCAGACGGTTATGTGACGAACCGTCACATTTGACTCACGTCATAACCATCATCACCAATTCTGAAACCGTTACAGCCATATTCAGGACATATCTAATCTTGATTGCGTACGCGACCAATATGGCGCCATGGTCAGATGCTTTTTATTTTTGTTATATTTCTGAAACAACACTGCACGGATTACCCTCAGAAGGCCTTTGTTTATTATCGTGGAGCCATATGTATTTATTTTGTGAAGGATGGATGCAAATATTTTTGGACTTAAAAGAGTGGACCCCATAACTTTACATTTGATTAACTGAAAGATCTAAAACATTTTCTAAAATAATTGAAAATGTGTTAGTCTGAAAAATGATGGACACACGCATACTGGATGGCCCGGAGGCGAGCAATCATGGGTTTAATATCATTTCTGTCCCAACTATCTCTTTAATTGTATAAAATTGTCAAGCCCATCTCATCGGTAAAGCCGGTTCTGTGATTAGAAGTAAATTGCCATCATCTGAAAACAGGTAAAGCACCATTTACTACACGCAGCCATAGTTCACTGACAAGCCAGCCCATATAGCATTCATTATCGCATTAATTTACATTAAAGTTTTATTGAAAATTAATCCATGATTTGTCATTTTCAGAGTTCACAAGACTTCTCTGTGTTATTTCCTGACCATGCCGAAAAACTATTTGAAACTTGGGCACTGCATTTTACAGACAGAATCCTGCAACTTCCCAGCCAAGAACCAGGAGCATCAACAAATCACCTCCAGGTATACTTGGGAATACAATAGTTGTTTGCTGAGTATTATGACAGTAAAGTTACTAATTTAACTAAAACATTTTTCTCTACAGAACCCCATGATGATATTCCAACTCCTGTCTACAAAAGTGGGAAGAAAATCTTAAGTGTACATGTAAGTATTGCACACTTTGCTTTGCAAGCAACCTAAAACATTTAATATTTTGTTGGTGAACTAGCAAGAAGACATGTTTACAAGTAGGAATAGAGTTAAAACTCAGACAAGAAAATTTGTCTTTTACTCGCAACTCTAAAACATTAACTTTAGGGACAAACGTTAAAGGAATAGTCTACTCATTTTCAATATTAAACTAGTAAGCCCAATTTTTTAGATTTTGCAACAACCTGCATACTTGCCCTTATTACTTAATATAGCCAACACTTTATTAGCATATATTATGTAATGAATGAATACAGGGCTGGACATTAACGTCTGTCCCTAAAGTTAATGTTTTAGAGTTGCGAGTGAAAGACAATTTTTCTTGTCCGAGTTTTAACTCTATTACTACTTGTAAACATGTATTCTTGCTAGTTCACAAACAAAATATTAAATGTTTTAAATGAGTAGACTATTCCTTTAATGTCCAGCCATGTATTCGTTACATAATATATGCTAATAAAGCGTTGGCTATATTAAGTAATAAGGGCAAGTATGCAGGTTGTTGCGAAATCTAAAAATTGGGCTTACTGCCAGGTAGAGCGACGTGGCAGAATCTGAAATTACTGTGAATTTGAGTTATTGCCATGAAAAGTGTATATTGCAAGGTTATTGAAATAAAACAGAAATGTATACATTTCATGACAATTAAACTAGATGCTACATTTCTGTGTATGAAATATGAATTGTTTGGTTTTGTATAATAATGCTGCATCATGCACTTAGAGTCTTTGCCTGCCCTGCATTCTAACAAGTGTTTTGTCTGTTTTCAACAGGTTGGGACCAACATGGTTGCATTCTTCTGAGAGGCTGAGTTGACAAAACCATTCCCTTTTGTCCTTGGCTTGGAAGATGACAATCTCTGCCATCAAGCCTTCGTTTTTTTGACAGACAGTCACTCCAGCAATACACCCTCCTTGGTGATGTTGACATGTTTTAAACTTTTTTTATGTTTTGGACTTCCATTTTACTAAGCAGTGCACATCAGTGTGGGTGTTTTTGAAGACTGTTGTTTACAAACTTCCAAGAACGGAATCCCTTTCTATAAGAAGTCTGTGTAGTTCCCTTTCAGTCGGTCACTACGACGTCACGTCGTGACCGACGAATTGGGAACCGCTTCGCGGGTGACCTATCTACTTCGAGAACTATCAAAAACGCCAATGAACTTGGCATGCAGGTATTTGCATAATGCCGGCGCCGCCCCGCCAGGTGCGTATATAAGGCACAGGTGCATAATACCAAATCAGCTTTATTGCTTCGAAGCCGGCAGACATCTGCTCACGAGAAGCTATTCTAACTGATCTTCGTAGATCCTGTTCTGGGAAGAAAAGTCTCAGCTTGCTGAAGTTGGTTGGGCAAAGACACCTCAGCGGAGGCTCGCAGTGTTTTTTTCCACCCTTTCTCTCTCTCTCTGTCTCTTAATTTAGGACTTGAGTTCGAGTGAGTGCGTTTGCCTCTCCCTGTGTGTTTCACCAGCTCGCACAAAAGAGTGATTTCCCTAAAAGAGCAGCACGTTTGAGCTTTGTGTCTTTTTAAAGACAGCCACTCATTCGTGTCACGGTCGGGGTCGTCTTTTTAAAGATGGATTTCCGTCCGTGCTCCGTTTCTGGATGCGGTGTGTTTATCGCCCCCCAGGATGGCCACAAGCGTTGTCTTTCGTGTCTGGGGCTCCAGCACGCAGAGGCAGCGTTGCGTGATAGCTCATGCCCCATCTGTGAGGGTATGACTATGGCGGATTTGCGGAGACGGGTGTCGTTCCTCCGGCAACGGCCCCCGCCTTCCCAGTCTGGTGCTGCTAAGGGCGCAGCTACCAGATTGGCGAAGGATGACCTCCGTATAACGGTGCTGGGTCGGTCTGCTGGTTCGTCCAGTAGCTCCCAGCGCCCTGATCCGTTGCCAGCGGAGGTCCCGATGGAGACGAGCGGCCCGTGTTCTACGGTGTCCTCGCGCTCTGTCGAGCCTCCACCTGACGCGATATCCACCGTAATGTCGGAGGGGGGGTTGTCAGCCTCAGACGTCGATCCGGATCCGCTCCCGCCTTCGGGCCAGGTTGCGGCTTCTGCGTTCGACCCTTAGATGGCAGCCATGCTCGCTCGGGCGGCGGAGGCGGTCGGCTTGGAGTGGACTAAACCTCCCCCACCTGAACCGTCCCGCCTCGATGATTGGTTCTTCGGGGGTGCCAGGGCTTCTCAGTCCTCGCCCCCGGTGCCTTTCTTCCCCGAGGTGCATGAAGAGCTGACGCGGTCGTGGAAAACCCCGTTTTCCGCCCGGAACCGGCCGTATCAGCCTTCACCTCTCACCTCTCTCGAGGGTGGAGATGCCACGGGGTACACTGGTATCCCGTCAGTGGAGCGCCCGGTCGCGATGCAGTTGTGTCCGGCCGGTGTCGCTTCCTCCTGGCGGGACCAGCCTACTCTCCCCTCACGGGCCTGTAAGCAGTCTTCGGCGCTGTCCGGTGCTGCTTACAAGGCTTGTGGGGAGGCAGCCTCTGCCCTGCATGCCATGGCATTGCTGCAGGTCCATCAGGCTAAGGCTCTGAGGGATCTGCACGCGGGAGGTCACGACTCGGCGGAGTTCTCTGAACTACGTGCGGCTACTGATCTGGCGCTTCGTGCGACCAAGGTCACCGCACGCGCCGTCGGGCGTGCGATGTCTACCCTGGTAGTCCAGGAACGCCATCTCTGGCTGTGTCTGGCGGACATGAAGGACGCTGATAAAACCCGGCTCCTGAATGCTCCGGTTTCCCAGACCGGCCTGTTCGGCGAGACGGTCGAGGAGTTTGCCCAGCAATTCTCCGCGGCCAAGAAGCAGACTGAGGCCATCGCTCAGATCATGCCACGTCGGAAGCGTCCTGCGCCTGCCCCATCCACGTCGGCGCCTCAGCCTGCTCCTCGCCGAGGGCGTCCTGCGGCGGCCGCCTCCGTTCCTCCCCGGGGCTCTTCTAAGAAGCGAGGAACCGGTCGTCAGCAGCCCGCCCCGCCCGCTCAGCCCGCTGCAAAGGGTGGTAAAAGAAGATCAAAGCGGCCCTGAGACGGGCGACCTAGAGATGGAGGGGATCGCTCTTCGGGAGATGGTGAAGGCACCACTCCCCCCACCGGAGGAGGGCCGGTTGGGGAATCTTTTGTTTCATTTTTCTGTTCCGCCGACTTTTCAGTCGGCACCCACAAATCCACAAAAAGAGCGAATTCCACTTCCATCTCTAGGTCTTCAGATGAGCTCCGGAGATACGAGAGGGCTCATAACCCCCCCTCGTTCTCCGACTCATCAGAGGAGAACGAGAGCGACGCACGGGCTCATAACCCCACCGCGCTCTCAGCCGGTAGGAGACAGCTACGGGCTCATAACCCATCGTCTCCCTCCTCCTTCGCCAGAGGGTGCATCGAGTGGTGTGAGGTGTCTTCAGCAGAGCCTCCCTTACTCAACCACCCAGCAACGGACTCAGGTGAGTGTTATCACACACAACACTGCTGTCGGTGCGGCCGTTACGCACACACCGGCGATCACCTCCGTTGCGCCCGCCGCGGGTACACCGATCGTGCCTTTAGTCCCTCTCGCACGGTATCTGGGGGCGTGGGAACAGCTTCCCAGCCCGTCGCGTTGGCTTTTACGCACGATTCGTCTCGGCTATGCGATCCAATTTGCCCGGCGTCCCCCCAAATTCTCCGGCGTTCGTTTCACTACGGTGAGAGCTGCCGATGCGCACGTCCTCCGTGCGGAGATCGCTGTCTTATTGGCGAAAGACGCGATTCAGCCGGTCCCTCCAGCCGAGATGAGGTCGGGGTTTTACAGCCCTTACTTTATTGTACCCAAGAAAAGCGGCGGCTTGCGACCGATCCTGGACCTGCGTTCGCTGAACCGTGCACTTCACAGAATGCCGTTCAAAATGCTGACGCCCAAACGCATATTTCCATGCATTCGTCCAAACGATTGGTTCGCATCTATCGACCTGAAGGACGCGTACTTTCACGTATCGATTCTCCCCCGACACAGGCCGTTTCTCCGCTTTGCGTTCGAGGGGCGAGCATACCAGTACAAAGTCCTCCCATTCGGGCTCTCTCTGTCGCCCCGTGTATTCACCAAAGTAGTGGAGGGGGCTTTACAACCCCTGAGAGAGAGAGGTGTGCGCATTCTCGCGTATCTGGACGATTGGCTAATAATAGCTCAAACACGTCAGACGCTGTGCGATCACAGAGATTTAACTTTAAAACACCTCGCTCGTTTGGGTCTTCGGGTCAACTGGGAAAAGAGCAAGCTTTGCCCCGTGCAGAGAATCTCTTTTCTCGGTATGGAACTGGACTCGATCGATTTGACAGCTCGTCTAACAGAAGCGCGTGTACAGTCGATTCTGACTTGCCTGAATACATTCAAGAGCAAGAGCGCGGTCCCGCTGAAACAATTTCAGAAGCGTTTGGGGCCTATGGCAGCAGCCGCAGCTGTAACTCCGCTCTGACTGCTTCATATGCGACCGCTTCAGCGTTGGCTTCACGATCGAGTCCCGAGGAGAGCGTGGTTGCGCGGCATTCACCGTGTTATCATTACACCTGCGTGTCGTCGCACTTTCACTCCGTGGTCAGACCGTGCGTTTCTCCGAGCCGGTGTGCCTCTGAGACAGGTCTCCAGGCACGCGATAGTATGCACAGATGCGTCAGACACGGGGTGGGGGGCCACGTACGATGGGCTTGCGGCTTCGGGGGTCTGGACGACACCCCAGCTGCATTGGCACATAAACTGCCGGGAAATGTGGGCTGTATATCTTGCGCTCGTCCGTTTCAGCAACGAGTTACGGGGCAAAGATGTATTAGTTCGTACAGACAACACTGCGACCGTGGCGTACATCAATCGTCAAGGCGGTTTACGCTCGCGTCACCTGTCGCATCTCGCCCGTCACCTCCTCACTTGGAGTCAGAAGAATTTGAGGTCTCTTCGTGCCATTTACATCCCGGGCACGCTCAATGTAGAGGCGGATGCGCTCTCTCGGGCTGCGCGTCCCGGCGAATGGCGACTCCACCCCATTGCGGTTCAGCAAATTTGGAGACGTTTCGGCAAAGCGCAGATAGATCTGTTTGCTTCCCCAGAGACGACCCATTGTCGCCTGTTCTATTCACTAGCCGACGACTCGCTCGGCGTGGATGCATTGGCACACAGCTGGCCGCGAAACATGCGCAAATACGCGTTCCCTCCGGTGAGCCTCATTGCGCAAACCTTATGCAAAATCCGGGAGGACGAGGTGAGCGTGCTGTTGGTGGCACCGTATTGGACAACCAGGAGCTGGTTTCCAGAACTCTCTCTCCTCGCGACAGCCCCTCCGTGGAAGATTCCCCTGAGGAAGGACCTTCTTTCTCAACAAGAGGGCACATTATGGCACCCGCGCCCCGACCTGTGGAACCTCCATGTGTGGTCTCTGGACGGGGCACGGAGGATATGAGTGATTTACCGCAAGAGGTATCTAACACTATTGCTGCTGCGCGAGCGCCGTCTACGAGACAGGCTTACGCGCTTAAATGGAACCTGTTTGTCGACTGGTGTTCTTCCCGAAGTGAAAACCCCCGAGAATGCCCGATTAGTGTTGTGCTTTTATATCTCCAGCGTCGCTTGGAGAATAGGCTGTCACCATCCACTATTAAAGTCGATATCGCTGCGATATCAGCTCACCATTCACCCGTAAACGGTAGAACAGTGGGTCAGCACGACCTAGTCATCAGATTTCTCAGAGGCGCTCGAAGACTGAATCCTTCGCGTCCCCCCTCTATTCCTCCTTGGGACCTGTCCTTGGTGCTGAAATCACTCCAGGAAGCCCCATTCGAGCCTCTGCATAGTGTGAGTGTTAAGTTTCTTACAATGAAAACTTTAACTCTCCTTGCTTTGGCTTCTGTTAAGAGGATAGGGGATATTCATGCATTTTCGGTCGATGAATCGTGCCTTCAGTTCGGGCCGGCTGCATCCAGCGTAACACTGAGACCCCGGCCCGGCTTTGTGCCCAAAGTTCCCACCACTCCTTTTAGAGATCAAGTGGTGAATCTCCAAGCACTGCCTTTGGAGGAGGCAGAACCAGCCATGGCTTTGTTATGTCCTGTTCGTGCACTACGTGTGTATATAGACAGGACGCAAAGTTTTAGGACCTCAGATCAGCTCTTTGTTTGTTACGGTGGTCAGCAGAAAGGAAAAGCTGTCACCAAGCAGAGGATGTCCCATTGGATTGTGGATACTATAGCCCTTGCATATCAAAAGCAGAATGTGCCTTGTCCATTTAATTTACGTGCCCACTCTACTCGCAGTGTGGCATCATCTTGGGCACTGGCTCGCGGTTCCTCGCTAACAGATATTTGTAGAGCTGCAGGCTGGGCGACACCTAATACGTTCACAAGATTCTATAGTGTTCGTGTCGAACCGGTTTCCACTCGGGTTCTTTCTACTAACTAGTTAAGAATGCCGAGGGTCGGCTCGTGTGTCGGCTTGGAGCCTCTATTTTGGTGCTGCACATTTGCACCATTATGGAAGGCCGTCGGGGCAAAAACGTCTAAAAAACTGTTTTTGCCTCTCCTCCACCGCCCTGATAGCTGGTGTTGCGGAGCATCCGCTGTCAACCTATCACTGATGTATTCTCTGTAAACCTGTGTAGGCTAGGCATCCACATTTGTCCCCTACGTGGGGTTCATTTGTGTGTATAGTCCGTGGGGTTCTAATCCTCCACGTTTTTCCTTAGCAGAGCCTGCTCTGCATCTCTCAACATACCATGTATTGTTCAGAGACTTTATTTGAGCAACCTGTCGGTTGTTTCATATATTTTTATGTCATCCATTTAACCTTCTTAGGGGATGGCTTCCGCAGTGTTCTAGCTCCGCTCAGTTTAGACGCTTCTCCCAGTTCGCTGCTTCACTATCGTGGGTTAAGGAACAGGTAGTGACCGGCCTTCTGCATTTCGCCTTAGGTTCCGCCCCTTATGTGGAGGGCGGAGGGCTTTTGCAGGCACTGGAAGGGTTCAGCTGCAGTGGCGTTTTGGTAGGGATTCCCAATTCGTCGGTCACGACGTGACGTCGTAGTGACCGACTGAAAGGGAACGTCTCGGTTACGTATGTAACCCTCGTTCCCTGAAGGAAGGGAACGGAGACGTCACGTCCCGTCGCCACAGTTTGCTGTTCCATTGCTGTTCAGGCCGGGCACTGTTGCTCGGCTTCTCAGCAATAATATAGCTGATTTGGTATTATGCACCTGTGCCTTATATACGCACCTGGCGGGGCGGCGCCGGCATTATGCAAATACCTGCATGCCAAGTTCATTGGCGTTTTTGATAGTTCTCGAAGTAGATAGGTCACCCGCGAAGCGGTTCCCAATTCGTCGGTCACGACGTGACGTCTCCGTTCCCTTCCTTCAGGGAACGAGGGTTACATACGTAACCGAGACGTTATTTGTCATGCTAAGGTAATAACTCATGTTGATCATATATTGACTGTTTGTGCAACTTTGTGTTGATCTTTTGTGTTACATTAACCATTTCTTATTACACGGTTCTCTAAAATGCTAGTTTCTGATTGGCCAGTCGTGACATTCTACTACTGCTCAAAACTAAAAACTCTAATGCTGCAAATCATTTTGACAGGTACAGTTTTATATTACACAAAAATTAAATATCAATATCTATTAATTACATATCCGACATTAAATTTACAAATGACTAAACCAATGTGTCCGTGACATTTGTCCTGAAGAATCTGTTGGGGCTTTTTTCTGTGATGACATGCTGCCAATACATTATCCCTTGTACAACTTTTTACTTGATCTAATTGTAATGTTAACTGGGTATCTGTCATTTTAGATTGTGAGATATAATACTAATATATATTTTTTTATCAGAAAGTTGATTGTTTGTGTAGGGCTATGTACTCTTTTATTGTTCATGTGCAATAAATATGCTTTTTCAATTAAATCTATGCTTTGTTATTTATAGACACCACAATGAAAGGTATGAAAGCAATTTAAACCACAAAATTTCAGCTTTAAACACATTAACCAAACGTTGGGTTGTTTTAACCCAACAAAAAGTTATTTCTACCCAACAGATGGGCTAAAAAATCAACCCAACCGGTTGGGTTGATTGTACAACCCAACTTGTTGGGTTAAAATAACCCAGTGTTGGGTTGGTCCATATTTAACCCAACGATGGGTTGCAAAACAACCCAAGTTGGGTTAATTTTAACCCAACGTTTTTTAGAGTGTAGATTGCTCTAAAGAAATTAATTAATTACGGTTAAGTGTTTATGATAGTTTAATATTGGTTTTAATAACGTGTGTAATGATTCTTCAGTGTATCTATGTAAAGACTGAATTATATAAAATCAAGTATGATTTTAAATAGAGTACTTAATGTTATTTTAACAATTAAGCTATTATTTTTTTTGTCTGTGTATTATAGCCCTTATGAAATGCAATCCTGCAAATGCAACACTGCACTTTTATGAATATCACATCTGTATGTCAATCAAACTCCAGTCACCTCATTGTCCTGATTAACAGAAGGACATTTTTATTTATAAATTAAAGCATATACCAATAATACAAGCCATGATATTGTAAACTTATTCATGTTACATTCTATTTGTATTTTAACAGCAGAGGAACGATACGAACGCAATGAGGCAAATTTAATTTTTCAAACTACATCTATTTCACTATAGAACAGGATTAAAATTGTTTTTTTCTTTTTTTAGACTAAGGGGTCATTGCCAAACATTTTAACCAAAATCACGGACAATAAATAAGCAATACTGAAACACTGCTAAACGCATAAACAGAACTGTGAAAAGTTCAGGTGAAATGAAGAAGCAAAAGGTCAAATACTCAGGTGGCATTGAAATATTTCAGAGATTAAGACAGCTGAGGCACAAGCCTCTGCATTCACATTCAAAAATCAGTATTTCATCTTTGTGCTTGTTTTAGCTTTGTACAATAGTGCATAAAGACATACTATGCTGGTAGTGAGTAGTTCACAATGATTCAATTAAAATACATTTCAACATAAAAGAGCATCCTCCAGATTCTTCTAAATACTGTTATGTGGATATAATCCAAGCTGGGTTGGCCCAAGATCTAATTTGTGTTTGTATGATATACTTATTTGCTGGTGCCTATTTGTCTGTTACTCTTCTCTGGCAACACAGACGCCCCAACAGATGGAGTGTCCTGTAGGAAACGGGGTCTAACTGCGAGAGTGAGTGGGCAGTGAGCTGGGGGAAGGGAATGGAACTGCAAGCCCCTTAACTGCAATACTGGCCCTATGCTACAACCTATCAACCACAACACAGATTAAAGGTATTCTTTGATTCACTGATTAAACCTATTGTTGAGCTGACACACTGAACTTGATCAAATACTTTTATCTGGCCATGATTTATTGCTGCATGTAATCACGGGATGCATTGATTTTGCCTAAAGAATACATTTTTACATCTGTTATTCTCTGTTATTTTTGTGCCCATTGGTGATTACTCAGGGCCTGGTATGTATATATATATATATATATATATTCATTCAAAATGTGTTTTTGATTAGAATTTCTTAAGTGTGAAATAATTACATATGACTACTGACATTAAACAGTATAGACCTTGAATCTTTATAAATCTTTTTTTAAGATTATTCTAGCAGACAGTACCAGTAAAAGGTCTATAAACAGTGTAACAGATGCACAGAAGTTTGGTTGCAAATGTAAAATAATTCCTAGGAATTTATGTATGCGTTGTGTTGATTACCACAGAATAACTTTTTGGTTACTGTACACACTGTACACATTTCAAGTAAACCAGGCCGGTATTTTAAATCAGAACTGTAAGGCCTGTGTCTTTGATAAAGTTTTAAGGTGGATGAAAAAATAACTTATTTTTTATGTGTTACCGCCACAACTATGAGTTTGCAAATACACTCACCTAAAGGATTATTAGGAACACCTGTTTAATTTCTCATTCATGCAATTATCTAATCAACCAATCACATGGCACTTGCTTCAATGCATTTAGGGGCGTGGTCTTGGTCAAGACATTCTCCTGAACTCCAAACTAAATCTCAGAATGGGAAAGAAAGGTGATTTAAGCAATTTTGAGCGTGGCATGGTTGTTGATGCCAGACGGGCCGGTCTGAGTATTTTACAATCTGCTCAGTTACTGGGATTTTCACGCACAACCATTTCTAGGGTTTACAAAGAATGGTGTAAAAAGGGAAAAACATCCAGTATGCGGCAGTCCTGTGGGCGAAAAATGCCTTGTTGATGCTATAGAGGTCAGAGGAGAATGCGCCAACTGATTCAAGCTGATAGAAGAGCAACTTTGACTGAAATAACCACTCCGAGGTATGCAGCAAAGCATTTGTGAAGCCACAACATGCACAACATTGAGGCGGATGGGCTACAACAGCAGAAGACACCACCGGGTACCACTCATCTCCACTACAAATAGGAAAAAGAGGCTACAATTTGCACGAGCTCACCAAAATTGGACAGTTGAAGACTAGAAAAATGTTGCCTGGCCTGATGAGTCTCCATTTCTGTTGAGACATTCAGATGGTAGAGTCAGAATTTGGTGTAAACAGAATGAGAACATGGATCCATCATGCCTTGTTACCACTGTGCAGGCTGGTGGTGGTGGTGTAATGGTGTGGAGATGTTTTCTTGGCACACTTTAGGCCCCTTAGGGCCAATTGGGCATCATTTAAATGCCACGGCCTACCTGAGCATTGTTTCTGACCATGTCCATCCCTTTATGACCATGTACACATCCTCTCATGGCTACTTCAAGCAGGATAATGCACCATGTCACAAAACTCGAAACATTTCAAATTGGTTTCTTGAACATGACAATGAGTTCACTGTACTAAAATGGCCCAGATCTTAACCCAACAGGGCATCTGTGGGATGTGGTGGAAAGGGAGCTTCGTGCCCTGGATGTGCATCCCACAAATCTCCATCAACTGCAAGATGCTATCCTATCAATATGGGCCAACATTTCTAAAGAATGCTTTCAGCACCTTGTTGAATCAATGCCACGTAGAATTAAGGCAGTTCTGAAAGCGGAAGGGGGTCAGAGACAGTATTAGCATGATGTTCCTAATAATCCTTTAGGTGAGTGTATATCTGGGATTACAGGCATTTACATACATCATTATATAACTTCTCACAGACAGGGACTTTAAGTGATTTTGCCTTACTTGTTCCATTGTTCCTGTAGCTAAACTTTTAATTTTTTGCCTGCCCAAAATATTCAATATAAAGGTTGTTTTTGTAAACATCAGTAAATGCATTAGCTAACATGAACAATAAACAATATATCTACAGCATTTACTAATACATTTTTTAAAATCAAAATGTGTAACTGACTGTTGACATTAGTTAATGCACAGTGAACATGAACAACTGTATTGGCATTAACAAAGAGTAATAAATGCTGATAAACTACAATGCTTATTGTTAGTTTATGTTAGCTAAAACATTTACTTATGTTAACAAATATTGTAAAGTGTTACCAAAATATTTCAGTGGTAATCAACATTATGCCACAAATGCTGTCAATGTTGTATTTACATTCCTGTAAATTAATAAAACCTTTTTCCTTTGTTATCTGCAACTATGTTCATCAGTTTTCCTATTAGTGGATATTAGGTTTTCTTCGGTTAAACAATCAATTAAACAAAATACTAGATGGAATAAAATATAAGACAATCTTAAATTAGGTTTTACAGTGGCACTCCAGATTCTTCACTTTAAAATAAGATACAAATATATAAGCTGGTTTCATACATGTACTGTTATAATTCCACATGCTGATCCTAAAACTCGCTACAGTTTTCAATGCTTTAAAATATATAAATAGGATTTTTAAAAATGTTTTGCCGTATGGACCAATCACTACAGTCTTTGGCAGTGTAATAACAGCACAGAAACACAGAGACAAACTTTTTCAATAAATAAGACTAATATGTCAAATAATACAATTCAACTGCTCAGTATCAACTAAACACAACAGCAGTTCTGCTATAATAAAAAGACAGCAGATGATAACAGCAGCAATTAAAGCGTGTGAATGAAAGTCAATTGAAGACATTCTCATTTCTGGCAAAACCATCTCGAAGCCTTGAACTAGCAACATTTAAATACCAATACAATCTCTATAGCTACTTTCAGCTCAGAGCTGCCTGAAAGAAACCATCTGGTTAAAAAACACATGACTAGTCAGAAAAGTTTAAAGTAAGTTGAAGGATACTTGCATTACAGTTGTTCCAGTGTTGTTGTATTTCCAGCTGGATCATATGAGGTCATTGACTGAAGATTCTCAGAGACGCAGAAGCTATTGCACATGATCACACACACTAATGTCTGCTTATCATTTCAAAATTGTCTTGCTAATAATTAAAAAGAAGTTCAAAATGTACTTGCTCATGCAAACTGCAAGTCTCAGCAAAGCTGTACGAGCTGGGCAAATACTGATTATTATACATCTCAACGAATCAGAAACGCAGACCCACATATAAACAATGCAAAAAACAAGCTAATAAAATAATTGATAATAATGAGTCACAGTAACCTGGACGTCCAGGGCAAAAAACATCACAACTATACATGTCCCATTGTCGTGATTTCTGCTATCAATACAAGCTATGATTTACAAATTGAACATTAGTCGGATACAGTGTTTCGGCATTTCTGTACATAAAACCTTGAGGTGCAGCATCGATGCTTTGTAAGAGTCCAACTAATACGTTTTACAGGTTACAGCATCCAACAACACGCAAGAAGGCAAAGGTACGCTGGTAAAGCGTACGTCGACCTGTACTGGGATCAGTCTCGCTCCCAATCAGACCTAATGAGACTATGACAGGCTGCAACACCACACTGCCTTCAGATCTGCTCGACAACATCTCTAAACAACCATATGGACCCCAGTCAGGACAGAAAGACACATATTAAGGCCATTTTGTATTTAATGTGGTAGGCTAACCTCTCCCTAGAGACCAACCACACATCCGGAGTAAGTCTGATAATCATCATACAGTAGCACATAGTGAACATTTTCTCGCCTTTATGCTGTCTCCAGTATACACAGACACGCTCGGACATACAAGCATACATACTGACTGATCAGGTTGATCTTTCAACATATGACCAATTTGTACACACACGCAGACACACCCAGACATTACAACAAATCTTTAAGATACATACAAGTTATAAATCCTGTAAAAACGTTTTAGCAGTAAAAGGAAAATTGCTGTACTTTAGGCTCAGAGGTCACTAAATCTAATGTTACATTTATATAATCTCAGACAAATGGAGGCCTTGGTGTCCACTTGTTATTGTGTTTGTACTGTACCATTACACGAGTAGAAACATTGTTGTGTTTGAGCATACTGTAAATGATCTGCTGAGCATTATATTGTTGTTAGGGCAGTATTTGTGTATTTCATAAATAACCATTAGTGTTACTTTAATTATAATAAATAAATCAAGTATATTTAGTGTTTTGATGAGGCATGGGGCGAGCAGGGGGTATTGTGGGTAGGGTAAAGTCTAATATTGGCCTTGCTCCGAAAGAATAGTTCAGCCTAAACGTCGGTTGTATATAAAAACATGAGATCTGAAGTACTGAATGTCAGTCCCTGCCCCATGTTCAGATGAAGGTCAAGGAGAAATGTGAAGGTTGTGCACTCATGGAGGCTTTACTCTTCTGAGGTCTTCTGAAGCTGTCGTTCATACAGGCTGAGTACATGATGAACAAACTGATACTGCTCCGCTGTCTGAATCATCCCACCTCTAAAACACACAACAGCAACAAAAACAGCGGCACGAGATCAATTTCAATTTATGTCATTCATATGCATAACAATAACTTAAAGGGACATACCACTTTTTTGAAAATATGCTAATTTTCCAGCTTCCCTAGAGTTAAACATTTGATTCTTACTGTTTTGGAATCCATTCAGCCGATCTCCGGGTTTGGCGCTAGCACTTTTAGCATAGCTTAGCACAATCCATTGAATCTGATTAGACCATTAGCATCGAGCTAAAAAAAACAAAGAGTTTCAATATTTTTCCTATTTAAAACTTGACTCTTTTGTAGTTACATTGTGTACTAAGACCGACTGAAAATTAAAAGTTGTGATTTTCTAGGCAGATATGGCTAGGACTATACTCTCATTCTGGCGTAACATGGATGCAGCATGCGTAGTGATATTACGCACTGCCCGAAAATAGTCCGCTGCTATTGAAAGTAACCAAGGGGACTATTTTCGGGCAGTGCGTAATATCACTATGCCAGCTGCAGCCATGTTACAGCAGCAAAGTCCTTGATTATTACGCCAGTTTGAGAGGATAGTTGACAGCCATATCTGCCTAGAAAATCACAACTTTTAATTTTCCGTTGTCTTAGTACACGATGTAACTTCAGAAGAGTCAAGTTTAAAATAGAAAAAATATCGAAACTCTTTGGTTATTTTTTGCAAGATGCTAAATGGTCTAATCAGATTCAATGGATTGTGCTAAGCTATGCTAAAAGTGCTAGCGCCAGATCAGCTGAATGGATTCCAGGACGGTGGGAATCAGATGTTTGGCTCTAGGAGAGCTGGAAAATGAGCATATTTTCAAAAAAAAGTGGAATGTCCCTTAATCCAACCACATCTGATCTTGCCAGCTTCCCTTTTCTCCATGACTTGATACAAATGAGGTTTAATAGTTAAAAAAATGTTGCCCACTAAGTCAATACTCAAACTGACACTCGAGTTTAAAGTTACAGTGTAAATACAGTGAAAATACATCGTACCTGTCCAAGCGTAGCTGGCAGGTGGTCTTCAGAATGTCAACCACCCCTTCATTGCTTAGCTGCTGGCACAAGATGGAGGTAGCGATGAAACAGCCAGTGCGTCCAATGCCGGCACTAAGAGTGAAAAACACAGTGTAAGGAATTAGCTAGACAAAAATGAACTGGACAGAGTACGCAAGAAATAGAAACAGTCTAAAAGAAATTAGCAAAATGATTGAAAATAATATATCTTTAAACTGTAGTATCTGTAATATATGGATACTAAATATTCAGCATGTTGATCATAAAGTAATTGCAATAAACTGTATAGATTTATATACAGTATGAATTAATATATATTTAATTCCTGGGTTTCTATGTAGAAAACTAGCCTGGATGCCAGCCGAATTTAGGCCCGCCCACAACATTGTAGGTTGGGGGAAATTCAGTCTGGAGTCGCTCCGTTGTGGTGCTGGACCAATCAAATTGTCAGGGCGGGCTTTATACGATGATGGACAGATGATCAACAGTAACGATATCAACCACATGGCCAAAGAGCGCTTGTGTTGAATCTGTTTACAACAAAGAAGGCTGCCGCTGGAGAATTGAGATGTGAATATTCTGCCATCAAGTCTGTTCTAGAAGATAGCGAAAGCGCTTTAATTTTAAAAGAGGAACAGAGAAATGCGATCAAGGCATTTGTTGATCGGTAAGATGTTTTTGCCGTCCCTCCTCTGGGATTCGGCAAAAGTTTAATTTATCAATTGACTTCGATGGTCGCTAAGAAGATGAAACACAATGAAAATGGGCAACTCGGCGTGCACAACAACGTGGATATAACTAGCGGTCGTTGCCAGCTCTTTTTCGAAAGCTTGTGGATGAAGTTCATCTAACTTATGAATGGTAAGAGATAGTCTGACTTTATGACTGTATGTAAATAACTCACAATGTTGTTATATGAATGAAATGTTGTAAACATAGTAAGTGTTGATGTACGTTCGCTAACTCAGACTTAGTATAATCATAATGTTAGTGTCATTGTAGCGAAATAACAAGCAGTTCAGGTCAGGCTGCAAAAGACGCCATTTCAACATACGTCGCACACTCGGTTTCTTTGATTGGTTGTAGGTCTATTCAACTGAGTGCAGAGGCATTTTTTTGTCCTGGTTCGGTTGAAACACGCCCCATAACCACAGCCCAATTGAGCGGTTTCAGACTCAAATTCTGACTAGAATTGAGTATGACAACGTCAGGCTAGTAGAAAACAGTCAATTACAAAAAATGACTTTTACTGGGTTTTTACGGATTGGGTCACATATGTCCTTTGTGTTGGTACCTGCAGTGGACAATGACAGGGCCACTATTGGGCGGAGACTGATTCCTCGCTTCCTCTACTTCCTGAACCAATTCCAGCAGAGGTGGGGCTTTATCTGGAGTTTTTTGATCTGGCCAGGATGTGTACCAGTACTGTCTGATAGTGCGCTCCTCACCCTCACTCTAAACACACAAACAGTCACTTATATGTTAAATGTACATTTGCAGCACGTAACACAAATACAAACATACAGTACATACCTGTAAATAAATACATCAAATCACAGCACAACGGTGTAGGATGTAGATATTGTGACTAACTATATTTCCATCAGTAATGTGGAACGCTTCATTGCTAAGAATATCTGAAGAGCTCTGATGCAAACCCACTAAGTGCATATGACATGTTTTCTTGTAAATGAGCATTGTTATTCAGGCTCTTAATGGATTCTGCCAAAACAAAATGGTATTTCTGAATGATCAGAAAGGCCCGGATTAAGTGGATTTGAAGCAAAAGTATTTGATAAACATATAATACGTGCTGGGAGCATTCAGTTAATATCATTATCTAATTTTTGACAGAGGTGGGATTTAGAGGCTTTTGCATCTGAGCTTCTTAATTGTTGCCATGACAGCAATGCATTGCCTCCAGAGGAAACAGTAAAAAACATTTACAGAGAAAGACAGACAGACAGACAGGGAGAGAGAGAGAGAGAGAGAGAGAGAGAGAGAAAACATTTGACACACATATTCCACCCAACCTGTACTTCTCTCTTTCTTTACCTCTCACCTTTCTCTTTAACTCACATTGAATAATAACACTGACATATTAGAAACTACTTCCCAAGGAAGTGACAACTTTAAACAAAGAATTGAACCTGTTTATGTCTTGCTTTACTTCTTTTTATTAAAGGTGACATAGAATGATTGAACAGGGTATTTATCTTTGTTCTGTGATGTGACATGTAGACAAAAATGTTTTTATTTGGGTCTGTAATGCCTTAGAAGCTTCCTAAAAACCTCTTTAAGAAAGCTCTATTAGGGTGGGGGATTTTAAACAAGTGGTTTTGCACCTATTTGGCTCCCCCTACTGGCTTAACTTGCAATCTTATTACTGATTGGCTGACTTTGCTGCCACTCAAAAAATGTAGCAAATTATTTTAAAGTGGAGGGGCAGTTAGATGCCTGTGATGTCATAAGCATCAGTTTTTCAGATTGGGCCGTTTTCTGGCTGACATTTCTAAAAGAGGAATTTCTGTGAGACTGAGATATTTAGCATGTCTAGCACTTTTTGTATGTTCGTGAATGTGGGTAGACTACCATAATTCAACAAAGACAAGGTAAAAATGGTTTTTCATTCTCTGTCCCCTTTAAACTTTAGAGATCAATCTGTAGTTTTAGAACCCTGGATGGTTTTTGAACCAGATATGCCAAAATCTTTCATCATAATAATAATCATACATTACAAAAACAGACCTTCACAGTGAAAATCCTTAGACTGTAGTCATCTGCTTGGATGACCTGTTTGACAGTGATCTCGATACCCTCCCAGACTGCAGTGTCCTCTGGCCAGTATTCTGTGCATTTCTGTGGGACACACACACACAAATATGTACCTGTAACATTAATCTGTAAAATCACTTATTCATTATTCACTTACATCATTGTTATTTTAATAAACCTAAAATTGCCAATTTACAAATTGTCTAATTGAGTCCGTAAATTATGTGATGTCTTAAAGCTTGTGTTAGTGCTTAAAGGGGCCGTTTCCCGGACAGGGCTTATTTTAGTCCCAGACTAAAATGCATGTTTGAGCTGCTCTTTTAGGGGTCAGAGTACTTGGGCAAAGTGTGTTAATTCTGTTTTGTTTCCATAAGGTTTTGTTTTTAAAGATTCATAATGTCTGTATATCTGTGCTGCATGAACGACAAAGTTAGGCCTTTCTTGAGAGAAGCTCAACAATCAGCGAATCACATTTCAGCATGTGATACTGCAAAACTGCATGATTATGACTCTTGTGTTGTGTACTACAAATACATACTCTATATGCTGCCAGGTACAAGAAGAGACTTCGGTATTGTCATTTGCATTGTAAATACAATTACAGACTAGCATAAGTCTCTGTATCATACACCAATAAACAGATAACCAGACCTCATTTTTCTCTTCGATGTTGGTGATCATGACGATAATGGGACAGCGCTCCTGCCAGACCATTCTCCAAAAATCCCCCACTGTGTTTACAGTAGGACCCTGTGTGGCGATATATGCTTTCTCTTTCCCTCCATAGCCCTAACAAAACAGCATTAGATAAAAACAATAAACAATGAGGCATTTTGCAGGATTTAACGGATTTTGAAATATGTTAGAAATTGGTCATAGAAAATGAATGAATGTGAAGGCATTCATTTATTTAAAGTATGTCTTGAGCATTTGCTGTTTAACTCGTTCCCCGCCAGCCATTTTTTAAAAAGTTGCCCGCCAGCATTTTTTGTGATTTTCACAAAATGCCTTCCAGGACAATTTTCTTCTAAAGATATATAAACATACAAATATATCAAATGAAAGAACAGACTTTCTGCATTCAAACAAACAATTAACAAACAAACAAAATGGGAAAAAATGTTTCATTCTAGCTATATTTTTTCGCTGCTTATAAACTCTTAAATATGGGTATTTTTCTTAAAAAAAAAAAAAAAAAAAAATATATATATATATATATATATATATATATATATATATATATATAGTAAAAAGCTGAAATAATTGCATTTTTGTGAAGGAATTTTGTTAGAGATCAGAACAATTATCAAAAACATACACAGAGTTTTAAATTATTAAATAACGTTTTGGCTTCAGTTTTTTTCATAAATGGGGTAAGTTTGGAATAATCGCGGTATTGCAGATTAACATAAAAAATCATCAGGAACACATATTTTATGCAAATGTTTTCTCTTAAAGGTCACGTTCTTCTTGATACCATTTTCTAAACCCTAGTTAGTGTGTAATGTTGCTATAATAGCATAAATAATACCTGTAAAATGATAAAGCTCAAAGTTCACTGCCAGGCGATATATTTTCTTCAATAGAATTCCTCTTTAAAAGCCTACAACGAACGATCGGTTTGGACTACAGCCCTCTATTTCCTGCTTTAATGACGTCAGTAAAACAGTTCGTTGACTAAACTCCGCTCACAGGAATACGTCAGTCACCAGCTTTGGCTCAAACGACTCTGCTAAGCTAAGCTGCTATCGAATCACAGCACACTAAACAAACTACACAATCAGAACTCGATACGTCTTTCTGAAGGAGGGACTTCACATAACAAGGAAGACATCAGCCTGTTTTGAGGACAGTGAAAACAGCGCTATACAGATAAGTAAATTGTGTGAAAAATACTGCGTTTTTTACACGTGAAACATGAACACATGTTATATTGCCCACTATAAACACAATCAAAGCTTCAAAATCACAGACAGAACGGGAGCTTTAATTGACAAGATAACTCGTCAATGCCGGGGAAAGAGTTAAGAACAAAAATGCTGAATGCAGAATGTTGCAAGAGTGACACGGTTACACTGATATCATAGATTAGAAGTCATAACTTCTCACAGGCCTTACAAAATCTAAATCATATTTCCCTCCATCATTTAATCACAAGCACATTGCAAAGTTAAAAGTAATCCTCACCTTCAAATAATTAGCATTGATGTAGGTACTTAGAAAATCATCCTCCTCTTTTGCTTTTAAGCAAACTCTGCTATGTGTGTCTGCACACAGAAAAAATAACTTCTAGAAGATGAAGAACAAACTTCAGTAGACAATTTCACATAAAGCTAATTATACAGTAGGCTGTTTACAGAATATATACACACTTGGTAGTATGGTTTTGTAGCGATTCTTTCTCACCACGCCGGGAATGCTATATTCCTTCGGGTCCACAAAGTTCATAGGCGTTTCCTGTTTGCATCACAAGAAAAGTGATAAGATGTTATGATTATTGCGTTGTGTATGCATGTTAGTGCGAGTGATACTCACATAAAACTCAGCATGCAGTACGGCGTCGTCCAGAGCTCGCGTGTGTAGCTGCTCAGGTGTAAGTAGGTTGGATGCATTCTGCAGATATTCCTTCGTGCTCTGCTCTCTGGGGGACAGCAGGGATCCATAGGGCTCTGTAGTGCCAGGGGTGCACATGTCCAGAGTCAGCGACACATTTGAACCCCTCCTGCAAATCACAGCTAAGTTTAGGTGAACGTGGGGCACATGAAAGTGAAAGTTGAACCTTTACATCACAACTGGGAGATTATGTGATGTGGGTTTCGAAAACTATGAGCTGGCAGAAATACCACTCTAAAAGCGGTTGTATTAAAAATAACACAACATGTTTTATTTTAGAAATAACACACTATGAGGTGATTTCCTGGACAGAGTTTAGGTTAATCTAGAACTAGCCCTTATTTATATTATGTAATTTAAGGAGTTTTTACAAACATACACTGTAAAAAATTTGCTGTAATTATGCAGCTGGTTGCCAGTAACTTACTGTAGAAGATGAAGACTGAAAATGTTTCATGTTCATTTAATTTTGAACAAACTGTTTCCATTAAATAACATAAATGTAAAATCTACAGTAAGTTACTGCCAACCAGCTGCCAGTGACACTGTAATTTCTACATACATTTTTTACAGTGTACCTTACAAAAACACTACAGGTGTGCATCTTGAGACAAAACAACAATATATGTTCAAATTAGTCAGGAGGACTAATTTAAATTAAAGCAGCTCAAACATGCATTTTAGTCTGGGACTAGGATAAGCCCTGTCCTGGAAACTGCCCCTAAATGTGTTATCCGAAAGACCTAGACCAGGGGTTTTCAAATTGGGTGAATGTGAGCCTCCCCTTAGAGTAGGTAAGGACAGCCAAGCCCCCCCTCCCCAAAATCCCGTCCGCCTGCCCTAACCCACACATTAAAAAAAACGATTTTTAAAGGTTGTTTGTTTTGTTTAAACAGTTTAGTTTAATGCTACACGTTTGTTTTAGTTTTTTTGTTCAAACACAATTGCAATGCATAATACTGACATAAATGGGTAACTCTTTGACATAACTCATCCAATGAGTTATTTTTTTGAGTGCACACGCCTCTGCAGTAATGCCATCTTTTGTGTGTTCCAGGCTATGATGACTTTAAATATCTGATTGAAAACATTTTATTTCCTTAACTTTTTCAAAAGTGCATTCATAAATGATTCTTTGCAACAGCAAATAATTTCCAACTTCATGCAGGCCTAATTGAGGCTTAAAATCACTTGACAATCAGTTGACAAGTCAACAAAACATGCTTAAAAATACAACAATACAACAAGCGCCAAAAATACAACTAACGACACTCCACGGCTGCAGTCGGTGCGTGTTTCTGCGCATATTTGAAGGAGATCCTCTCAAACAAAATCAGCACAATGGACAGCTCTCTGATCAATAAAAAACAACGCTGTTTGTTCACGGAACACATAACATCTAACAGTTAACTGCATTGCAGGTATATCAGATCGAACAGATTAACATATTTTCATCACATTTTTTTAACGATTTCAGCCACATAACACCTTAAAAAACAAACAAAATGCCATTCACATAATGTGTGCTACGAGCGGCATCAACCCCATGGCCCAACCAATTTATGCATTCAATGCCTTGGTCCGGTGACATGATCCCACAGAAGAGAATTTTGAAAAAAAAAATAACCCCTGAAATGAAGACTTCTGGTGAAAATATAAATATATTTCATACTTCAACTTCTTAGGCCTAAATATTTAATGAATAGCAAAGTATGCCTAATAAGTATACAAGACTGAACCACATAGATGTGAAATATAAAGGCTATCATGATCATTTTGCCAGCAATGAACCATGGTTTTGTTAAGTTTATAAAACGCCCTCTTCAAAGACCCCACCCCTTTTTAACGCTTGAGCTATCTAAATCCATAATTATTTAATAAGAAACCCATCAGAAATGATTAACACATTATGAGACGGGAGGGAGCACTGGAGAGATGTGGATTGTTAGTCTAAACCTGTACTATCTCTTTTAATATAATCACTTTCTTATCAACTATATTTGAGTTTTAAAAATCCACATAATTACATACCATATGAGCCTCTGTAGACGACTGATGGACAATGAACCTTGACATTGCTCCATCCTGTGCCCGCAGCCTCTCGCTCCTCTTGTGATTATCTCCTCATGAGTGCTGCTTAATATCACACACTCCGGCGTGACAAACAGAAAAAAACGCGACGGCATATGATACAATTGGCCTTGTATTCATTGTCCCTCACGCATTCCAGCCACGGATAGTCATTTTCCCAATCAATTCTATGTTTTTGTGCTCGTTTCTTTTTCGCCGGCTGCTCGGATGCAGTAATTTTACATTTCCCGCTGTTGTCACTTGTCGTCATCGTTGCTATGATAAGTGACATCACAATGACTGAAACAACCAATTAAAAGGGCATTTCCTGATGGCGCTGCAAGATGTTAAAAACGCTACGCTGATCATAGACAAACAGAGGGAGAAATTAACGCACCGTCAGGGTTTTCTTATACAAATGACGCGGTCTTCGTTCGTGGCTGACATATTAGAAGCTATGTGTCTGTCATGTATTTGCACTAAATTAATTTTCATAAAATACGGAACAAACTGCTTCCTCTCAAAAAACTCAACTGGCTTGTTCACTAGATTTGTGTGCTTAGTTTCAATGTGACGCCTAAGTTTGCATGGTCTCATGCTATCATTCGCTAGCACCTCCTTGCAGACCACACACTGCGGTAGCGGTGCAGCCTCAGACCCCAACCAGGTAAAACCTAACTTTAAGTATTCAGGATCATATTTCCTACGTTTTTTGCTGGGTCCTGTCTCCTCCCTTAATGCTGACTTCTGTTGAATTGGGACAAGGAAATGATGCATTTTAAATATAATACACGCACGCACAATTACAGATATCAATAGAGCTGCATACAGATGTGTACAGATGTGTGCCGTTATTTTTTCTTCGTGTGTTGCGCCTCCCTTGTGGCTCTTTGGCGCCCCCCTGGGGAGGCGCGCCTCACCTATTGAAAACCTCTGACCTAGACACATCTCTGTGTTATTATTGAAACAACACATTTTATTACTTTTAACACAACTTGTGTTGTCCTTTTGATTTGTTTTAACACATATCAACATAAAATTACACGTAATGTGGTAAAATGACACAAAATGGGTTAACACCAACTAGGGGTAATAAGTTAACACATCCTATTTTAGAGTTAAAGGCGTGGTTCAATGGTATTTCAAGCATTCTGACTTATTAACACAGTTATAGAGTTGTTTCCTCATGCTAAAGGCAAAGTGTCAAAAAAGCAGTTGGGCGTGTTACAGAGTATTTCTGTGCCGAATGCACTTCGCCAGGGTTCGTACAAGTTTCGGAAAGTTTTTTTCGATTACGGGTCCAGCTGAAGTTTCAGGGGTTTCTATACGTATCACTTATTTTATAGGCACTTCCTCCGGAAAACCCCGCCCACCTGTCAATTAGCGGGAGATTCTAGATCTTGCAAACATCACATCACATGACAGCTTTGTTTAATTTCAAAACTCAACAATGGCATGAATGAAGAAGTGTGTTTTTGGATGTAAGGAGAAGAAAGCCAGCTTTATGAAAACAATGGATATAGTTAATTATCTGGGGTAGCAGCGGAGTTTTGCGTGTGTGTTTGATGCACTGGATTTTTCAAACCGGGCCACGAGTTGCATGCCGTAAGTAAGACTTCTGTCTTATGTTGGAAATAGGCGCGTGCATATTATATAAATGACAAGAACATGTAGTGAATCATAAGTTAAACAGTGTTGTATAGTGTTGCATGCCCCCTACTCGCTCCACCCGCGGTAGTTACTCCTTCTTCTTCATTTTTTCGTACATTATTGTTATCGGTAAAGCTAATCTTTCTTTTATAAATCTGATTAAACTAAAGACTCTTCGGAGATATAAATGATGTAATACTACTCTATACAGGTACTCCAGATTAACATCAGAAATGCAGAAACAGCGTGTGTTACGTGAGCTTTAAGAATTGCAAGAACACAAGAATATTACAAGAAACGGCCATGCTATTTTAATAATAGTTATTGTTCGATACAGTATACACTAAAAATTAAGGTTATGTAATGACTTTCCACTAAAGTCAGAGGAGAATTGTGTTCGGGCAGTGAGCAATTAATGTCTCATGTCAATAAAGGCAAATGTTCTTCATATGCTGACTTGTGTTTCTTCTATTGGAACAAGCATATCATACAGTTACCATAGTTCCATTGTTCATTCATCCACAGTTTACTGATTCAATCCTAAACATAATATCACATGTGTAGCTAAACACGATTCCAAATGGTGAAGTATATAGTCAAAACACAATAAATCTTGGTAAAGATCAAGTTCGCGGTCAAACTGTGAGCTTTCCCCGAGCACACAAACACCTGTCCCTCTATCCCAGGTGCACCCATTTATTAATTTAAAGAGATTGCCTCCTACTGGTTTAACATGACATATTTGGCTTTGGCTCCTACAGGTTACATAAAAAATAAAGGTTCTTAAAATGTTCTTTGCAGCTATGCCATTGTATGACTTGAATGCACTATACTTAACTTTGGATGAAAGAGTCTGCCAAAGATATCAACTGTAAAGAATAGCTTGTATTACCTTTCCTGCAAGCCCACAGGCTTAACAGTGAGAGTGGCAGGGTCAGCCTCAGTCTTCATGTCCATAAAACAGTCGAAAACAGGAGTCTCAGGAACAGGATCTAGCTCGTAGAAATTCTCCTGTCTGGCATCTGTCCATTCCGAATATGTAAAGGAAGGTTGTCTGCTCATGGACTGACGACGATCATCAGGAAAGCAAGGGGGGTTGCCAGGCACCAGGGTTTTAATGCAGAACAGAGTCTTTTGTGACAGCCATAGGGTAAAAAAAACATAAGGGGCTTTACAACATACAGTATGTTTTCATGTGTTATAACACTGTGATAATCTAGCAAGCCTAACGCTTGGACCCGGCTCGTAACCTAAATGCAGGAAGATATAAAACATACTCACTCCAGTGCCAAGGATGACTACACCTAAGAAGAGTGTGGCTATGAGAGGCAACAAACTGTCCACCCTCCAAATCTCCATCTGTATACAAGTGCATTCGAGTGTGTTTGTGATCCCCTTATTGTGAGCAATAACTTTATTGTCTTCTTTTTATGTCTATATTACATAAATGTTTTTCAACTTTTTGCCAGAGAAACTGTTGCAGCTTTAACTCTATAGTCACCTGTTGATCAGAGGCATCACTGGTGGAGAGAAGATACTGCAGAAGATCCAAAACTTTGTGTGCTGCTGGAAAAGCCCTGTAGCCATTCAGCATGTAAATAACCCACAAACCCTGAACACATCAATTAAACACAATATACATTACAAATATTACAATAATAGGGTAACATACACACAGGCACACAATGCACATGTATGTAGTGTTCAATGATGACCCTGTTTAAACATTCATGTTTAAAAAAATTATTTAAATGTTTGGTAAAATGATAAATACATGTAATATGTGTGTATATTCTGTGTGCATGAACTCACTGTGATTTGAGAAAGTGTGTACAGCAGGAGAAAAGCACCACCCGTAACACATGCTTTCAGTATTCTCCCCCCTAGAGCAGCTCCAGCCCACGGCAGGGGATCAGGGGTGGCACTCTCTTGCTCTTTTGGTGTGTCCTCTTCAACAGGGGATTCTGCCATGCTGTTCTTGAAACCTCCCGTCTTTAAACAGCTAAAACATACACAGAGAGAAAATCATACTGTATTGCACTGTACTTTGGGCATAAAATAATAAAACATTCATAAATGCAGCCCAACAAAATGAACAGCGAGTTTCATCCAATCAGGAATTAGAATGGCAGCTATAAGTAATCTACACTCACCTAAAGGATTATTAGGAACACCTGTTCAATTTCTCGTTAATGCAATTATCTAGTCAACCAATCACATGGCACTTGCTTCAATGCATTTAGGGATGTGGTCCTGGTCAAGACAATCTCCTGAACTCCAAACTGAATGTCAGAATGGGAAAGAAAGGTGATTTAAGCAATTTTGAGCGTGGCATGGTTGTTGGTGCCAAACGGGCCGGTCTGGGTATTTAACAATCTGCTCAGTTACTGGGATTTTTACGCACAACTATTTCTAGGGTTTACAAAGAATGATGTGAAGAGGGAAAAACATCCAGCATGCTGCAGTCCTGTGGGCGAAAAATGCCTGCTAGAGGTCAGAGGAGAATGGGCCGACTGATTCAAGCTGATAGAAGAGCAACTTTGACAGAAATAACCACTCGTTACAAGCATTTGTGAAGCCACAACACGCACAACCTTGAGGCGGATGGGCTACAACAGCAGAAGACCCCACCGGGTACCACTCATCTCCCATATAAATAGAAAAAGAGACTACAATTTGCACAAGCTCACCAAGATTGGACAGTTGAAGACTGGAAAAATGTTGCCTAGTCTGATGAGTCTCGATTTCTGTTAAGACATTCAGATGGTAGAGTCAGAATTTGGCCTAAACAGAATGAGAACATGGATCCATCATCCCTTGTTACCACTGTGGAGGCTGGTGGTGGTGGTGTAATGGTGTGGGGATGTTTTCTTGGCACACTTTAGGGCCCTTAGTGCCAATTGGGCATCATTTAAATGCCACTGCCTACCTGAGCATTATTTCTGACCATGTCCATCCCTTTATGACCACCATGAAGCCATCCTCTGATGGCTACTTCCAGCAGGATAATGCACAATGTCACAAAGCTCGAATCATTTCAAACTGGTTTCTTGAACGTGACAATGAGTTCACTGTACTAAAATGGCCCCCACAGTCACCAGATCTCAACCCAATAGAGCATCTTTGGGATGTGGTGGAATGGGAACTTCGTGCCCTGGATGTGCATCCCACAAATCTCCATCAACTTCAAGATGCTATACTATCAATATGGGCCAACATTTATAAAGAATGCTTTCAGCACCTTGTTGAATCAATGCCACGTAGAATTAAGGCAGTTCTGAAGGCGAAAGGGGGTCAAACACAGTATAAGTTTGGTGTTCCTAATAATCCTTTAGGTGAGTGTACAGTATAGTACAAAATATGGCTTACAGTATAGTACACACTACACTGCGAAATACATTTTATAATTCATGGCAGTGCTGTGGGAGGAATGACACATTTAGAGGTGGACTATGCAAATGAGACAGTGCTGAGGACATAACGGTAACATGGGGTGTGATGCCATATACAGTGAGAACAGCACTGTACCGATATTCACAAGGGATCTGGCAATTAGCAAATGAGATGAAATACAGATTTAATTTAGTAAATTACATTATATTCTTTTCCCGACGTTACATTATTCCTTTTTCAGTTTTGTCTTTTCAACAATTGGTATAAAATATAGAATCACATTTGTCAAACAAGGTTAAGGCATGCTCTCAACCCATCCTACCTGTATACTTAAATAATGCCACATTATGTGAGATTTACAAATCTGTAGTCACACACAAACACACACATAAGCAAAAACTCAAAGCAGGTTGTTTCACCTTTAGTGCAGAGTCAACACTCAGTGCTGGAGTCTATCACACTAATCAATACTCTGACTCCACACTCACACAAACACACACACAGAAACCACCATTTTTCACTCGTTCATCTCTTCTGGTTCACCTTTTTTTTTTCTCGATTGATACATTTTTTTATGACCCTGTCCATCTTTATACCCCTGGCAATGCTCTTTCTCCATCTCTACCTCCCCTGTCTTGCTCTGTTCCCCTCTGATTAATTTTTATTAATTTATTTATTCCTGTACTCTATTCATTCTGCAGCTGGATGCTCTTGAATTATCAGAATGAGCCATTCAGAGAAAGAGATTGCTAGGATACACACACACACACACACACACACACACACACACACACACACACACACACACACACACACACACACACACACACACACACACACACACACACACACACACACACACACACATGGGTGCGCACAAATACACACCCTTCAGATTGTCTTTCATCAAACCTAAGCATAATCATTTCATGCTACTTGCTCAATCAGCATTCAATTCCCAGCCACAAACTGTCCAAGAGGGAAAGAGTGAAAGAACAGCCTGTGTCTGCAGACACTGTTATCTGAATGAAATGTGTCGTCTTTACTGTTGCTTAAAAGAGCCATTAGCAAAGGTGACTAGTCTATATCTTTGTCCTTTTGAAAAATATCTGTTTACTAGTATTAACAAATAATGCAAAGATATATGTTTATAATTACTGTAAGATGGGCTTTATATAACAGTTAGGTCTAGTCCTATAATTTGTTCTGGCTAAGTGGTGTTTCAACAGTGCTGATATTTAGCAGGGCTCAACATAAAGGACTGCCCGGTGGCCCGGGGCAAGCGTGAGAGATGTTTGGGCCAGTAAAAAGTATTGTCACTTGCCCGATCGGGCCAGTGCTTCACCCTCAGTCACTAAAATATATTTTCATCAATGTATATTATTTAAAATCTTGGAAGCAGACGATTACTTGGGTAAAACATGGCGAAAGAAACAATGCAATATTTTGCACAATTTGCTGTCAGTTTACAGGTAAAACAGAAAAGTTGGGAGCCTTTTTTCGTTGGAACATGTCTGATTATGTATATGTATACAATTATATTTGACTTTTAAATTATTATTTTTAAATATGTGACACTGATTTTTTTTATTGGGGCCAGTGCTGCACAATTAATCGCATTGCAATCGCAATCGCGATGTCAGCCTGTGCGATTATATGACAGCAAAATGTTGCAATTATATTAAACAAATAAATGTGTGGACTTATTAACACAAACTTTCTGATAACAGTTTGATGATTTTCCTTGCTGTTTAAAAAAAGAAAGAAAAACGAACAAAAAAGGCAGTGCACGTGTGGCATGCACGTGTGTGGTGTGCGTCGTCACTTATACCAGAGCGAAGATGGATGCAGAGGAGGTTGACAGTGAAAAAACCTCTATGTCTGTTGTATGGCGGTATTTTGGATTTAGGATTACTGACACTGAGCAGTTGCTACATCACGTGGCAATACGAAAACATTTCTAGTTTTACAAATACACATTTTAGCTAAACTGTGTGTGGATTTTCCTTAAAACCCATCAAGTTGGCCCATGATACCATTTACTATAATCGCAATCGCACATCGCAATATTAGCATCAATAACCGCAATGGGAAAAATTAGCCAAATCGTGCAGCCCTAGGGCCAGTGAAAATTTTGTCAGGGCAAGTGAAAACATGAACCACTGGCCTGACCGGGCCAGTATAAAAAAAATATTTGCGTTGAGCCCTGTTTAGTATAACGGCACAGGAAAGTTTGCAAAAAAACATGCAAAATAAACTCAGGCGATCAGGTATGTGCTACACGAGACATGAAGCTAACAGTGTAGGTGGGTGGTTGCCAGTGACAACGATCAAATTTACAGTTTTGCGTCATTGGTTATGTATTGGTCATTGGTTATATGCATGAAAAACATTTAACTGCAAAAAACTGCGATTGACCAATCGTAATTAAATCTTATACAGAGGCAGTATAATAAACAGCATTAATATTGAAACACATTTTTTAAAGAGCAATGATAGAGGACTTACTTTAGAAAAAAGTAGAGTTAGACTCACATGACAGTGACAAACGCCTCTCTCAAGACCTTCAGCAAACTATAGGAGCAGTTCTGTGAGGGGTTCCAGAAAGAAAAAGAAGAATGTGAAAAATTATCAAAATTAATAGTTTATAGGTTGTATTAGTAGTGCATTAGCATCTTAAATTTTATACCAGTATATTCTTACTCATGCACTCTGTATGGAGTTGTACAGATGGCGATACAAGCACAGGATGCTGCGTGCCAAGTCAACCAATGGTAGGAGTCCCTAAGCAGTATCGAATAAATAGCCCTCCATGTGTGTGTCTATCAGAGAAAAATGACAGGTGGTCAAAATATAGCGATGAGAAATCCAAGCTAGAGATCCAAGAATTATACAGAGAATAGATGACTAGACAAAGAGACACAAGACAATGGGGAACTTGAGGAGTGCATACGGTTACGGTCTACAGGAAACATATCGAAAAAATCTCAACACACACTCTGTCTTCTGCTCTACGATCAGTAAACAATAGCTGCAGAGGTCTGGTCTGGTGATGACGTGATCTACATTGGCATGGGGGTAACCATGGAAACAAATACACTCAGCAGCAAATGGTTTATATAGAACCACAATCAACACCCCCACACGCACAGATATACACACACTAACACCCCACTCCACACACAAAACTGCACACATAGACAGACACACAATGAAATCTTGCAGACATAGAACAACAACATCAACAAACAGTGGAACAAAGGGAGAAACACCTGTTCCCAACTGACTCTTGCAACATTTATAGGAATTTTTAATGAGCACCTGCCTTTGTGTTTAAAATACATATAAAATCGAATTATTTTCCCACAGTTCTGACACGAAACAGTTTTATTACACTGAGCTTTGCTGTGGGGTTAACCATGAGTTAGCTGCAACACTAAACACAAAAAAATATATAAATATACACCTAAACATTATAAAATAAACATGGTAATATTTAATGGCCGCCGCAATGTACCATGATGTAGTCTGCACATCCCACACGTTATGATAAACTATAGTCTGGAATTAAAGCGGTAAGGTAGGGGAGGGCAAACATCATCAGCTGTCAAATATTTATTATATAATATTTTATTGCAGTACTGTAATTTAAAAGTTTTCATTTTGGATATATTAGATGTATTTATTCATTAAGAAACTATTTTTCCATTCTTTTCAGTTATGAATCAGCTAATTGCAACATAATATTTTATCATCTTGATAACAATGTGAGTCAGTGAGAGCGAAAGAAAGAGATTACCTGCTTAATAGCAGCCCTACACTATAGACATGGGGCTTTTATTGCGCTTGCTTGTATTAGGGGATTACACTTTATGCTGGATGAGTTAAATTGGTGTGTTTTGTTCAGCAGACTCAACCCAGTATAGCGGTGTATCTTTTCCATGAATGAGAGCTGTCATGGTCTCATTTGAACCCACATATCTCTCTCTCTCTCTCTCTCTCTCTCTCTCTCTGTCCACCACTGAAACACACCACTGATGTGATTAGCCGGCTGTATACATTTCAGAAAAAGAAGACAAACATAGCCAAAGCCAGAGATGGGGAGAGCAAGCGAGCAAGAGAGATAGAGAAAAAGAGAGAGAGTCATGATGTCATGGCAAAGGATTATTTAGACCAGTCTCCTCTTGTGTTATAGGTCTCATTGGTTTAATACGTTGACTTAAAGCACCTTTTCTAAAAGTACTTCATGCACGAATAATTATTACAGTGATATAACGTTTGATTTCAAACATACATTAAAAAAAGAACAACATATTACCTTATGGCTGGCCTCCTGCATAAAACCCCTTACCACCACATAAACACACAGTCAATAAGCAACTACACACACACACACACACACACACACACACACACACACACACACACACACACACACACACACACACATACACAGGATGACAGTCTATCTGGGGAATATTAGGCACATAGCAGAAGGGATGAGATAGCCTACACTTGTTGAATGCTGAGCCATTTTCACAGATGCTCATACAGATGCATACCACAAACATCCACTGAGATCTTTCAAATAATCATTCACAACTATAAACCAAGTCATTACTCATTAAGCAAATCAGTTTTCTTTCATAATAAACGTGAGGTCTTATTAGTGTATTATAGACGTATATTTAAATATATGGATCCACCTCCAGCTCTAAATAAACATCAGAACAGGTGCCTGTTAGTCAATATCTACAACAATCTAAGACCACAAAATTTTCACTTATGACAGTAGCCTAAGAATAATCAGTAAACACCATCAGGATAGCAAAGACGCTTTTAGCCTCGGTACATTGATGTAATATCCTCACACCGAAACGCCTCGATCATTGACTCGCATAGTCTATTCATTGTGAATAACGCTGCGTCGAAATAGCGTCCCAGCATCCCGAAAAACACGACGTGCGCTTTCACAGGGCAAACGCTGCAATTAAAATCGCGCTATATTACAATCCAAAGTTAATAGAATGCGAAAAACACAGATGCGCTCTTACCTCTCAAAAAGGTGAAAGCGGTGAAAATGAGCGCGGAGATTCGCGCAGCATCATTAATATTCACATCACAGCGCTCGCGGAGACGCGCGCGGAGGAAGAGCAGGCAGCGGGAGACGCTGCAGTGGCTGCAGAGCTGAGCAGCGGCCCTCCATATGAGCCCGCCTCTCTTCACTCACAATCACAATGAGGAGGTTCGGTGCGCGCGAGCGCGCGCTCTCGCGTCTTAATACGTTCTGTATGTCTCTCGCTTTTTTCACAGTATATTTTGTTTCGCGAGATCCCCTTTGTGTGCTTTTGAATAGGTGTTGACGTGTGAGGTGCTGTATTTCGTGAGGAGGATGATGTGATGCTTCGCTTCAGGTGGCAGCTGGAGGTGTAACCTAGGCAACAAATCTCGGGGTAGAGCGGGGTGGAGGGATGCTGGAGATCATTATGCGCTTTAGTGAACTCTCTCTTTCTGTATCTCTCTCTCTCTCTCTCTCTCTCTCTCTCTCTCTCTCTCTCTCCAGACCTCTCGGCACTCACATTAACAACTGCGTCATTTCCTATTGCAAATAAAAAGTATGTTTTGCACATCGAAATGAGAAACAGTAGGCTTATCTGTCTGTGCAGTTTCTTTCTTTTAATCTTTTTCCTTCCTTCCTTCATTCCTTTCTTTCCTTTTTTCTTTCCTTCTTTCTTTTGCATATACAATTAATCTGTAGAAATTAGACATTTTAAACACAACACACACACACACACACACACACACACACACACACACACACACACACACACACACACACACACACACACACACACACACACACACACACACACACACACAAATTCTCAGTTTCTCAACATTTGTCTAAAGGTCTAGGAAGGCTATCTGCTTCCATCTAGTGGTGGTACTGTACGTGCAGTATACACGACCATGCAATCATAAGCAAAGTCGGCCAGAGGTTTAGATTTCTAAAAACTTGGTGGGACTACAAGTCACAAAAGACTGACATAAAGCACAATTGTTTTCTGTCTGATTTTCATAGAGTTTATGTGTGCGTGGCCTACATGAGGACAGCTTTCTTCTGTGGCATCCACATTTTTAAAAACAATATATACATTTTTTAATTGTCGAAGCAGATAGAGTAGGATTATTATTATTATTATTATCTCATACAATAAATTGTACACAATTGTGCACTTTTGCACAAACCTGAATACACTGTTGTGTTAGTGTGTCCTGATATTTTTGGTGTCTTCTTTTCATAATTTCTGAAAAGAAAAAAATTAATGTGAATGCATAAATTTGCACCACGCACAGAGTTGTTATACATATCCGACGCATTTAGCACTTTAATATAGCTTTAATCATAGATCTTAAAAGAAATGTCAGTTTACACAGTTCTTGGCACTTTGATCAGTACAGTCTAAAAAAAGCTGCTATTGTGAGCAGGCAGATAAGAGTTTCACTGTTACATTCACCAGAGATCTGTGTTTGACCACTTCCTGTTTAGTCATCGCATTTGCCCTATAGTCTGCTATGCTTACTGACTGTCACCCAGGAGACTGCATACTTACTGAACAGCACTGTGACCCCCTTAAAGAGAAAAAACTGTTTCAAAACAAAACGAAACTGAGCCCACAGCCACAAGCCTGATTAGTACAATAGCCTAACTTACAATAGAATAGAATAGAATAGAATAGAATAGAATAGAATAGAATAGAATAGAATAGAATAGAATAGAATAGAATAGAATAGATGTTATTGGGATGATGGTTAGCAAAACATTAAATAGATGTGTGATTGTGTGCAAATGTGAATCTGTTCTAAAAGAGTGCAACTGTTGCTCCTCAGTTTGGAGTTGTTAAGTAAATAGGTTATGCAAAAAAATGTATTAAATTGATTATTAAATAGCAAAGCATACTGGCTAAAAAGCAAGTAAAAACGTTTACAACTGCTGTCTTTGCTTCTGTCCACTAATATGCAAGTCTGCCTTATTTGAACACCAACAGACTAGTTGCTTAACTCCTTAATAATACGAGTGCACAAGGCAAGAAGACCACAACTACTGAGGTAATGCTAGCTGTTGCCAATCATTGTTTATGTGTCATTGGGGAGAACCCTTCAAGCATAGTAATTTAGCAACATTCATTTTAACAACATGTGAGATTTTGCCTATACATATGTAATTAATAACTTTAACAATAAAGGCTATATATATATATATATATATATATATATATATATATATATATATATATATATATATATATATATATATATATATTATTGGAAAAACTTTTACTTTTAACACAACTTGTGTTTTATTTTAACACAAAATGAAACATAATGTGCTAAAAGCATAACATAAAAAATGTGTAAACTAATTATCACAGCTTGTTAACAACAGCTACAGTAGCCTACTGGCTGAAACAGCATACCAAATGACATGACATGACAGATATGACAACATAGCAAATCTTGTCTACACAAAATACCACAAACAATGTTTAAGCGTGATCTGAAACTATAACAGAAATAAAAAAAATATATAACACCATGAGACTGCAATCCTTAACAAGGTTTTCCACATTATAGTCCTCGAGTTTTAGCATCAGTACATTAACTATTTAAAACTACTGTTTTACAAAGATATGGCATCATAAATCATAGTGTTAACTATAACATTTTAACATTTCTAAAAACATTCATTAGTTTAGTTGCATGTCCTGGTGCGTGTTAAAAAGGTCGTTGATTTCCAGTCATAGCCAAATTTTTTGAAGGCGGGGTTACACTATGTGCCCCGCCTGTTGCAGAAAGAGTCAAGAAAAGTTAGCAAGCACCTGAAGCAGGAATGATGAGCATCGCGTATCCGTAACGATACTGTCACAGTCTTCGGTGTCGTCTTTTAAGTTAAACTGCTCTTAAACAATTATGAAGTGACATAAAGTTTTTATGTTTTGTCGTTTGGGTCACCACTATGGGTCAGCATTATTTACCTCAAGCCAGTGTACTATGTGCAAGTATCTTCTTTGCTTTCCTTGTGTTGGTAAGTGTAAGAATTCATGTCAACCTTTGTCATGCCTTTAACCGCGTCCATGTTTCATGTCCAGTAAACAATGAAGTAATGTAAATACTGATAAATCTTGAACATGTTTTGCTCGGATATCCGGATATTAAGCTTGTCAATGTTTTAAGTTTATTAACTGCTTTTGACCGTATACATACTTTGAAATGAAATTAAACGACCTCACGTGCGTTTTAACGGGTTTTGTTGTAAAAGTTGAAAGTGGCGTACGTCATTTCAGATTTATAATTAGTAATTTGTATGCGTTACGCAACTGTGGCTGTTTTGAACTGCTCAAAATGCACGCGCTGGTTCATCAAAAGTTGCACATGGCTTACTTCTGTTCCTACTTTTCTAGTAGTTCTTCCCCAAATCTCTTAACTGCAAATTAACATAATTACTCAACATTGGTTTTGTTTTCTTTCATTTGCACAGTTGAATGGATTGGACTTTTTATATGCGATATCTTTGCACACTGACACCAGCAGTTGTCTTTATTATTTTAAGTGAGTTTAAATATGTGTGAAGATTTTCCATGATGCTGGCAAAACCAGAAGTGCAACCAGTATCTATGCAAATTTTAAGATTAATCTCATCTCTTAGTGTGAGTTAGTATAATATAGAGGAGACAGTCAGAAAGAGAGGTGAACTCTGGGATGCTTAAACAATGTACTTATTTTCCACGGGGACAGTCAACTCACCCAGATACTTGATATGATTTATATAATTTTTTTTTACAAAATTCAATTTATATTATTCCCAAGACATTGACATATATTTCTGGAGCCATTTCTTTGGCAGAAGCTAAGATCATTATGTGTGTACCGTATCTAAGTGTATATACATGCACAGCTTGATCCAAATGTATTCACTTGGCACGTTTTATCCAAAGCTTACATTTTTACATTTTGTCTTAAGAGCCAAAAATAAGGATTGTACACAAAGCTATGTTTACAAAGTAAGGAAGCTAGGAGATAACAGTATATTAGATAATCAGGCAGGTGAAATATGATTCTAAGGATTGCCTGCAAAGATTCACAAAACAATGATGATTTTACAGTCCAATATAATGGCAAACCCTTCAGTTCTCTTATGCAAATATGGGTAACAAAGTACCTTTGGGGTGTGGCAAATTAATACGGAAAGTACAGTGTTTTGCATAAATAATGGCCAGCTCATTTAGCCAGAGTAAACTGCTTTTGGCAGTATTAGAGGAAAGGAAAAATGTGACGTACAGCTGCGGAACAGGGAAAAAGAAAAAGGGGCCTTACCCTGCCTACTATCCCATCATTCCCTCTTTCATTTCTAATCTAACCATCTATTGTGATAAGCGTTATTATGGGCGGTGTTGCTATTTGAAGAATTCTTTTACAGCAAAAATAGCCCTTGATTTCACACATAGATGGAGAGTAGTAAACTTTAGTTGCAGACTTTAACATGTGAATATCCTGGAGAGAAATCTAAAGAAATACAAATTTGGTTTTAAACCACACAAAACTGTTTTTATCAGTACTGTGCAACATTTCACCGGATTTTTTCCCAGTGAAATGGCAAAAATTATTTTGTTGTGAGTTGTGACGCTACACAGATAACGATAACTAGGTTGGCTCGTACTTGCGGATAACTAGGACTGTGCAAAAATATCGATACAGCTAACTATTGTGATACTTTTTTCCACGATAGTGTATCGGTATTTCAGTCTCTACTATTGATATTTTAAAAACATTAATAATCCCTCAGTGTGCATCAAACGACCTCCTCCGCCGCTCAGTTGTCGCTGTCCAGTTGTCTGTTATACTGTATACGGCCAATGTCTCAGAAGTTAGCGGGAGTGAAAAAATGGCAGAAAATTTAAAAACACCTGCAGCTTTCGTGTAGATGCACTTTGGCTTTTAAAAAAGTTTTTAAAAAATCAGCTCTTTTTTTAAATTTTGATAAAAAAAGAAAAAGCATTGCAATGTATCGCAGCATGCAACGTATTGCATCGTATCGTGATACACTGTATCATGGTCCATGTATCGTGATACGCATCGTATTGTGAGGCCCTTGCCAATACCCAGCCATACCGATAACCGATTAATTTAATGATAGTTTTTAAAATGGATTCTGGGTAAAAAACAAACAAACATAACACTTAAAGTGAAACCGTGCTAAAAAAATTCAAAAATATTACAACAACAGTACTGAACCATAAAATGTGCTAAATTAAATAAATAAGTATAAATATTATTATAATTAAATAAGTATAAATAAAAGTGTATTAATTATATTAATACGTATTGAAGTAAATGCTTCGGACCCGTTGTATTTTAAATTACATAAAAGCATATTATATGTGTAGTATTGTATAGTTGTCGACCGATATGTTTTTTATGGCCGATGCCGATATTAAGAAAGCTGTATGGCCGATGTAACACAAATGTTATTGCAGTAAATAAGAGACTGAAGTGAAACTAAAAAAAAACATTGGTCATGCATATATAAATATAACCTTTTAAGTACTTAAAACATATTTACAAGACATAATTATTTGACATCTCATGGGATGTTTGAATAAGTGTTTTAAACTAGTGTTATGTTAAAAAGTTATTTTACTGTCTGTCAGACTTTGGCTTTACATTGAGTGACACTGAGTGTTTTTTATTACAAACAACAAACTTTGGTAATAGAGAAATTTACTGGCTGATTGAAAATATTTATTTGCCAATGCCGAAAAAAGAATCAAATTATCGGCCGATATATCGGCCACTGCAATATATTGTCCTATCACTAGTATTGTACTTTATTTGCTTCTGTTTTAATACTTAATGATTATTTAATCAAAATAACAGGTGTATTGTAGTGGTGATAAAAAATAACTAAAATCTGATTTTTATTTGTTGGATATGTAAGCCGACAGCTCCATATAGTTTCCTTTCTTTAATTATTAACTTTAAAAATGCAGCTTAGCTGACTAATTCAAGAATAAACCAGATGGATATAAACTAAATCCAAATATATTTTAATAATCAACACTTTGAGGTACTGTTATTAGCGTCCTGTCAGCCTTGACAACAAACTTAACGCTGTTAATGCAACATCTAGTCAGCAAAAAAATTACTTTGATATGACTAATGATATGAAGCAATGGACACAACTATCGGAACAACGATCGGCATGGATTTTTGAAGATGTTGTGTCTAAGTCTGGTAATTAAACATGTAGAAAACTAGTAGCTTGCATCAGACAGTCATTCAGTCCCCGGGGAAGCGACTTCCTTCTAGTCACTCTGTGAGGCTTATCTTCACATCAGTGCATCGTATCTTATGGGCTTGTTTAATTTAAATGCCTCTGATGGAAGAAACAGTTTTTTCATATTCTGTTAATGTTTTTTTAATTGCACAGGCGAAGACATAGCTAAACCTGTTAAAATAACATACATGTGACTCGGTTTTTCCACATATGAGTATGTGGTTTGTACATGTGCAATATAGGATAGTTTCCAAATTTTGAAAATTTGATTTCGTTTTCTCAAGTTTACAAATGCATTTAGTATCTTTTGTATTTTCTGTGACTCCCCAAAAATGCTTGTGTCCAGTTTTATAATGGCCTGTTGTGAAAGGATCCTGGCCTCTTCCGGGGTGGAATAGATTAGGCACACACATGCACATTCTGTGTTCAATGTAAATTTTGGTCTATTCAATTCAATGGCTGTATTGTTTGTTCTGACGTGTTGAAATATGTGCAAACTCAAAAATGTCAGGATTAATGAATTTTGGTACATTTCAATCAATAGATATGTAAAAATGATTTGAATATGCTATTCAAGCCGTAATGTTGGAATGCTGCTAGGTCATATTATGCTGTACTAGAGCAAACTAAATTAACATGAGAAGCAAATACATCATTTATATATACATTTTACAAGGCCTACATTATTTCAATGCAATATGTGCAATCTGTACATGCATTGTGTGTACATCACTTGTTTTTCACTTTTTTTAGTTTTACATTCACAGTATGTAGCTTTCTGTCTGTCCACATTTCAAGTCTTATTTCCTGTGTTTGACTGACATGCATGACACAACAAACACTTCATATTCACTGTCAAAGAGAAATATCAAATTCTTTATCTTTTTCCGAAAAGTGTTTACATTTTGAACAATGTTAAGAAAAAAACAAGAACAAGTAATATACGACCTTATATGTATTTATACCATGGGGTTGTTGAATGCTTTATGGTGATTGGTTGAGAAATGTTCCACAGGTGTTGATTTTTCTGTAAAAAGCACACCTGACCTATCAAATGTCTTAAAATAACCACCAGAGCAATGTTTGTGGCAATCGTGGTATAAGCAGAATAGAGTCCTTTTGAATTAGTCAAAAATACACCCGCGATGTATGGCACAACATGAATGTGCATTATTTTCGAATCATTGCTTACATATGCTCTTCTCTCACCTACACTGTTAAACAATTCTGTTACAGTAACAGTATTACTGGTAGCTGTTTGCCAGTAACTTATTGTAGATTTAAATTTATGTTATTTACAACAATTTGTTCAAAGTTAAATGAACATAAACATTAACATGTCTTTAACTTTATAGAAAAAACTAAAATAACAGAATGCAAAGCATTCTGGGAACCAAAATTTGAAGAAAACAGAACAGAAGAATGTCGATGCAGATTTCTGGTTTGCAGAATGCTTTGCATGAGGTTATTTTATAGTTTTATTCTGTAAAGACAAAGATGCATAAACACACAACACATATACATAATTTTTTGTGGCAATACTGTGGGTGAATGATCACTGAACGGATGTGTGACCATGCAAATGTGGTGTCTGCACTGTGTACCATATTTGCCTGTTAACAAGACCATAAATGCCTTGTAGCGTATAGAAGAACAGGACAGTTATATTACAGTGTCAGGTAATATGCAGATCTGGACAGTAACACAAACGTATCAAAACAACAGTGAAACAGTCTGTAATATTTTAATAGCTTCACAGTATAACAATAATACTCTCTACTTCTCCAAGTACACTTCAATACTTCACTTGAGTAAGCGCTTGATTCTACAGACACAAGAAAGAGATCTGCCTGTGCAATGTGTGTTTGAGCTTTGAGTTGAACTTCTTAAGATGGTAACACAGCAGTGTTTGCTGCAAAAATGCTGCTCATTTAAATATGGAATGGGGAAGTTTAACTTTCGGTTTTTCACATTGCTTGTCATCTTTCATACATTTTCAGAGAGCAACTTTAAACATCACACATTAAAAAATACTTTGCTGCCTTAAAATTTTTTGATGAATCAACTCAGATTTACAAGTCATTTCAACTTACTATTAATTATCTTGACTAGAGATGAGTTGTTATAACTACAGGTGAGTTGTTATAACTTATAAAATTAAGTTGACTTTTCTCAACTATATTTTATAAGTTGTGACAACTCATCTCTGTTGACATGACTTGCAAATCTGAGTTGATTTAACAAAAAGGGAGCAAAGTATGTTTTACAGTGCACAAAATTTGCTGAAACATGTTGAACTTTTCAGTACTGATTGTTCAAATAAAGGATTTGGCTTATGCTCACTTTGGATAAAATTGCCACGAATGTCCTTCAAAAATGCACTCTTTCTGTTTTGTGAATTGAAATAAAAAAGTGCAAATGGTGAAAGAATTTACATTTTTGTAAGCGAATTTCCTGTAATTCCTGCGATCAGGGAAATGACATGGCAGCAAATGTAAATTGTTCTTAAAATATGTTGCTGGTTTTGCCATATATTTCAATGTTATTGTGTTAGACTATGTCCTAAAGACATCTTTCATTTAATATATTAGGGGTGTAATGATACATCAATGCCATGGATCGGTTCATATGACAGTCACAGTTCTGTTTGGTTTTCTTTGCTGTGAGGGCAGGGATCATGACATTGGCTCCAACAATGTTAGAGAACACTATACTATTAACTTAATAAAATAATTATAATAAGAATTAAAGCTGCAAGCAGCGATGGAAGGGCCCTCGCACGTATGTGCACCGCCACTCGATGGCCTTAGGAAAAACAGTGAACAGTGGGAATATGAATTTTAGGATCTAAATATTTGTGGATATTCTCATTAGACTGACCAAATATTATGTTTCCTGCTGCCTCTAGGTGGTGCTATGACTGTATCTGTATTTTGCTATGTTGATGTGTTCAGGCAGGGACCCTTATTAACCGTGTGAAGTATGGGGCAGGTCGGACATTGTATGCCAGAATTACAACAACTTCCAGTTTCATGGTGAAACGTCAAAATTTGCCAGGCCGCCACGGACACGCCCGAAAAGTCAAGATCTTTGCAATTTATCATCGCCTTAAGATCTGTCTGACCAAATAAGATGATGATCTAATAAAATTTTTATGAGCAGTAAATCACAGTGTAAAACCTGACATTTCCTGGATTCAGCAGGTGGCGCTATAACTTTTACTGAATATTGCCATGTTAATGTGGTCAAACCAGGGCATTTATTAAACATGTGAAGCGTGGGTCAGTTTAGACATTGTAAGCCTGAGTTAAAACAACTTCCTGTTTTATGGCGAAAAGCCGAAATTTGGCAGGCCGCCATGGACAGACCCTCCAACGAAAAGCCAAGATCTCTGCAATTTAGCATCGCACCGGCCTTAAGATGACCCGGACTAAATGGTTTCAATCTTATTAAATCTGTAGGAGGAGTTCGCTAAAGTATGAAGCCTGTAAATTACAAATATTTCCTGCTGCCTCAGGGTGGAGCTATGACTATATCTGTATTTTGCTATGTTGATGTGTTCAGGCCGGGACCCTTATCAAACATGTGAAGTCTTGGGCAGGTGAGACTTTGTATGCCTGAATTACAACAGCTTCCTGTTTCATGGCGAAACATTACATACATCAGGCCGCCACGGACACGCCCTTCAACGAAAGGTCAAGATCTTCACTACTTATCATTGCAAAGGGCTTAAGATCAGTCTGACCAAATATGATGATCATCTGATTAAATCTCAATGTGCAGTAAATATGGGGTGTAATGATACACCAATGGCACGGTTCGGTTTACGGGTTTGGAGCCACGGTTCGGTCCGATTCGGTTCGGTTTGCTGTGGGTATAGGGTTCCTGTCATTTTACCAGCAATGCTTAGGAACAATAGATTAACTTGGCTTAATAAAAACAACAAAAATAACTTGACCTTTTCTTTATAAAACTTTGACAAACAAACTTAAAATCAAACTTTAACTGTAGTAATGCAGGACTGTAAATAGCTGTTTATCAGGTGATGAATATCATTACTTAGCTAAAATGCTGAAAATGTTACTGTTGAAGTCAGCCAATGCATCTGTAAATTTGAGTATAATGTGGGTTTATTATCAGTAATGAACTAATCAAGATAATCATCACACGCACGCACACACACACACCCAGAGGTCACGTTAGACTTTTTCACTTTTAAAAATTCCGCCATCACTTATTATCCGTCATTTCATGCTTTAATGATAATAATTGTTTTTGTTTACATGTTAATTTCTAATCATGAACTTACAAAACGAGCATACAAGTTAAAATGTGTTCATTTATTTGTGAAAAAGAGAACAGATGAACAGAGACCATGCATCACTTTACATGTTTAACATCATGAAACAGATAAATGAATAATTTTTTTCTCGCAGTGACAGCGGAGGCGATTAAACACGCGAACTTTGTGCTCAACAGGCAAATATAAACAAATCAAGTCACTGTTGTTATTAAAATAGCAACAAACGTGTAAACCCCTGTTTTTACCTTAGACAGACAACGTCTTGTTACATTTTTACTTTTGTTCTGGAGAATGATCTCGCGCTCTTCCATTACACTTTAACCCGATCTGACACGCACGCAAGCACACACACACACACGCACGCACACACAGTTACGACAGATTGTGTGTGATTTGTCTACGACACGAATTTCATTCCTGTACTCCACTGGAAAACCAAACTGTTCCCACACAAGAGACTTAAATGTGTCCGGGGGATCTGCAATCTCAGGCGGAGCAGCCATTCTGCGACCTGCGTTCACTCCCAAGTCAAGTGACATGACACGCACTTGGAAAACAGTAACTTTGGAACATAATATTTAGAACAGCTTTTAAAAAGCTTTTATTAGTCATTACTAATAAAATGTAATCAAATGTTTGCAAATATATATTTTTAAATTAATAGATTAGTTAGTCAGAGATAAGTGACATTAACCTCAACAATGGGCAGCAGGAGGCGTGAGAGTACCGCGGCACGACACGGGAGTTTCGCGATTCGTATCGTCGGTGGTGTATCGTGATCGGTCAGTTCGGTTTGTAATATCGTTACACCCCTAGCAGTACATCACAGCGTAAAACATGGCATTTCCTGCTACCTCTAGATAGCGCTATGACTGTAGTTGAATACTGGCATGGAAATGTGTTCAGGCCAAGACCCTTATCAAACATGTGAAGCGTGGGTCAGATTGGACATTGTATGCCTAAGTTAGAACAACATCCTGTTTTATGGCAAAGACGCCGAAATTTGTCAGGCCACCACAGACACACCCTCTAACAAAAAGTCAAAAGCTCCGCAATTTAACATGGCAAAGGCCTAGATGACACAGACTAAATATGATGATGATCTGATTAAATCTCTAGGAGGAGTTTGTTAAAGTACAAAGCCTGGAAATGGCCAAATTTGCACAGAAATCACAGCAAGAATTCAAAATGGCCGACTTCCTGTGGGGTTTAGAGCTTGGTTCCAATGGACTTTTTTTGTAGGTCTTGAGGTGATAGATGACCCTACCAAATTTCGTGTCTGTACGTTTTACGTAGCGGGAGAGCTGTTCTCTTGAAATTTTGCAGGTAGCACTATCGAGTCATTTCTACACGCCCACTTCTGACCGCTATACCCCATGTAAATTTTTGGCACTTCTGTGGTGTGTGCAACGTTTCATGAGTTTTCGAGCATGTTTAGGCCCTCAAAAATATGATTCATTTTTGAGAAGAAGAAGAAAAAGAAAATACTGAGCAAAAACAATAGGGCTTTGCACCCACGGTGCCATTCTGGCCTGCTCCTCTGTGCTCGGGCCCTAATAATTTAACTTCGGGCTGGGCGATATATCGCATGGGATTGTTATACACATCTCATCAGGAAAGCCGGTTCAGTGATTAGTAGTAAATCGCAATGACCTGCTTTCAGATGGAGCGGCATTTACTACACAGAGCCGCAGTTCCATATTAAGTTTGCATTCAAAATCACTGACAAAGGGTTGTTGCAACATCACAAATATGCTGGTTCTACTTATCTTCTCTACTTTGCATTTACTGTCTAATATTACAAGGTGGCCTTGTAATAATTATTAAAATAACAGCCATATATTGAACATGTAATTACATTCTGGGTGAGGCATCTCTGTGGCAGTGGAAGGACTAATTTGTAGGCTTCCTGATAAGAAAAGAGTCTGTAGAAAGTGTGTATGAATGAGTAGTAAAAGTTATCAAGTCCAGCTAGACTAAAATGCCCAATTATGCAATCTGATTGAATAATCTGCAAGGCATACGTGTGTTTTACCATTATAATATACTGTGGTTGGCCCCCTGTCTGATTTTTTTTATGTTTTTGCATGTTTGTCACACTTTACCATTTCAAATCATCAAACAAATTTAAATATTAATCAAAGATAACACATGAAGGAAAAACAAAATCCACATGGCCCTGTGTGAAAAAGTGCTTGCCCCCTAAACATAATAACTGGTTGGGCCACCCTTAGCAGCAATGACTGCAATCAAGCGTTTGTGATAACTTGCAATGAGTCTGTTACAGCGCTTTGGAGGACTTTTGGCCCAATTATCTTTGCAGAATTGTTGGAATTGTCGAGCATGAACCAACATTTTAAGGTAATGCCACAGCATCTCAATAGGATTGAGGTCAGGACTTTGACTAGGCCACTCCAAAGTCTTTAGCCATTCAGAGGTGGACTTGCTGGTGTGTTTTGGATTTGGATCATTGTCCTGGTGCAGAACCCAAGTACGTTTCAGCTTGAGGTCACGAACAGATGGCCGGACATTGTCCTTCAAAATTGTTTGGTACAAAGTCTTGGGGATCATGAAGATGTTTTCTGGCAAAACTTGCTCAGCAGCAGTTTTGGACTTTTTTACCCAGTCTCTTTCTTATGGTGGAGTCATGAACACTGACCTTAACTGAGGCAAGTGAGGCCTGCAGTTCTTTGGATGTTATTGTGGGGTTTTCTGTGACTTCTCGGATGAGTTGTCGCAGCGCTCTTGGGGTAATTTTGGTCGCCGGCTGGCCACACCTGGGAAGGTTTACCACTGTTCCATGTTTTCGCCATTTGTGAAAAATGGCTCTCACTATGTACGTTTACATGCAACCAAATAATCCATTCGTAATTGTATTGATGGCTCAATTGTAATGAAAAGCTTTCATGTAAACACCTTAATCAATACAATTGAGGACGATCGGATTCTAATTTGGATTGCATTGAAGGGGGTGGTGTAGTCCGATCTGCGATCCAATCAGCAGGAGAAAAGTATGCATGTAAACGAGTGAATCACAGTATTTTCTCAATTGTATGCCAAAATACATTGTGCACATGTGCAGAACATTTGTGCTCAGGCTCACTTTTTATTATTACCTCTTATATCACATGATTCTCGTCACAAACATGCAATAGCAAGGCAATGGCATCACACATTATTAAGGTAACGTTAATGGGGTCACGTCACGCGCTGTACATGCGATGACATTCTGATGCGTTTATGTGTACTTATTAAACATTAGGCTACTTAAAGTAATAAAATAGCATTGTGCCTTTTGAAAAGTGTGTTTTCATTACATATATCTGAAAACTTCTTAAGACCAACTTTCTCCAACTCCGTTTTGACTTTTATTCAGAGATAAAGCGTGAACTCGACGAGAGATGCTGTCCGCAGCGTAGCGTTGCCAAGTCCTCTGCTTTTTTTAGATTAAATTTTGGCTACTGTTTAAACTGTTTCCACCAGTTTTTCTTTTGCGGGTTAAAGATGAAATGATTAAATTTTTGTTATTGATATTTGGGCTGTTAACAGTCATCGGGATGCTTTTGGGCTAGTTTTGAATTGATATACGAATTTGGCAACCATGGCTGTGCCGTGCACAGATGTTCGGTTCAGATTCTGTAGAATGTACATGTAGGCGAAAATTTGAACAACTGTATTGTTGTAACCTTCAATCGTATTGAATTCGGTCAGATTGACCTGCACCTGAGACATGTGGGTTTGGATTTTGTTTTCCCTTCATAATAAAAACTTTCATTTAAAAACTGCATGTTGTGCTATCTTTGAATAACATTTCAATTTGTTTCATGATCTGAAAGATAAAAGTGTGACAAACATCAGGAAGGAGCGAACACTCACTGTAGTTCCAAAAGCTGTTGCATTTTGCTGAATTGCGCTTTACAGTAGCAACCCGCATAAACCATTGGGGTAGTTTTTGAAACATCATCAACTGTAACAATTACTGACCAATATTAGATAATTGAGGAATCCTAGAAATGAAATTTTGTAAATGTTTGTAGTCAAACATCATACATTTACCTGAAAGGTATAAGAATTGCCATGTTTTTGTTTTGTTTTGTTTTTAAGTAAACTGACTATTATTTTTATAGAAATTCAAAATGATTAAAAGTATAAATGTTAATATTTTAGACTGAACCATCAAGGACGCTAACTTTTGTTTTCACCGTGTCTATTACTTGTAGATACTTGGGAACTAAAAGCTTCTGGTTTCTGATAATGTGTTAACTTGCTGTTGCAGCAATAATGTTTGAAGTCAACATTCTTTAAAAGCTCAGTTCACCAAAAAGAGGAACCTCTGCTTAAAAAAATAGTTTAGATGAGTTAGTATTATTGTATGAGAACAGACCGTTGACTAGGTCTTTTAATGCTGATCTCATGACTCTGATGGCTTTCAACTGTACAATCTCTTCTATTCAATCAGTTATGCTTAACCAAAAAGCTCTGCAAGGTTATTCAGATTTATTTTTTACAAAATATTATTTCTTTCGGATTATAGTGCATAGATATATGAATTCTATGTAAGCTGTTTTTTTTACTTTGATTTTATTTAACTTCTTTTATAAGTAATATTTTATAATATCTATATGTTTTAATAATGATTCAGGGAAGAACAAATCTGACCATAGGGAGTTGTCGTCTTTAAATGTTTTTATTTCAGGGTTTTAAAGCTTCCTATACAGAAGTTGTGGCCACTTATAATAAAAGAGCACAAAGGGAAAAACAATATACCCAATAAACGCGTGAAACCTGTAACCAGAAACAGTTCCTAATAATAAACCGATCGTAGCAAAGCGTAGTCATCATTTTGATAATACGCCAATAAAAACTAGTGAGCGGAACTCAGAAAAGAGAACAAGATTAAGGGTAGAACAAAGAAATAATATCTGGCTAAGAGTAGAGAAATCAAATATGAATAGCAGATATTTTATATACGGTTTCAACAGCAACAACAACCTTTTGTGGCCAAAACGGAAGTAGTTATTGTCTTGTTTTCCCCGTTGTGACTTATATTGAAGTGATACGGCTTCTGAAATAAAAAAAAGGTAGGGTGGACTTGAATTTGTCCATCTAGAATTTATTAGATCGTTTAAGGTTAGGTCATGTTGCTATTTGCTAATCGCAACAATCTTTTCCCGGGCCCCACCCTACCGCTATACCCCGCGACCAGAAGTATACAGAGATCATTTCGAGAAGCGAAGGAGATTTGCTTTTTTGATTAAAGATTACGAGGCCAAATATATTTTTTAAAAATAATGAAGCTGACATATAAGTAATTTGTAAAAAATATCACAATATTCAAAAAAAAATTTCAAATTCATTGTGACTAACTCTGGGTAGACTTTTCTAGAATTGATTTAATAACAAGCAAAGTAAATTATCTGTAAATAACCTCAAATCATATCTAAAGCGTATCAACCACTACATTGAGCTAACGTTACTGTGTAAAATTAATGTATACAATCTTAACAACAGATCCTAAAATTGTTGCCTGGCTGTTAAATCCGCACAGTGTTGATCCATGCTCGCCGTCCACCCTCATCTTTTGGAAACATATTTTCATTTTCCACAAGCTGTTTGTTTTAGAGGTCAGTTTAGTCACTAACCAGATCAATAAACAAACACAGACAGTCTTGGTCCAGTCTATTTAAAGCTATTGCACTTTTTAGTAATATGTACAGTACATGGTCAGTCCAGACGGTGACATACATCAAAGTCCATCAGATTCATCTTCGTCGTGCCAAAGCACAATTTAACTCAAAAACTTTTCAAGTAACTTTAAATTGTATGTTTCAATCATGGGCAGATTTCTACGAAGTGCAATTTACATATCTTGAGGTTAATAGAGTTGAATGAATATGGCTGAAAAGTAGTAAATATTGGAAAATCTATTTAACTAACATGCATGACAAGATTTTCTTTTCTTCCACAGATCACCTATGGGCAGTCTGACTGTAAGTAAAGTAATTTCTAATAAGCATGTGTTGTCTGATTGTACAGTCCATTTCAATGAGGTTTTATTGTTTTAATCTTAACACTCTGGTATGCCAGACCAAATACTGTAATTGGGTTATTACCTACACCTTTTTTGTATCTTTATAGGTAACTTGTGCCAGTACAGGTCAAGCTTGTCGACGCCAAACATCACTATTTTTATAGAAGAAAACACCTCCTGTAGTGTGCAGAATGCCAATGTAACAAACAATTTGTCTAGCATCACAGTAACAGGATTGCAACCTGGATACACATACAACTTCAAAATCAACTGCAGCAGTGTGTGCTGTAAAAACTTCACCACCCGTAAGCTTTTTCTTCTTTTATTACTGATTTATCAGACTTGACGAAAGAAGTTTCAGTATTACAAAAGCCTTTAAGGGGATTGTTTACCTAAAAATGAAAATTCTGTCATTTACTCACTCCCCTGTTATTGTTACAAACTTGTATACATTTCTTTGCTCTATTGAACACAAAAGAAGATTTTTAAAATAAATTATGGTAACACAGTTGACGGCAGGGGCGTCATGCACCAATTTTTTTTAAGGGGACAATTTGTGCATACACAGATATCAAACGAAATATTGTAGAGCTGTCTTTTCCAATGGCACTTACATTTCTAACAATCTGAACACCCTTGCTTTTATGCATAAACATCCAAAATAAAAGTGTTGACTAACTTTCATATCAAATACTATCGGAATAATGACACATTGGTATCATATTTAGATGAAACGACATGTTTTATTTATTAAAGTTTTAATAAATGACTTGTTTAGTTGTGTCATTAATGCATTTGCACAACTGCATTATCCTATAAATTAAAGTAATTTTAAATAATACATTATATAGTATATAAACAACCGAAATTACATCAGCTATAGCCACATGATTGATTTTAATGTTCAATAATGATTTAAATTTTTTTTTAGATAAAATTATTAGAGGAACGCATTGCCTCAAATGTTACCTCATATGTGAGCATGTGTGATTTCGCGCCCCCGTAAACTCTGGCGAACTTTGGCGTTGTACCAAAAGATGAATCTAGAAATCTACTAATATAACGTCGAGATGGTCACATTTTAAACCATACATTTTCGACAGAGGAGGTTAACTGCACATTACCGTACTGGGGTTTGGAAATGTTGTGATCCATTCTTACACGTTTTAATTCCTCAGATAGCAAAATGCAGCAGAAACAGCAAAGAGCTCGTGAGCGCGCTCAGACGCTGATGACGTCTGCGCTGACTGCATCGCCTGCCGCCAAAGTATTAATGTACAATCAAAACACTATAAAAAGGGTGAAAATCTTCGACAAGTGACAAGGATGCAGCACAGAATTTATTACTATTGTGCATGTTAAACAGATTAAAAGTCAAATAACAGATTAATGGATGCTTCTTTGTTTTGAGGTTGCATGCAAAATCCATTTGGCTCAAAAAAACCAAGGGGGCACTTGCCCCCTCAGTTTGAATGGGCATGACGCCTCTGGTTGATGGTACCCATGCACTTCCATAATGTTTGTTTTCCTACTATTGAAGTCAATAAGTGGTTACCATCATTTACAATAGCTTTTTTGTGTGTTCAACAGAATAAAGAAACTCATACAGGTTTAGAAAGCGAGTAAATTATAACAGAATTTTCATTTTTTGGGTGAACTATCCCTTTAAGTTGTCAAAGTAATACAGACCTTTTATAAGTTGGTACATTGGGTGTCTTTGATAAAGGTTAAAGATAAGCTCTGCAGAATAGTGGACCTTTAAGGGGGTCGCACACCAGACGAGAAGCACTGTGCAGCATTGCGTCTAGGACATTTCGGAGGTATTGTACACTGGAAGTGCACATTAAATAGCGCAAGTTTACTCAGAAAGCGTCTACCTTAAAGGTATAGTGGAAGATTGTCCAGAATTTTTGAAAATAACTGCCCCTCCACTTTAAAAAAAAAAATGCACATGCGTAACACTCTACCTGCTCCCAAGAGCGAACGCCTGTTAAATGTGTTCACGAGGGAGAGCATGCACGAGTCTAGTTATTCTCTTCGCTATGTTTACAAGTTTCTGCCGGCATGGCTCATACATTGAGATGTTTACCTTGTCTGCGCAGTTCGTGACTTGTGCCAGGGCTAGCATCGCTAATCATAGCTTACATCAACTTTTACTAGCAGTGATTTTGAATGGATTTCTCCAAATAGCCTGACAAACTTTACCTGTCGAGTAGAAACTCTGCGACTGAAGCATCAGTGGGAAGCCCAACCTGTGCTTTTAGTGCACGCCAGCATGTGAAATATTCTCCCCAAAACACTGTGGTCTTGTTTCTTTCTTCAAAGGCCTTTCTCTTCTTGTCATACAATTCGTAAACACTTTTTCTGTTGCGACCCTCAGACATTTTGAAAAAATACTGTGAGAACGCGAGCTTCAATGAATGGCTGAAACCGTAGCACACCACACATATACACCTGAAAGTGCGCATGTGCAGAAAGCGAACCTAGGGACTAGCACGTATGAAGGCCTATTATTATCAGAATGATTAACAACTAGAATGACCAATAGTCTTGATACACCCAGAAAAAGAAAATCTTCCGCTATACCTTTAAAATGCAAAATATACGTTAGCAGCCAATGTTAATCGCTAACGATTTGGGACAATATGATGTTATTTAATGTTAAACTATGTGAGTGGTGCTCTGTGGTGCGATAGGGATTTGAGCAGTGTCCTGAGTCACAGCGGACAGGCGCCACCTTTATGCGTATACTTATAGAAAACAATGTGTTCGAGTTTTTTAGAACGGCATGGCGCTGAGCGACCCCCTTTAGGGCTTCAGTTTGACTTCTGTACTTTAAGCAATAATGTCAGAATGAATCACTTTCTCATTTATTTCTCATTTTATCATGTGCTTTCCTCATTTTTTCATTCATATCTAAATATTTCTTTACTCTTTGCATACAGTTTCAGACACCTCCAGCAATCCTACTTTCACGCAATTCAACTCCACTTCCGTCTATCTGAACTGGACAGGCCAGCTAACACCAGCCAATCAAACTTTTACTATGCGTAAGTTTAAGCCAGTTAGAATTAACCCTTTACTTCAGCCTGTTAGCGGTAACAACAAAAGAGGGTTATGTTGTTTTTAGATGGGTCAGTTATATGTTTAGGGGCACATTTTGGTGTAATTGGCTTATATTGGGGTGATTTCCCGGACAGGGATTAGCTTGGACTAGACCTTAGTTTAATTAGGAAATTTAACTTGTTTTAACAAACATGCCTTACTAAAAACATTACTTGTGTGTGCATTTTGCGGCAAAACAAAGAGCACTGATGTATTTTAGGATATGTCCGTGCAAGTTGTTTTCAGTTCGTACAGCTCTTACATTTATTTTAGTCTAGGACTAGTCTAATCCCTGTCCAGAAAAAAGTCCCTTAGTGTATAATCTGAGTAAAGTAGTAAATAAACAAAATGTTTATATGTAAGTATTATGAGTAAGAATATAAATGTGTGTATGCATGGGCATACTGCATGTACTAATGTGTGTTTGGGTGTCCATGTCCACTTTCTTGCACTCATAGGCCCTGATCCCATTCGTAACCCGTCTGTGTCTGCTATCACTGTAAACTTAGTATTACTGAACTGGACAGCTCCGAATGGCATCAGTTCATATTACAAAGTAGTTTGGGGTATAAATTCAACATTCCAGAACCTCACTACCATCCAAAACTCCACGCAAATCTCACAACTCACACCCGGCACCAAATACACCTTCCGTGTCACTTCAGTGGCTTCTGATAACCTCACTGAAGGACAGACTATTGAGATATCCCAAAACACAAGTAAGTAATGTAAGAAGTATTGGGAGAGGGTTTAGTGGTGTATGTTGTAATCAAACGTGTGTTTACGAGCGTGTGTGGACGCCTGTGGCTTTGAAATGTACCTTGATGATCATGTTAATGAAAGAGTTTTACCTGTACACAAGTCCAGCACAGGTGGAGAGCATCACGGGGCCGAATGTCAGTAATGGCAGTCTAAACGTATACTGGACGGCTCCTTCCGGTAATGTGGATTCTTATATAGTGAACATATGGAATGCAGAGCTAAACATCACGCAGAACCAGACCAGCACTTTCTGCTCCTCCATCTTCAGTAACCTTAATGCAGGAAGGGTCTACAACGTCACAGTCACATCTGTTAGTGGAATCCTAAAGAACATCTCCTCCATAAAACTTTTTGCCACCAGTGAGTAATAAAAGCTTTGTATGCTTTTGATCTCTTTACCAAAATATCAAAAACAAAAAGGGTACATTTACACCAGGCCCATCTTACAACATAGTATTTAAGTGTGATTTTTCTTCTCAGGTCCCAATCCACCCGAAGCACTTAGGGTGAGTGGCTGTAACAGTACGTCTATTTCTTTGCTGTGGTCGAAACCTCAACTAATGAATGGAACCAGTGTGTCCTATGAAGTTTCATATACATTCAACCAATCGTGGACGAACTCAACTTCGAGTTCGCTCGACTTGACACTTTCAGGTTTATTATCAGGCAGCCAGTATGTCATAAGAGTGGTCACCGTTGGAGTGCAAAATCTGAAGAGCTCACCTGTACAACTAACCACATATACAGGTGTGTCTCTCTCGCACTTGTTCTTTACACATACTGTACATGCCGAGTATGTGTATTTAGCATGTACTAATAATAGTGTGCTGCTTACAGTATTTATTTAAAGGGTGTATGCATGTGTTTCCACCAGCTCCAAATGCAGTGCAGAATCTAATGATTTCTGCTGTCAGCAATAATTGGGTCAATCTCACCTGGGTCAGCCCTACTGGAAACTCCAGCCTGTTCATCTACGTCATCAACATTACCACATTCAACCAGACACTTAATACCACATCCAACAATTATCAGATTACTCAGATGCAGCCTGGTACTCAGTATAATTGCAGCGTCACAACTTACATTATGAATAGCAACATCCCTGGACCCTCACAGTCTATACAGTGTAATACCAGTAAGTCTAAATACTCAACACCTTATTTAATACACTGTGCTTATCATAGTCTGTTATGATCATTAAAGGATTAGTCCACTTTCTCAAAAGAAAAATGCAGATAATCCACTCACCACCACGCCATCCAAAATGCCGATGTCCCTCCCCGCTCAGTCGAGAAGAAACCACGTTTCCTGAGGAAAACATTGCAGGATTTTTCTCATTTTGGTGGACTTTAGTGGAGCCCAACACAGCTTTTTTCAACAGAGTTTCAAAGGAATATAGACGATCCCAAACGAGGCATAAGGGTCTTATCTAGCAAAACGATTGTCATGTTTGACAAGAAAAATAAAAAATATGCACTTTTAAACCACAACATCCTGTCTAGGTCCGGTCCTGAAAGCGCCAGCGCGACCTCACGCAATGCGTCATGACGTCAAGAGGTCACAGAGGATGAACGCGAAACTCCGCCCCAGTGTTTACATGTGTTGAGAAAGAGGACCGTTCCGATGTGTTGTATGTGGAATGATACTAATTAATGTCTTTGTGTCAGTTTATTGTTTACAATGGTCCGCAAATGTGCGTTTCATATATGTAACACCTGACCTTTCTACGTCACTATGCATTTACGTTAGGTCGCGCTGACGGATCGTTTATATTCCTTTGAAACTCTGTTGAAAAAAACTGTTAAGTGTTGAGTTAAGTATTAAGTGTTGGGCTCTATTAAAGTCTATTAAAATGAGAAAAATCCTGCAATGTTTTCCTCAAAAAACATAATTTCTTTTCGACTGAACAAAGAAAGACATCAACATTTTGGATGACATGGTGGTGAGTAAATTATCTGGATTTTTCTTTTAAAAAAATGGACTATTCATGCAGATGCAGAATATGATTGTATACACTTTGTTTCAGAGCCATTGCCAGTGACTAATTTAACTGCCTCTCGCATTGGCACGACTGGGATGTTGCTGTCCTGGTCTCGTCAGAGTGACTACAAATTTACATACGTGTATAACGTGAGTGTGAACGGTGGTCAAAGGATTCAAAACAGTAATGAGACTGCAAATGTCAGTAACCTGACCCCTGGGAGCAACTACACGTTTACTGTGCAAACTATAGCAAATAGCATTAGCTCCGAGCCTGTGTTCATCTCTGCATTTACAGGTAATGTTTTTTACAGATTATTCACACACTGCTGTTTTTGTTTAACATTTGATTGACCCCTTCAGACCTTATTTGATTGGTTGATCAGCATTTTTAATGGTTTGAACCACAAAACATGTGATGTCCATTCCAGTGGACCCAGGGCCTGAAGGGGTTAAACAACAGCTAAACTCTCAGAAATCCCATTTGTAACTTGCGAAAATCAATATCTTATGCATTGCTAACCAATGTGCCTACAGTATGGCTTGTCCAAAATATGTATGTTTTACATGGGTATGTTACATGGTTCAACAGGGCACTATTCACACCTTTACTGATCTTTTATTGATCTCTTTAATTTTGTTTTGTCAGGGCTCGATAAAGCATCATTAATTTCTGCTGTGGGAACTACTGATAGGATGACAGTGGCGTGGACGCCGCCCAATGGCACTGTGAGTCTCTACAGCATCAAAATCCTGCTCAATGGAACGGTTTGCCAAGCGAAAAACCAAACAAATGAAACCACTGTGGTGTTCTCAAATCTTCTTCCTGGAACTGTGTACTTTGTTGTTGTTGTGAGCATTAGTGGACCCGTAATGCAGGACAGTGATAGTGTCAAGAATGCCACATGTAAGTTGCTTAACACACCCAAACTCAAACTTACAAATGGAGTCCCAGAAGAGTGCTAATGAGTAGCCTATTCATACACCTGACTTTCTTTTCCCAGAATCTCAAGGGATTAATGGGATAATTCACCCAAAAATGAAAATGATGTTATCATGTACTCATCTTGTTCTAAACCTGTTTGAGTTCCTTTGTTTTGTTGAACGCAAAAAAAGAAGATATTTTGATTATAAATGATTCTAAGCACACAGTTGACTGTACCCACTGAATTCCATAGTATTTGTTATACAATGGATACTGTCAACTGTATGGTTACCATAATTTTTTTAAATATATTCTTTTGTGTTCAACAGAAGATAGAAACAACTTGAGTTAAAGGAAAACACCACCGGATTTTTTTAAGCTGATAAAAATGAGAAATATATTGTATGGCAGAAAAGCACTTAGTTTGCAGCACTTTGACCTCTGGTGCAGTAACATCATCACTTCTGTGAACTCCCTCCTATCCCTCAAACTTCTGTCAATATTACTGCGCCCGAGGTCAAAGTGTTGCAAACTAAGTGCTTTTCCGCCATACAATATAGTTCTCATTTTAAATTCCCTTAAAACATCCCCACATTTTATTTTGTGCCACCACACTTACTAGTGTAACAGTCTTTAAATAAGGAAAACATGGAAGTGTTTGGTAGCTTTAAATTCATCCCTGTTTGGATCCTAAGGAATGAATGGGGCTAGGCTAAATGCTAACACATTCACAATGCGCTGCCTTGAAAAAAGATATGTATTTATTAAGTTGAGGTAAGAACATAGTAAAATATTGAAAAACGGTGGTGTTTTCCTTTAATGATGACAGAATCTACATTTTTTGGTAAACTATCCCCTTAATATATAAACACATACTGTATGTTGTGTCATTAGTTACTTAATACATGTTTTATAACCTAACAGCAACAGACAAAATGATTTGGATCAGATATGTGTGCACTAGTCAACGTTAAGGGAGGGCTGGAAATTGGTAAAAAATTAATGGATGCAAATGTATGACATCTCTGATGCACTGTTGTCTTTACAGTACCTACTCCTCCTCGTGAGTTGGCCGTGACAGCACGGAGCTCTGCTTCTCTAAACATTAGCTGGGCTCAACCACTCAACATGAGCTCAGGGTCATACAGCTTTCTCCTGCAGTACAATCAACCCTACTCAATCAACTGTAGCCAAAATTACAGCTCTCTGACTAACCTCAGTCCAGGTGTCCTGTACAACATCACTGTGAAGACTGTTGGTGCAATGGGATATTTCAGCACTCCTCAGTATCTCACCGCTTATACAAGTAAGCAAGCAGTCGTGACCGTGTGACATTATAGATATTGACACAAATATACTGTACAGTAAGCTCTGCAAAGTGTGATTTATTCAGCTTTATTTTGTGGAAGACAGAAGCTATTAAATAAATAGTGTTCAAAAAAAGTGTTCATTTTTATTATTAATGAGACATGCAAATACCAGTGATCAGATCTGACATTTCAGTTACCACCAGGTTTGCATGTGGATTTACTGTAACTTACAAAATTTGGTTAATATACAGTGGGATTAATGGTTAATCCAGAGTTAGTGAAAAGAACACTTGGTGCTCTACGGTCTATCATTTACTCTACCATATGGTTAACATTAACCAAGTTGGAGGGAACATTGCAGAAATGTGTAAGTGTTTGTTATTTTAAATTGTCTTTCAGATCCCAGTGCTGTAAGTCAACTGACAGTAAATAATTTCACAGAAAACAGTATATCTTTGATCTGGAAGCAGGATGATCAGCAGCAGAATGGTTACTCCTATCTGCTCCAGTTCAGATACCCTAATGGCACAGATGTGCAAATGACTGTCAATAACACCTCAGCACAGCTGCTGTCACTGCGGTCTGCCAGCCAATACAACATCAACATTACTACACAGACAGCAGATGGCACCCAGTCTGATCCCCAGTTCAAAACAGCCTACACCAGTAAGTCACTTCACTGCATACAAAATTATATTACTCTGTTTTACTGTCCTGGTTTTGATACTTTTTAACACTTTGTTAGATTTTATAGCTAATGAATTTTACTCAGTAGTAAGGGAAGAGAGGAGGTATTTGTAATAGGGGTCAATTGTAAAGGACTGCATTTAATAAGGCAAATAAATCCACTCTTATCTAAAAATGCACTTTTGAACGTGTTTCTGTCAGAAAATGAGTTGCCAGTGGGTGTGCAGAAACCCGTTATTATACAAATCCATCTTTTCTTTTTTGTGTAATCTCCTTCAAACAGTCCTGCTAGAAAAAAAGTTTTTTTGTGATTGTTGCGGGCAAAAATCCTTGATCTTGCGGCACGTTTTCTTAAAAAATGCAATGGAATATGCATGATTTTTATGCAATGAACTTGCGGGAACTTGCAAAAACTGTTTTCAGAAATCATGCAAGCCCTGCATATTTTGCGCACGAAAATCTGCAATTTATGCTATAACATGGCTGCAACAGGTGTAGTGATATTACGCAGTACCTGATAGGGCTGCACGATTAATCGTTTTTAAACCGAAATCGCGATGTGAATGGATGCGATTTTCGAATCGCAAGAAATGCGATTATTTCGATTCAAAACTATTAAATATAACAATCATCTAGTACGCAGTTTTTGACAGTTCGCTTCATGCGCATTTTACGTTTGATGCAGTTTAGACCAATAGAGTGCATGAACACTGAGGTGCTGACTACACGTCATCACACCATTTGGAAAACATGAGCGCGAGCAGCAGTTCAACTCCTCAACAAAATATACGGCCAAATGATTTCCGCGATGCGGAAAACACGGACAGAATCGCGAAATGCATACAAATGGAATTAACTGCACAACGCGGAATGTCATGAAGTTGGCAGATTTTGGATTCAGTCATTTTAAAAACGCATTATAACTCATTAACCGTCAAATGAATGGACAGAAATGCGCGAAAACATTTCCCTTTTGTGTAATGTTGGACTTAAAGAAAGGTGTATATACGTCCGTTTCTCGTCATGCATCGCAAACAATGACAAACGCCTCATCAGACTATAAGCAGGTTTCATTAAAGCCCGGAACACAGCAGACGAAAGAGGTACATTATACTTTCTTGCACGGGCACATCTGCACCGCTTTGAATATTTACAGGCATGAGGGTTCATGAAGCGCGCACACAGAGAGCAGTCAGCACACGCGTGATCACTAAACTTAAGTTTTCTTTCTTGTCTAAGTGAACATAAACAGCTGGATGTTTATCAGTAGGCTATATTGAAGCAGAGCAGTTTAGCTGTCTTGGGTCTTAAAGTGACAGTAACCTGGTGCTTTCTGTGTCAGAAATGTTTATTACACACCAAAAATTAAAATCAGTCCTTACTCTTAACTGAACAAGCTTCTGCAGCTCCACATTAAAATCCTACAGTGAGGACTGTGCAGTCTTTTATTTGTATTTTTTGCTTATGTTAAATCATAGATTCAATTAACTAATATATTTACATTTATTACAGATGCCTGAAAAGTAAAACAAGATGAGTATAGTCTTATGATTAAAAGTAATACTAAACATTTGCTTGTGAGATGCATTGTTGTGGTGACAGCCCAAATACATTGGCCTATATGTTATTTTAAATAAAACTTTCAAAAAAAAAATTTTTTCTTGTATTTTTTAAATGTTCTTAGATTTAAAAAAAAGTTTGTCTGCAGAATAGCAAAGTCCTGCAGACAACTTGGTACAATGTTTAAGAGGTTTCAAATAAACAGTAGCACAGCATCTTTCTTTGGTGCTATTAAAACCACCACAACAAACCTGGATGTACCTCTTTTATTATATAATAATGAATCGCACTTTAAATCGCGAATCGCAATTTTGATCAGAAAAATCGCAATTAGATTTTTTCTCTGAATCGTGCAGCCCTAGTACCTGAAAATAGTCCCCTGCTATTGAAAGTAACCAAGGGGACTATTTTCGGGCAGTGCGTAATATCACTACGCCTGCTGCAGCCATGTTACATCAGCAAAGTCACTGATTATTACGCCAGAATGAGAGTATAGTTCCTAGCCATATCTACCTAAAAATTCGCAGCTTTTAATTTTCCGTTTTCCATTTTTAAATAGGAAAAATATTGAAACTATTTGGTTATTTTTTAGCGTGATGGTAATGGTCTAATCAGATTCAATGGATTGTGCTAAGCTATGCTAAAAGTGCTAGTGCCAGACCCGGAGATCAGCTGAATTGATTCAAAAACGGTAAAAATCTAATGTTTAACTCTAGGGGAGCTGGAAAACCAGCAAACCTTTTTTTTTAAAGTGGAGTGTCCCTTCATTGACACCCTGCTTCACATTGTGCCACATTCCACCTTGAGTGTGCATTATTTTTGAATAATTCAACGGCCCATCATCAATTATTCCTTGCATATCCACCATAATTGGGCATTTGTAACCCTCTTCCCAATTCTTTATCATTATCATATTATCATATCCAGGTATGATAAAGCTATTTGTGCAGAACATGACCACTAATAGTTGCCCCTGCTCTTCTCTATGTTTTTTTTTTGCAGAGCCATATCCGGTTTCTAATGTGCGTATTGACTCTGTGAATGTGACTGCTGTAAGCTTGAGCTGGGACTGTCCTCAGGAATGTCCCAGTGTGTTTTCTTATCGAATATTTGTATCCAATTGCACAGTAAACAACAGAAACCTGTCTACTTCCACTGAAACCATCACAGTCACTGGTCTGCAGCCTGGGACCCAGTGTCAGTTCAGTGTATATAGCATCGCAAACAACATTTCAGGAGATCCAACGAACATCTCTGTCTTCACAAGTATGAATGAATTGTGTTGTTTACACCCACACACGCTTCAACAAGGAGACATTTATCACATACATTAACAACATTGTTCAAATACTTCTTTTGATCAAAATGTTATGGCTGATTCCTTCCCTTGAATGGACTCTTTACTTCTCTCTTTCCCCCAAAGAGCCCTCGACGGTGGTTCCGAAAGTAGATAGTCAAGGCTCTAATCAATCCCTTTTGGTGACGTGGGGTCAGCCTGCTGGTGGACTGGACTTTTACATTTTAAACATCAGCAGTAGAGGATGGTACAACAGCAAGACACTGAACACCACTGAAAACAATTATACCTTTACTCAGCTAAAAGCAGCGACCGTCTACACAGTCACACTCACCACTGTCAAGGGAGCCTACCAGGAAACATCAAGTTCAGTTGACATGGCAACCTGTAAGTATTCCACCCTAAAGCATAATTGGATAAAATCATGCCAGAAATTTATATTTTTAATACGTAAACATGCATGCACCGAATGGTCTTTAGAGCTGGTCATTGTCTTTCAGATCCAAATAAACCGGGAGAGATTAATGTGTTGTTCAAGAGCACCAATTCACTGTCACTGCAATGGGAAAAAGCTCAGAACATGACAGCTGACAGTTTCAACTACAGCCTAAACTACTGGCTTGGCAATAACAGCTCTCAAAAGAATTTTTCCACTCCTAACAACACTTTTTGCCTGGTCAACTTGCAATCCGGAACGTCCTATAATGTTTCTGTATTTACTGTGGGGCCGATGGGTTTCAAGAGTGAACCTGTGTTCAGATACCCTATAACCACCCGTAAGTTCAGCTGCTTCTAATCCTAAATTAGCATTGTGTTAGCATTGCAAAGGTTCATGGGTTCGAATCCAGGGAATTCACATACTGCTAAAAATGTAACGCTTGAAATGGACTGCTTTTTTTGGGTAAAAGGCTTTAACGTAAATGTAGTAATATTGACAAAGCTTAGTATTTGGGTGATTCTCACGAAATCCAGTGTCCATTCTCAAGAAGTCCGTTTTTAAAAAAATCCCTTGAAGCCAATTTTTTGTGCACATATAAGATTAAGGTCTGAACTTACTATAACCATTATTTTTGGATGATTTAAAAAAAAATCCTATAGAATTATTTACATTTTTTAGATGATCATTATCAAAAATTATCATTACCGCAACATATTACATTAAATACTTGCATTTACAAACTCATGTTTCGGTAATGAGAACTAAAAAGTTGTCTATGTACTATGACAAACAAAATTTCAACTTTTATCTGGAGAGAAAATATAAGCACTGCTTACCTGGTAGCCATCTTGAGTGTCACAGTCAATTATGTCCCTTCCAACATTTTTTTTTTTTGAAAATGTTAGTTCCTTGAGGGCTTAAACAATGATTGAAAATTGTTGCGGAGGATGAGAAATTTTTTCTTATATTTCTTATTATTGTGTCTACATTTACCAATAATCACTAAATACCACATGTTTCTTTACTGTAAATGTTTATAGTATAACATGCACTGAAGTTTTTCATTATAAATATTTTCATGTCAAAGAAACAAAATCCAGTCATGGACAGGTTGCGGTAATGAAAATTTTCCTCTTAAATGTGGAAAAAAACAAAAAAATTGGTTTGTATGATGTCATTTGAAATCATGTGCAAAATAGTACATAAAGAGATGTTTTGTAACTGTATGCTTCTTATTTTGATGCTCTTACTTTGCATTTACTTTTTTTATCAAAATGTTTCATGACACCTCATAAGTCTAATTTCGTGAGAATCACCCATATGTATTTAAACATTGAATTGGTCTCGAATACAGTCTTTTAAAGCCATTATTACTATTGCACTGACAAGCCATTTTACATCAAATTGTGAGTGTTGAATTGTTCTTTGAAAAACCTCTTCCTTCCTGTATCTGTTTGCAGTACCTGACCCTGTTCAAAACCTGCAAGTTGTTTCAACGGCAACAAAAGACATCACTGTAAAATGGATGATGGTGACAGCGGTCCCGAAGTATGTAGTGAGTGTTTACAGTGAGAAGGCGGAGCATAAGTATTTCACAACCGATTCAAATACCTATATTTTAAAGAATCTGATGCCTTCAACGCAATACAACATAAGTGTTCGTAGCCGTACTTCTGACGACACAGATGGAGCTGATGTGTGGCTGACGGTTTGCACAGGTTAGTACAAACACACATGGTTGTGCTATTAAAATAAAACACAAGAACACATTGCAAATGATAAATAGATTTGTATTAAAACTTGCAGTTTTACTTCTGCTTTAAAACAGTATGCAGTTTGTATTTTTAACATAATATGTGCAAAGGCATTTTAAGAGTGGAAAATGTCTCTCTTTTATTGTATAATGTACTGTACGGTGATAGTAGTAGTTATAGTAATGTACAATGAAACTTTTGGGCCCTATTTTAACGATCTAAGCGCATTGTCTAAAGCGCACAGCGCAATGTCTAAATGGGTGTGTCCGAATCCACTTTTGCTAATTTAACGAAGGGAAAAATGATTTGTGCGCCGAGCGCATGGTCGAAAAGGGTTGGTCCTATTGTAATGGGAGTATTTTGGGCGTAACGTGCAGTAAACCAATGAGAGTCTCAGCTCTCATCCCCTTTAAAAGTCAGTTGCGCTGGCGCTATGTCTAATCCCTATTTAGATGACGGACTTTGTAAACTGAAAAACTAAGCGGAGGAAGAAGATCCCCGGTTTAAGATTAATGTTAAATAATTGTGTTGTTTTTCACTTGTATTGAAATTGTTATTTTTTTATTAAAACCTTTAAAACCCGTTTTCTTTTAGTCATGGAAGTAAAAAGCAGGCTTGTAATTGCTTTAAATGTATGGCTATCCAATATCATCAAAAAATAATTTACAAGTATGTAAGATAAGGTTTGTACTCTAAAAATACTTTATTTGTAACAAACAGGAGATAAAGAATTTACAAACGGCTCTATGCGCGTTTCAGCACTTTGGACAGCGTTTTTTAGCAAAGAGTTTTTTTTTTAAGCATTACTTAAAAATGTTTCTCATCTCACCATATCCGCAGGTACAGAGTCATCATATAATAAATCCGTGAGTTAGCATTTAAAAAAAGATGCATTTGTTTAAAGCAAAGCATTTATTTACTTACCAGGCTACAGGTGAAGCAGCTCTTTGCGCCTTCTAACGTCTCATAATTAGTCCTCATTTATGTCCAAGAGATTCAATAATAATCTTTTACATTCAATCCTTTAATCTTTCATATTTAAAAGCATTTTTGTGCTGCTGCGCATTCAGGTACTTTGTGATAAGCAAACCTGCGTTGTCCTCCCGTTTATAGGCGCATAGGTACTAATGCGCTCTTTAAATAACAAAAAAAACACATTGCGCCATTGACTTTAGACTTTAGAGCAGGTTTTTGTTGGTCAATGGCGTAGTCTATTTTAGTTGCCTCAAAATAGCAACGCGCCAACAATGCGCCTGAACACACCTCATTTTCAGACCAGAATGCCCATGGGCGCAAAAGGGGGCGCAAATGCATTTGCTATTTAAACAACGCGGCGCTAAACGTGAAAATTAGGGTGGAATCTAGAGAAAGACACTTGCGTCGCGCATTGCGCTGCATTGCGCCGGGTGTAAGATAGAGCCCATAGTAACAAAAACTAATAATAATCAGGTTCAATATTCATATAAAGAATAATTCTAGTTTATGCATATCCATATAATTATAAATATAAGAGCATTTCATTATGACACTGAATTCAGTAAATATGAATATGATATGAATGTGATATGAAGAAACATGGTAGTGGTATTTTAATGTACAGATGCAGCTCCAGTGGGAAACCTGACATGTACTGGACCTAATCTATCCGAAGCAATGCTCATCTTGTCATGGAGCCCTCCACCTGGTGGAAATCAGGCTTTTAGAATCCAGCTATCCTCCTATAACTCTCCAGTAAACACAAATATTTCCAGCCACAGCTTCACTGGGCTAAAGTATTACACTAAATACAGTGCCACTCATTGGACCATCGGCTGTGGCAAAAGTAGTACAGAACAAACGATCAACTGCATGACTGGCATCACAAGTAAAGAGATTATTTACATCTGTCATTTTTGTATGATTTTTACCTGTTTGGTTCTATATGTATGTGCATTTATTTTTTGGCTTTGTGTGTGTGCAGTACCTGTTCAACCTGTAATAAAAAAGGCAGTAAACGTGATTGACAAAACATACAACACATTTACTTTGAGTATTCAGCCAGAAGTCTTCAATAACTCAAATGGTCCTGTGGTTTATTATGGTGTCCTTGTGTCCTCCAGCGGAACCGTTGGTATGTCTGAGCAATATTTAACAAGATACTGTACTATATATTTTTTTACTTCCCTTGAATATTTTTATTAAATGATTTTCTCATTTGGTGCCTTTAAAAATCTAAATTAATGGTGAGTTTTATTTTAGCAGATGGCAAAATGGAGTTTGGCGAGTACCTGTTAAATACCTATGAGCAATGGAAAGCAAAGAAGTGCTCCACATATCTGGCTATTGTCAAAGAGATGGGGAATAGAAGTGTGGATGCACACACCATTGTCATTGGAGATCAGGCTAAATCGAAGGTTAACAATACTGAATCGGGTTACGTGAATGGGGAACTTGATGCTAAAGGCAGTTACAGGTAAATCAATATATTTCCAGTACTATTCTGAAACCTTTGTACCGCATATTGTAGATTAAAACCTAGTGTAATGCATGCTTTCATTACTAAACTTAAAAAACCAAGTCTTAATTCTGCCATGATGTGCACTGCTGTGTTGCTTGCCAGTATGTTGCTAAATCTGCTTTGTTGCTGATATATGTTCTGCTTTTTGCAGTTTTGCTATTGTTGCTTTCACTCATCTGGTGATGGCGAACGAATTAGTAGACGTGTCTTATTCATACTACTCCATATCCCAGTTTTATCAAGGCACCCTTATTCTGCCAGAAAACCCAGGTAATATTCAAAGCACTGACTACATCTCACCAGTCTTTTCCATGTAACACATCACATCTCTGCTGGGTTCACTGATCAGATTTACATGACTATTTAATACCATTAATTTTAGTACAACTTATATGGCTTAGATTTGCATTTACGTATAGGGAAATGTTCCTGGCATACTTTTGTGACCTTCATTTAGCCTTCAAGTTATGTTTTAGACACGCATAAAACACACACATTTGTTTTTACGTTTATAATTCATGTAAGAGATAACATCTCTCTCTCTCTCTCTCTCTCTCTCTCTCTCTCTCTCTCTCTCTCTCTGTCTCTAAGTGGTAATTTGCGGAGCGGCTGCAGGAGCCAGTTTCGCTGCTCTTCTCATTCTTATCATCATCGGTGTGGTGGCTTGTAGACGGTGAGACAATATTGAAGTTTGCATTAAAACATGCCAAATTCATAACCCATTTGGTCTTCTGACATATTTAAAGGTGCAGTGTGTAAATTTTAGCGGCATCTAGTGGTGAGGTTGCGAATTGCAACCAACTGCTCAGTCTACTGCTCACCCCTCACTTTTGAAACACATAGAGAGGTTATGGTAGCCACCACCAGACAAAAATGTCATTGTCGGAGACAACTTAGTAAAAAAATGTTGTCCGTTAAGGGCTTCAGTAGAAACATGGCGGCCCAAAATGGCGACTTCCATCTAAGGGGACCCTCTGTGTATGTAGATAAAAACGTCTCATTCTAAGAAGATAAACACATAACGGTTCATTATGAAAGGTCTTTATACACCCCTGATAATATAGTTTCTATATTATTTTGCATTCCTGTCAAGAGATCCTTTAAAAAATTACACACTGCACCTTTAAAAGGAATATATGATATCTGATAAGAAAATAATATTTAACACAATATCTAATAAGAAACCAATATTTAACATAATGTTACATCAGATATGTTTGAATTATTACCTTTTATTTGCATGATGTGACTCATTTGAATAAACTTTAAATAATGAAGTAATGTATTTTTAGATGACAGAATGTTCCACAATTACTTTATAATCTATTGATCAACTCGAGTTTTTTAGATGCTGTTAGTGTCTGAAAAATAATGACATCATTTTCTTTGTCACAGGAAGAGGAGAAAAGATGATTCTTCTAGTGTTCCCATCCACTCCATAAGGTAAGTGTACAATTTTCACCATATTGCTTAAAATGCCTTAACAACCAATAGAAAGAAAAATTGAAAGATGCATCATAAATCTAACCTTTATTCATTCTTATTTTCTTACAGAAACAAAGTGTAAGTACTCAAACAAGTACCTTTGTGTTTTCTCTCATTTCTTTCTTTGAGCATTTGTGATTTCAAATATTTTAGGTTGGGTATGATTGTCATATTTTATTAAAAATAATGATTCAAAAGTCTTTATTCTGTAATGTAGGTCTATATGTTGAAGTTATATTCATTTTTGTATATCATATTGTTTTATTTTCTACTGTCTTATTTAATGGTTGTATAGGAGTAATCCAATCAAGGTGGAAGATTATGAGGCTTACTATAAGAGGCAAAGAGCTGATTCATTCTGTGGATTCGCTGAAGAATTTGAGGTGACTGCACATTTGGTTTCTCTGTATGTAACAATGATTAGTATTACAGCTACTTGTTTACCACTTATATGGCCAGATTTATTAACACCTTGCACCAGCGCAAACCATCATGATTAGTAAAATGAAACAAATAACACTATAGAGTCAAAGCTATGAATGGTTTTATATACAGCTTTAGTTTAAGTTTAATATATTGCTTTATTCTTTATTTGTGTGTTTGCAGGATCTAAGACCGGTTGGAATAAATCAGGCAAAGGTCATTGCTCAGGCCCCTGAAAACAAATCCAAGAATCGATATAATAACGTCCTCCCATGTAAGATCCACACAGCACATGATTTTATCTTTTCACACCCTTACACAACACTGAGTTTCTTGAACAATGTTTATTATTGTCCATGTTGGACATTTTGCCCATGTTTCTAAACTGAACATGTCTTTTTGACAGATGATTCATCTCGTGTTAAGCTTTCTATGCCCAACAGCCAATTTGATGACTACATTAATGCCAACTACATGCCGGTAAGAAGAAGAAATGCTACAAAAAATTTGACTAGTTACATAATTTACATAATCTTCACAAGCTCTCATAACATGTGTTTCTAGGGTTACACATCAAAGAAGGAGTTTATCGCAGCACAGGGGCCTCTGCCCTGCACCGTCAATGACTTTTGGAGGATGGTCTGGGAGAAAAACATTCGTACTATTGTCATGCTTACCAAATGCAATGAACAAGGACGGGTACAGAATTCATTCAATACACCTTATCTCACCTGTCAGAGTCTAATTTCATTTATTTTGTATTTATGGCTTTTGGTATTGCATGTATGTTTTTACTGTCAGATATTAAGGCTTAATAATACATAACACATTAATACCACAGCCATATATTTTATAATAAGGACATATGTTATGTACAGTAGGTGACTTGCATAGATTAGTTATCATTTAACATTATGTAAGTTTATATTTAGCAGTATCCTGCATTTATTCAATCATTATATCAATATTTAAAAATATTCAGACTAATGTGATTAATCATTATTTATTATTGTTAAATGATGATTCATAGCTGAACTCTTATTATATGCTTAAATTATTGCTGTCAAAATTTTAATTGCCTTTAAGGTAAAATGTGAGAAATACTGGCCAGCAGAGATGAACCAATTTAACCATCTGACAGTAACGACTATTTCCGAAATTCCACTGGAGGAGTGGACCATACGTGACTTTGAAGTGAAAAATGTAAGTGTGTTTATGTTGTTATATACACAAAATATCCAAATATAATACACATTATGTTACGGTATGTGGGAAGAGGATGAAGGAGATGATGCAGATGACAATACAAACAAGAACTTCGATAAACTTATACTAGAAAACAACACACTAACGCAACAAGCGAGCGTGGCACTGACAAAGATCAGTTGAGGTGAAGGACACAGGGACAGTCTTTGGGTGAGCTGGAGCAATGCATTGGTTTCGGGATTGGACTGGAATGGATGATGACTTAATTTGTCTTCGTTTACAATTTCAACCTCAAAACTAGAGCCATTCAATTGGAGAACATCATTTAGAAAAACAATAAGAGATCATTTACATTCATTATCATAAATAAAGGATCATCCAGCCCCATCCAAAAGCATGCGATCCAGCTTACCAGGGGCCCTTATTTATAAAGCTTGCGTATGCACAAAACGGGGCTGGAAACATGCGTACCCAGTTCCTACGGTTGTGATCTATAAAAAAACAAACTTGATGGGGGAATGGGCTTGCTGGGTGTGATCTGAGGATGATTCATGTACGCAGACTCGCAGGTGATTTGTAATTTATAAAGGGAACATTGCTTTGTTTTATAAGTCGTAATATTTTTTGGCATATGCCATTTTCAGCTTTTGTGCGTACATTACATTTTAGTAAGGATCCTATGCACAGTTTTATAAATGAGACCCCAGATGAGTAAAGTCCATAAACTCCACAACCTAATCCTCCAGAGGTTGCCCATTCTGATGGAGATGAAAAAGCAAATAGTCCTCTGGAGAATCCTTCATGACTAACGTAAAGTTTGTGTTAACACAATGTTGTAATGTTGAATCAATGTTATTACAGTTATTAAATTATTATTATTTGTAATGTTATCCTTTGATATTTTGGGATAACTCTGTCCTATCCTTACAGGTGAAAACAGGTGAAACCCGATCAGTTCGTCACTTCCATTTCACTGCATGGCCAGATCATGGAGTTCCTGAGACGACTGAGCTTCTCATCAACTTCAGGCACCTGGTCCGAGAGCACATGGACCAGTACTCACGGCATTCCCCCACACTTGTGCACTGCAGGTACTGAACACTTGAGTATACGTCATAGAAAAAGATGGTGTACGTACTTACGGAAAAATACTGTGCTTCTGAAGTAAAAACAATATAAAGAGGAAATTAAATGTCCTATATTCTTTTTGTTCTCATAATACAGTGCAGGTGTGGGCCGGACAGGAACTTTGATCGCCATTGATCGGTTAATCTTCCAGATTGAGCGTGATGGTGTAGTGGATGTATTTGGGACCATCCATGATTTACGCATGCACAGACCACTGATGGTACAGACTGAGGTAATGAGTTTACATGAATATTTCTGTTTTTATTTCTGAACTTTTTAACTAGCTCAATTTGAACTGTATTTCTGTGTGTATGAGTAAATTGTAGCAATGTGGGTGAAATACAGAAAGGCATTACATATGTTGTGAATACTAGTGAATAAAGTACTAGTATACATTTTTTTACTGAAATGTATAAGGTTTGATGTGTAATCCTTTCTCTCTAACAATGTTTTCTAATTTTGCAGGATCAATATGTGTTTCTTAACCAATGTGCCATGGACTTCATCAGGTCTAGGACTGGCAACAATGTAGACTTGATCTACCAGAACACAGCTGCCCTTAGTATTTATCAGAACTTTGAACCCTTGAAAAAATCTAAAAATGGCTACCATAAGGCCTGATCCTCTAGCCAGAACATAAACGCTGCACTTCTGTAAACACTTTTAATTGATTCAACTGAATTTTATTTAAAGAAACCAAAAAACCCAAAATATATTTATTAAGTTTTTTAGAAGTATTTTATTAATCGAGTTTTTATTAAGTACAGAAATGCAGAAGCAGTGCTGTTTTGTAAGAATTTATTTAGGTTAAAAAAGTTCTTTCATGTCTTTTCCATGACTTTTTTTGTAAAGATGTGCAATAACCTGTAAGAAATGTATCCTGCTGAAGAATATGTGGCAAAAGATTTTATTCTTGAATATACAGTCTTACTATTGTATCTCAGTCTGTTTTGCAGCTCTTTTCATTTCGTCTCATCAGATAGGTACAAGATTAAATCTGATTAACTACTCAGGGTTTTAATATTTAAGGACAAGGCATGAGGTGGGTACATATATCAAGGGCTGTTATATGGATGGTTTGAATTTCATTTTGGGCTTAATAATGGCATGAAATCATCTAATTCATCTATCATGCACTTACTTTCTGTTTTAGGCTATATGTGAAGGACTAAATACAACTCTTTAAGCAGGATCACTCATTTGCTGTTATAAATCAAAATATTGCTGTATAGTAAACTTTCTTTTCTAAAACATTTCTTTCCTTTGCCATCCATCTGTACAATAAGAATACACCCACCCACACCTTACATTTGGCCGCTTATACCAGTAGTCAAATACCAGTAGTGCATTAATGAAACATAGTAAGGACGAACCTTACTATTGCTATCATTTAACATCAATATAGATGTTGTGCGCAATACGTTTGCAATAAGCATTTCATAATCAGTTGTCTCTGGAATTGTTATATTTTGTATATGAATGTTCAGTACATAGCTGATAATTTATTACAAAAAACTCTGTGCACTTAAATTGTTATATTTGTACATAAATATATATTTTGTTTTATCTGTTTTTTTCCACAAAGTGTGCAGGGACCCTTTGCTTTGTGTTGTTTTAATTCTTTGTAATTGTCTGCACAGATTTTTTTTAATGTTTATGGATACTCTGCTGGTCACAGTAATTAACCATACATATAAACTGTGTATTATTGAAATAAATAATGCTGCACTTAATTTTACACTACTGTTGTCATTTATGTGCATTATACTGTGATGGGTAAAATTTAGGTTCCCGTGTCTTGAACGTGTCATTACTCGTAACAGTTGTACTTGCCTGCTAAATTGTTTGTTTGGCGACTCCCTGTTGGATGTATACAGTCTTCCTGATTTGTCCCAGTGGTGTTGCGAGGGGAGGGTGGCTTTGGGGGCATAAGCCCCTAATATTCTGATCTTTTGAGGGTTGGAAATGTTTAAAGGGATAGTTCCCTTAAAAATGAAAATTCTGTCATCATTTACTCATTCTCATGTTGTTCTAAACCTGTATGAAATTCTTTTTTCTGATGAACACAAAAGAAGATATTGATGGTAAACACACAGCAGATATTGACCATTGACTTTCATAGTAGGAATAAAAAAAATGATGGAATTTAATGGGTACCGTCGACTGTGTGCTTACCATCATTTATCAAAATATTTTCTTCATTATTTATCACAATACTTCCAAAATATTGTTTACCTACTATGGAAGTCAATGGTCACTATCTGCTGTGTGTAAAATTTCTTCTTTTGTGTTCATCAGAAAAAAAATCATACATGTTTAGAACAACATGAGGATGAGGAAATGATGACAAAATTTTCATTTTAAAGTGAACTATTCCTTTAGGGTTTAAAAATGTATAGATTTTATTGTTATTACTTCTAATTTGTTTTCCTGGTACACTAAATCCGTCTGCGGTAGAGAATCAGCGCGTGATTTATTTTGATCAGCGCAGGTCAGAAGTTCGTCATCATGATGTCTAAACAGTACCGTATCTGTTCCGGCCCGCAGGTGGCACTGTTGACAACACACAGACATTGAAAATCGTTTTCATCAGGTAATAATAAAACGAATACTAATTCTTATAAACTGAATGCTTAATAACTTTTTACAGCTTACAGTGTCTATGTATGTTAAAATGAAATAACTTTAATCAATAAAGTGATAGGAGAAATATAGCATATAAATGCACTTGTGTTATTTAGAGTACCAATGCCAAGATTTTTCCAGGTTAAAATAGTCAGCCAGGCAACATAGAGAAAACATTAAAAAATATAAAGAAGCTACATATAAAGCTACATCAAATTAAAAAGAGATACAGGAATGCAAAAAAACCTGACACAAAATCACTGATGATCAACAAGAGACATGCAAGTAAGGAAAAAAAGAAAAAGATAAAAAGCACCAAGAGTACAGACAGATTAAAAAATAAATACAGACAAGCTGTGATGAGCATCTTTTTACGCTTTTTTAGTTGATCCCACCCAACGTTCCTCGTTCATCCATTTGTGATTCATATTCGGTTTATTCGGGAATGGGATTATTCAATTGTATATTTGATATGAGGGAGATTTAATTGTCAAAACCTGGAAAGTTAGGCAAAACATACAGTGTTGATTATCTTTGGACTATCAACAGGTAGCGCGCGTATGCAACGTATTGTTGTTTTAACTGGCAGCCATAGTCACGCCTCCGGTGTGTGCACGACACACAGAGGAAGAGGAATTTCCTCGGCATTAAGAGCTCCACAAAATGGCGAGGATTTTGCGTTAAAGGTTACAGTACTGTTTTTCATAAACCAGTCCGGTTACTGCTACTTTGTTACAGAATGTATTGCTGGGCAGTTTAAATACAAAATGCAAAGGTAAATATAAGACCATTGTCAAGTTTTCAGTGTATTGTATTATAAGATTAAGCAATAGCGTTGTTAAGAAGTATAACTCATATATTTTTAAAGCGTGAACCCTATTTATTTCGCATTGTAGTTTTACTGAATGCATGCATAACTGTTCAAAGTCCTCTCACTCACAGCAGGGACTGTGTCGAAGTTCAGCCCGGCAGGCACATTCCTGGGCTTTACCTTTCCCTCACATTAAATGCTTTGTCACTTTTACACAGTTCTTACCGTTGCGTCCACATACAGCAGGTGTATGAAGCTACATGACTCAGGTAAGTTAAAAATTAGTTTTCTTGTACTCATGATTAGTCAGATATAGTGGAGCCTGAAACATTTGATCAGGTGCTTTTTGTTGTAGGCTACATCAGGAGGAGATCGAGTGGAATGAGAAGACTGTTGGGGAATTAAAGCTGAATTAAGTTTCTGATCGAGAAAGTTACATTTTAGTAACTAACGTTATAGATCATGGACACTGCAAAGAAGCAGAAAGTGATTTATATCGCCTACCTCATCGTAGCTTTGGACATCACTTGGCTCTTCCTTCAGTTCTCCATTACACCGGTTCGTCCAACTTTCTTTTACATTTGACAACAAACTTTAAAGGGATAGTTCACCCAAAAATGAAAATTCTGTCATCATTTACTCACTCTCATGTTGTTACAAACAGGTATAAATGTCTTTCTTCTGATGAACACAAAGGAAGATATTTTGAGAAATGTTTGTAGCCAAATTGTTCGTAGACCCCATTCACTTCCATAGTATTCCTTTTTCCTACTGTAGAAGTGAATGGGGTCCACGGATGGTTTGGTTTAAAAAAATTCTCTAAATATCTTCCTTTGTGTTAATCAGAACAAAGACATTTGTATGGGTTTGTAACAACATGAGAGTGAGTGAATTTTCATTTTTGGGTGAACTATACCTTTAAATATTACCACATTTTTAGCCATTTTTCCTTTCATTCATTCAAAATAATTACAAAAATGCTCATGCATACTTTAGTATTTACAACAGAAAACTTGGGATAACATTTCTAGATTATGTGTTTTTAACTTTATATATTAAAGTATACTAAATATTACAGTATACATTTGTTACTGCATCTATACATCAATAGGGAGAGTGGGACGATTGCAACACTTTTTACATTTCCTTAAGTTTCTCAGAGACTGTTTGCATTAGAAAGCCAAGATTTTTCTACAATAAACTCACATCTATCAGCTGCTCAACCACACTGTTATAACGTGTATATATGATAATATATGTACAATTTATATTTGAAAAGACAAAGTCAAATGTTGCAACTGACCCCACAATGGGGGACAGTTGCAACATTTATTAAAATGTAATATAAAGTCTTTAACTTAATCTTTGCACTTTATTTTGTTTGTGCACAGCAGGTTAAAGTAACACATTACAAATGTAACACCAGAAACATTTAAATCAAAAATATCTAAATTATTATTCCCACATTTTAACAAAATGTTTTTCTTTTTATTTAAAATCGAGACACTGAAATTTCATAAAACAGATATATCTGAACTCAGCTGTGTGTATTTGTATATTTGCTGCTGATCTGAGAAGATGTAGAGGGACACCCCTATCTGTCACACGCTTTCTCTCTAGTGACATACTGAAAATACAAAACAAGTGGGCTACATTATGATTTTACATTTTTTATGATTTAAAAAAATCTATTTAGTTTAAAAAAAAATGGAGATACTGGACTGTTTGAAAGGATTCTTTATTAATGCATAATATTACTTTGTTATGTTATGATGAGCTTTTACATCAGTAACTTCCTATTGCAACTGTCCCTACACTGACAGCCATGATAAAACTTGCTATGCTAGCTTAACAGAATATATTAGACACATGATAGCTATACCAATTAGAAGCTGAAAAAAACACAGATTTAATTATATTACCCAAAAATGAAAAGAAAACCTCATAATTTGCTCACCCCCATTTGGTTCTAGACCTGCAGATAAAGAAGATATTAAGGTACCTAATGGCAAGCACACAGTTGATGGTACCGATTGACTTCTATAGTATTTGTTTTTCCAATTATGGTAGTCATTGGGTACCATCAAGTGTGCTGCTTACATTTATTTATTAAATATCTTCTTTTGTGTTCAACAGAATAAAGAAACTCATACAGGTTTAGAACAATACGTGCGTGGTTAAATAATGACAGATTTTTCATTTTTGGGGGACTATCTCTTTAATTTGTAAGTTATGCTTGTTGTTCTAGGTGTTAAATCACTCAGTCAGCTAGAGAGACGGAGAAGTGTTATAATAAATGGGTTATATTGCATTATATGTTGTGTGATCTTTTAAACAGTATTTGGCAAGGAGGCTTGGGTTCGACACTATTTGGTTCGGGTATCTACAGACAACAGTTGGACTGATTCAGCTGATGGGAGGTCCTATATATGGAAGGTAAGAGATCATTTCTTTTTTTCTGTGTGTGTGTGGTGGTAAGTAAGTAAAATAGAATAAACATATCTTTGATTGTGTGCACGATGAGAACACGCTTTTCTTATTTTAAAATACAACTACAGTTAAAAATACAAAATTAATACTATGTTTATATGTGTGCCTTATCAATGTGTCTGTTCTCAGATTTGCAGATGTGTTTGGAGCGCGTGCAGCTCTATCTGTGTCCTGCTTGGCATCAGTGGTTTATTTCTTACTGCTGGCAGCAGCTGACAGCACTTTTATGCTTTTTATGCACAAACTTCCTGTTGTGTTCATGCATGTATTGCCAGGTAACAAAGAAATGCCCTAATACACAATTACAAATGTTGTTATGTACACACAAAGTATATGTGAGCACTAAACTGCATGGATGTGTAGGAGCTCAAATGGTGGTGGCAGATCTGTCTGAGAAGGAGAAGCGAGCTGATGCTCTCGGGAAACTTGGTCTCTGTTTTGGCATTGGCATGATCACAGGATCATCACTGGGTGGGACCCTTAGCACACGCTTTGGGTAAGATACACTACACCACCCACACATATACAAACAACTTAAAATCCCTTAACATATAACAGACTGGGCATGTTTTTTAATGTGTGTGTGTGTGTTTGGAACTAATTTATTGTTTATGCTTGTTCTGCATAGTCTGGGGTTATGCTAGATGGGATTTCAATATTTTTTTTAGTCACTGGTATTAAACATTACTATCACTACTATCACTATAACTATTATGGTAATTACATCCTTGGCTGTGTTTGCACCACTATCGGATTTGGATAGTTTGTTTACCCTCTGGCACAGACAGTGAGAGCAAGTAAATCATGTCATTTTTAAATGTAGATCAGCACTGATCTATTGCAGTTAAACTTAAACCTCAATGATTTTGTGGTTTTATCCAGGGAAAAGTTTGCAGCATATTTTGCAGCCGTAGGGAGTTGTGTGTCTTTGCTGTTGGTGTGGAACTTCATCCCTAAACAGACAAAAATAAACACTGCGCAGGAGAGTGACAGTATGACATACAAACAAACACATAAGACACAACCACACATAGACTTGTGGTAGTAATTCATAGCTGTATTTGATCAGAATTGTATATATTATTTTGTGTATGTTTGTGTCTTTAGAAAAGGGATCATCTAAATCCGTGTTTAATTTGGGGGAGATCACCAGATTGATGAAATATCCAGGTGTTGCCAAAACATTTACAGTGAAGATTATCTCTGGGTTGCCGACAGGTGAACACGCATATTAACATATTTTTGCTGTTACTGTAACCAGTTTGTGAGTGGAGTGGACCGGAAAGCATGTCTGCTCTTAAAAGTATTTTATAATCACTCCGCTTACCATTTCCCATTCCTCGCTCACTCCTAACTTACTCCTCGCTCCGTGTTCACTCCATGGAAAATTTGCACCTCATTAACACTCCACTGTTACTCATTTTTTTATATGTGCAGAACATACATTCTGTTTAACATAAAATGCACATTTAGGAGGAAAAACATCAGCATGATTTATTAAAAAGTAGCTAATATTTTCCCAACCAATATTTTCCATGAGTCTGTTATATTAGCGATTATAATGTTACCTAGCTAACATTCATTCCCCCGGATTCACAGACAAGGTCTTAGGATAGTCATATACTAAAACCAACCCTGTATCACAAAATTATGTACCTATAGTTAAGTAAATTTGTGAGTCTTTTCCGTGACACTGAGTATACTGGGTTGCCTAAAACACATGTTTGAGCTGTGTCCTCTGAAAATAATCTTAAAATATGACAGTGCCATTGATTTGTCTCAGGATTCACACCAATAACATCTTTTTCTAAGGTGTGTTTATAAAAGATGCTTAAACATCTTAATTTAACTAAGGCCTAGTCCTGACTTTAAACATAATGGCCTGGTTTCACAGACAGGGTTTAGTTGGGGTGGGGGGGTCTTAATGGTATTTCATGCATTCTGACTTTTTAACACTGCGAGTTGGACTCCTCATTAAGGTTATTATACTTTTGTTTTTTATTAGTTTTTATTTCAATATCGTTTTCAATTTTGCTTTAAATTAAGTTTAGTTTTAGGTAGTTTCATGAATGGTTTTGTTAGTTTTAGTTTAATTTTATTTTGCAAACATATTTCTATTTAGTTTTTATTTGATTTAGTTTCAGTTATAGTTTTAGTAATTATAGTTTAGCAGCTAACAGCAGTTAGACTGTCTGACATATTTATCAGTTAACTGATGTTGCTGTCAGCCTCAGCTAACCTCACACCATAGATAATACACTTGATGTCACCTTGGGGTTCTAAGCATGCGTCAAAACCGCCGCCATCTTGGAACAGGGGTCTTGTCATAGGAAGTATCTAGGTAAAGCTGCTATCTCTGCCTGTACTTCGAATTCATGGACGATGCCAGACTTTTGTGCTGGGTATGGATGTAAGGGCTACTAGCACTATGCATTATAGTTAGAAAAAGTAGATTTTCAAAATATCAAAACTTTAATTTTTTCTGGCTAAATACATGTCTGACTGTTGAAACGAACCAAAAGAAAACCTAGAAAATCGCATTCATGGCGATTTATGGTGATTTTATTTCTGTCACACCATTGCCCGCAATGACGCTGATGCAGGGCCCCCCCGGTTTAAGATGGCAGCTCTATTTGACGCATGTTCCAATGAACTGCCGTAGCCTTGTGTACATATCTATGACCTCACACAAACATCGCAATGTCTCCGGGCAAAAAGCAATGCTGACAAGCGTAAGCTAGCACGCTTTAAGGGGGATTTATTAAACATGGATGTAGAAGAAGGTTTGGAACTGTCTGAATATGTACAGTCACTGACTATGCGGGACCGTGACAGCTATTTTTGTAAATTAACTCTGTAACAGTTAGTTCTTGTATCTTGTTCACATTGGAAACATTTTAACCAGGTTTTGGATATTTCCTAGACAACATATGAATTACTTTCGGGTGGTTTGGGCAATTTTGTCAAGACTTATTGTCTAATGTAACCTATCGCCGGGTTAATTATGATTAGCAATGTGGATTATTTTAAGAGATCATTCAAAGGATGGCACACACATCTATCGCTGCATGTTTGTTTAACATTTAAGCCAGCTAGTACGCTAAAGGTTGGCTTTTCACCTATAAAACAGAAACTTGCTGATTTGTACTAGATAAAACCAACACATCAGTACATATGCATAGATTATTTTACCTGATATGAAGTGTGCACTGCAAACACAAGCAGATTGTCTCCGTCCATTTAACCAGAATTGTCTTCTTTATTTCTGTGATGGAATGTCTGTGGGATCCGGTAAAACTTTAGTTTTGAAAAAAAAACCACACAACAAGACGACATTTTAAAGTCAAAACCTCAAACTTTTAGCGCGGTTGCTACGAGTTCTTATGTTTTGCCTCCAGCTTGAGCGGTGACGTCACAGTGACATAGGCGATTAACTCTTTCGCCGCCATTGACGAGATATCTCGTCAATCAAGAGAAAACGCTTCCCCGCCAATGACGAGTATTTCCGTCTTTCCGCAATACCGCTATTATTCACCAGGTGGCGCCCTTCCGCAACTTTTTAAACCCGGAAGTATTGCCCTATGGCGAACGCGCTCGCCAAAATAACGCTACTCCCACTCCGCTCACATGATTTTCTTGTCATTCTGTTATTGAACATATTGAAACACTTAAAAGCAGTGACATATTTAAACATTGTCTGTGTTTGTTTTGTCATTTTGTCTATTTCTGTTTAAGGTATATTTCAAGTTATGTTCTCTATCATATCCATGAACTTTTTTCAACTTCAGGCAGAGCAGAATGGCTATTTGATGGCCTACTTTGGCATTGTACAAATGGTAAAAAACACATGCACATTTGTTTTTAGTCATATACCATATGGATTGTTTTATTTTAACTGTTGTAACTATAACTTGTTTAATAAAAGTCACCATGGTTTCTCCTTGTTACAGGTGATCCAAGGTGTTGTAATTGGGCGCCTTTCTTCTAGATTTTCAGAATATTCTTTAATGCTGTTCTGTATTGGGTTGTCCAGTTTAGTAGGAATTGCAATGGTAAACATTTCACAACGCATTTATTTCAGTCATAATTTTTTTTAAAGTTTTTGCACAACAATTGTCAACAATTATAAAAAAGTTTTTATGTAACTACTCCAAAATATTGTGTGTATAATAAATATGTATATTTTTGTGTTTTAGGCTATGATGACCACTGTGTTACACTTTTGTTTAATTGTGATACCAATGATGTTCTCTCTCAGTGTCTTCAATGTTATCACAGATAGCATGTTGACCAAGAGTGTCTCTCCATCTGACACAGGTAATACACACATGCCTTACAATGTTGTCATTAAGTATAAGGCTGCCATAAATTTGCATTTCAAAACCATGTGTTTCATGTCTGTTTGGTGTATACAGGAACCATGTTAGGTCTGTGTGCATCGGTTCAGTCTCTCTTGCGAACGGTGGGCCCGACCATTGGAGGATTTCTTTATGAGACATATGGGGTGCCATCTTTCGGATACATAAAGTTTCTCATAAATGCAAGCGTCTTCACCCTTCTGCTTTTCACTGGGGGGCGCTCACAGCCCCAAAGACCATGAAATGTGAGAAGAGAGTTGTTTTTATCATGCTCACATTGTGTGAGCGATAGCAGTTTACAACATTCCATAGACATCTAATTTAATCACAAATGAGCCAACTAGTCTCAGTTTTTGTAAATACCATAGTATTTTTTGTTACTGTCAAATATAAATATTTTTTTATATTCTGATAGGTTACAAATAAACGTATTGATTTATTTTCCTTTTTAAAATAAATGTTAATATCTAAAGAGGAGTTGCCTGGCTGTGGCATACTTTTTTATTTAAAGAACCATACATTTTAAAGTAACTATTATTATAATGCTGCTTTACGAAAAACAGATATGTGTCCTTTTAATCTTATTCGTCTTAAATACAGTTGTATCTGAATGTACTGTAATGAATTTTCAATAAAAATCTGTTATTTTATTTCATTCAATTAATTATTGAATTTGTTCTGTTCTTTACAATACATATTTTTGCATCCCCCAAGTTCAACAAAGTCTTGCAAAATTAAATTTGCAGTCTTTTCGTGACCCCACATCAAATTATTGTATGGGAGGACACAATTTCACATTTGTCCTGTCTGATCTGGTGAAAATTCTGCCTCTTATTTGTCAATAATACCACGTTTTACCTCTTGAATAAAATGTGTCCACCATTGTTCATGTCTGGCTAAATAAGTCATTCCTCTAAGCATTCCTTTACAGCTAAACATTTACATTTATGTATTTGGCAGACACTTTTATCCAAAGTGACTTACATTACAAGGTTTACATTTTTATTGATGTGTGTTGGTTCAATGACCTTTTGCGGTCATGGGTTTTAAACCATACTCTTCATGTGCACACTGTAATATACATATTAATACAGATTCTGGACACCACTTCAATCATTAAACATGCAAGATGATTCCATTATTTAGCTATTTTGGATAAATGAAGTTTTATACCTCAAATTCTGTTTTCCCATGGACTCCTATAAAATGTCATTATTTTGTTTACGGTCTGGAGTGAATTAAAATATTAATTCATAATTGAACTATTGCATTAGAAAAGTGTTCTATGGACCATGTTATGGGCGTATATGCTCGGTTGTATCAGCATTATTTTGACTAATTTATTTGTGTAACTACCACAAGTCTCTTTTAAGAATGTTATGTGGACAGAGAGGGTGTGTCCTCCAATTTGCAAGATGCTTATAAGGTACTGTTTAGTATTTCAGTAGCTCATACACTTAAATCTATCAGCTAGACCGCAAAATTATTTTAAATGAACAAAAAACAAATAATTAAAATTCTTCAAGGTGAAACGAGTGCACCTTCCTCCTGTAAACATGACTCCTTCCAGCTCCGAGACTGTGCGTTAGTGACGTTCATTCATTTGCATATTGTTATGTTGTGATGGTGAGATGCGCGCGAACAGACACACAGGAGCGAGCGCGTGAGGAGCAGCTGAATGCAGACGGGAATATGAGTCGATAGTGAGAATCTTATTCCCTTTCAAGTGATTCGCATGAGTCACGAATGGATCCTTTTTTAACTCCCGGAAAGAAACTTTTTTTAATCTATTTATTATTCTTTATCTTAATATATCAAGGTGAGTAGCATGATGCTGGGCTGCTGTGTTATCCTTTTTGAGAAGTTGCTATTTTTACCAACAAACAAAATTATATAGTTTTTTTTATTATAATGCATAAATGTAACATAATTTGTTACAGGCTTGATTTGAAATGTGTGCATTGTTTAATACAGAACGTGTTACGCTGCCAAAAAATAATAATTTCCAGTCATTATTTGTATACAGTAATGTGGCCATATTTTTTTATTTTCAGCACATATTACGAGGGGAAATGAAGAACTGAATTTAACAAAGCAGCATGATTATGAAAGGTAAGCATATTTTCATATTGACATTGCTGTCCACATGGATGGAATAAAATAACAATTTTAGTTTAAAAAAAAAAGACTTTTATTATATTACTAATGACAGCGACGATCGTCAGAGTACATTTTGGACATTTTTTATTATTTTCGCAGTTGTAAAATTTTTATATGTTCAATTGTGACTTAATTCGTGTTTAGTATATACCTAGTTTATCTTAGAGGTCTTGGGGTCTGTAATATTTGTGAAACAGACTGGTAAAGCTCACTTGAAACGCCTGCGAGTCTCTCGCTTTTCTGTCTAACACAAGTGCTGATTAGCTGTGTGTGAGGAACAAACCGCTCGTTGTTCTCTGTGTGTCCCAGCAGCGCGAGCAGCAGGATAATGCTGGAGAAATGGGATCCCGCTTCCCAAACCGAGCAGGTAGGAGAGCTGAAGTGATGCATTGAAAAGCGCACAGGATACCTGCGCTAGATGCAGTGCCATTAGGTTAAATGCATAGCATTACAGAAAACAAAGTGTTTGTAAAATCAAAATGTGTTTTTTTTATCTATAACAAAAGAGATGACTGAGTTTGTTGTTATCCCACATAAAGATACTGCAGTATACCATACCATTTATTGTAGTAAACTGTAATAACATTGCTAGTGCGGGGATAAAGTTTTAAAGTACATACTGTGGTGATACATTTTATCATTTTATTATAGGCTAGCTAATACGACAGTAATTGTACTAACTAAACTATATGTGACCATTTTTGCAAAATCCAGTTTAAAGTCTCATATATAGTTTGATTTCAAACATTAATTTTACAGTGATTTTAATCTTTGACATGACCTTACTGAATCTTAAAGCTATCAAGAAAATTTCACAGAATGTTCTTTACATTATATAGGATGATTTTATGTGGAAAACAGTCAATCACAAAAATGACTTTTTTACATACTGGGTCACATATAACATAATGACTATAATATAACACTGTATACTACAATTTACTACATTTTATAGTAAATCCTAAAGTATACTTCAGTACTTTATGTATTTTCAGATGTATTCCTTTAGTGCATAAAAAATAACAAATTTATGTTAAAAGTTAATGTTTATCTAAACTGAACATTCGTGCTGTAAATCCATAATAGGTGTATACCTAAATACTAAATATGAATAAGAATAAAAATAATTTAATGTTACAACTGCCACAAATGTAAGCGACTGCATTAAAATCATTAAAATTCATGTAAGCACGACAACCTTTAAACCAACAATCTCGGACTAATGACAGATGTTTAATAATTAAAATAGAAAAACCCCACATCCCCCAATGCTGACTTTGTTGGACTCTTTGGGACAAAAGCCGTCATTTCGGTGGCAGTAAAGCGGTTTCAGGTGTCCGCTGGTCGCTCAGGATTGCTAAAGCTGGAGCGGCTGTTCCCCAGAGCCGCTATTCACAGAGACACACTGGCCCCGTTCATTATTTCAGAATACATCTCCTCTACAGCCTCGTAAGCTACATAAAATTATTGAACTCTCAGATATCAGGTGTGATGGGGAAAGCGGGCAGAATAAAGGCAGTTTCGGTCAGAAAAGAAATGATTTAGGAAGTGATTGGCTATCTCATGTACCCCCACCTCACATCAATGTAATAATGATTCCGGTTGCACATGCTTCCAGCTTCTGTACAGGTGAACAATAACTTATTAGGGTTTTGATTGACATTCCTGCCTTAATAATTTTATGGGAACAAATTGATTGAGTTGCAGAACACAATGTTGTATAAGTATAAGCTTAGTATTTGTTTTTATAGAATAAACCTTTTTTTTATGTATGCAAAAGCTCAGAGTGAAATATATGAATGCATTTATTTTAACTGTAAATAACTGTAGTAACTTCAATGGATTTTTCTCTAAAGAAAATCTTATTAGAGAGGAACACATCATCAGCAGAGCAAACAGAAGCCCAGAAGCCATCACCCCGCAGAGTCAGTGGTAAGATCACAAGCACAATGTTACAATACCTTAGCAAGTGCTCCAATGCTCTCTTTGTGTCTGTATAACCCTCCTACTGAAAAAAATCCATTGTGTTTTTCATTACACTTTGATTCAGTGGGTGCACTTGTGGATATATTATATATTTTTAAACCTTAGATGCAGAAATCTCACTATATTTATACAATTTGCATAACATTTTAAGGCAATTAGTAAAATAAAAGATGGAAGTCTTCTTAGTTTTCGGCTGGAACTCTGTCCCCCTCTCCTTGAAATGTACTCCTTGGAATTTCCGAGTCCCCTCCATTTCAAACCCTGGTTATGATCATTTGAAATGTGAGAATGTGCCCCTTCTTTCAGTGAACATCTGTTGAATAGGCTGATCAGTGTCATCATTACACACAAGAGCACGATTCATTTATGCTTCAATGAGCACTTTAGTAATCTGCACCACTTTCACCAAGCACTCACTTAACGCGCATCATGTCTTAAGATCGATGTCACATTGTGCTTTACTTTATACAGGTGACTGTACATCTCCTTGTCTGAATGGGGGTCAGTGTGTCCATCCAGATGCCTGTAACTGCACTTTATACCATGCTACTGGAACACACTGTCAGACAGGTATTGTGGATGATACAGGGAAATGTTTTATATTATGGAGAACTGCAATAAATGTTGAAATGTTTCAGTCCCCAATCTAGGCTTTGAGCGAGAGATGACGTGTCGCTCGTGGGGGCAGTACAACTACGAAACCTTTGATGGTCTTTATTACTTCTTCCCTGGGAAGTGTAGCTACACACTAGTGAGAGACTGTGAAGACAACAGTCAGTCAAGCGTGCATATACAGGTGAACTCTTTAATAAAATCGACAGATTTCCATTACATTTAGAATTTGGGCTGTGATTTTATTTTTAATGTTGAGTTTCATCAGCCATGGTTTAGTTGTAGGTCACATATAGCACAAAATAAACAGTAAGTTGGTTGTATTTAGTGAATTGTGTACTTTAGAAGTTGACAGTTGCTATTCTGTGCTATGCATTTGTGAGATGCTGTGTGTGTGTGGTTTTGTGGGTGTGCAATGCATGCAGCACAACTTTTGCCTGAGGAAGTTTTTATTGGCGTTCATAGAGAAAGTGATCTCATTATTATAGTCATTTATGCCCATTACAGTTTAATACAGTAATTACAGCCAGGGCCAAAACAGAATTGGCTTTGTTCTCTTTAGGCTCACTGATGGGAATCCAGAGGAGGTGAACTACCTCAGCCAAAGTTTCTTTAGGCCATTTGCTTAAGTGCCAATATCATTTATCAATGAACTGACCGAATGGCTGTAGTGCAGTAGTGGAGAACTGAAGCAGCGTTGGCTTGGCTAGTATAGATAAAAGGATTTCAGTCTTTGAATGGTATTTTTCAAGGAGCCTTTAATCTGCTGAAAATGTTTTTAAGTGTTAGTGTATTTTAATTTAGTTATTTTTCATTATTTAATCTCTGTGTGACTATAAATCTGAGATTTTTGTATTCTGTGATTTATTTCTAATTATTGATTGATAGGTGCATAATGACCCGGAATGCAATTCTTTTCCATACTCCTGCACACGTTCCATCAGCCTCTTCCTGCCGTGGGAAGGAGAGATTAGGTTACAGAACTTCAGTGTTACCTTCAAGGGTCAAAAGTAAGTGAACATTCACAATCAACCAAACCCTTTGTCACTTAACTTCAACCTGACCTACCGCACTGATGTATCTCATGGATTCTTGAGCCCTATTAGGATATATATTTTCATGCCTCCTCCGCCATAAAACTCTTGCATTCGGATGAGTTTATAATTCGAAACACCTGGAGATGCGCTGCACGTTTGGTTAATAACACGATCATTCGCATGACCCGAATACTTGGTTTATATGTATATGGAATGGCCTACTGTTGTGTAATTGCATATATGTTCAAATTAAATTTTGTTTTTGTTGCTGCTGATTATAGACATTTTAAACATTTCATGATTTTCTCCTCTTTATTTACATCAGCTCCTATTCGCGGTAGAAGAGCGATGAAAAATTATGCCCACAGTTATCCTTTCAGTTATGAAGATGTCAGTGTTTAAAGAGTACCAATGGTCCGATTCACGATTTTACATTTCCTTTGGTGTGTAGGTGTGTATTAGTACATGTTAATGATATGCAAAAGGTCAATACCCAAAAGTAAACGATGACGGCAGTTATCGTTTTCAGCACAAATCTCTTTTCTTGGACTACAACAAACACACGAATTGTAGGCAACAGTTTACTTCCTGGGCTTGTTGACGTAGACAAGACTGACATTATTATAATTCCTCACGCTTCTTTCTGACTCAGCCTGTAAGTTAACTCCTGTTAGCATTGCATTGTGCGCAAATCTTTCAAACATGGTAAGGAGCGTCACATTTCCGGCTGACATCAGGTGTATATTCAGGCAAATCACAACGTACAGATTAGCTGGCCAATCAGGGACACAGAGCTTTTCAAATCCGTGCATTTCAGGAAGAGAGTGAAATCTGGAGCTACAAAAATGTGCGGTATGTGGAAAAGAATGTTTTTTTTAACCACGCAAACACATTGGGCTCTATCTTACATCCAGCGCAATGCGCGGCGCAAGGGTCTTATGCGCAATTATAATTTTCACGTTTAGCGCTGCGTTGTTTAAATAGCAAATGCATTTGCGCCCCCTTTTGCACCCATGGGCGTTCTGGTCTGAAAACGAGGTGTGTTCAGGCGCATTGTTGGCGCATTGCTATTTTGAGGCAACTAAAATAGACTACGCCATTGACCAACAAAAACCTGGTCTAAAGTCTAAAGTCAATGGCGCAATATGGGTTTGCTTAACACATACATGAATGCGCAGCAGCACAAAAACGCTTTTAAATATGAAAGATTAAAGGATTGAATGTTAAAGATTATTATTGAGTCTCTTGGACATAAATGAGGACTAAATATGAGACGTTAGAAGGCGCAAAGAGCTGCTTCATCTGTAGCCTGGTAAGTAAATAAATGCTTTGCTTTAAACAAATGCATCTGTTTTTAAATGTTTTTTTAATGCTACCCTTACGGATTTATTGTATATGATGACTCTGTACCTGTAGATATGGTGAGATGAAAAACATTTTTAAGTAATGCTTAAAAAAACTGACGCTGTCCAAGTGCTGAACCTTGCAGAGAGCTGTCTTTATCTCCTGTTTGTAACAAATAAAGGATTTTTACAGTACAAACCTTTTCTTACATACTTGTAAATTATTTTTTGATTATATTGGATAGCCATACATTTAAAGCAATTAAAAGCCTGCTTTTTTACTTCCATGACTAAAAGAAAACGGGTTTTAAAGGTTTTAATGAAGAAATAACAATTTCAATACAAGTGAAAAACAACACAATTATTTAACATTAATCTTAAACTGGGGATCTTCTTCCTCCGCTTAGTTTTTCAGTTAAGTTCGTCATCTAAATAGGGATTAGACATAGCGCCAGCGCAACTTGCTTTTAAAGGGAATGAGAGATGTGATTCTCATTAGTTTACTGCACGTTACGCCCAAAATACTCCCATTACAATAGGACCTACCCTTTTCGACCATGCGCTCGGCGCAAAAACCATTTTTCACGTCGTTAATTTAGCAAAAGTGTATTCGGACACGCCCATTTAGACGTTGCGCTGTGCGCTTTAGACAATGCGCTTAGATCGTTAAAATAGGGCCCCATATGTTCCCTCGAGAAACAATTACTGTCCGAATAGGGCTTTGTAAAGAGTTTGTTTAAGTTTGTGTATTGCTAATAGGTGTATATTTTTCTCTGTAGTGTCCAGCTGCCCCATAACATCCATGATGTTGAGCTTGAGCGGATATCTGACTACATTATAGTGTCACAGCCACAGAGTTTCACTTTGGCCTGGCAGGGGCTCACTGGCTCTGTGTACATTAAGATGAGTCCTCATTTTGTGGGTCGTACCTGTGGACTGTGTGGGAATTTCAATGCTGATGTGCAGGATGACCTGAAGACCAGTTATGGTAAGTTTCTCTTAGTTTCTTCTACCTTGTCAGTGAACTCTGTACGAGGACCTGCTAAAGACAAAAATGCAAACTTTTATCTTCCTCCAATATTCAGAATTATATCATTAACATGTTTTTATCAAGTCTATCCATTACTTCTAATGTAAACTTAGAATGCATATGCGCTTGTTGATGTTTGGTCCAGGTGTTTTCACCCAGGATTTGGCCATGTTTGGAAACAGCTGGTCAGAGGAGCAGCCAGAGCAAGCCAGATGTCCTGCTGTCTCTTCTCTCTACCCCTCGCCGTGTGCAACACAAAGTCCTCTTGTCATATTGGTACAAACCGCAAAAACACACCTATCACACAGAAACACCCACCACAGTGCACCTGGTAAATAACATCTCTGGTTCTTCACTGCAGAAAGTAGAGGAAGTGTGTGCCACCCTTTTAAAGGAGCCGTTTATGTCCTGCCATGAGTTTGTCAGTCCATTTTCATATATGGCCAGCTGCTCCAATGACCTCTGTCTGTAAGTACTGATATCTATATACCTACATTAACAAGCTACAAACAGGATTTGTTTAAAGTGCTCATTGGAAAATACATATGCTATTGAAGTCCTGTGTTATGTTTTTCACTGGTGCAGGTCTGGTCCCAGTGCTGATGTTGTGTGCCAGGTGTTTACAGAGTATGCCAGGGCATGTGCCCATGCTGAACATCCACTGCACGACTGGAGAGCACACTTTCCCGTTTGTGGTAGGTTACTTACGAATGTAGCAATATTGCTTATGTGTTTGCCATGTTTGCTGTCATTTACATTATACAAAAGCAGTAAACTTGTGGTAGTGCATTTCTGTAAAGCACAACCTTGATGGTTTTATTGCTTTGTTCTTTAGATGTAAAACTAGTACGTTAAAGTGTCAATGTATTCATTACTTTGTGCTTTTACATTTATGCACCTGTATTTGGCAGATGTTTTTATCTAATGTGCACTTATCCACAGTGTATGTGTATGTGTGTTTACTGGGAATGAAACACATGACATTTGTACTCTACCATTTAAGCTACAAGAGCATTTTTGTGTGTTTGAATGTTATTGTTTGGTTATAATCACAGTAAAATGCATATTGTGAGAGTGTTTGTTGTTCTTCCTCTGACTGCAGATGTCGCTTGCCCCGGTGAGTTTCATTTCAGAGAGTGCATCCCATGTTGCCCTACGCAATGCAACGTGGAACGCATGTGTATAGACAGCAAGCTGCAGTGTTTGGATGGCTGCTATTGCCCTGCAGGTAGTATTTTAATAAAACATGAACAAATCATGTACTAAGAGTATTCATTTGTCGATGTTAATAAAATCTTTGGGCTGTGTCTAGATTTAATCTATGAGGATGGAGTGTGTGTTAAGGTATCAGACTGTCCATGTGAGCACCACGGTATGGTGTACCCCTCTGGACACATCATACAGGAAGACTGCAACAACTGGTCAGACGCTATTTATTATCGAGACACCACTGCATACTTAAATGCATGAAAAAAATTCAAATAACACACAAGAATAATTGTGTGATTTTGAAGTACAGTATATGTAACATCACTGGTGATCTTTTGTGTGTTTTTAGCACATGTGTGGAGGGAATATGGAACTGCACAGAGCACAACTGCCCAGGTGTGTTATTTTTTATCTATTTGACTGTTTATTGTAGTTTGCCCTGATTTTCTCATTCACTGTGCCTGTATTTTACTCTTATTCATAGTCTTAATGTCTGTGATCACTCATGTGACACATCAACACATCTTAACATCAAGTGAGGCTGTTTACACTTTGTATTAAGATGTGTTTTTGTCGATTGGAATCACAAGTGGACGACGCTAAAGACAGGTGTAATCGGTGGTCAAAACATTTTGAGCTCCTCCACTTTTAACTACATTCAGAGGTAGTGGAAAACCCTTTCAATCGGATTGCTTTAGTAGTGTAAACGCGCATGTAGTTGAATGTGTTCGAACAGCCACAAGAGACCGCCTTCTCTCCGCCTGTTTATGTAATCTGAGGTACTGAGCACAATGTTTTACGTCTTTTCTGACTTTTGGCGCGAACACACAGTGTACAGCGCAATCTTTAGGCTTTCATTCTTAAAACTAAAGCGCCTGATCTCTGCATCTTTCATTAGTTTCATTTTGCAAGCGTGTAAAAGTTGCGCGATCTTCTTTCATATATTGCGCTGAAATATCTACAGAGCCTCTAAGGGGACATGAAGCAAAAATTAAATAAAGTTTAGTTTTGCGTGCGCACGTGAATCTATTGCGTGCGCACGTGAATCTATCACGTACGCACGTGAATCTATCGTGTGCGCAAGTGAAACTTTTGCTTTCACGTGTGCACGCAATAGTTTCACGTGAGCACGCGAAACTAAACTTTAAAAAAAATTCTGCACATGAAGTTTTCACGTGAGCTCATGAAACTGATTTTTTTACTCCAATGTCACCTTAGGGGCTCGGTAAATATCAGAGAAAGCTCTTATTTAATTATTTTCACATACACGTTTTCTTCCACTTCATTCTATGATTTTTTTTATTTCTACATGGTAAAATTCCTTGTCGCACTTACATTTTTAAGTTTAATCAACTTAAATTTACAATTAATTTCTACCTTCTTGACAAGTGATGAGTTGCGAGAAAGTAACTTAAGCTAATTTTACTTTATTTTTATGATTTATAGCAACTCCTCACTTGGCAAGAATGTTGAAATGAATTGTAAATTTAAGTTGATTAAACTTAAAAATATTAAGTGCAACCAACATTTTTTTTACAGTTTATATAAAGGTTATCTTTGTCAAATTTAACAAGTTTGTGGTTAATTAAATCTTTTTAGTTACTTCTACTACTTTTTACTTTTTATAAGTTTGATTCTTTTTAATACAATATAGATGGGAAAACTTCTGCTGTAGCCGTAATTTGCTGTTTTTGGTTGGTACAGGAGAATGCTCTGTGACAGGGGATATGTTCTTCCAGTCGTTTGATGGCCGTGTTTACACATTTTCTGCTACGTGCCAGTACGTTTTAGCCAAGAGCAGAAACTCTGGGGGGTTCACTGTGACCATCCAGAATGCACCATGTGGAACCGTAAGTCCCTGTGCACTTTCATTTCAGTCTGCACCACCCTCAGGTAATGGCACATAGTCCTTTCACAACCCTTTCTTTATCATGTTCCAGAATTGTTCTGCTGCGGTGATTCAAAGCCTGATCTGGTGACTCAAACACGGGTTCAGTAGACAGCATCTAGATTTGTGTGATCGGTCAAGCTATCTAATCTAGCGGTTAGTGTAGCTGAATTATACAAATTAGTTGCCAGATCAGGCAAGAATAATGTAAAAGATTGCAAAGGCTTGCTTAAAGGAATATTCCATTTCCTAAAAGAAAAATCCAGATAATTTACTCACCACCATGTCATCCAAAATGTTGATGTCTTTCTTTGTTCAGTCGAGAAGAAATTATGTTTTTTGAGAAAAACATTGCAGGATTTTTCTCATTTTAATGGACTTTAATAGACACCAACAATTAACACTTAACTCAACACGTAACAGTTTTTTTCAACAGAGTTTCAAAGGACTATAAACAATCCCAAACGAGGCATAAGTGTCTTATCTAGCAAAACGATTGTCATTTTTGACAAGAAAAATGACAAATATACACTTTTAAAGCACAACTTCTCGTCTAGATCTGGTCATGATGCGCCAGGTGACCCCACGCAATACGTCATCACGTCAAGAGGTCACAGAAGACGAACGCGAAACTCCGCCCCAGTGTTTACAAGTGTGTTGAAAGAGGACCGTTCCGAAGTTGTTGTATGTCAACTGATACTAATTAATGTCTTTGTGTCAGTTTATTGCTTAAAATGGTCCGCAAATATGTGTTTTATATATGTAACACTTGACCTCCCTACGTCACTACGCACTTACGTTAGGTCGCGCTGGACCGGACCCAGACGAAAAGCTGTGGTCCAAAAGAGCATATTTCCCACTTTTCCTGTCAAAAATGACGATCGTTTCGCTAGATAAGACCCTTATGCCCCTTTGGGATTGTTTATAGTCCTTTGAAACTCCGTTAAAAAAAACTGTTACGTGTTGAGTTAAGTGTTAATTGTTGGTGTCTACCAAAGTCCACCAAAATGAGAAAAATCCCGCAATGCTTTCCCCAAAAAACATAATTTCTTCTCCACTCAACAAAGAAAGACATCAACATTTTGGATGACATGGTGGTGAGTAAATTATCTGGAATATTCCTTTAGGGTCTTTTATGGTTTTTCTGTGTGTGCTTGTGTCAATGTTAGTTTTGCTTTGACAGATAAAACATGAAAAGACAAAAGATGAAGTGTTTCTTTCTCTCAAAGCCTTTTTTTTGCCAAAGCCCAGATCTGCTAATGTTAAAACTCAACACACAGAGAGTGTTTTGGTGTGAGGTGTCACTGTCTGGAATCTCAACAAGCTATTCTGCTTATCTGAGCCTCTAAATGACAGAGCCAGAGACTTTGTAGTTGCTGATGGTGAGAGAGCCAGCGAGCGAGAGAGAGAGAGAGAGAGGGAGGGAGAGAGAAGAAAGCAAGAGAGATGTATTTCAGCAAAGCGTCCGGTGAAAGATCCCCACATAAGCACCTGTTGGTAGCGTCCATCATTTCATTGAATGGAGCGATTCAGAGTCAGAGTGGTTTATCTCCTGTGAACAGCTCTCAGTAACTCATTCACATAAATGCTTCATTTCTAAACTACATGATTACTGAATTAGTCAGAATTGAAATGTACAGATGAACCGATATGTTTCTTTCCCTATCCATTGTGTTCTGTAGCTGTGTTATTACGTGTGCATGAATAGCAAGTTATAAAACTGCTATTTATGATTGCTGTGTGTATTTGTTCGCAGAATCTGGATGGTGCTTGTATTCAGTCCGTGAATCTGGTGATTGATGAGGACCCACGTACTGAGATCACAATGAGTCACAGCGGAGAGGTTTTTCTAGCAAGCCAGTTCAGAATCTCACTCCCATATTCAGATGGTAATTTATTGTGACCGTTCTGCGATAAGATGCTAGTTTGCCATATAATTATATTGACATGATAACTAGTGCAGTCTGTGTGTGTTCACTGTATATTAACAGCTCTGTCAATGTTCTCTATGGCTGTGTGTAGATGTGTTTCAGATCCAGGAGCTGTCGTCAATGTTCGTCCAGGTGAAGTCATCGCAGGGTCTGCGCCTGCAGTATAACTGGAGAGAGTTCAGACTTTACCTGCAGTTGGATGAGCAGTGGAGAGATGACACTGTGGGGCTCTGTGGGACCTTCAATGGCAACATTCAGGATGACTTTCTGTGAGTTCTCTACTAATCAATTTCTCCATCAACATCTAACTCCCCCCTTTACAGGGTTTTCACATGTGCATGAAATGTTCAAATGTGCATTACTCTGTTATTCTAGCGCTCCCTCTGGCATGATTGAAAGCACACCATATTTGTTTGGAAATGCATGGCGCGTGTCTTCCGCGTGTGTGCCGCGGCCCAGCTTACCCCAGCTTGACCCTTGTGACACACATCAGCAAGCAGGTGACACATTTCACCTATCATACTACTTACTAGTTCCTTATAATATACATATATTAGTACCGTATTTTCCGGACTATAAGGCGCACCGGAGTATAAGCCGCATCATTCAAAAATGCATATAATACAAATATAAGTTGCAGTGGACTATACGTCGCGTTTATTTAGAAAATTATTTCACAAAATCCAAGCCGAAGAACAGACATTTAATCTGGAAAGGCAAGTTCAACTAAACAATAGCAGACAGAACAGCAGGCTGAATAGATGTCTGTACGTTAAAGTAATATTATCAGTTATTTAAACCATAAACCATAGCATACAGAACTTACCTGGAAGGTTGAATAGGCTAAATTAACCAAACAAGCCAACTAGCATGAAGATCGCATACTCGTTATTCCACATTACTGAATCCATTGAATTACATAAATACAGAAGCAGCATATGGCGGACTCTCGCGACTGTAGACGGTAATGTTGTCTCTTGCCTCATAAATGTCCAAATTAATTCATACTGACTTACAAGGCGCACCTGACTATAAGACGCAACACCAGCCAAGATATGAAAAAGAAACGTGGCTTATAGACCGAAAAATACGGTACTAAATAACACACCATTGTGCATCTTCATTGTAGCTCTTACAAAGTACGGTGGCATATTGCATTTACATTTATGCATTTGGCTGATGCTTTTCCAAAATGACTTGCAGTACATTGCATTTAATCTATGCCTTTCTTTTATCGGTATGTGTGTTCCCTGGGGTCGAACCCCATGACCTTTGCAGTGCTAACACAATACTCCTAGCAAGCTACAGGAACACTGTATTTCACCATTTAAAAGTGCACTTGTGCTATTGTTGACATGCAAACAATAAAAATACATTTAAAACAATGTACAAAATGATTTCAATGTGCGTTTTAGTACCTTACTACAAAGCTCAAGCACTTTTCATGCTCTATGTTGATGATGTGATTTCAGCCACCTATGCAGTGGAGAAATGTGATGTGCTGATGCAGGAGGTGTTTGCTGCCTGTCATGAGTATGTAAGTCCAGTAGGATTTCAGCTGCAGTGTCGCGCAGACGTCTGTAAGTGTGGAGCGCCCTGCCTGTGCTCTGTCCTCGCTCACTACGCCCGCACCTGCAGAAGACACGGCGTCATCATTGAGTTTCGCTCTCACCTGCCTGAGTGTGGTGAGTACACATACATACATACATAAATGTGAGTGTGGTGAGTTCACCCAAATATAAAAATTCACATAACTTACTCGTCTTTATGTCATCCCAGATGATTATGACTTCCTTTCTTTAGCTAAACACAATTTATTTTCCTAAAATGCCATCATGTTATTCTCTTATATGGGAGTCAACATGGCAAAGTTCCTAAACTCACATCCAAACATGATTAAAGTAATCCAAATTACTCCAGTGGGTTATTACATTGTATGTCTTTAGTATGTTTATGAGGGAAAACAACAGTAGCGGCCGGTGACTTCTTTTTTTCAGGGCGATCGATGCGAAGTTCGTCACAACATGTATGTAGTCTGTCATGTGTGTGGTTCCTTTTTTCAAAATATGTGTTCTGCGCGTCGAGTGATCCTATGTGCTATCACGTGTCTTGCCAAAATAAGTGCCTGCTGCAGATGCGTCTAAAGGGTTTATGATATAAGAGACGCTCGCCAGATACTCGCATAATCTCATGCGTAGTCAAAGTTTACTGTTAAGGGAGTGTCTTGCGTGTATTTTGTGAACATGAGCATCTCATATTATAAACGGTTTTGACGCGTGTGCAGCAGGCACTTATTTTGACAAAACACGTGATGCACACAGGATCTCTCGACACGCAGGACACATATTTTCGAAAAGGGAACAACACTTGATACTCTGAAGACTTATTTTGAATTAACGCCCCTCGGATGAGGAGTCATGAGCCGCCACTGGAAAACAATTAATAATTTCAGCATATTTAGCGTACGATACATCAAATATCCTTTCTTTTAACACACTCTTAAATTAATAGAGCATATGCACACATAAACAATGTTTGGGACCCCTTTATGGGATAATGGTTAGTTGGTGTCCCTACCAGGCTTGCCGTATTTTCCGGACTATAAGTCACACTTTTTTCATAGTTTGGCTGATCCTGCGATTTCTAGTCAGGTGCGACTTATATATCAAAAGGAATTCATATGAACCAAGAGAAACCATTACCGTCTACAGCTGCGAGAGTCCACTCTTCGCTGCTCCTTTATTTATGTAATTCAATGGATTCAGTGATGTGGAATGACTTCGGGAACTTTTTTAACTTGATTTTGCTTGTCGTGTTAATTTAGCCTATTCAACCTCCCAGGTACAGTATGTTCGATATGCTATTGTGTTCGGTGAATAAATTGTAATGTTGCATTAACATGTATGGACATCTCTTCACCCTGCTGTTCTGTGTGCCATTGTTTAGTTGCCTTTTCAAATTAAATGTCTGTTCTTGGGCTTGGATTTTGTGAAATCTAAATAAACACGACGTATAGTCCAGTGCAAATTACATATGTTTTTTCCTCTTCAAAGCACATTTTTGACTGATGCGGCTTGTACTCTGGAGCGACTTATAGTCCGGTAAATAGGGTATCTTATCTAGCTTAACCCACAATCCTCTTTTGGTCAGCTGGTCCACAGCTAAACCAGAACCAGCATGGTAATTCAAGCTGGTCTCAGCTGAACATTTTAACAATTCACATCAATGCAGGAAGCGTAATGTATGCGTAATGTATTTATATTGTGTGAGAGTAGAAATGTCATGTGTATGCTCTATGCATGTGTGTCTTCCAGCCATCTCATGTCCGCCTACTATGGAGTACGGAGTGTGTGTGTCTTCATGTCAGCGCCGCTGCTTGTTTCTTTCTCTCCCACAGCCGTGTGGAGATGAGTGTGAGGAGGGATGTGTGTGTCCCGAAGGAACATACTTTAACATGCATACACAAACCTGCGTGCCACGGTACACACACACACACACACTTTTTTCCATTAACATCCATCCATTATCCAAATGCCATTTTTATGTATTCATTATGTTATTTTAATCATCATTTATAAAAAAAAATTAAAATATGAAATGACCAAATATGTAAAACTTCGGTGTGTGATTTTGACCTAGATTTGTTCATTGTTTGTGTGTGAGAGAGTAAAGTTATTTTAAGTCTAGCAAGCTGTAAAATGTTATGGACCTGACAACCTCACACTGTAAAAAATAAATTGTTGGCTCAATGAATTATTTTTTAGTAACTAGTTCCACAGAAATTTTACGTTCACTCAATTTCTGTCACCAAAGTGTTACCTGGATTGATGTTTTTTAGTTGGCCCAAATTTGACTCAAATATAAAAAAGTATGTTGGCTCAATTAGCTTTATAGTTCATTCAACTAAAATGTTTTAATCAGTTGAATCTTTAAAAACTTACAGCAAAGACTCTGTCAATTAAAATTTAAGTATTCACTCAATGTTTTATGTGTTACTTCAATTAATATTTATTATTTGGGATTTTTTAATAACATTTTTAAATTAATTATCAAATAATTTATGCTGGTGTTGTTAACAAAATAATTAACTTCAGTCACATAAAAACAAAAGCTTTTTATTCACTTATTCACTTATCATACAGACTGAACATACAGAATTAAATCTTCTTTAAATAGAGGGCATAAAACAGTCCAAAAAGCCTCCAAAGTCAGTCAGAACATCTCCAGGGCCATTTAGGAGACTTTCCTCAGCCAGTCCAAGCGGAGACTGTCTCTCTCACATCATCTCCGCTCTGGTTTGATAAACAGAGGAATATAAACACACACACATACATAAATAACATGTTTAATATAATAAAGTTTGACGGTGAAAGACTTTATTCCCTAAATAACGTTAATGTTAGGCCAAATTTCCCTCAAACATCACACATTAAACACTATTGGGCGGTTTTCTCGGACAGGGCTTTTCACTGACTAAAATAACTTACTGACATCTCTTAACATATGAGTGATATTGTTTTGTCTCAAAATGCACGCCAGTATTGTATTATATAAGGTTTGTTTGTAAAAATGTCCCAATTATAATAAAGACCGAGTTCTAAACTCTGTCCGTTAAACCAACCCTATATCCAGGCTTTTTATCTTAACTAAAATAGCTCCACTTTACTTCGGTCACATAACATTACACACTTCTATATATCTTTACAAAAATATAATTACAAAAACGTCGAGTATTTGCGTCTTTGCCAATTAATATATTCTAAAATTAACATTTAATTACAAACACTTACCTGACGTGAACTTGAGGAAACGGCTGACTTGTGTGTCCTTCCTTGTGTGAAACAGTAAGTGATTCCAGCTGTTGCGTGCGGATTGATCTCAGATGAAATGACCTGTGATCCAGATCCTTCCGAGTTAAAACATTTTAAATTCAAAATACACAGACGCACGCGCATACATACATACATACATGCACGCGCGCGCACACACGCACGCACACGGGTACACACACGGGTATATTTAGAAGTTTTAAGATTGTTATGATATTGGGACTATTTCTCCACTCGCACCTTCAGCTCTGAAGTTCAAATTCGCAGGCAGTACGCAGCCCAGTTATAACAAATGTGAAAGATATGAAATATCATTCAACAGCGATATCATTTAAGTGCAATCCTAAAATATGATTTAAAACATACCGGTAAACCTTTTATTATTAAGTATAAGAAATTAAAATGAATTAAATCGCATGTTTAAACGCCACAGAGATATCAGAGCCAGCAGTCGATTTCTGATGGGCTTGCCGAGGCGAGGCTGCGCTGGGCGGGATGTGAGCGCTTAAGTGTCTGTGATTTTCTGGAGCTCATCTGGAGCTCTTCTCCGTCCGACTCCGAAAGTGTCCGAGCACATTTTTAAATAGACGCTATCTATATTAACCGACCGCATATTTAAACTTTAAGCACATACATTCACGCCTGAACAACTCTTAAAATCACATTTTGTTACCAAATAACAGTAATATTATGAGCATTTTGTTGTCAGGAAACATAGCTGTCATAAGTCCACATATTGACCAGATTTGTCTTAATTAGTTCAGTCAACACTAGCCATTCTGAATGTTGACTGGATTTGAAAATAACCATTCATTTAATATTTTAAACACAGATTTATCTAGACTTAAAATAATATGTCTACTCAACTAAGCCCAAACAAGAAAATTGGTTTAACTTATATATTTTTGCCCTTCCAACATTTCATTAATTGGATTTTTTACAGTGCAGGTGTTGTATAACGCTTTTAGCCTCCTCACCCTCACATGGGTTCACTTCTCTTAAATGTCCCGTTTCTCTCTGCCACATACTCGGTGTGTGCTAGAATTACAGCACTCATTCTGGCATAAGCCGGGAGAAAGTCAGAGACGTGATAGGGAAAAGACTCTGACTGCTACACACTCATTCAGACATTTATTTGTGATGGGTACCACTGGAGAAATCTCTTTGTAATGATCAATTGAAAATATTAAATGGGACATATCATGAAAATCTGACTTTTTCCATGTTTAAGTGCTATAATTGTGTCCCCTGTGCTTCTATCAACCTAGAAAATGTGAAAAAGATCAACCCAGTAACTTTTTTGGTAAACCATTCTCTGCAAGCATATGAAAAAAAGTAATTGAAATTTGGCCCCCTCGTGATGTCAGAAGGGGATAATACCGCCCCTTAATCTGCACTATCCAACTATGGCACTACCATTTAGTGCAGAGATCAGCTCATTTGCATTTTAAAGGACACACCCAAAAACGGCACATTTTTGCTCACACCTACAAAGTGGCAATTTTAACATGATATAATAAATTATCTATATGGTATTTTGAGCTAGAACTTTACATATGTACTCTGGGGACACCAAAGTTTTATTTGACATCTTAAAAAAAAATTGTGAAATGTCCCCTTTAAATGATTTTTTACAAGTAAAGGCCACATGCTTTTGAAAGCGCATTACGTATTTTTAATACACTATATAGTACACTGGTTCTGTGTCTAATATTTGAAACATTTTATGCTACAGGAGTGAGTGTCCATGCAGTTTTTTCAGTACCGATTACTCACCTGGAGATGTGATCGTGACATCATCAGGTGTCCAGTAAGATCTTGTTCACTTATTTTAAACAGTCACCATTCTGCATTATATTTTATCAGTTTTTCCCCCAAAATGAGTGTTTTGCCAGAGTATAGATGCAGAGATTTACTGTATATAGTGTATCAAATATGGCCCTGATCAACCCGGTAGAATACGCTGACTGCTTCACATCAGTTACAATCTTATTTACTTCTTCAACAGAGTTTGCCAAGATGGAAAACTGGTTTCCCAGAGCTCAGTTATTGGTAAGTATTGTGTTTCAGCCTCCTGTGTCACTGATGTCGATCATCGATTCTCACTGTCTGTTTTCTTTACCCTCTCTCAGATACGCTGTGTCCATCAGGCCAGTTTTATGAGGATTGTGGAAACAGAGTGGACAGGCTCTCAGCCAGTAAAGGTTTAGGTTGCGAACAGACCTGTGAGTCGTTTTTACTCAACCTGACCTGCTCAGCCCATGAGCCATGTGTACCTGGCTGCGTCTGTCCCGCAGGGTGAGTTCATACTAACTACTCTTTATTGAACACATTCTTGGTGTTATCACTTACAAAAAGCATGGTGGGAGTATTATAATTGTTATAAATAGTATTTACATGGTACTTCGAGATACTTGAAAATATGATACTGCCATGCCCAAAAGACATAAGATTGTGTTTTTTTGTAAGTGATAATACCGCTATTCTGAATGATCCCTGATGAAGATGCTAATGTTGCTTGTGTCATTCAGTGTCTCCCAACAGTTTTGCACATTTTTTTAAGTACCCTAAATTAGTTTGTTGTCCCTTTGTGTTGGGAAGGGTATTATTTTGTATCTTTAAAGGTTAGATGTTTCCATGTATGTGTGTGCTATGGAGGATTGTGTAGGTGAGTGTGCATTGTATGTGTATGTCATGGGGCATTGATCCATGGCTAAGCTTGGAAGTGGGTGGAATTGCCCGAGTAGCGCCAGGATTTGCACTTTTCTGTTACACAGTCATATACTGAGATGTTTTTGCTATTCTGGGTCAAACAGTGTTTTCAGATAATTCCATTTAAATGTTTTCTCACCACTGGCTAGGAATAAATCTTATCATTGGAAGCTGAGTATATACATACACTATATGTGACCATGCATGTGACCCAGCTAAAGTCTTTTTTTGTGATTTACTGTTTTCTTCATAAAATAATATTATAAAGTAATAAAGTAATATTATCAGTTATTTAATAAACCACGATAAACCATAGCATACAGAACTTACCTGGAAGGTTGAATAGTCTAAATTAACCGAACAAGCCAACTAGCGTGAAGTTCGCATACTCGTCATTCCACATCACTAAACCCATTAAATTACATAAATACAGATGCAGCATATGGCGGACTCTCGCGGCTGTAGACGGTAATGTGCGGATATTTTACAAGGAAATTTGTTGATTTCTTCTTTGTTTAAGCAAGAGACAAGAAAGACTGAAAGAGTACATGAACGATGTTTATGTGCTTGGTAACAGGCTTAAAGGGAACCTGTATACAGTGGAAGTTAATGGGGTTTTTGATCGGTTTGATTACAAACATTCCTCAAAACATCTCAAAACATTGTTTGTATCAATATGAGAGTCAAAAAATGATGACAGAAATTAAATTTTTGTGGAAATTATGCCTTTAACCTTGGATTTCACAGGCACGGTCACATATTGAAAAATAATAAAGATTTGTAATCCCCAGAAAAAGGGCACTGTGCTCTACATGTTAAGGTCTCATACTGCTAGTGTCTGTTGGAGGAGACGATGATGTCGATACAGATCAGTTGAAGGGGGTCTAAGTGACTCACTGAGAACCTTTGCTGTTGTCTGTGGTGGTTAAAAAGACTTCTTTGTCGTTCATTTCTACTTCCCCCTTTACTTTCTGCCCTCCGCGTCACGTTCCCACTAAAGGGGTCTCGGAGAGCACGACTCTTGCACTATAGATGGATTTTTGCCATCTGATATGTTTAATGCCAGTGTCTACACAAGCAAACTGAGGTTAAGTGCCATATCACAAGCTTAACTTCCTGAAGTGATCCTCAGCCATAACAGCACGATAAGACCACTTCTCGGTTTTCATTTCAACACCACCAGGTCTGCGAATTTGTTTTTTTCTAATTGTAAAAGTTTTTGACTAAATTCCCTGGAAACCCGAAGCAGCTTACATTTTGCCTACTCTTTTGCTGAACTACACTATTGCTGTAGATTAAAGCATCTTTTTTTTAAAAATAAATTCTAGATTGAGAAAATGTAAGTGTTTATTTTCCTTTATCCTTACTTAGTCTTGATTAGTTTTAATTTAGTTTAGTGAGAGGTTCTGAGGTTGGGAGGAGTGTAACACTTCTTCACTGAGGAATCGATGCTGAACTACAATGGCAATCTAATACTCTGAATACAAAAGGCAAAAACTCTCCTGAACATTCATCGCTCACATAGTAAAAGAGCTGTGAGGTCACAGACGTATCTGGAAAGCCACCAGAGTCTCCACTGCACAAAGAGGCGATGTGATATTTTAGATGCTTGAATGTGTGTGTGTGCGCGATTCACCTGTTTCTGACTTTTTGACCTTTTAAACACAAAATCGTTACTCAAGAGCATCATGGAAAAGAAATGTCTTGGCTAAGATTCTGTCATGAGTGTTTAATAAATTCCTGCAACTTGATAGTTTGACATCTGGACTGATGTAAATAATTCACAAAGGGCCCTTATGCCCCAATGTGAACTAGTGATGAGATTATTGATAAGTTGAAATTATTATTATATGCCATGTGTGTGGGCACTGCTTTGGGTCTGTGCAGTTCTGGAGGTCTAAAGTTATTAAACTTGGGGACGCAAGAGGATTTTATAGTACTGTATGTACTTGAAGTGCAAATTAGCCAAAGTCATTACAGTTACAACAAAACTTACTAAAATTTTAGTGTTTTCTTAAATGGAAATGACAAAAAAACTACTTATTTAAATAAAAACAAACAGTGTATGGATACTACTGAATAATAGATAAACTGTGCTGCTAACAGTGGATAATTTTTATGATGTTTAAATACTTTTCTCCTATTCTTTTTAAAAATTCACATGTAGAGACTTTGCAATATACTAAAACAGTGCAAATGTTCATATTGTGATGCATATCGCAATGGTTTGCAATTAAATTTTTTATACTTCAAAAAGTAATGTAAAGCAAAGTATTACATCAATGCGGAAAACATAGTATCTGGCATGCAGATGTTGGTTGGGATATGTGTGCATGTGCAGCTGTGCATGATAGTTGTTGTGATGCATTCTTTTCCCAGAAATATGAAACTTATGTTGGTTTTTACTTTTTTTTTTATATTTTAATAGAATAAAAATAGCTTTTAGGAAAAAACATACCTTGCATTATTTAGCATGCTATCACACTATCACACAGGCCTAACTTCAACTATGTTGACTCTGTGACTGTGCAGACCTTACTTGTGTTTTATGTGCACCTGCTCACACTGCGTAGGTTATTCTCTCACATTCTGACCACTTTGAAACTTTTCTTAACTTTGGAGTTTGTTGATGATGTTTCAGCATTGGTGGGCTTCTCTCTTTTACTTTGCCCATTAAGCAATGAGTGATGCCGATACCCCCCATCTCCCATGGGAACTGCAGGTAGGAGTGTTTTTGTGAGCAGGGAAATTCCTGCTTAAATGAGACGGTGTAATTACCTCCTCCTCCATCTCCAAGCAACGTCGTAATGGAAGCAACGCTTATTTACGTAGTAAACAGGTGCCCAGTTGGATCAAATAACTGATAAGCTGCTTAAAGACATTCCCATAGTTTATACTCCACAGTCAGCATGTTTTCATTTGAAAACCTGAAAAGAAAAAGGAGAGAATATGCATCTTTATGTTTAAGTCTGTGTAGATGCTGAACAATTGATTTCACTCTTGGGAACAGGGTCAGGTTTAGGGTTAAGGTTAGGGATCAATCCAGATGAACTTTGTTGCTTCTCAGGTGTCTTGCATTTGACTGAGTTTAAGATAAGGGTTTTCAGGGCTAACCACAGCACAGTAGGGTCTTAGCCAAACTACAGTGGATATAGCTACAATCTCTTTATGAAACCTGCAGATCATTATTGTGATCACAGCACGTTTTACCTGATATAGGAACTAAAATTGTATTTGTGTGGTAGCGAGAGTAATATTAGTGTTTGATTTGGTGTTTGTATGTTTAAGGGAGTGTACATGTATAGGGTATAGGTAGAGCTGGTAAAGTATGTAAAAGAAAGCACATACTGTATACTGTGTACCTCACAAGGGTTTAGGGTGGAACATTAAAGGACAAGTTCGATATTTTACACTTAAAGCCCTGTTTTCAGATTGTTTATGGTGAAATAGAACGGTTTTGAAATTTCGACATATGCGGCTGCCCAGAGAATTTTCGGGTGATTGTGTTTCGCCTAACACCTCTACAATGGGTTTAATGGTACACTGGAACAATCCTTCCTAAAATGCATTAAACATTCGTTTACAAAGACGTGAAACTCATCGATTGGTCGGGGGTGTTCACTGATATGCTTACACGACGATCGCTGCAAGAGATGCTTTCCAACAGCTGTTTTAGCATTCGTTGTAAACTTGTGGACCTATTTTTCCAAACGCCTCACACCCGTACATTCTTCCACTTAGAGCTTGAATAATAGACACCCCAGCCCAGGTGGTGGTGATAATCCGCCTTTGCCAATTGCAAGAATAGAAACAAAGTTCCCGGCGCGGAGTAATACCGTACCTCACAGCACATCTAATACATGTCAATGGAGTTGGCAAAAACTACGCTAAAACAGCTGTTGGAATGCGTATCTCGCAGCGATTTCTGCGTGAGCATACCACCGAACACCGCCGACCACCCGGTGAGTTTCACGTCTTTGTAAACGAAAGTTTAATGCATTTTAGGAAGGATTGTTCCAGTGCACCATTAAACCCATTGTAAAGGTGGGAAGTGAAACACAAACACCCAAAAATTCTCATTTTGTTTTTGCTTGTTTGTTGATCACGAAGTACAAAGTAGATGAGAAAAACTAGGATTCCTTCTGTATTCAAAGCGACAACATTGTTGTCGACAATGGACAATGGAATGGTGCGCTGTGATTTGTTGAGAGGATTAATTGCATCCTGCAGAGAAGGAAGACTGTTTTGTCGCAGTTTGGAAATAAAGGGAGAAAAGGTAACAGATTTTGCGTAAAATTAAGAATTTACTTTTTAATCCAGATATGGTTAGGAACTATACTCTCAAACTGGCGTAATAATCAAGGATTTTGCTACCGTAACATGGCTGCAGGAGGCGCAATGATATGACGTAGTGCCCGAAAATTGTCCCCTGCTATTAAAAGATACTAAGGGGACTATTCTCGGCTGCTGCGTAAATCATTCTGATTTCTTATTATTTGCATTTATCATAGTTTTTTCCTACTGTATGCAACCCCCATCAGAACAAACCCGGGACAGATCATTAGGTTGCAGGCCACCAGCTGAGAACTGAGTCAACTTATCTTACCATGACTTCTTTTAAATTAGTCAATGGAAATAATTTTGCACACAAAACCTCCTTTTAGTATTTCTGTAATTTAAGCCCACAGTATTTTTGTTTTATTTGAATCATGGTTTCATTTTCGTGTTGTACAGAGAGAGAACACCGCGTCACCGGTGCATGAAGATAATTGGTGAGCAATGGACTGTGTGATTGTCTAGTTATGGTCCCATCTCTCCTTTTCTTAATTAATGCATGCAGAACAGCACTAGGTGATTATGCCTTCTTTTGATGGCAGTAAGTGATCCAGCATGCTGGCTGTGGGATAAAGAGAGCTGTTAACGCCTGTCTATCTGGGGTGTAACTTTACTCAGTTCTAGCGGACAGTGTGCTGGGAACTCTCAAAGAGCCCCGAGGCCAAAAGAAATGATTCACTGCAATATTACAAGATCTGTATCAGAACGACTGAGAGAGGGGCAGGGCAAACTGAAAAGAAGCTTGAATTGGTGAGAAAGAGAATGGGTTGCTTTTCTCAGGTGACTAGTGAGATCTTTCTTTTATCTCTCGGTCCATCCAAATATTCTTCTGTCTCAGTCTGTCCATCCTAAAGTCCTGCCAGGCTCTTCAGAGTTTCTTACCGTGCCCGGTGATCACACACATATGCTTTCATTCACAAATGTAGCATGTTTACAGGTGTTTACACGTGTGTGCTCCACAGACTTCTAAAGCATGGCGATGAGTGTTTCGAGCCACAATCATGCCCTTGTTTGTGGAAAGGAAAAGAATATTATCCAGGAGACAAAGTATCTTCCCCCTGCCATCAGTGGTGAGATTAAGTTCACTTATGCATTTTACTTATATGTATATAACTGTGTCATATAGATATCATTTGGCAAGTTAATATGGAACATAAATCATATCAAGAGGGATCATTTATTTACAAGATTTTGGCTACAGATGGTGTGCAGATTTAAGCAAACAGGGACAGAAGATTAGACGAAATGCATAGAAAAATAGTTTCTAGGATTTAAATGAGCATGTTTTGCAGTGTGTGTCAGCACGGGACGTTTCAGTGTGATTTTCGACCGTGTCCATCGATGTGCACGGCTTATGGAGACCGACACTATCGCACGTTTGACGGGTTCCTGTTTGATTATATTGGTGCCTGCAAGGTGTACTTGGTCAAGGTGAGCTTTAAGCATCAAACCCAGACAATCGCATCATTAATATTTTTATTAATTGTGCTCATATGAATTTGAATGAACCAAAATGTGTGTTTGTGTGTGTTAGAGCTCAGTGGATGTCGTGATGAGTATCACAGCAGAGAATGTTGACTGCTTTGACAGTGGCGTAATCTGCAGAAAATCTCTTTTCATCTCTATTGGTCGTTCCTTCGTAGTGTTTGATGACGACTCCGGTAGACCTGTGAGTAAACTCTTCTTTTTTTATAGTGATACTTATTTAGTACTAGAATATGTTTGTAATTTTGAGCAGTTTGATAGTTTAATAAATATTGACAATATTGTGTGCTGGTGTGTTTCTTAAAATATGAAGTCTGTAAAGATTATTCTGTTCATGACAGAACCCATCCAGTGTGATTGACAGGCAGAAGGTATACATCTGGCAAGCAGGATACTACACTATTGTCCATCTGCTTGGGGAAGACCTCACAGTGCTTTGGGACGGAAAAACCACCATCCATATACAGGCTGGACCTCGCTGGCAGGTCAAACACACACACAAACACAACGGTGAACCTGATCAATGTATTGTAGCTACATACTTTTGTTTATTGTCATTATAGGGCAAACTATCTGGTCTGTGTGGGAACTTTGACCAGAAGACAGCGAATGAGATGAGAACACCAGAGAACATCGATTCATCCACACCGCAGGAGTTCGGCAACAGCTGGACAGCTGCAGAGGTGTGACTGTGTTCACTATGTTCAGCATATGTGCGTATAAAAACGATGTCGTCATACTGTGTATGTTTGTGTGGGAATGTTTTTTCAGTGTGTGAACAGCCCTGATATAAGGCACCCCTGCAATTTGAACCCGCTTCGGGAGCCCTTTGCAAAAAGACAGTGTGGGATTTTGCTAAGTGAAGTGTTCCAAATCTGCCACCCAGTGGTAAGTTACATTACTGGAGTAGTTGTCAGCAGATTTTAAAGGGGTCATGATATTAGGAATACATTTTGCCTTGATTTATTGACATATAACAGGTCTTAAAATTAATACATCATGCAAGTTACGAAGTTTAATATGCCCTCCTTATCAATAATTAAAGCATTTATTTAATTGTTCTCCCAAAAAAAAAAAACGAATGATAAATGACTGGATTAGATCATTTTTATATGACCTGCCTGCTTCGGGTCTGCAGCCTACATCTCGACCCAGAGAAAGACACAACGCATCATCATATCGTTGGCTCCGCCCATTGGAGCAGTGACTAAACTTCAGTCAGAGCAGCAACTCAAAGTGATCTGAAGTAGTAGATGTTTACAATCATGATAAGATTGTATTAACAGTAAGATTGCAATGTTAGACAAATATTGCGTGTTGCTAGCTGTGAAAAATAAGCATCGTTATGGGCTTATGAAGGATTTCGACGTCATCGAGAAATGTATTTTTCCCCCCGGATGTACAGTACTGTCATATCAGTGCTTTGGACTTACCAAGAATCCAGCAAACTAACATATTTCATTTAAATACTATTTTGTAACCGGTAAAGACCCATTTTTCCATGAATTTTGAAATGCATAAGCGTGTTAAAGCGCTTTTCCATTGCATAGCACCCCACGGTTTAGTTTAGTTTGGGTCGGGTCAGCTCACATCACTTTGGCGTGGTTAGAGTTTAGTATCACTTTGGAGTGGGAGGGATTATAGGCGTGTCGTTATATTTGCGCTGCCCACTCCTGTGACATCATACAAGTGAGAGCGTTGTTGTACATTCTCATACATTTATTTCTCAGTCCACCACAAAATTAAAATTGGCCACCACAAACAGATGTTTGCACATCGCGTTTATAACTCTGTCTCACATGACAGTTTCTGTTCAAACACCCGCTGCGTCAGTCGACGGCGCTCCGCTGAGCCTCGATGAAGTTGCATTTAAGCATATATAATGCGGACGTGCATGTCGCGAATGTGCCGCCACAAACTGCAAGTATGGAAAAAAACTGTTCTGGTGTTCCTGGTTCTCAACCTGTGGATGTTTTTCATCGCTAAAAGGGAGTGAAATAATAAGGCAGGGTTGTATTTGAATTTGTCCATCGAGATCTGATTGGATCGTTTGTAGTTGGGTCGTGTTGCTAAATACTAATCGCAGCGAGCTTAGACCCCACCCATCTGCCATACCATATAACCGGAAGTAAAAAGAGATCGTTTTGAGGATGGAAGGAGATTTGTGTTTTTGATTTAAGATTATGGCACATTCATTTTTTTTAAAATAATGAAGCTCACAGATAAGTCATTTGTAAAAAAAATACCACTATATTTTAAAACAAATTACAGTTTTGTGACTTCTAAGGGGAAATGCACAAATCATACTGTTTATGTCAGAGGATGCAAAACAGAGTGGAAAAAGGTCATAAATTAATATTATCCAGTAAGTACACCTCAGAGAACATAATGAAATAATTAATAGAAACATTTCATGACCCCTTTAATGCTTACATTGTTAATCCGTGTAGACATGTGAGTGAGAGAGAGTGTTTTTGTTTAAAGGTGTTTGATGCTCTGTAGGTAGATGTCACGTGGTTTTATATGAACTGTCTGGTGGATACATGCGCCTGCAATCGTGGAGGAGACTGTGAGTGTTTCTGCACAAGTGTTGCTGCCTATGCCCATCGCTGCTGCCAGAAGGGCGTGACTGTCGACTGGCGCTCGCCTTCCGTCTGCCGTGAGTGACAGCTTTCTGCCCAGTCACGGGGCTGGCATCAAAAATTGTTATACAGTAATAACAAAGTACCAAAATACTTAAAGTTTATGCAAAGCAACAAATAAGTGAATACACACTCTTTTGGTTCTTTCCACCCACACTCTTTAAAATAAAGGTGCTACATAATGTCATACAAACCATTTTGCACTGGTTTGCAAAGGGTTCTTTGTAGTTGAAAAAGGTTATAGTTAAAGAAAGACAACCACTGGGTAAAAGTAACCTAGTTTTGTTTAGTTGTTTTTTAACCCAGAAGTTTGGTTTGTCCATATTAGACCAAACCATAAGTAGAATAAACCCAGATTTTTTTTAGAGTATACATTTTGCTGAAAGACATCAGATAGAGATCTGTTATGTAGTGTTTACCACTTTTTATAGTAAAATTAACAATTCTATTTTCTTTTTACAGCATATGACTGTGAATACTACAACAAAGGTAAATCTGTATATTAACCCTTTAACATCATCACACATATAGGGATTCATATAAGAATTACTTTTTACTGTATAGTTAGTCAGCTTAATTTGACTTAAACATAGCAACTAAAAATATTAAGTCTTGGCATTAGAATATCAATTCAGTAAGATAAAATAAACTACTATGTATTATTTTTATAAACTATCAGATATACAGTATCATTTAGCAAAAATGTTTGACAGTTTTGTGTTTGTGTTCATAACATCTGCATAGCTTTAGGGAAAGGTCCATTTAAGCTGATGACCTACAGAGAGAGAGGCACACTGTTGGCAGCCAATAAGACAAGTGGACTGGTGTTTCCAAAGAGCGATACGGCCAGAACGGATGATGTTGTGACTCTGTTTATGATGACACCAGGCCTCAGCAAAGCCAGACCACATGGTGAGTCCATAAAACATTTAACCGATAAATCGCCCTCCATGCTTTTAAAAGTTTTTTTCTCACATACAAAAAATACACACTGAACCTTATATATGTGTGTTTTGTAATGTGTTTAATGCGACTTTTGCAGACTCATCACTAGTGTCATTTGAAGCAGCAGACAGACCCAACTACTTCCTAAGAGCAGAGCGCAGTGGCCAGCTGAGACTGCAGAAATGGGAAGAAACTGAGGCATTCTGGGATGCAGCTACCTTTGTTTTGCACAGGGACACGTGGATCTCAGGCTTTGATTCACTTGAGTCCTTAGCAAAGCCAGGTTTTTTTTTAAACTTCATGCTGTCTGGACTCCAGCTTTTGAAATACAGTCACTCAGATCGGTACCGCAGAGCTACTTTATTCAGATTGACAGGTTAGCATGTTGCAAAATTTGCACAGTTATACCGATTATATTTCAGTATATTTACCTATAATCAGTATATTTGACTGCAGGCACTATACCAGATTATCCAATGGGTCCTCGATGTCAGTGGCGGTATGAATCATGCGTGAGTCCTTGTTTTAGGACATGCAGTGATCCATCAGGTCTGAGCTGTACCAGCATACTAAAGTAAGAGTGCAAGTTACACACAATAAATTGGCTAAATATTTGTGGCTTGTCATGATTTGTGGATTTGTGTGTCTTTCTGTAGGGTTGAAGGATGCCTTCCCCAGTGTCCAAGTCACATGGTTCTAGATGAGGTCACTCATAGATGTGTCTATCTGGAAGACTGTAAGCTACTAGTAAAGCAATAAATTAAATAAAATTAACTGTTAATGCTTTTTATGAAATTTAATAGGTTGATCTTATATTCAACATTAGACCTGTACAATGAGTCATATGATTGAACCACAGTATCTTGTGTTACCATTTGTGATCCTCTCTGTGAAATACAGGCTTTAAAAATGTAATGAGATTGATTTTAATAATTGATTTCACATTGATTTTAATTTTTGACATGTCCTTACTCAGTCAGTGTTAAAGTTATTATCAAGATTATATATCAACGTTATATTTTCACAGAATGCTCTTTACATCACAAAAAATGACTGGTTTTAAAGGAAAACACCACCGTTTTTCAATATTTTACTATGTTCCTACCTCAACCTAGACAAACCAAAACATACCCTTTTTTTCCAATGCGTGCACTTTTAATCTTTGTACAGCGCCTCGTGAATGTGTTAGCATTTAGCCTAGTCCCATTCATTCCTATAGCTCCAAACAGGGATGAATTTAGACGCCACCGAACACTTCCATGTTTTCCCTATTTAAAGACTGTTACATGAGTAGTTACACGAGTAAGTATGGTGTCACAAAATAAAACTTTTGTTTGGAGCCATAGGAATGAATGGGGCTTGGCTAAATGCTAACACATTCAAGAAGCGCTGTATAAAGATTAAAAGTGCATGCATTGAGAAAAAATAGGTATGTATTAATTTGTCTAGGTTGAGGTTAGAACATAGTAAAATATTGAAAAACTGTGGTGTTTTCCTTTAACAGACTGGGTCACATTAAAATGCTAATGCTAATGTTTGGCCGAAGAGCTTTGGACATGCCGAGCTTTTATTCATTTATAAAATATATCATAAACTGTTCTGTAAATCCAAGCTCCAATTTAGCTACCATAACCTAACTCATGCAGCTACTGTATATTTGATTTTGTGCATTGTCTAATAGTTGTTTTGTTTGTGTTTAGGCATTAAGCCTGTTATTATTCCACCATTCACGCCACCCACCACTACCATATCATGGACATCATCTCCCACCTTAATTTCTACTTTGAGTGGTCCAGCGGTTTCAATATCAGCCACCTCTAAAACTTTGTCAGAGTCAAGCACCACTGCTTTCACACCTACAACACACATGCCACTTACAGAAAAGCTTACCTCTTCTGCTGTCAGACCTGAGCTGGTGGAAACTATTACCACATTAACAACATCCTCTTCCTCCTCAAGCCCGCTGGCTTCCACTGAGAGAGCAACTAGATTACCGAGCACTACTCACAGTCCAACTACTCACAGTCCAACTACTCACAGTCCCACTACTCACGTTCCAACTACTCACAGTCCCACTACTCACGGTCCAACTACTCACAGTCCCACTACTCACAGTCCAACTACTCACAGTCCCACTACTCACAGTCCCAGTTTTCCTACCACAATGCACACTAGCCCTGTGTCTGTCTCGGCATCCCTCCTTGTGACCTCTACAACGAGCAGACCAACAGAGTCTTCAACGCCACTCACCAGTACCACAACTATGCCCTTACCGCTGACTACTAGCCATGGTTTGTCATCTACCTCAAGTAAGGAGCCAACCAGAGTAAGCACTCCAGTCTCCACTAGCATAAGCACTACACAAGCCACCACCCCAACAGTTAGAGTTTCGTCTCCCCTCACCTCTAGTACTGAGACCCCCAAAGTCTCAGAGGCCTTCACGCTTACTGAAAAGACCACAGCTCCCACTGTGATGTCTAGTGGTAGCACACAGACTTCTGAAACCATCAGCACAACAAAGTTGACTTCACCAGCAGCCATAATGTCAACTTCAGTCACCACATCAAATATCACATTTTCTACATCTCCCCACACTCTGAAGACAACACCAGAGAAGAGTACCTCTGAGATTCCAAAGCCTTTGGATACAACTACATCGAAAACCATTTCTACATCCTCTACGGATACAGACTGGTCAACCACCCTCACACCATTAAAATCCACTAGTTCTGCTTTTCCAACTCAAACAACACCTTTTATTTCTTCAACGTCAACCTCAGAACAACCTGAAACATCCAAAACTGCAGTATCCATCTCTACAGGTGCTCCAACAAGCCACATCACCACGATGTCTTCTCAATCCACTGTATTTGTGCAAACAGAAACCACAACAAAAACAACCCATCTGCCGACATCTGTTGTGCACACCTATCCAACAACTGTTGTTGCAACAACTAAGAGGACATTGGAGGAAGACTGGACAGAAACCCAAACTACATCAACTCTGACTATGTCACCAGAAACCACCCAAACCAGTACTAGAACAACAGAGTCCATACCTTCCACCCATACCACCATCCTTTTAACCTCACCACCTACAGAGACGACGTCAACAACACTACTCACATCACATGTGCCACTAACTGACCAGTCAACATCTACAGCTACATCCACTTCTACCACACAGGGCATTACAGAGCCACATTGGGGTTTAGTGTCCACAACTGCTCACCTTACAGACAAAGTCAGCACATCACCAACTCCTCCACCTTTGACGACCACTCCCACAACAACTGCACTGCGTGAGACAACCTCATCTTTACCATCTACACTCACAACGACAACCACTGAAGCGTCCAAAGCTCCGACAGAAACAAGTGTCACTTCTGAAAAATCTCTGCTGACTTTCACCACAACTGAAAAAGAAATGGTTTCCACCATTCAGACATCCACAACCAGACCCTCGACCATCCAACCCGTCACAGGGACAACTAGAGTTTCTTTCGAAACAGATAAAGCTGTGCTGTCAACATCTGCGACAACACAGACGTCAACATTGCTGAGCGAGATCGTGACCACTTTTCCTTCCAAAATGACTTCAACCCATGAAACCACACAAGGAGAAACTCCAACCACAACTAGCATTCCACCTCAAACCAGCACCGACACTACAATGACAACACAACACACTACCATATATACAGAAAAGATGACCACTGTTTCTACAGATACAACTACCACTAGTATCTCTTCTGAAACCACCACATCTGGATATACAGAGCACACTACTGAATCTGGTCTAACCACTACACCGCTATCAATAACTGAAACGACTACATCTGCTCCAGTGACTAGTTTGGCACCCGTTGTTACCCAGGCCAGCAGTACCACACAGTCCCCTGCGTCTCCAACTGTTACAGAGAGGATTCCCGTAACTAGTGTAAGCCCCACTACTGAGCGCCCTCTGGTGGATGAACATACATCTCCATCCACACCGCCCACTCCAGATACTGCTCGAACAACACTTGACTGGTCAGTTACGACCAGCCCTTCCTACACTACACTACCAGAGAAAAGGTTGACAAGCCAGACACCCGCAGCACCAAAAACGACCACTCTCATGCCCGGCAGAGTATGCACTGTAAGTCAAATATGAAATGCTTTCATGTCCTGATCTAACTGTGAGGTGTCATGATCAAAGTCATGCAATGAAATATGTGCTAAACTAAATCCTGTGTTTGTGTGCTCTGATTTCTGTAGTCTCCATATTCAGAGGTAGTGGATGAATGCACCAAGCTTATTTGTGTGAGTGGCCAGTTGCTTCTCTTCAATAAATCCCAGAGCTGCCCATATGATCCTACACCTCCAAACTGTGGTCTGCTTGGTTTTGCTGTACTGGTCAATGGTGATAAGTGTTGTCCACGATGGAACTGCCCATGTGAGGATTACACACGCTCACATTACTATAATCAAATCCATTCTGCAGGTTTTTTAACTGTAAAATCTCTCAACACGTTCATTTTTATTCTGTATGTAGGTCGTTGTTCGGTGTTTCCGGATCTGAATGTGATCACGGTCGATGGCAACAGTGTTGCGGTTTATAAAGCTGCGTTATATGTAGTGACTCAACTTCCCAATGAGACTGTCAGCATCCTGGTGCAGGAATGTTCTGGAGCGGATGACACTGTGAGCAAAAATATTTCTGAACTTTGTCTCCTGTAAATGAGTTAAAAAACGATACTCAAATAGTATAAAGTTGTTAATACAACTCTGTGCTTTTCTTTTTTTTCAGCTTGTGTGGAATTTTACTAATTTGTGTCTGGCAGCTTTGAACATCACTTACAAATCCCACGAAGTTGTCATCAACCGTCTGCAGAGACGTGTGAGTGTCTACGTGCCTGTCTGTAATAAAATTTCATTTCAAAAGATTCTTAGAGTAAATAAATGAAATGCGCGTTGGGCTGTTTTTCCAGCTATATGTGAACTCCAGGTATGCAAAGCCACGTTTTAAGAAGTTTGGATTTGAGATTTTGGATACAGGAAACATGTATTTAATCCGAAGTCCAGCGGGATTGAAAATCCAGTGGTTCCACACTACAGGAATGATGGTGATTGAGATGGACAGCTATAACAACAGACTGCCCACGATGGGCTTGTGTGGTACGAAGCCATTAATCACATACAGTACTACTAGGGGTGTCACGATTCTCCAAATCCTCGATTCGATTACAATTTCGATTATAAGATCACGATTCGATTCTCGATTTTTACATTTTCTTTTGAAAGCACAAAATTGGTTTAAAATCAAAATCGTGACACCCTTAAGTACTACAGTATATTTTAATAACAGCTAGTGTTGTAGTTCTGGAGACCGGTCTCAAGACGACTTTTTAAAGGTCTTGGTCTCCTCTTGGACTCGACCGCATTTTTACTCGGTCTCGTCTCAGACAAAGAGGACTCAGAATTTTATTTCAAGACCGGTCAAGACCACAACTGATAGCACATCACGAATGTATTTTTTATCATTCATTTTATGCAGTTTATTAAGGTTTGGCATACAATGTTGGCATTGTTTAAGTTTCTCCCACTGACAATTTTTCTAATTTTATTACTAAAATCACCTGCATAGTGTTAAGTTGATGCCAAGCCATGGAAAGACAGTTCAGAATAAATGGTTAAGTTGATTTCAGCTCTTTAGTGTTTACTTTTATTTGCTTATAGACAAAGATAAACAATCCCACATATCTGCAATGCCTTTGATTATTTTATTAACTTTACTGATGACACACACACACACAAACACACACGCACGCACACACACACACACACACACACACACACACACACACACACACACACATACACACACACACACACACACACACACACACACACACACACACACACACACACACACACACAAGATGTGCCTAATCATATGCATATTCCACATTTTATCATATGTGTTTTAATGCAGTGACTTGCACTGGTCTTGGTCTTGACTTGGTCTCTGCCTATCTTGGTCTTGGTCTTGACTTGGTCTTGATCCTTTAAAGTCTTGGTCTTGTCTCGGTCTCAGCCTGTCTTGGTCATGACTTGGTCTCAGTTTAGGTGGTCTTGACTACAACACTAATAACAGCATCATGTCTATTGTATACTTTATCACATCATCTCCTCTTTCTATACAGGTAGTTGTGATGGTAATCCATTGAATGATCTGACTCTACCTAATGGTACAGTTGTATCAGAACAAGAGGATCCAGCAGTGTTCATCGATAGCTGGCAGATTCCCAACACCACCAGCTATGTCAGTAACAGCAGAAGGAGGGAGGTCAACTGTACCACCAGCGATTGTTCCCTGTGCATGAGCATGTTGCACAAACACAGCTTCACCATTTGCCATCCTTATGTATGACACACAACATTCACACCCTTTCCAACCAATAACTGCGATATGCTGCATTCTCTGATTGGTCTGTGTTTTTCAGGTGCCTCCAGCGACTTTCTGTGAAATGTGGGTAAAAGATATGGAGTATGTGAAGAAACCATGCATTGCTTTGGCCGCTTATGCTGCGTCCTGCCACAAATTCAACATCTGTATAGAATGGAGGAGCCCTGATTTCTGCCGTATGTACAGGAGTTACTAGAGCATATCCTTGTTTTTATCACTTTTCTTAGGGAACATTTTTTTTCTTTGTTTTAATTTTGTAATTAAATTGATTCCACAGTCCTATATGGTGTAGTTAAAATGCCATAATTTGCTTTAAATTGATCATTGATTATGATTTTTTTTTTTAAATTTTAGTTTCACGTGCGCACGCGAAAATAAACGCGATAGTTTCATGTGCGCACGCGAAACTAAATGCGAAACTTTCATGTGCGCATGCGATAGTTTCATGTGAACTTCACGTGAAACTAAACTTTATTTAATTTTTGCTCCATGTCCCCTTAGGGCTCCGTACCATTTCTTGAAATGGGTTTGATTTAGTTGTCATCAATTATGCCATCTTTCTATTTAGAAACCGACTACAATCTTGAAGACAAATATCATTAGTTATTACTGTATTGCTAATATACATAGCAAAAAAAGTGTACGCAACCATAAATGAAAATTTTTATATTTGCTTTAGAACTAGAACTATGAATATAACATGAATTTATCTGATTACAAACCTACAGACAATTACCTACAGTTAGTATCAGTAATATACTGTTTTGGGGGAAATTTGATTTAATACCATATTTTCAATATATTTTCAGATTTTGTTATTGTTTTCCAAATGTCTTTTCCAAATACTGGAATTTGCAACCCTCTAGTGGTTCGCTAAGGAATTGCAGGGGGTTTGTGAGTTAAAAAAATAATCCATTACAATTCATAAAATATAAATAAATAATAAAAAAATAAAAATTAATCAAAATTACCATTTTATATTTATATATTTATATTTTATTTGTTTATTCTGAATGTCATTTGACTATTACACTACAGTATATCAGATAACCGATAAGCAAAATGGGCAGAAACGTTTTATATATTAATAAAATAAAGTTATTAATGGTCCAGAAAAAGTAATAAAAGCAATTACTATGCAAAATATTACTGATTAAAGCTTTAAAACGGATAAAAAATAAATGTTTTTGAAGTTAAACATGCAAATGTGCTATTAATGTATTGAAATATTTACTTAAAATAATGTAGGACAAAGGGCGTTCAGCTGACAAAAAAACCCTGGTCTATACCTTTGTGTATTTACAGCACTGTAGCTATGTACAATGCAAAACTGTAAAAAGTACTATAGAAATAAACCTAAAATTAATTTTCAGGTCTGCTATGTGTTCACTGCTATGTGTAGCATGTACTCCACAGTCATTTTATCATGTTTTTTTCTCACTCTGTAGCATTTACATGCCCTGAAAATCTGCGGTATCAGGCCTGTTTGCCCGCCTGCACTGCCCCATCCTGTCCAAACCAAGAGTTTGAGTTTGTCCCAGAACAATGCACAGGTATTTCCGAGGGGTGTGTGTGTCCGGAGGGAACTCTACTACATCTGCCCTATTCTGCACTCTGTATTCCACCCAGCAAGTGTGGTAAGCCTTCGCGTTTTCTTTCTCTCTATTTAAACACTAATAGCCACTGTTGTTTTTAACTCTGTATGTTAATTGTGTTATGCAATGTTTCTGTAGCTTGCACTGATAGTTTTGGAACTCCACGGGCACTGGGAGAGGTGTGGAAAGCCTCACTGGATGGCTGCTGTATGTATAAATGTGAGAATGACAGCATTGTGCCGGTGGAATATAACTGCAGTAACATCCCTCACCCAGTGTGCACGCGTACAGGAGAGATTAGTGTCAATCTCGCAGACGACAACAGCTGCTGCCCTCACAAAGCCTGTGGTCTGTAATACAATTCATTTTACAAATCATAGTGTCTACATCGTACCTGCAAATGTATATCACTTTAGACTCTGTGGGTGTTAAATTCGTGCTTACTTGTTTTGTGACAGTTTGTAATCAGAGTATGTGTGAGGCAGCTCTTCCAGACTGTAAATATGGAGAGAAGCTGGTGTCGTATCATAGGCAGGACTCCTGCTGTCCGGAATATATGTGCGGTAAGTTTGTATGTTGCCGGGGCGGCAGTGGCTCAGTGGTTCATGTAGGTTCTCTACATACCGGAAGGTTGGTGGTTCAATTCCCGGCTCCACCGGATCCAGTGTCGAGGTGTCCTTGAGCAAGACACCTAACCCCAGTTGCTCCCGACGAGCTGGCTGGCGCCTTGCATGGCTGACACCGCCGTCGGTGTCTGAATGTGGGAGTAAATGGGTGACGGTGAGGCAACTTGGAAAGCGCTCTGGATGGCCAGAGGTCTGTTAAAAGCGCTATATAAATGCAGTCCATTTACCATTTGATTATTTAGTGAATTTATATGTATTATTGTATCCGAGCATGTGAGTTATGATGTTTGTTTGTGCTCTCGGTAGAATGTGACCCTGATCAGTGTGTCCTGGCCATTCCTGTGTGTCGAGAGGATCAGACATTGATCGCCACTCGTACAGAAGGCAGCTGCTGTGTGGCCCACATCTGCAGTACGTCATTATAACACTAATTAGGTGTTTCTGAAGCTCAATTTGTTAACCATTGCATTAGCAACGCAAAGGTTGTGGGTTCAATTCCAAGGCCACATACATACTGAAAAAAATGTATGGTTTAAAGGTGACAGAAAATGAAAAAACTTTTAGACATTGTCTTAGTTGAATAATGGTAGTCTACCAGCATTCACGAACATACGAGAAGTGCTAGACATTCTGAACATCTCCGTTTCATAGAAATTCCTCCTTTAGATATGTCCAAAAACATGGCCCAATCTGAACAACCGATACATGTTACGTAAAATGCATCTCACGGGAAGTAAATTGCAGCAATGTTCGCGAAGTTCAAAGCTAAATGGCAAGTCGCGAGGTGTGCTCTTCTATCTGTATAATTTTGGTCTGTCCGTGTTCTGAAGACGGGGAAGTTTACATTCTTTTGAGTGGCAGCAAAGGCAGCCAATCAGCGTCAAGTTCTTGCATTTCATAATGAGGTTGCCAGTTAAGGCCAAAGGGACGCCAAATAGGTGCAAAACCAAGCTTTTAAAATCCCCCACCCTACTATAGCTTTCTGAGAGAGGTTTTTAGGAAGCTTCTAAGGCATTACAGACCCAACCAAAATTGTCTATATGTCATATCACAGAACAAGAATAAATACCCCATTCAATCATTCTATGTCACCTTTAAATGCACTGTAAGATGCTTTGGATAAAAGCATTTGCCAGATGCATAAATATGAAAAAATTTAAACCCTATTACGATTTAGTCATAATTCATAATTATATTTTACAATTATATTTAATACAATTAAATATTTATTACAATTATAATAGCGTGAGAAGTCACAAAGCAATTTTGTAATATTGTACATTTATCTATAAAATATAACAACAATTTAATCATTTAATCTATTTTTTATATTTCATTCTGTCTGATATTTAGTTGTTCCTGTGTTTCAGTGTGTGATAAATGCTCTGAGGCAGCCCCAGTGTGTCAGGCAGGAGAGCTGCTTATCGTCGACACCAACAGCACAGAGCGCTGCTGTCCAGCTTATCACTGCTGTAAGTGTACACACTTGGCATAGACATACAGTACTGTGCAAAACACCAGACTTCTTGTTTTAGAAGTTTTAATGTCCGTACATACAATAATTATTTTATTAAGATACAAACAGAAAATACAGGAAATATGTACAAAAAAAATTAAAATAAATTTTTTTCAGGACTAAATGTCTTCTTTAGGCATCGTCTGTGCTTAGTGTGACCTCTCTTGACACTAAACACATCTTGAGGTTTTTTGGGCAGAATTTAGTAAAAAGACCAATTTGTTTAAAATTAGTAATTAGGATTTAATTTTATTTAGGTTTAAGAGATCCTGCAGTTTCCTGCTATTGCTCAAGTGGAAGGGGAGTTTACCCTAAAAATAAAATAAATAATACTATATACACATTTCCTGTATTTTCTGGATGTATTCTATTAAAGTGACTGAGAAACAATTATATATATATGATCACTATAACATTGCAAAAACAACAAATCTAATTCTGGTATGGTGAATTAGATGGTAAGACTTTTGCACAGTACTATATGTACATTTCCAATAATGTCCTGATGATAATGGAAAAGTGCAGAAAGGTTTCTGTGAGGGTTATGTAAAGGGTATGGATAGGGTTAGAGAATAGCAAATCATTATTTCAATATAAAAACAATACAAATCAATAGAAAATAACCATCATAATTAAGGTGTGTGTGTGTGTGTGTGTGTGTGTATGCATTTAGTGTGTGAGCCCTCTCGATGCTTGGAGATCACATGTCCTGCTGGCATGACAGCAGTTTCCACAAAGACTCAAGGCCAATGCTGTCCATTACAGACATGTGGTAAGCTGCTACACTTATAAAAATGTGATTTGAAGCATTGGTTTGCATTAAAGTGTCTTTATTCAGGCTTATATCAGTAAGTGTGTTGATCTCTCCTAGAATGCGCATGTGACAAAATTCTTCGCCCTACATGTTCTCTGGTGAGTCTTCACTTCAGTCATTTCTTATAGAAAATATTTTATATCCAAAATTATGATGTACTGACATTGATTATTTTATTAAAAGTATCTGATCAGGCACGTTTTGAATGGTTGGACCAGATTTAATATCAGCTGTGTTGTGTTGCAGGGAGAGAGTGTACAGTTAGACAGAGCATTTTTGTCTGATCCTGAAAACCATTGTAACTGCAAACGATTCACGTGTGGTAAGAACACACCCTATAAATACATCATAAGTAAGACTCACTGAGAACAAGAATATTTTAAAGCATTTTACCCAATGTATGATTGTATCTTTTCATATGTATTGTAGTGAGAGAGCCGGTGTGTGTGGATGGGACAAGGGGAGTGATGCGGCCGGGGCAGACACTGGTTGAGCACCGTGATCAGGGTGTGTGTTACACTACACAATGCACAAACAAGCTGAACCCTGCCACAGGTTTCCATCTTCTCAAAGCAACCAGCACCAACTGCACTGCACGCTGTCAGCCTGTGAGTATTTAAAACACGTTCACAAAATACAAACTGCAAAAATGCCTACTGACTGTATGTTATGTGATCGACAGAACCAGATTTACATCCCTCCTAAAGACTCCAGCAACTGTTGTGGGTTCTGTAAAAACATTTCTTGTCCACAGCGGAATGAAAATGGATCTGTAACCATGTACAAGGTGATATGCTGCAAATTTATACCTGCACTCAAAACTGAGGCAGTTAGCACTAAGTAGTATATTTGAAAGTCTTATTCTGCATATTTGTTGGTGGACCTATTGAACCAAGTTACATTCACATGCATTTGGCAGATGCTTTTAGGCAAAATAACTTACAGTGCATTACAAGGTACAGCGGGGAAAATAAGTATTTGACACATCAGCATTTTATGAGTAAGGGGATTTCTAAGTGGGCTATTGAAACAAAATTTCCACCAGATGTAGCCATCAATCCAAATACTAAATTCATACAAAGAAATCAGAACATTTAAGTATACAAGTTGAGTCATAATAAATAAAGTGAAATGACAAAGGGAATAAGTATTGAACACATGAAGAGAACAAGGTGCAAAATGGCATAGAAAGCCAGGAGATCACCTGAAATCTGTCAGTATTGAGAGAGAAACCCTGCCCCCTATCAGTACCTAATTGATATTAGCTGCTTTAGTCCTAATTGATGGCCAATAAAGGCTTCTCATTACCCAGGAGGGACACATGAAAGACTTGATGGGTAAAAGCAAAGAACTGTCTCAAGATCTTCGTAAGCTTATCGTTGAAAAGCATTTTGATGGGAATAGTTATAGGCGCATTTCCAGAATGCTGAATGTTCCTGTGAGCACTGTGGGAGCCATTATCCGAAAATGGAAAGAGCATCACTTCACCATAAACCGGCCATGATCAGGTGCTCCATGTAAGATCCCTGTCCAAGGAGTTCTCCAAGAGCCAAGAACCACTCGGGCAGAACTTCAGGAATACCTTGCAATGCACTGAACTGCCATGGCATCCATGCACGCTCACCACACCAGACTCCATTGCTGAACAAAAAGCATGTTGAGGCTCGGTTAAAGTTTGCGAAAGAGATTATTGGGAGACTATAGTATGGTCAGATGAAAGCAAAATTGAACTTTTTGGCAGTCATTCTACAAACCATGTTTGGAGAAGAAATGGCACTGCCCACCACCCCAAGAACACCTTACCAAGAGTTACCAAGAGCATTTCAGCAAGGGGTACTGGAAGACTTCATATTATTGAAGGCAGGATGAATGGAGAAATGTACTGGGACATTCTGGATATCTGCTGCCATCTACCAGAAAGCTGAAAATGAAAAGAGGGTGGACAAACACAAGGCCAAGGAAACAATGATGTGGTTTCAAAGAAAGCATATCAAATTGCTTAAATGACCCAGTCAATCACCTGACCTAAATCCAATAGAAAATATATGGAGTGAACTGAAGATCATAAGTTCATAAAAGAGGCCCAAGGAACCTTCAAGATTTAAAGACCATTTGTGTGGAAGAATGGGCCAGAATCACTCCTGAGCAAGCAGACGACTGGACTCTCCATGCAAGAGGCGTCTAGAAGCTGTAATCACCAACAAAGGCTTTTCTACAAAGTATTAAATAACATGTGTTAAATACTTATTCCCTGTGTCATTTCACTTTATTTATTATGACTCAACTTGTATACTTAAATGTTCTGATTTCTTTGTATGAATTTAGTATTTGTCTTGATGGCTACATCTGGTGGAAATTTTGTGTCAATACCCCACTTAGAAATCCCCTAACTGATAAAAATGCTGATGTGTCAAATACTTATTTTCCCTGTTGTATACATTTGATCATTATGTCTCTCACCTGGGAATCAAACCCACAACCTTTCCACTGCTAATGCAATGCTTCACCTACTAAGCTACTACATTTACACTGTAAAAGATAACGGTTTTTTTTCTTAAATTGTTATAAAAGTGATAAGGTGTTTGCTTTCTTAAAATTAAATGACAGTTTTCATTTGTGACCTAGTGTCCAGAAATAATTTAAAATGAAGTCCATGGGTTAGTCCATAAATGTGTTACTGTACATGAATGGTCTGTTCTGGTGTGAAGTTAACCTTTTTTCTTGTGTACTCCTCTGCAGCCAGGACGTAGCTGGGTGTCTGACTGCATGCATTATGAGTGCACAGACACTCTATCAGGACCTGTGCTCGTCTCCCACCCCTACAGCTGTCCTCCCTTCAATGAAACCGAATGCATGAAGGTGAATTCACTCTCCTTTTTCAACATCAATAAGTAATGATTTAGGTGACAGGTAACACACAAATCATGCAAATAGTGAATTCTGCTTGTCTTTTTTGCTTCTACCTGTATTTCTCTGAACTGATACTGGATCAGTCTTTTCATAAGGAAAGCACACAATCTGACTGTACTTTTAAGTAATTTGTTGCTTTGTGTTACAATTAGTATTTGTGTTACAGCTCGTTTGTGGTAAAACTGAGATCGGTATAACATTAGTGGGAGGTTTCACGGACAGGGATTAGCTTAAGCCAGGACTAGGCCTTAGTTTATTTATGAAATATAACTAGTTTTAACAAATATTCCTTACTAAAAACATTACTTGTCTGCAAAACAAAGGGCACTGGTGTATTTTAAGATAAGTTTCAGTTTGGACACCTCTTACATTTATTTTAGTCTAGGACTAATCCCTTTCCGGGAAACCGCCCCAATAAGAAGCTGTTAAAATGTTGCTCTTTATTTGACCCCTGGCACACTTGTAAAGTCTTTATCTTGTCTTAGATCGGTGGCACTGTTGTGAGTTACATGGATGGTTGCTGCAAGACATGTGAGTATGGAGGTTACTTTTTCGTTATAACAAACATTAAGCCTTTGACTCATTGTATACAGCCATAAATACTACAGTATATACAGATTGTTTTCTCATTCAGATTTTTTCATGATCCATATAGAAATGGTCATCTTCAAAACAGTATATCTAGAAAAGATTCACTTTCACTTGAACAGAATAGGAAACATTGTGTAAAAGCACTGACATGCACAACAGAGAGCCAAAAGTTAGTTTCCTGCATCAGGATGAGAATAACATTGTGTGACAATTTCTCCAGGCGCTGCAAACTCCCTGTTCCCCTTCTCTGTTAGCCCTTTGAAACCCACAGTTAGCACAAACTGTGAACAAGGTACCATGATACTAACATCAGACCACGAGGCTCACCATCACCATTGTTGATTTCCAACAATGTACTCCCCTTTCCAAAAATACAGGATTATAACTGAAACTGTAGTAACAGCTTGTTAAAAGTAAACTTTATTTTTAAAGTTACTTTTCTCGTTATGATATTTCTTTGATAAATCTTTCCCCATTTTGCTCTGTCGGGCAGTGCATTGTTGATCGTCAACAATGTACTGTTGGTAGTGTCCAAATAGTATGTTTCTGTAGATATGCATGATTCGGTGTACCTAGACTGTAGGCTATACTCACAAAGCATGTATAGTTTGTGTGTTTAGTAATGTTTTGGGTAGTATGGCAAAGTAATATTAGACATTTTTCAGAACCTGATCTTTCATTACAGCTTTGTTTAATAGCATTTGCTTTTTCTGCCACATTACCCAAAATGTCTACTGGTTACTGATCTATACATTTATTGAAAAATGAATTGTGGGGGTTCTTTTGGGGCTTTTCTTTTTTTGGTGGTGGAACAATATTAAATAAGAGTAAATGTATCGATCTATATACTGTATGATTTAGATTTATTACTCACTATTACTATTATCAGTAGATAAGTAGTTTAATAGTAATTACTTTTCAGCTAAGTGGGGAAAGAATTGTGTATTTTGTACTTTTAATTTTACACCACCATTAATTGACAGATTAATAGAAGTTGATTGTCTGTATGTTACCCTACCAGCCATAGGAATAATTCATTACATTTTAATTAAATATTACAATATGTTTGCGACATGTTTGCAATATAATTTGTATTTCTCTCTGCCCTGCAGAGAAAAATTGCGTTAAAACTAATTTTGACTTTGACTTCACTCTCAAAGCTATCAAGTAAAGTGATGTAATATCAGCCCAGTCTCACGAAATTACGTAATATTTTTCGTGATGATGTCACGAGTTTCCGTGTTTTTTCGTGGTCGTGTCGCGAATTGCTGTTTATGTGTCATTGTCGGGTATTGGTTGCTCAACTGTTTTGTCCTATTTTTTTACCATTGTCGCTTCCGTTTAGATTTACATAAAATGACATCCTTATTCAAACCCAACTCTAACCCTAACGCCGGGAGACAACAGTTTAAAAATCAGAAAATATTTTTAAAAAATCAGAAAAAATTGTATAAACCAATACTTAAAGTGATATCCTAATGCAAACACCAAATCTAACCCTAAACCGAAGCGATAATGGTTTGAAAATAGGAAAAATCAGTTGAGTAACCAATACATGACAGTGACACGTAAACAGAAATTCGTAATACGATCACGAAAAAATGCGGAAATTCGTGACAATATCATGAAAAAAGAATCAAAAAGCTACGTGACTATATCATGAAATTTCGTGAGACTGGGTAGCTAATATACCATGACTTCCCAGCTACGTTCTTTAAGGGATCATATGATGTGATTGCATGTTTTACTTTGTCTTGAAGTATTAAAAGTTGTTCATGCAGAAGATCCCAAAGAGTAAACTCCCAAAGCCAAAGACATATTCATGATTTCTAATACGTCTCATTCATCCACGCATTCATCTACATCACTGTGTGGAAAGATTTGCATAACATCGCTCAAATGTATACGCAAAGCAAGAATGCGTAACTTTTATTCTGAATGTAGTATTGCTGCCGCCACGGCCATGTCGGCTTTGAGAGATGATGTTACAAATATGGTAAGAGATGTAACATTTCTGTCACACATTTGAGATATTTAGCCAATCACAACGCATTGGATAGCTGGCCAATCAAAGCACAGCACGGTTTTCAGAACGACGAGCTTTGTAAAAATTGACGCTTTTCAGAAAGGCAGGGCATAGAGGATATGTGTATCTATGTGGAAAATATTTGGTTTTTTGAACCTTAAATCACGTTCCATTGCAACACATTGCATTGCACCAAATACACAAAATAATGTTTTTAGCAACGTCATATGACCCCTTTGAGAAATCGTTCTATTCTCTGTAAAGTGTTCCCCAAACAACAGGTAAGCAGTTCATTCCAACGTTTGAACACAGTCTCTACAACACTGTCTAAAAATTACAGTGCAGAGAGAGCAAAGATTATATATTCAATGTCATGAAAGATCATTCACTGGCTCATCATACTGCAGGTAAAGAAGATGGAAAGTCATGTCAGAAAGTGACGGTGAGGATGACAATTAGAAAAAACGACTGCCGTAGCAACAGACCAGTGAGTATCAGAAATGTTTCCATTGACTCTCATATTCCCTCAGCTTTATGTGTGGCTTACATTGTGTTTGCCATGTTCACAGGTCAACATAGTGTCATGTGATGGAAAGTGTCCGTCTGCAAGTATTTACAACTACAACATCAACACGTATGCACGCTTTTGTAAGTGCTGCAGAGAGATGGGGCTGCAGCGTCGTTCAGTTCAACTTTACTGTAGTGGAAACTCCACATGGGTCAGTTACTCCATACAGGAACCTACAGACTGTTCCTGCCAGTGGTCATAAGCCTATAAAAAAGTGTAAACCATAAAAGAAAGTGTTACTTAAAATTCAACTTGAAAGTTAACTTCACCATGAGATCTGAAGTTTAAAATAGTGTTGTTTTTCATGAAACTTCTCACATAATATCTCAGAGAATGGAAGAAATTTGGGTGGCTTATTTGAAGTGTAAGAAATGTGGAAGCACTGTGTCAATAAAATGATGCAGGATTTAAAAGGCAATCGTATTTTTGTTCTGTATATATGGATTTTGAGCACACTGGAGTAACAAAGATTTACTAATTGTATTTAGAGGTTTTTCTGCAGGTAACATTACTTCTTAATGATCTGAATATTAAGTGATTTGATATGCTTTGTAACAATTACACGTTTGAGTAATTGACTTTAAGCTGTAATTTGAGCACTTTATTTATTTATTACCATATAAGAACAACTTCTTTACTCAAGATACAAGACTTTATACGCAAACAGTACAGTAAGAGTAAATTATGCGTGGCTTTGATCTATGAAGCACTTCAGCTGCAGCAAAATTCTTATTTTCATGATCTGGTGTAAATTATTAAGAAGTTAAACACGGTTTCTATATACATACACCATGGATAAAAACAACTGCTTTGATTTCTTTTGTGAGACATTTAGTACTGACGTGAAACTGAATATGTGAAGTTCCTGTTTTTGTATCTGTGTCCACAGTATTGCAGTCTTGCATCTACAAAATGCAAAGGGACGGTCATAATGAATACCTCTATATGTCATAGGCTCAATACAATATTTTGTGGAGTGGAGCCCGTATTAGGTTCTTGGTTTATATATTTTACCTGCTAAAGAACTGCAGAATATATGAAATGCTTAGTTTGGATATTTTAATTGTGTACCATACGATATGTATATTTACATTTTCAATAAAAAACCTTTAGAAAACAAAAAGTGTGGTGAATTAAAAAAAAGTAGAATATAAAATAATATAATTTTTTTATACCTATTTAATGTACACCTACAACATTATTTTGTTAAAGGTGCAGTGTGTACATTTTAGCGGCATCTAGTGGTGAGGTTGTGAATTGCAAACAACGGCTCAGTCCACTGCTCACCTTTTGCTTTTGAAACACATAGAGAAGCCACGGCAGCCGCCACCGGACAAACACGCCACCGTCGGAGACAACTTAGTAAAAAAAGCTTGTCCGTTAAGGGCTTCCGTAGAAACATGGCCGCCCAAAATGGAGACCTCCATGTAAGGGGACCCTCGGTGTAAGTAGATAAAAACGTCTCATTCTGAAGTAATAAACACATAACGGGCAATTATGAAAGGTCTTTATACACCCTTGATAATATAGTTTTGTTTATTATTTTGCATTTCTGTCAAGAGATTCTTCTAAAAATTATACACTGCACCTTTAATTCCCCTTAACATTTGTTCTGTGGAACAATTTTGCCTGCAGTACAAATAATTTCAATATTGTGGTGGCAGTGTTGTGTACTTACGTGGCATCCTAATATTTATTACTAATTGGCCATGGTATAAGTTGCCCAATCTAATTGATAGCTTTCTTCTCACCCATCTTCTTTTTATAATTAATCGTGATGATCATAATATACGTAGAACGAATATCATTACTGGACAAAGGTTTCCCTGCTTCAGTACACTAGGTTTCATCGGACGCATGCGGGTTGCCACTGGTTACGCGCCCAGGAAGTTAACTTCAAGTCTGTGTTTTCAGTCTGGGTAAGCTGAACTCTGAAACAAATACCTTTTGGAAAATAAAACGTTTCGGTTTCCAAAAGACAAGGAGAGACGGCAAACATGGATCCCCGCTGAACAGGATTTGGCAGCCAGTCAGGCAAGATTTATAAATCTGTAACGTTAGCTCACATTACATTTTACACGGTAAACTTAGCTCAATGTAATACTGTAGTTTATACGTTTTAGCTATGATTTTAGGCTAAGGTAATTTACTGGTTATTTATTTAGCTTATTATCAGAAATAAGGGACTGTTATCATTAGTCCCTTTCACACATACAGTCTTTACTGGTAATTTACTGGTAAATTGCAGTTAACAGATCATGTGTGAACAGAACCTTTCCGGTAAATCAGTGCTCCCAATTTACCAGTAAGACAGGTTGTAAGATTACCAGTAATTTACCGGTAAGCGCTATGTATGAACGAAAATTATAGGATTACCGGCATTTAGAACGGACGACGTCAGACCGTGCTGACAGCTTCGGGCCAATCATAGCGTTTTAATACAGATGACGCGTTTACCCCCGCACTGTTACGGACGTTTCCACACACATGCTGCTTGAAAGTTGAGCACACCGGAAGTTTACGTCCACATTTCGGCACCCAAGTTGTTTAAAACAGCTTACCGCCGAATTGCCGACGTCTTTAGCACGCCCTCTGCGAAGCCTAACGTGCAAACAGTAGTGTTGTTAAAAACGCATTTTCGGTTTGACGTCGTCTCATTCAATGTTGTTTGGTCATGAGCAACTTCGCGACTGTTTACCACAGACGTGAAAACAGCAAAATACGGACCGTGGATATGAACGACGTGGATTGTTTACAAATACAACACTGAGCTCGCCGCGTGCTACAGGTACTTCCGCTTTCTCAACGAATTTACCGGTATTTTGATACTGATGTGTGAATGATGTCTTACTAGTAAAATAACGGAACGCCACTGCGTGTGTGAACAGCACATTTTTGTATTTACTGGTAAATTCATTCTGGTAAATTCATGGTAATTTACCAGAATTACTGTGTGAAAGAGGTCTTGACTCCAAGTCTACCGGAAGTTGAGTTTGTGCCACAGAAGCTGTTTGTTTATGCTGTTGCCGTTGAAACCTTTTATTTTATTGCTAAGGCTAATGATTGGATTCGAATGATTAACCACCAAAGCCCGTTATGAAAACAGAACTATCTGACCAAATAGTATTTGGTTTTTCAATACATCCATCAGCATAGTACGGAGCCCCTAGGTGACATGGAACAAAAATTAAATAAAGTTTAGTTTCATATGCTCACGCGAAACGTTCAAGTGCAGATTTTTTTTTTTACTCCAATGTCACCTTAAACAACACTTGCGCGTCGTTCAAATTCATTGAAATTTCGTTCACTTGTAGTTTAGCAATTAAACTAAATGCATATTACAATTTCAAGAATGTTTTTACTCTGCATGTCGCTTGAGGTAATCCGAAGTTTCGTCAAGAGGAGCAAAATTGACAGCCGAGATTGTCACGTGACGTACCTAATGCTTGTCTTTTTAATTTGTACATTTGACATTAAATAAAAACTCTTAATTTCTCGCATGTAGTTGCATCCTGTCTATAAAGCAAGTAAATGTTTAAACTGCATACAGTTCCGAACAAAGGGCCGGGGCTTCCAAATACTTCCAAGTGGGCTTCAGAAAATAAGACGAAACAAGCTTAAATACGCTTAAACAACTATTAATGAAGAAGATCCATCTTATAAATGAAGATATATCTTGTTTGGTTATTTAATATATAACAAATATACATCTTACTGTGTATGTAAAGCTCTAGAATGTTTAATTGGGTTGAAACAGTGGCTTCAAATATTGTTGTGGACAATGGGGGCCTTAAGTCAGAAATATTTACTTCCACTGGCACTGACATAATATTTTAATACATGTAGACTCCAGAGAGTGAGAGTTTATTTGACAATTCATATTTCTCTATAATCAGAAACATAAATGTTCGTTCAGTCTTGAAGAATAATTTTATTGAATTGCCAGACAGTTACAGTGCAACAGATAAAGCTGGCAAACCAAAACATTATTTACAAAAACAGAAGGTGAGAACCTAAAGACAGACCCGTGGAGGAAGTGCCTATTGCAACTGTTGCTAAAACTGGACTTTGTTAATGTCATGCAGGGAGTGGTAGACCGCCTTTGACTATCTCTGGTCATCTGCAAGCTGTGGGTGGAGTCAGAGAGTCCTGTTGAGAATGGGCGGAGCTTGAAGAGACAGGCAGCAGGCCATTCATACCACGAAAGCAAATTTCTCTGTGAAAGTTTACTTTCTGCGACGAGCAGCAGCACCCTTCTTGGAGCTGAAGATGACAACAAAGAAAGAGTTAGAGGTAATGTTTTTTACTCACCTGGTTGTGGAAAATGAGAGCAACACCTTACAGGACAAGGATCTGTGATTAAGCTATCTAATCAAGTGCCATCTCCTACGAAAACTTCATCCAGTGCCCATACTGTCAAAGACCCCAGATGTCACTGCAGCTGTACCCTTTCAAAATGTACAGCTTTGTACCTAAAAAGTTCATTTTAGTACTTGTTTGGTAAACACTGGTACCAAAGAGAACTTTTTTATTATGGTACATATTAAAGCCTACTGCTTCTACCCCAGTGACATCTGGGGTACACATTTTGATAGTTGTGTATTTTTCACAAGTTTTTTCAGTCCAGTCCTGCAGGATGTTCCTCTCTTGTTGTGTCCACATGATGTCTGACATGCATATGGAAATAAAAACATCAAATGTCCACTCCATGCAAGACTTACCGCTTTTCTCTTAGCTCTGTCAGTTTGTTAAACAGGACTGTCTTAGTCTCAAATCATGATTACTGCACAAACTTATCTACACATCACCACACTGACAACACTGATTGCCTCATGTATACCTTACACATTTATACACTTCTTTAGTAGACATCAATGAAAAATAAGCCTGATTCAGAATAGACAAGCCCATAGAACAGAAAACCTTAATGAGCTCTCTCAGGTCTATTTATTTGCAATAGACACTTTTCTGTTATTCACATTCATTTTATAAAATAGTAAGAAAATTGCCTTTAAAGTTGTTTAAATGAATTCCTTAGCAAGGCATCCACCCCAATTTTTTTATATATTTACAGTAAGAAATCTTTATGGAATATGATCTTTACATAACTTTGCTACAAATATACTTGTGTTACTTAGGACTGGTTTTGTGGTCCAGGGTCACACATACAGTATTGACTCTAAAAAGGGGGGCACCAAAAGTGCTTCACTGGCTTGTAATCATATAGGGGAATCACTTGCTGGGCTTTATTTTTCATTGTTTGTAATCACTTGAGCAATCATCGTAACATAAGCTTGTATGAGATGACCGCAGAAAACGTCTGCTGTCGGACTCGGTTTGACTCACCCTCTCAAAGCTTTCTGGATGTCACAGTGCTACAAAAATGTCCCAAATACTTACCATATCTACTATAACCTCAAGTGTACTGACCTATTTTCAGGACATGTTTTGTAAAGCCTTGCTGTTAATGACAGTCATATGTGTCCTTACCATAATGACTTGCATATTTTGTGACAGTGTCTTTGAGAGTTTTACTAAGTGTAAAAATAATTAGATAATCCGGTAAGTAATATTAGAGTAAATTCAGTTGGAAAGATGTCCATCCGTGATGGTTTACTTACTGTTTCTGCAATTCATCAATGCGGTTTCTGAGAGAGATGACCTGAAAATAACACATTCGCATTTGTTAATCTATGGATTATTACCTTAATGGCTGGATCCTGGATTGTGACTGCTTGATGCTTAGGACTTGCCAACATTGGGATGTTGGGGATGTATTGAAGTAGCTTTGTGTAGGCACCTCACATATAGTGTGTGTGTCGATTAAAATGTTGATTATTTTTCATTACAAATGGCCAAATGTTGAGAAAAACCTGCGTAGGGAGGCATACGCTCAACAGCGTATGATGCTTGAACAATTACACACACTTACCTGCAGCTTAGACATCTTAGGATGTGTGCAATTGGATGTTTACTGATTGAATATTGTATTGATTTCACCATAGTACACCGGATTACTGTACAACATTCAGGCTGTTGTTATATTGAATCGATTTGTCTCATTGTTGCCAACATAGCCCCAGCTTTGGCTCACCACATTCACAGATCCCTCACAAGGATAGTACATTCAACCCTTCACCTGTGGTCAGAGTTGACCTGTTTCCCAGGATCCTCGGAGACCGGAGAGTCTCATGCATGCAGATCATGCTAACAGGTCCCGGTTGGTGACCAAAGCCTGTTTTGCTTTCTACAGTTTAAATTACTCACTATTTACTGAGCTCCTCCACTCTCATACGCTGGGTAGTAATCTGTAGAATAGCAGAACACAGCTGAAAGCTGTACTATGACACATAAACTGAATCCTATGTAAACACAGTCAGACCCGCACAATATACTGTCAATATGACAGATGTGTTCATTTAACATCAAGCCGTCATAGAGGTTGAATACCGAAATATGTCCTTGTGCAGTTGTTGACAATATAAGAAATTGTTTCTTAAAAGTAATCGTAAATGAAGCGTTTATACATTGTCTATAGCACATCCAGGATGCGGTGCAAAAACAAGTGGATTTCCCCTAGTAAAATAAACAGATCGTAATGAAAGAAGCAAAGGTAAGATAGTTATAAGAAGCCGTGTATTGTGTAAAAGGTTTTGACAGTTGCCTCACCTCATACTTCTGCCTCTTGAGTTTCTCCATGTGATCAAATTTCTCAGACTCCAGGGAGTACATCCAGTCCCACAGTTCCTTGGCCTTCTCCCTGTATACACGTATACATACCAAAATACATTTAGCACCATACCCAAGCTATTAAAAGAGTCCACAGAGTGAACAATGAATTTAAACTTTATGCTGACCTCAGCTTGTCGTCATTCAGATGGTCAATGTTCAGAGGCTTGCGTCTGTCTGCCAGAATCTTCTTCTTCTTCTCTCTTTCAGTTTGCTTCTTACCTCCCCTCTTGGAATCAGCCTGTTGTCAGGAATACGTGCAAACATCACATTATGATCATATAGAGTGATAGATCAGTATGGAGGTTAATGAAAAGCCTTGCATCTGCAGCCTTCTGCAGGTAGCTGCTGTACTGGGAGCCCATGCTGGACAGAGCAGACTTCTTCTTGGCATCTTCATCTGCCCTCTTCTTAGCATCAGCCTCCTCCTTCCTCTGCCTCTCTTCCTATCAAACCAGCACACACAATATTTTGTATGAAGTATGTGTAATTGTTTGTTGTCGATGATACATTGTGTAACGCAATGACTCTCCTCACGTCTTGCCTGGCGCTCCTTGTCCTTCTCAGCACGGATCCTCTGCTGCTCTGATCTCTCTGCCCTACGTTTCTCCTGCACATGTACATGTGTCCATTATACCATGCTTATTTGGGACGGCAGCCCTGGAAAAAATAACATTATTCTCACGACACTCTCAATTCTATCTTTCAGGGCAATAAGCTCCTCCTCTTCCTTCTTCCTGCATTCGAAGTGAGCATCGATCAGGCCCTGCAGCTCAATGAGATCCTTGTTCTGACGCTTCTTCTGGATGTCCTGTTTGCACACACACAAATATGAAATCACACATGTATTCGCACAATGTTAAAAAGATAGAGCACAACCTAATACAGACATAACACCAACAATGGGATTTGCTTACATCAAAGTCCACTTTCTCTCCATCAGGGATCTTAGGTCCAGCTGGTCTGAAGAGAGTCAAATAAAAGTCTAAGAACCTCAACGGCTGCTCAGCAAAACTTAAGATCTGAATAAAGCATTGTGTTGCACTCCACGATTTCCATTGTATTACTGAATATATAGAGTGCCGCATGGATGACATATTTTTTAGGCATTTTAGCACTTCCGGTTTCATTGTCCCGAAGTCAGTTTTTTATGGGGTTTTGGTTAAACGCCTTAAAGGAAAACACTACCGTTTTTCAATATTTTACTATGTTCTTACCTCAACTTAGATGAATTCATGCATATTTTTTTCCAATGCGTGCACCTTCAATGTCTGTACAGCGCTTCGCGAATGCGCCAGCATTCAGCCCAGCCCCATTCATTCCTATGGCTCCAAACAAAAGTTTTGTTTTGTGCCACCATACTTACTCGTGTAACTACTCATGTAACAGTCTTTAAATAGGGAAAACATGCAAGTGTTTGGTGGCTTCTAAATTCATCCCTGTTTGGAGCCATAGGAATGAACGGGGCCAGGCCAAATGCCAACACACCCACAAGGCGCCGCACAAAGACCAAAAGTGCACGCATTGAAAAAAAGATAGGTATGCATTAATTCATGAGTTGAGGTAAGAACATAGTAAAATATAGAAAAGTTTTGGTGTTTTCCTTTAAATAAGATCTTGGGTTAATACAAGCTCAAGATATTTTTTTACATTTTATTCTACGACATAAAACGCACCAGTAATATCTCCACTCGAGACTTTTTATAGCTTTTACTTGCTTTAAGATAGGTGGCTGCTAACAAGTTGCTATATAGGACTACAGACATTGTTGGGGACTTTAACCGTCCTCCCGCATGAAGATCTCAAAAACAGCGCAACATGGGCAGAATTCTCGAACAAACATTCATCCTTTGAGTATTTACTTATTAGGGAACATGTTTTAAAAAGTGTTACAAAGTTTTGAAAGAATTGTCGTAAGCTTTGTGGTGATGCCGTTGAAGTCGAGTGACTATGGTGTAGTTCGCTTGTAGCTTAAGCTAAGCTTTAATTTTCTATTAAATGCATTTAGACTTCCAAATTCATAAAAGTTGTGTTCATCTGTAAAGATTATCTTGTTTGGTTATGGTCTATATGTAAAATGAATAGTTTTTTTTGCAGAAGGAAACAGTGTCCCGCTAACTTCCGGGTTCGCCTACAAAAATACGCCATCCCTCCGGCACTCTATACTACTGAATAGGCACTAGACATGAAACTAGCTACTGCTGTAAATAAGTGTTTGGTGGACAGTTCTACTTACTTGAACTTGGGCTTCTCCTCTGTTATGAAAGAAAGGAAGAGGGATATGCATCGTGGTTATTAAGGTTTTAATAGTGGGAGTTGAGTTAGCCATATCGGTGAACACTGTGTTATTTTTAGTAACATCTCGGTGATGGACGTTTTTAGCACCGAGCTTTAAGAATGCCGTGGTTTTATAAAAGTTTGTTTACAAAAGCAAACTACATGTAAACATTTTAATAAAGTTAGTAAGAAGATACATAAAGAAACATAGAGGCAATCAGAACAAGTAGAAGATTTCAATGCATTAAAAAATTATATGATATAGTGCTTATACTGTAAGTACGTGAGTAAAAAACAGACATTAAACTCCAGACAAGTGGACCTTTCTCACTTTTACAGGATATGACACAAAAGACTTTCTGGAAAAAGACACAACCTTCATTCATTTTCCCATCTCTTTTGACTGACTGTGTCTAAATCTGTATCAATTTCTGTCATGAAACTCTGTATAGACTATGCAGGTGGGCTAGATGAGATGTTTATGCCATTGCAATGTCTCCTAAACATCAGGCTTGATGTTCACACCCCAAAACACAAGCAAAAGCCACACCAGACCAGACGCTCTCTATAAAAACTACCATCCTGTCCTCCTCCTTCCACTGGTGTGGCATATTCATGCAAAAAGAAATAAGCAGCGCAGCATTTCATATTCTTTCACCCTTGCTATTTAGCCAGTTTCAAGTTGAACTGGCCATCGTTATGTTTCCCCAATTTTGATGATGTAACGAGAAAAAGTTGCGGACCTAGTTTCACAATTGCAGGCATTAACCCCTCCCCCATGCCTTCTCTCCAATCAGAAATGACAAATACATAAAAATTACCAACATACCTTCCTCTTCATAGGCCTCTGCATGCATCAAGCGTTGAAAGCAAAAGTAGAACAAAGAACATTAATATTGCGTTTTTGTCATTTTTGCTCTCCTAATAAGGACTGCGTGCTCAGATGCAAAGTTCAGCTGAGCGGAAACTCAAATTGAGGTGTTAACTTATGTAATTTACAGTAAATATACAGTGAGCAATAAATGACAAGAACAAAATGAACAATATTCTTCTGATAAATACATTGAGATATCACTTTAAATTGTCTGTCAAATGAGACACCTCAATATGAGCAAATCAAAAAATATTAGCTATAACAACAACATTATTACAAACTTCATATACGTTTACAGATTGTCATAAAACATTGCTTAGATTTTCAAAGTGGACAAAAAGCAACTTAGCAAAGGACGGCATCTCATTTGACACTCCCAGCATGAGAGTTGAGGTTTTTGTTTTACGTAATTTAGACTTTTACCGAATGTAAAGTGTGTTGCCCATAGTGTGTAAAAGAGAGAGCCTTTCCAGTGTTAAGTCTTTGAAGTTAAAGTTACTTTATTAACAGTATAGCCTTTTTGTCCCTTTGAAAAACTCACCTTTTTTAAATTAAATAAGCATCCTATTAAAATTGTATAAAACACCATAGCATTTAAACTTATATAGTAGCATTTGTTGCAGAATTATTTTAATACATGCAATAGTTTTTCGAGAGATTTTTTCTCAAGATGCAGTCTAGAATTAGCATCACACTGGCGGCAACTCAATTACAATTCTGATGGCATGGAAAGAGTGCATAGACTTTGGAGTTATAAGCTGCACTATAATAGGCGAGAGCAGGGGCTGCAGTTTAATTCCTAAAAATAGAGCCAGTTTTAGTCAGCTCAGACCACCTGCATACAAACCGAAGATGGCTGAATTTTAGGTATGATGAGTATCAGAGCTCGATCGCTCCGGCTCATTCCCCAACAGTCTGCAAGTGAATTTGAATTGGAAAATAGTGCATGTTTAAACATGGAAATTTGTCCAATTCCAATAAACAATTCAAATGGCAAATGAAAGGGACTGAAATGGCATAGATCTAAGCTCTGTCACGGCCTCATTCTCACGGTGGGCCTATACAAAGAGGAGGTACCGCCAGTTTGTTGTTAAAGTGTTGTTTGGTTGGTGGAGGGGAGGAACTATACCGGGGAACTAGGACTGTATTAATGCGGTTGATTTATTGGTAACAGGTGTTCTGCCTGTTTTTAGTTTGTTGGGGAAAATGGGAAGGATGAATGAATATTCATGCCACATACCTTCCTCATGCACCTCTGGTTCTGGCTCTGGTTCTGGTTCTGGTTCTGGCTCTTTTTCTGGCTCTGGCTCTGGTTCTGGCTCTGGCTCAGGTTCTTGCTCAGGCTCAGGCTCCGGTTCAGGAGCGGCCTCTGGAGCTACCTCTACCTCTACTACCTCTTCAGATAATACCACATGCAGCAAGCAACCAGGGGAAGGAAGGTTGGCAACCGTTAATGCATTGCAGAGAAGGAAGTAGTCAGATAAGGGAGATTATTAATTGGTTAAAGTGAAGGAGAAAAGATGGGATAGGTGACTGGGAGGACGTGTATAGGAGGAGAACCTGTTCATGAGATCTGAAAGGGCAAGGATTACATGCCAAAAAAAAAGTTTTCTCCTAAAGCCAAAATGTCTTAAAGCCATTGCTGCCTACTTTATGCTGAATAAGAAGTACAATTTCTAATTTGTCAGACAATGGTCTGAAGTAAAGCCCACACTTTATGCACACAGACATGAAAGACATACTAACATCTAAAAAACGTAGACATAGACACAACAGGTTATTTTAAAGGACAAGTTCGGTATTTTACACCCAAAGCCCTGCCCTCAGACCGTTCACGATAAAATATTGACTGAAATTTCGACATATGCGGCCGCCCCGAGAACCCTCGGGCGCCTGGGGCCTCACCTCCCACCTCCACAACGGATGCACAGGTGCACAGGAACAATCCCTCCCAAAATGCACCAAACCCTCGCCTACAAAGAGTGAAACTCACCGAGTGGCCAGGGGCGTGTCCACTGACACGCTCACACAAAAATCGCCGCAAAATACGCACTCCAACAGGTTTTATAGTAGTTTTTGTCCAACTCCATTGACTTGTATTAGATGTGCTGTGAGGTACGGTATTACTCCGCGCCGGGAACTTTGTTTGTATTCTTGCAATTGGCAAAGGCGGATTATCGCCACCACCTGGGCTGGAGTGTCTATTATTCTAGCTCTCAACGGAAGAAGAATGTACGGGTGTGAGGCGTTTGTAAAAATAGGTCCACAAGTTAACAACGAATGCTAAAACACCTGTTGGAAAGCATCTTTTGCAGCGATTTTTGTGTGAGCACACCAGTGAACACCCCCGACCACTCGGTGGGTTTCACGTCTTTGTAAACTAAAGTTCAATAGGAAGGATTGTTCCAGTGCACCCACACACACACTGCAGAGGTGGGAGGCGAAACAACAAACACCCGAAAATTCCCGGGGCAGCCGCACATGTCGAAACCCCAGTCAAAACCGCTCCACTTCACCACAAACAATCCGAAAACAGGGCCCCAAGTGCAAAACACCGAACTTGTCATTTAATGACCTTTTCAACAGCAACACAAGAACTGAGCGGTCCTGTTAGTGGCCTCATTCGTTAACATTAAAAACCAAAACAAATTTGTATTAATTCAGATCCATTTTTAAGTCTATTGGACTTGATCTTGTGCATTTTGTTCAAAAGGTCATCGACTCCAGGCACACTTGAAGCGATTTGAAATTTTTAAATTAGACAAATATTAGTTAAGCAAATCATTTTCATTTCCTGCTTTCAGTCAATTGTTTTCCGTTTGCTTATTCACAGTTTATGAGGACAATGTCAGTCAGTTTCAAACAGAAGAAGGAAACTGTGTTGCATTAGTTGGTTGAAAGACGTGTTAATAATTAAACCCTCCAGATTGTTTTTACTTTTGTTTAATTGTTAATTAATCGTTGTTTATTTTACCTTCCTCTCCGTAATCTTCACATGCCAGAAAAGAAAGCAGTAAAGGAATACAACAGTTACAAAATGTCTGCATATCATTATGATTAGAAAACATCATACACTAAATGCACGCAGAGCTTTTTCCTCCTGGTGTTCTGTGGAGTCAGTGCTCATTTCAATACTCGGGCACATTTTACAGCCAAGATATTTTTGTAAACTTAAGTTTATTTCATTAGGTCTGTTTTAGCATCTCTACGCCACAGGAGCATTCACTTCAGAGAACACCAGTAACATGAGCATCATTAATACTGCCGTCGGCCCCTGCTCCTGACAGGTCCGCCTCCAGAGATGTTACTAAAAAAGTCCCTGTACAGTAGCAGTGGCAGATGGCAGTATGAGATATGTAAAACAGCTGTCAAGACAGCAAGTGGCACAGTATCAGTCACTGCAGGCAAATTCATGGCACTGCTTTTGCATTGGACATATTAATCTATGAACTATTTAATCCATAATCTTAAAAAAGAGTTTAGCATTAAATGGAGCAAAGCCAAACCTGCACAGATATATTACCAAGGCTCTGACTGTTTTACGTAAAGAGTAATCATAACTGCTGACATACCAAAACAATGATGCTGAGTGAAAAACATAATATTGATATAAGGTGTTTAACATTTTTACATAGCCTATATAAATTAACAATGAAATTAGATAATGATTCCCTGAACCATTTGAAAAAGCAGGGGTTTAAGTTATAGACTACAGATAATAATAATAAATGACAATAAATAATAATAATAATTTTCTACTTACCCCCACTAATTAAAAAAAAGAAAAAAGAAAGAAAAAATATGTATTATTGATCTTGTCTTGAACATAGAGCATTATAAATAAAAAAAAATATTAAAGAAAAAAAATCAAAATACTTACACATCCTCTGTGTCAGACATGATGACAGGAGCTACAGACCTGTATGTGATAGACAGAGAGAGGCAGGATGTTTAATATATTTGCTCTTTAAACTGTGTTCAGTACCACTGTGACAGGGTTAATCACACAAACTGAAACTGAGGCAGTGACAGCTGTGTTGAGATACCTTACCATGCCAAGTATTTAAGGAAGCTTTAAACATTTTATTATCTTGTTTATTATCTAGTTAACTGCATATAAAACAGCACGATATAAAAATAAATAATAAAAAAACGAATAATAAATTATACATTATCAGAGTGGTGTCAGCTGCGGTTTAATTAATAAATAAAGTATTTCCAACAAGAATAGTGTCTTAATAATATTCTTATTTAATAACATTTTAATAGAAATATGAAAATGCAGAAAGGTATTTGTGTGTATATTTCTGTGTGTGTGTGGGTTGTGAGTCAGATCCCCAGCACAGCTGCAGAAGTATTTGGAGATTAGCACGTGATCAAATTTCCCAGCATCAGCTCTCTCTCATTTTGTCAGTCAGAACTCAGTGCCGTCCATCCTACCTTATGTGGGCATGAGTCTCTGCTAATGAGCCATTAAAGGAAAGACTTCTGACGTGATGTGAATGCTATATTGCATTTCTATTACAGATTTACTATAACATACAGGTAATGCCAAACACGCAACTGTCTAATCAGTGTTTGAGAAATCATCACAGCATTGTTTAAATACTACTGCCCTGTCCTGATTGTTATCCTGCTGTCAGCTGTTCATTGTTAAGCCTGTATTGTCATGGTTAACATTTGTGACGGTCTACAGGTAAGTGCAAAGAGAAAGACAGTTATGTGTAAATCCTAATATGCATTGTGGTGGTTGATCATACCCAGTGTGTATTATCTACACAATGCCATCCCATACGGAAACAGCACTGACTTATTTACAGAGGTATTCATTCCTAAATCAAAGGCAAATGTATTAAACTATACCAGCTTAAGTGTGTATCCCACATCGCCTTCAAAGAGTTTTTATTGTACCATCATGCACATTTAGCATAGCACAATTATTAATTCACAAAGATTATATACTACACGTGAAGAGTAAAATATTTGGGACTGAGGAAATACTTCAGTATAAAAATGTCATAAAATCTGTTTAACATTTAAAAGCACCATGAACTGTCGTTAGACGGAAACTAGTCCAATTTTGCCCTGGATTTATTTGAAGATACTGAATATTTAACCAAATCCTTACCTCAGAAAAGCCGAAAGAAGAGAGTGCCTTGATGGCGAAGACGGGCTGCAGGGTTCTGCAAACTTTGAAACCTATTAAGTCCTTGAGTTATACTGATACTTGATCTTCTAAAGAGTCTCATTGGCTGAGGAAGTGATCTTGGGAGGAGGGATTCTGAGCCATAAGGAGACCCACAGAAAGATTTGGAAGGGTGAGACGCCCAATTGCTATATCTGTCGTAGCACAAGGCAAGCAAAAATAAGCCCAAGTTAAGCAGGCAAACATGCGAAGATCCCGGTGCACTTATAGAAATGAGCTTGGTATGCAGAACACGTCTGTGTGTTAAACAGAGGGGCGTAAAACTGTTAAAACAAAGTTTTTTTGTGGATGTTGTGGGCTGTGGGGTATGCTTTACAATGATTATTTGTAAATACATCAACATGTTGAAAGTAACATTGTTTCTGTTTGTGGTAAATTTGATTACATAATTAATAATTCCTAAAATTTACACTGTAACAAATCTATAAGACTTGCATGAAGTTCACTTACAGTATACAGTACATTGTCAATGATGTGTAAGGATTTTCAACAGGCCCATTTTAAAATACAAAAATAATATCTGTTGAAATTGTTCCAGCATTAAAAATGTAAAAGCATGCAAAATGTATATGATTGTAGATGACTTGGCTGTAGCCTTAAAAATGTCATGTGGCGCAACCATGGTTTATCTTAAAATTATCATATATATTTGTTCCAGTATAAATAAGTTGCCTTTATAAATGTTATTAACAGACTTATTTCTTCTGAACATTAAACATTAAACTGATAAAAATGTTTTAGAAATATAATTAAATTAACATATTCCAGCAGTGGTTCGTATTTTAGCCACATAAATTATATATTTCATTTTAATGCAGTTCATTGCTATTAATGATTACATGATGAGTGGTCACTCCAAATGACACAAAGACATTATATTGTTAAAAATCTATGTAAAGAGATCAAGCAGCAATACATTTCATACAAAAAATAGATTTAAACCAAATTTTATTTTTTAATTTCACAGAATTTTCACAATACAAAAAATGTATTAAACATGTGTACAACATGGGTTATAGGTGCATCATTTCATTTCAAAGCTGCAATGTGTACATTTTAGGAGGATCTATTGACAGAAATGCAATATAATATAGATGTTTTCAATGGTGTATTATATTTTTATGACCTGTGAGCTATTTCTATCTACACTGCGGGTCCCCTTACATGGAAGTCGCCATTTTGCACCGCCATGTTTCTAAAGTAGTCCAAAAAGGACAAACTACTCTACAGAGTTAGTATGTGTTTCGTCCATAGGCTGTAAAAAATATGGAGGTAGTGTCCGTGACGTCACCTATTGGTTTGTGAAGATTGTTTTTGAAGCTTAAAGTAGGCGTTGCCTGTCTTCGCCATCTTGGCCGTGCGTCACCGCGAATCAGTCGCGGAAAACCTAAAATGGGTAAAAAGGCAGGACATGGGTGAAGCTGAGGTAGTTGGTTGTTGAAACCACGCTCGCCTAGCTCGATTCTAGTGACAGCAGTGGCCGTTCAGCCATCACTCAAGTGGCCACGCCCGTAATTATGCAGAACTTTAAGGCTTAATATAATTTTTTGTACCAGGCTGTAAACATATTATTTTCTACGGTAAAGTTGGGCATTTTTAACATGGTGGTCTTTGGGAATTGACTCCTTTTTGGATCCAGCCTCAAGCGACCAGTCGATGAATTGCAGTTTAAGTCACTTCCGTATTGGCTTCATCAGAGAGATCAGAAGGTTGCCTCTCAGTTTCGTCACTATATAAACATTATTGCTTGAATGGTTACTTTCTGCTGTCTCAGATCATGACATCTTTGTCCTGTGTCACCCACCGTAGCTTCCCCATGTGTTTCGAATGGGAGGGGTGAGCGTTGGTTGCAATTTCGCAACCTCACCACTAGATGTCGCTAAAATTTGCACATTGCACCTTTAACCTATCAATGAAATTTGTAATAAAATGTATCCTTGTAGAAATAAGTTATTCACATGATATCGAAATGTGGTAACCACATAGCTGTATTATATTTCCAATTTAAGAAAGTTAGTACAAACCTGCTTGCTGCTTCCATGGGTCCTTGGCAAATGGTTGTGGCTAGAAAGGATACAGCTACCCCCAAAGTCTTGTGAAATCTCATCGGATGAGGGCTGCTTTCAACATTTCACAGGGTGTGGGCCATAGCTGTATCCTTTCTAGCCAGGACCAATGTTTTTCATCCTAATCTTACCGCCTAACCCTAAACCCAACATCTTGCGAGACTTGACCGTAGCTGTATCCCCTCTAGTCAGAAACTTGGCAAATTGGTATAGACAGTTTCATCGGACCCACGTGATACACGTCTGGATCCGAACTTTACTTCCGGTTTCGTTTTTTAATGGTCTGACTACTAAACTGATCTCTTGAACAAATGCCTCGTCGAAAATAAGCAATGTTTTGGTTTCCTAGGTAATCTATGTGTTGTTTTTTTGCTTGTTATATAAATAAACTACGTTTAAAGTAGTTTACCGGAAGTTACATGCGGACCGCGACAGACGCTTGTTTATGTTGTTACTGCTGAAACCATCTATATGATGAAAAAGTGAAATTTACGCTGAAAGGGTCCGTCCAGAATTTCTACTTAAAATGGCAACCTTTTGTGACATACTTTGAGAATTTCAAAGTATTGCCTGAAGCATGAGTCTCCTTTATACTTTACAATTTAACTCTTCCTGTCTTTGTTTCCATATTTTATTATTTCTTTTTCATTTCTTTTTTATTCAAAATAATGGTCAATTGCCTTAATGTGGTGGGAAATGAGTAACCTGACTGACAATTGCGAAACTGTGAATTCAAAGCCCTGTTGAAATGTGGATATGCAATTTTTAATGTGTAGATCCTTCAATTTTTCTTTTTTTGTTATTTTTTTTCTTTTTATTTTAATACTGTGTAACAAACAAAATGAAAAAAGATTGTTCTCCCAGAATGTTGTCAAAATAGGGGGGCGGGTAGGGCTGAATAAATGTGTTAGGAGGGTTCTTTTTTTGGGGGGGTTTTAGTTGTTAAAGATAAAAAAACTGGAGAACTGTTTCACTTTCTGTAAAATGTAACATCCTTGATTCTCCAATAAAAATATATATATATATAAAACAATTGGTATATGATGCAGCTTCCTGTCTTTTACTGGATTTTATCATAAAAGTATTATAGCGTTCTTGATAATCACACCACATGATATTATATGATATAAATACTTTATTATTTTGTTCATGATTACAAATCACTTTGGAAATAATGCCAAATAGTGCAGAATATACATTTTGAGAAAATGTAGTAGTAATTTTCAAAACAGCAGTTATGGCCAGATGGTCGCACCATGTTATTTCGAGACTTATGATTATAGGAAAAATAACAAATAACTGATGGTTTTTAAAAACTTAGTGAGTGCATACCAGGGAAAAGTCTTACAAATATCTGTTTTATGCATGTAAACCAGTTTAAAGGCACATTATCATTAAAAAAAAAGTTTTTAATAATTTCATTAAATTATTATATTTATGATTATATATATATATATATGAATGTAGTATTATTTTGTATTAAATATTGTAAAAATCATCAGAGGAGCCTTGCAGGTTCTTTGAGTGGCCTAAGTTACAATCCTGGTGTGTGGTCCTTTCCTCAATTCTGGTTACCATCCCTCTCTCATTTGATTTCCTATTATCTCTCCACTGCCCTGTAAATCCATTGAAAAATACGTATCAAACAAATACTTGTATGCTTTTTAAGGGCCTTTTAGTGTTATAAATGTCTTAAGATAATTTAGAATAAGTTTTTGATGGGAATATAATCTGATTTCTTCCTCCTGCCACTGCTTTCAGATGACATAATCATAGATTATTAAGGGTGCTAACAGCTGACTTAATCACTGAAGGTTGTGATGAAAGACTTTGGAGGCTCAACCTCCCTAAATAGCGTTTAGCAACGCAGATGGTTGGTTAAGAGACAAGTTAACAGCATTGCCATTGTAATGTCTGGAGCGTATCACATTTCCACGTGACCGTCACCAGACCCGCTAAACAGCACAGGAAGAACAGGCCTTTGACATATTCTCTGGTCATAATGTGTATCTCAGGTGAAGTGGAAACCCCCTGCTTGGCTACAGCTCACTGGCTGTCAGAGCATAGCATGAATTCAGGGCGAGGAGTTTTATTTTTGGCTTGGAAAAGGGGTAGGTTACCATGTCCTGCACTGTTCCACTAATCTTTCCCCACCACACTCGATGCTGGAGCCTACAGACGCAAACTTATTTTCACAGCAGAACTCGCACAGGTAAACCCCCCAAAATTTGCACATTTCAGCTTTTAATAGCAGCGTGAATGTGATCTGCCCGGTGCGTGGCTCTGTGTGAGAAATTAGGCCTCGGCTCAGTGTCAAGGTGCTGACTAGCACAAATGCCAAGTGTTATTATAGTACCTACTTTTAAACAATTGAAAGCTCCTTTAATTATTTAGCATCTTTGTTTGGGATATATACTATAATAGACAAAGTGTGAAATATCGTGCATACCTTGTTTTTGCGGTACATACATTGTAGTGTGCTTATGCAATACTGCACTGACTGATTTATGTCTGTTTACAATCACTTTTCAGATCTGCATCATCTTTCTTTTCTGGCTTTACTGTAAGTTTCACAAATTCTTGCAGCATCAGCACCACACCTGGATGTGTTTACTTAAAATAATACTGCAATTACATTCGTTTGGATATCATACACTGTACACAGTACAACGTTTAAGTCTGCAGTCTTTCCACTTTTAAGTCATGGATTGAGGCTAAATCAGACATGGCTCAGGTATCAGTCAGCTACTTCTTCAGCGATGATCTCAGAGGTCTCACACTGTACAGGTTTAAGGAAAGCATTCAGAGAGATCAGACACGGGCCTCAGAGAAGTTCAGAAATGAGCAAAGAAATTTGCTCATTGAGGTCAATGTGTTTGTTTATGTTTGCTTGACTATTTAAAAGAATATAAAATATCTAATGTAACAATTAAAAGGGTTATTTGTTATTGGTTAGAAATAATTCATAAGTAAAAACAAAAAAATGCTTATCAATTTTGCTTTGTGAAGTAAGAGTGAATCTACGGTGTTTGTTTTTCGGTTTTATTGTGGTTGCAGTCTTTCAAAGAGCAAAAACTAAAATGTTGACCAGCTTACATTCAGGCAGTATAAATGTACACACATTTTAAAGTATCCCAGTAAAAAACTGCTGAAAAGACCAGCATGAATTTATACAGTTTGCTGGTTTAACTGATGCAGCAGTATAACCATGACCTTTACCAGCAGAAATGTTAATAAACTTGGGCTTGCTGTTAAAAGTATCTGCAAGTTAAGAAGCCTGTTGGCAGCAAATGTTGGTGATGTTTTTAACAGGTGGAGTCAGTCAGTACTGAACACAAGCATGACTATATTTCTTAACTTTATATAAATGTAACTAACATCACAAAGCTTATCAGCCTTACAAACAGAGGTGGACAAACTTAATACCTTATGTGTCATTTTGTGTTGATTTTAAAAGTAACACAAAATGTGTTGTTTCAATAATAACACAGAAATGGGTGGATTCTGGGACAACGCATTTAGTGTGTTGTCCCAGAATCAAAACTAATGTGTTGTTTTTAACACATTCGTTCTAAGAGTGTACCCTTATTTGACAAATACATAAAAATACATTATTATTTTTATTCATGCATTTTACGTTAAAGTCATTTGGGTGATTAGTTTACATGTGTTAGCTGCGTAGAGATAAAATAATATTTTTTAATGTGTGAGGCAATAATTTGGCAAAATCATAAACAAGGAGAGAAAGCAAAAAAGCATTTTATTAACAGTTTTATTCATTCTGATTAAAAAGTAATTGAGATATTTATTATACAGGAAAATAATTCATAAAAACAGACAATATTTGTATGAAAAACATTTTTCGGGACATATTTGTATGCTCTTTTAAAAACTGATTCAACTTACTCATTCAAATTTTAGCATTTGATGCCCCCCCCAACATTAAACATTACATTATTGACACGATTTTAAAAATCTTCACAGGCAAGTTTACTGATTCTCTAATACCTTCCAGATTCTGTATTTAATACTGACTGACGTTTGTGTTTCTTTCATCTGTAATGAATTAAATGTTCTGACAACTTATTTATGAGTATAGCTGGATAGAGTTATGTAATGTTTCATAATGCAAATAATAACTTGTAACATTGTGTGTACTGTGCATGAAAGGCAGTGATCGCATTTCAATGTACATATTTGTTGTATGACACCATCTTTTCCTTTTCCATCTTTGTGATTGTCAGCCAGCTAAAGAGAAAAAGAATTCATACAATATTTAACAGATTTTAAAGGTATTTATTTTACATAAACCAAAATAATGAATTAAACCAAAATTGCTGATATTTAATTGCCTGGTTTCACAAACAGGGCTTAAAGGCGGAGTGCATGATCTCTGAAAGCCAATGTTGACATTTTAAATCGCCTAAACGAACACGCCCCCACCCCAATAGAATCTGGATCTTCTTTTGATACACCCGCCCCACACATATGCAACCCAAGCAACGATGTTGGTTAGTAGACACGCCCCTTACTGCTGATTGGCTACAAGTGTGTTTTGGTAGTCGGCCCGACTCCCTTTTCCAAAGCGTTTTTCAAACATTGTGCACTCCCCCTTAAAAGGCAGGGTGCATGATCTCTGAAAGCCAAAGTTGATATTTAAATTTGCCTAAATGAACACGCCCCTACCCCAATAGAATCCGGACCTTTATTTGAGAGACCTGCCCCACACATATGCAACCCCGGCAAGGATATTGGTTAGTAAACACGCCCCTTACTGCCGATTGGCTACAAGTGTGTCTTTTCCAAAGTTTTTTTCAAAAATCACGTACCCCGCCTTTAAGGCTAGTCCCAGACTAAAAATTAATGTTTGAGCTTAACTGAAAATAACTTATACCATTGTGTTGTCTCAAGATGCACACCACAGTAATGTTTATTCCAAAGGCCTTCATATAAATGCAATAATAGCTTAACCTAAGCCTTGTCTGTGAAGTAAATTGCATAATGGTGCACTTCACAAAAAATTCAGCGAGAACTACAAATTTTATAAAGTAAAAGTTAGCATTCTTGCATGTACAGTAACACCAGATTGTCTTTAATGCAGGTGTTGAAATGCTGATGGATTTCAGTTATGGTAACCAGGCTAACCTGCTTCCACAGCAGTACCCACCCCCTCTACTGCCAAAACCAGGGAGAGACAATGTCCGTTTGCAAAAGTTAATGAAGAAAAATGCTAAGAAGAAAGGCTCTTCCTGTCAGACCCCCATTCCGTTCCGGTCCAGCCTATCTCCAGTCAACGAGGCCAGTCCTGATCTAGAGCACAGTGAATATTTTACTCCTCCACAGACTCCAGATTTTCCAGATTCTCGATTTTCCTCCAGCAGCCCCTTCCACCACTACTCAAGCTCTCCATATTTATACACCGACAGCAGCTCACACTACAGTTCCACGCCCATACTGTCTGCTCAATCATACCGTACCCGATCCCCAGAGCATCAGATAGCACCGCTATACACATGCTCATCTTTTCTTTTTGACGATGAAACGGAGCAGACCGCAGACTCAGATGCACCATTTGAGATAGCATTCAGCCAAACACTTCAATGCAGGTCTATAGAGACTATACATGGTCCATCAGAAGCCTCAGTCCAAACCCAAAACTCCACTTTGGTCTCAGTTCAACCTCTTACTCCAACTGTGACATCATCTTGCTCATCAATTTACCAGACACAGGTGACACAGAGGCACTCCAGTGGAGAAGAATATAACAATGTTGCACCTGCCTTTCATAAGCCTTTCACAAATGATCAGATTGTGCAATCACAATGCATTAAGCAATCAACTGTCTTGCACTTTGACACAAACATGACTTCCACAGCGCAGAAAGTACCTGTATTTTCACAAACAAGGATTTATACTCCAAAGACCTCATTTTATGAAGTATCAAAGCCTCCTATACAGGACATGTTGACATGTGAATCAGCTTATCAAGGTGAAGGACCATCCACTACAAAAATGGACCCAACTGTGGTAGATACAAGACAAAATGTTGTAATATCACATGCAGCTCAAACATCTTCCAGTCAGCAAATCACAGGGGTAAAAAGATTTGGTTTAGAAGCATCTGAGGATAATCAACACTCTTCTTCATCCTCCACCATGGACTCTATTGGTAATCATCTGGAACCCAAACCTCAGAATCAGAGGCTCCAACAAAGTGTACACATTCAAAGTGCAGTAGCTGATAATGATCACTACCCTAAAAAAATTGCTGTGGATAAAATAAAGTATTCCACACCAAACGGAGTTATGCAATTTGCCACCGGACTGATTTCCAAGGCTTATTCTGAAGAATGTTTGACACCGAAGATCTCTAAATGTGAACTTTCCCTATCTAAGACACTTGCTGAATGTAATAAATCAAGATCTAGAGCATGTGAGATGCTTACATCAACAGCTCCCCAGCCGTATCCAATGTCTATACCTGAAACCTCTGAGACATGTATCACGATACCAACAAGCTCTGCTCCAAGTGATGTTAATCAAGAGTACATGCCTACACCCTCCAAAACTTCAAATTGGTCACCAAGGCCACCTGCACGTTTTGTGGCCAACCAGACGCCAGCTCAAAATGAACCCAACATCTCTAAACAAAAGTCAACATATTATGGATTGACACCTGCAGAATATATTGCTCATGGTGGCATTAAGATGCATCCGCACCATGATACTCCTGTATCTAAGCCTCAAATACCAAAAGATTACAATTCAATTTCTGACTTTCAGACCACATCATCTAAAGAAATATCTAATATCATATCACCAGATGTGCAAAAGAAACCTGAAGAGGCTTTACAACCGTCTGCGAATGCAGACCCATTCTCGCAACTCTCCACAAATGAAGCAAAAATACCAGAAAGTGAGATAACTCCAATACAAACTATAAGCAACCCCACCCCAGATATACCAATTAAAGCTTTAAATAAGCAAAATGTAGAATCAAAGCCTGCAAATTTGAATCCTGAACATGCACTGTCTCTGGCCTTTCAACCAACACCTTTAAAAAAGGCAGTAAATACATTGAGTGTTACTGTATCAGAGGCCCCAAGACCACCAGTTTCAGGGGCTACACACATCTCACCCCCTTTTATGACAGAGGGGAAAAAAATGCCAACTTATCCTTTACCCCAAGCACAATCAAATATTCCGAACTCAAATACAGCCGGATTATTAACAAAGAATTTTTTGTCTGTTCAAAACATCCCACTGCAAACAGCCCATTCAGAGAATGCACCCAGATCTATATATCACACCCAAAGATGTAATCCTCCATCAGAGAAAACAATGCAGTCACAGCAGAAAACCAAGATTTCTTCTTTAGAAACACACCCGCCTCGTGCAACAATCCACAACTCTACTACTACCCTTACAAGTAGTGATCACAGTATCATCAACAATGAAATCCGAGAAGGTTTCATTGAAAACAAAATCACATCAACGTCAACTAACATTAACCGTTCTAGAATGCAATGTGTAGACACCAGAAGTTACAGTAAGGTCCCTCCTGATATTAAACCAACGCCAGAGGAACCTAAAACTGCATCTGACTTAATGTTAGGAACATCCAGTATTGCAGTGCCTGAAGTCTTATCTCATCTCAAGTCTAATGCATCTGATCCTTTATTTTTATCCAACTCAAATACGACATGTTCTTCTAAATCAGATGTACATAATCCTGCTGCTCTCCTTCAGTCAGAACCAAATAAGTCTTCAAGGTTATTGAACACAAATACAACCGCTCGTTCTCAAGTAACTAAAAATCAACAAAAACATGAAATTTCCCAAAAATCTACACCAAGCCATTCAAGCACAATCAATTCAAATGCACAAATACTTACTGAACAACCTGAAGTTCTCACCAGCAAACAGGCATCAAAACCTGAACCTCTAGTCCCTCACATGGCAATAAATAACTCTTCCATGCAAGACGATAGAAAAGAAGACTCAGTTACCCTTTCCAGTGTCATAAAAGAGCCAAAACTACCTAAAGATGTAGCATCAGACATACAGAACTTCAACAACACAAACACTGCCAGCAAAGCTGACTCTAAATTAAAAAAATCACAAACTGCAGATACCAAACAGCCTAATATTGCACAAACCAAACCCTTCAAGTCTGACTCTCAAAAGTCTTCAAATACCAAATCACTTCTCACATCCAAAGCTCAAAATGCAGAACCTAGCCTTGCGTCCATGCTTCTCAAGGCTGCCAAATCTCTATCACTCTCTTCACCCAATGAATCAAAAACCTTTGATAAATCTCAAACAGACGTCAAAGAATCAAGCATGGATGTGAAGACAAATAGATCTGCTCAGAATACAAAAACTAGCCTTATTACAGATAGAAAAGAGTCAAATTCTGATGCATCAAAACTCCACAGCTGTTCGATAGTTTCTGGCACCAATTTAAGACAAAATGATGTTGACACTGAGGCATCTAGTGTAAATAAAAGCCACACATCAGACATGAATGACAAAGTTTGCAAAAATTCACCATCTCAGAAGACACAAAGCGAACCCAAGACAACTCAGAAACCAAAAGGCCTAATGGCCAAACTCAGTGGCTGGACAAGACTAAAAAAACACATGGTGGATGAACCCGAGGAACCTAGTTTTCCAAAACCTGAGTCTGAGAAAAATGCTCAGAAATCCTCAGATATAAAGATGAGTGATATAAACGAGTGTGCCACAGAAGAGTCGGCGGGACAAGACGTGATGAAAAATACAGAGGAGCCCCGGGCATTAAAAATGTGGGATGCTCTACTTTTTCAAATGTTCTCCACAAAGGAAAACATTATGAAGCAAATAAATGCCAATAAAACAGAGGAGCGGAAAAACACTGAGAAGGATGAGCAGGTAGTTCCTTCCTTTGTCAACCGCCTGCCTATCCTTCTATACAGCCCGCGGTTTAATGCCCGGAAGCTGAAGGAGGCGGCTGCCAAACCTCTCAACAAAATCGCCACGGCCTTCGAGAGAGGACTGCTGCATCGCAAACAAAAAGGTGAAGAGCCAAAAAACTTCAACAGAAAAGCCAGAGGATTTGGCTCACAGACAACAAATACTACAGATGTTTGATTTTATTTCAAACTTGCAGCGTAAAGTTATCCACTTATTTTTTGTGTGGTGAATTTATTTGAGCTTTTCTTCACAAAGTCAATGACACATTTGCTGTAAACTGAAGCGAGCTCTGAGCAGTGCTGTAGTGTAAAAGGATTGGTCAGCAGAAAGTGAGGCTTAGTGCATTCCTACTTAGAGAGGGCGACTGATAGGTGCAGCTGTTCAGGATGTGAACTTTGGAGAGTAAGGAAGTGAACACAGTCTGACAACGTAATGCTAAGAATGATCAAAGAAGGAAACTGGCTCATCCAGGGGATGGATTTAAGGGTGATGTTTTCTAACGTCAGCTGAGCTGGGTCATGCGAGCAGGCAGGTTAAGAATAGAGCGCATTAGAATGTGAAGTTTGGAGGAAGGTAAAGAATTAGAAATGAATTTAAGGCTTTATAAAACAAGAAAGAGAGTAAGAAAAAGTACAGGGGTATTTAAAAAATAGAGAGAATGAAATGAAATGTTGATGAAAATACTAACAGTAGTCAGTACAGAATAGATTCAGGTGTGTTCTTTCCAGACTGATATAGTTTAAAGGACCAGTTTAGTATTTTGCACTTAAAGCCCTGTTTTCGGTTTGTTTGATTAAATAGAGCGGTTTTGACTGAAATTTGGACATGTGGTGCTGGCCCGAGAATTTTCGGGTGTTTCTTGTGTCACCTCCCACCTCTATAGTGGCTCTGTGGGTGCACGGGAGCGGTCCTTCCTGGAATGCATTGAACTTTCGTTTGCAGGGCGTGGGGCTCGCCGCGTGGTCGGGGGTGTTCACTGGTGTGCTCACACGGGAATCGCTTCAAAAGACGCATTCCAACAGGTTTTATCGTAGTTTTGTCCAACTCCATTGACTTGTATTATATGTGCTTTGAGGTACGGTATTACTCCCCACCGGGAACGTTGTTTGTGTTCTTGCAATTGGTAAAGACGGATTATCGCCACCAACTGGGCTGGAGTGTCTATTATTCAAGCTCTCAATGGAAGAATATACGGGTGTGAGGCGTTTGGAAAAATAGGTCCACAAGTTTACAACAAATTCTAACACAGCTGTTGGAGGGCGTCTTTTGCAGCGATTTTTGTGTGAGCATATCGGTGAGCGCCCCTGACCACTCGGTGAGTTTCATGTCTTTGTGGGCGAGGGTTTGGTGCATTTTGGGAGGGATTGTTCCAGTGCACCTATACACCCATTGTAGAGGTGGGAGGTGAGGCAACAGGGACCCGAGGATTCTCGGGGCAGCCGCATGTGTCAACATTTCAGTCCTCAAAACCGTTCTATTTCATCATAAGCAACCTGAAAAGAGGGCTTTACGTGTAAAATACCGAACTTGTCCTTTAAAACAATGTTTCTTGTTTATAGTTATTCTAGTGGAAAGTATTTTTTATGCTTATGGAGATGCGTGTGACATTTATCGAATACTACTTAGGGCTGCCAGACAAAAAAACACATTTCTTCATAAGTTAGTAATTATGGCAGCTCTGTATTTCATTATGGCAGCATTGTCTTTGTAAAATGCAGCTGACTGCCATGTCATGCTTTTGAGATTACACACTATACATGCACTTTAGTCACTTTGGGAGAACATTGGCTACACAGATCTTTAAAAATCACTTCTTATACAACCAACACAGAATACATGTTTTTAATATGCTTATTTCTGTATGATCAGGGTTCAAGGAACCACTATAAGCTCTATTACAGTCTTAAATCATCACACAACAGCTTGATCGTGTACACCGATATTTTAAATCCTTCTGTTTTTTTGTGTTATGTTTCGTTTAGTAGATGACCAAGATGTCACATATTTTTCCTTGTTAAGCTAATTTGGTAAAGCATGAGCTCTGTTTGTGCAATAATGCAAATGCTGTATTTCTATTTTGTTTTTTGAAAAAATATTTGAATAAATAGTACATTTCTTACTTGTTGCTCAGTTTCTGTCATCTAAGACCTTCTCATACTTTCCATGTCCACTTTCAACAAATTTGTACTTTTTGCCGCCAGATCCCTGATAAAACAAAGATATAAAATACACAAAACATACAGCCTTTAAAACCAGGCTTACCAAAACTACTGTACATCTATTTATTAAAATAATTAGCTGTTATTTAAAAATGATGCATGTTTCTCTTAGGTTGTGTTTGAACATGAAATGAAATGTTCGGAAATTTACATTACACATTTGGCAGAAGCCAACTATATAGTTGCTGGAAAGTAAACCCATGACATTTGTACTGTTAACACAATGCTCTAATAATTATTCAGCTATAGAAACACATATAGCATTAGACATTTATATATAAAGTACCTGTTATTTTTATTTAACAGTTATTGGGCTGGTATCAGTGCTGCGAGGAGGCAGATAAAGAGTGGTGTACCTTTGCATATGATATATCCTGTGGTGATGTGTCTCCCATGTTCTCCCACATGGATTTTATGTTACGCACCTCACCAGGCTTAACCTCCTAAGATTAACACAACAAAACAATAGCTCAAATTTACCAAAATAATAATATTACTGTATGTCTTTATTTTTTGTCTTGCAAAAACATAGTCTGTTCTGGCCTTTACCACTAGATGGCATCAAAAAACAACAGGCTTGTTACAGGAAAATCTCTTGGCACATAACCTGATTCATAAATAGACTCGTCTTAACACAGTAACTATCTAAAACAAAAGGCACACAAGCCAAGTAAACCGCAGTTATTTGGAAATGTCCAGTTCCTTCAAAGCTCTTTCTTAATTGTTTGATGGCAGTGCAGGACTTTTAACCCAACATTGACATTTTGACAGTGAGAAACCACCTTAACCAATACACTCAGCTATGAAGTATTTATGCAGAAGAAGAGAGATAAGAATTGTTTACCTTACTGGAAAGGAAGAATAGAACAGGAGGAAGTGCAAGAAGTGAACTAAAGAAAAAGAAGAAAGGCCATGAAGTAGTTCAGATGGAGATATAGAGATATATGGGTGTTTTCACATATAGTTCTTTTTAAAAGAACCAAACCCAGTTCACTTAAAGTGAACCAGAAAAGGAACTAGCCGAATGTCCTTTTCGTGTTCATAATATAGTGGATTCAAAAGAGGACCCAGATCTTTTTTTGATCCTCTTCAAAACTTATGTGATCTCAGACACTTTCTTGTTCACAATCAAACCCCAGCTTTCTGTATACAGTTGATTTTGATACAGTGTCCAAACGTCACATGAAGTGGACTGGGACCTCATTGATTTCACATCTCAAAAAGAAATCAAACCACAAAAAACCCAAAAGCGAACCGTAGTACCGAGTTCAGTTCACTTTTGGGTCCTTTTAAGGGGGTCTGAGATCACTTGGTTTGTTCACATATATAAACTGAACTGCTCCAAGAGCGTTTGGAGGGCTCAAACGAGCTAGGTGTGAAAACACCCTAAGAGAAAAAGCCAGAAAAGAAACTGAGGGAAATTATGGTTAAAATTGTGTTTACTTAAATACATGAATTAAAAAGAGTACACTGTTTATGTTATTTTTTTGTGATTCACACAAATAAAGGAGAATTATGTATGAAATAAACTCACCACTACTTTGGAGGAGGGGCACTTATTGACATCAGAGTTTCCCTTTACCCATTGGTTAATTAGATCTGCCACGCCCACCTTTAGTCCTTCTGTGTCCTGAATGAATAAATCATAATTTATCTTTTAATTCACATATTCACTCTTTCACTCGCTGTGAGTAGCATTTAGTCTGATAAATATGTTTTATTCATTTCATTCATTCCACTTCTACATCAGATAGCAGAAATTAAGGCAAGCTAACTAAACACTGACTGATCAGTGAACACTCATAAAGAATACTTTATAGGGAAGCTTTGACAATCATTTAATCTGGACATTATTACAACTTTTTTGATAAAAAGTGGATGATTGCTATGACAAGATGAACCTTAGAAGGTGTGGCCTTTACTGAAGTAAATGCTTCTCCTGCTTCAAACAGGGTCTTTCGGGCAGATACAGGCTCTTCTGGTGTTGGGACGTCCATTGGTGGTGGTTTGGCTACATTTCCCTCTTTAATGCACTCCTGCACAAATTCATAATGTGATATGGTATAGTGTACTACTTTCATTTCTCTTCAATCATTCAACTAATAATGAAAAGACCTTTGCAATTTAAGTAGGGTTCTGCAACTATACAAGGTGGCTAATTTATATTATTTGTATGACCACATTTGTACATTTTTTTACAATTTACTTTCGTTATTGTTATTTTATGATAATAATATGTTTTTGTACGATACACTTCACATAAAGTCATACGAATTAGCCAACTCGTAAAATATATGAAGAGTTTGGTTCCAAAATGCAATAAATCCATTTTGACTAATTTGGGAAAAAATGTGTTTTCTATACCAAGAAAGTGACAAGATGAAAACCACTATTTTTTTGTCACAAACTTTCACATAGCATCTTTAGGTTCTAAAAACATAAAAAAATTAAATCCATAATTTGATTTTCAAAGATTAATTATAAAAACTGATTATTTTTTCCACAAAATGCAAAGTTTTTTTAATGCTATAAATTTATTGAATCAATATATAAATGTGCATTCATCTTTGCCATGTTATATTCATGTAGTTGACTAGTGGTATACACAGATTAAAAAAAATAAACATTAATGGCATTAATCAAAACACTTTGTCATATTAAGAACACTGTCATTGCTGCCGTCCTTTGGACGTTGTTGCTGAACTTTTTTGATCAGCTGTAAAATGTTTTGATCCTGCTCGATTTTCGTTGACTTCGAGTAAAATAATGGAAAGTTTTTCCAGATCCCTTGGGTTCGTTATCATGACAGAACCTTGAAAACTAGGATTCTGTGTGTATTCAATGCGCCCCCATTGTTGTTTACAGTGCGTGGAATGGTGCGCCGTGATTTGTTGAGCGGATTTATTGTATTCTGCAGAGAAGAAGGACTGGTGTTTATCGCATTTTGGGGATAAAAAAGAGAAAAGATGACAGAAGAACACGGTGGATATTGGATTTTGTGTAAAATTAAGAATCTACTTTTTAATACTGACCTGAAATATTACTGATTTTGACAGTAACTCATTTTTTTTTTAAATGGCGTTTATCACGCTTTGAAACCAAACTCTTCAAATACACTGTACAAATTCTCATGAGGTCAGACTGGCTCTTGACTTTAGTAAAATGGCATTAAAGGTCCTCAAAATGAGCATATAGTATAAGTATATACTGTAGTGTAGATGGTAAGAAAAAAAACCTTGATAGATGGCACAAAATATACCAAAATTAAATTAGAGCACTACACAAAACATTGTAATCCTCCTAAAAACTAGTGCACAGTACGTCTGTTAAAATCTGAACCAGGTGTGAATTAGCCATGAGCTACACAGTGATGACAGCATGATCAGAGACAATGTACTAATATCACACAGCACCTGCTTTACTCATAGCAGCAAAAGCAGAGTAACATCTGCATCCACACACAACATAGCCTACACACATTTGCCATGAGGCTTCCTGACTGTCAGATGACAGGAAAACAGAGGACAGGCTCAGAAAGACAACGTCTGAGAGAAAAAGCATGACTCATAGAAGAGATGCCTGGACATGCAGAAAACACACAGTGAGATAGTGAGGGAGCGGTAAACAGAGCAGGTGCAGGTAAGCACTGGGTGAGGTAATAAGAGCTGTATGTGCATGAAGAAATGCATGTACAAGCAGCGCAAGACACACACACACACACACACCAGGCATGTGGATTTGCTTGAATGGATGCAGAAAGTGTAGATTTATAAAACATTGTGCTGGTATGTGTGTAAGGTGTAATTCACCTCAACAGCATGGTTGTACTGCTCCAATCTGCCATCTAACTTAGAGATCATCGTTGGAGGCTGGGTCTTCTTTATGCTGTTCCTGTTGTGCACAAACAAATGAAATGTTCATGTGAAATAGGCCACTGTTCTCCGAGACAAGCTCTGGCTTGAAAAGACCATTACTCATACTGTAGACAAAAACAACAGCTTGGCAAAGCCGTGTATAGTTTTCCTTTGTTATAAAATGGGTAGTTTAGTCTCCAAACTCTGTTTGGAGGATGCAAACTTATAATTATAGTAAAAATTATGATTATAGTAATTAAATGTAATTGTTTTCTGAATATTAGTGCCTTTTATCTTTTTGCTGTGAGAATTATAATATTTACATTCACATTTAGGTATTTACCAGAAGCTTTTATTCAAAGCCACTTGCAAAGTTAGGAAAGCAAAGTGATTCGCAATAATATGAAAAGTGGTATACAAAATTACTTTCAGCCTACCAAGTATTAGCAAGTCACTCTTAAAGGTGCAGTGTGTAAATTTTAGAAGGATCTTTTGACAGCAATGCAATATAATATAGATAACTATGTTATCAGTGGTGGATAAAGACCTTCTAGAATAAACTGTATTGTTTTTATTACCTTAGAATGAGCCGTTTTTACCTACATACACCTCGGGTCCCCCTATGTAAGCCACCATTTTGCGCCTCCATGTTTCTACAGTAGCCCTAAATGGACAAACTGCTCTACAGAGCGCGTTTGTCACTACGTTGTCTCAGATGAGGACATCCTGTGACGGCTATCATAGTTCTCTATGTGCTTCAAAAGGGAGGGGTGCAATTTGCAAACTCACCACTAGATGCTGCTAAAATTTACACACTGCACCTTTAAAGGGATAGTTCACCCAAAAATGAAAACTCTGTCACAATTTACCCACCCTCATGTTGTGCAAAACCTGTTTGAGTTTCTTTATTCTGTTGAAAACAAAAGAAGATATTTTGATAAATGATGGTAAGCACACAGTTGAAGGTACCCATTGACTTCCATAGCATTTGTTTATCCTACAGTACTATGAAGTCAGTGGGTACCATCAACTGTGTGGTTACCGTCTTTTATCAGAATAACTGAATAAAGAAACTCATACAGTACAGGTTTAGATCAACAGGAAGCCGAGTAAATGATGACAGAATTTTTATTTTTAGGTGAACTATCCCTTTAAATCACTTAAATCACAAGTAAAGAGGTTTCATGCACCCTGATATAGCCCAGAACCATGTAAATTACTGTAATGCATAGCTGATTGTGTTTAGCTGATACTGTTTTATGAGCGGTGCTTTAATAACAGGATGAACAATAAGTATTGAAATATTTTATACACAGCGTGAATAGGGAGGTAACCCCCCCTCCAATATTTATACAAGGAATAATAAAAACAGTATGTACAGTTTTCCATTCTCCGATGTCCAAATCAAATCTACGCCCTTTATACATATACGGTAAAAACTACAGACAAAACAACCATTCTTTATTGCTTATTTAATGCAATGAGTATAATAGAGGAAAAAAGCGAGTTATGTCATGTCTAAGTAAAAGGTGAACAAACAGTTGTTCACTTTTGAATGAATCATTTATGTTTCCTATTCAGAGGCCAATTATAAAGAAATACTGTCAATTTCAGTTTATCTTTTTGACAGCAACCTATAGTATATAATCCAGGCTTGCATGAACCCATGATGTCATGACAAACCCACAGAAAAACAACAATCAGAAGAGTACACTCACTTTTTTTTAACAGAACGGTTTAGAGACTCAGTCCTCTCGGCGATCTGTGAAGAAAGAGTATAACAGTACGTTTGTTATGGAAACATACAAGCATTTACAAACTTTTTAAAGTAAGTGTGACAACCCTTAAGGCAAGATTACAGAAGCAGGCAAAAAGGAATAAGCTTTGCAAAATCATTTTGCCAACATTTAATGATTGCAAAATGTAAAGCCAGTTTCAGCCGATACAAAAAGACTTTTGATGTTGATTTGACAGTTTAATTAATGGAGGCTTTGCACTGGCTGCTCATATTTTTCCGATCATGCATATCCTTTTGACAAAAAGTGTCATGTAGATAAAGGTTCAGTGTTGCCCAACAGGATGAGATGCATATTGCCAAAGTCAGTTATCATGGCATGCACTTCCTGCGTGCTTTTAAACATGTGTGTTCATATGTTGGTATGATCCTAAAACATTATGTACAGTGCAGTATGTGTATCTGCGAACAAGAGAGACAGCAGCAAACAATTTGGGCTAAAGCTTTTCAAAGCAAAAGGGAGGTGCACTGTATCAGACACACACACACACACGTGCGCGTTAAATGTGCAATTTCATACTGTCATGCACAAGCACATAGTAAGCAACTCACCGAACTTGTACCCTCTGATTGGCACTCCTCACCCTCAGCCTGAAACCAGCAAGCACAGACAACACACACACACACACAAAGCACCTCAACAACGTGCCGTCATCTTTCTTCCCCACCCCGCACTGATATTGCAAGAAACATCAGAACCACACACAGCAGAAGAAAGACACCAGAGCCGAGCACAACGCACCAACATTCACAAACACACGTTCTGTTCATGTTCACGTGCCTTCATGGAACTGTTTTTGTCAAGATGTTTATTCCAGTTAGGTTTACTATTACTAAAGGTCCACCGATATGGGTTTTGCAATTGCCGATAACGATATTGGGAAAGCAATGTGGTCGATTTGCCAATATGAGGCCTAAAAAGTGAATATTGATTGGTCATTTTACTGTCTGTCAGACATTGGCTTTACATATGAGTAAACAGAAACAGGTTTATGAAAAAAATCCAAATAGCAGCCACTGCTGCTATATCAGTCTATCACTAACTATTATTATTTACACAATCAAAACTAACATTCGTGAAGAAGGATATATGGATAGGTTACTTAGACCTTATAGAACATGTGTACATTATTTTTGTTAGTTTGTGTGTAATTGTCAGTGGCGGCTCGTGACTGCTCATCCAAGGGGCGCAAAAAAAGTGTTCGGAGTGTCATGTGTGTTGCTTGTGTTTTCAAAATATGCGTTTGTTGCCTCATTTGAACCATGTGCATCACGTGTCTTGCCAAAACAAGTGCCCGCTGCTGCACATGCGTCTTTATGATAAAAAAGAAGCTCACGTTCACAAAATACATGCAAGACACTCCCTTAACAGTATACTCTGATTACGCATGAGAGATTATACGAGTATCTGGCAAACACGAGCAAATCTTTTATCATAAACCCTTTCGACGCGTTTGCAGCAGGCACTTATCTTGACAAGACACGCGATGCACATAGGATCACTCGACGTGCAGAACGCATATTTTGAAATGACGAACCACACACATGATGGGTCACATACATGTTGTGACGAACTTCGCATCTAGGGCCCGGCCGCCACTGTTAATTGTTATTGTAACAGATCAGCAGCAGTTAATAATGATGCTACAAAACTAACCAGGCCCGGATTGGCCATAGGGAGAACCGGGAGGATTCCCGGTGGGCCGGTCTGTTTTTTTTGGCCACGAGGGCCGGTGTTGTCATGCCACCGGGATGACGCGTATTTGCGGGTGAGAGATGTCCCCGCCGCTTTATGCACAAGTTGATTGTGTCCCGAGTCCCGACCACTTATTGGAAGAATTCTTGCATTAGGGTTCATTGACATCTAAAACGCATGGGAAACGCAGGACGTGCCGCTGTCTTCTGGTTTTCAAAGCGCTTACTTGGACACGAGTTTTGTTTCAGACGCATATTGAGTGCGCTTGCCGGCCGCGCGTCTTAAAATAAACTTGAGCCCGTCTTTTGAGTGCGCTTGCCGGCCGCGCGTCTATATTTTAAATAAACTTGAGCGCGTCTTTTGAGTGCGCTTGCCGGTGTTGTGTCGAACTCAGTTCCCCCTATGTTTCCCTTTAGTGTAGTGCTTTTATAGCGTTTTCATCACGTTACATTTAGAAAGATTAAAGATTTGAATTGGTTATACTAAAAAGGCATAATATCATGTATTTTATAATAGAATTTATTAAATATTTCATGCATTTGACAGTTTTCTATTAGGGTATTTCTTTTAAAATATAGCCTGTCTTTTTCTTTTTTTTTCCTTTACTGTTTGTTTTAAAAATGTAATGTTTGCATAAATAATTAAATAAATATTATACATATAATATGATTCATACTGTAAAAATAATTGACTTACCATTAAGAACAATACAGATACATTACAGAAATACACACATAAACATCTCAGTAGCCATTAAAACTTTAAATATATAAATAATAAAACCTATAACGTGATAAAAACGCCATAAAAACACTACACTGAAGGGAAAAATAGGGGGAACATAGGGGGAACAGACTTCGACACAACACCGCGCGTCTATTATATTTTAAATAAACTTGAGCGCGTCTTTTGAGTGCGCTTGCCGGCCGCGCGTCTATTATATTTTAAATAACTTGAGCGCGTCTTTTGAGTGCGCTTGCCGGCCGCGCGTCTATTATATTTTAAATAAACTTGAGCGAGTCTTTTGAGTGCGCTTGCCGGACGCGCGTCTATTATATTTTAAATAACTTGAGCGCGTCTTTTGAGTGCGCTTGCCGGCCGCGCGTCTATTATATTTTAAATAAACTTGAGCGGGTCTTAATACAAACGGGCTGGCCTCTTAAAGGAAAAGAATTTACAAAACGTATTTTTTTATCCAAGTCAGATGAATTCTCTATGAATAGTCTATGAATTATTGCAAGAGGAACAAACATCTATTTGATGCAAAACTCATTAGTTTATTTGAAAAAAGTAGTTTTAAAAGTATATCCATGATGTTTTCTTTTTTTTACCACAATGTAGGCCTACCTTAGCCTACGTTATTTAGCAATAGACATGATCTAAGTACTAAAATACTTTTTTTCCATTTGTTTCCAATGCATACTTGATAAATCTTGCTTGTGTATTGTATATCGGGGTTTCCAAACGTTATCAACCCAACAGTTAATCTCAAGACTCACCATTTTTTTAGAAATAGAAATATAGAGGAAAACACAAACACATTTGTTTCCTTTAGTTTTTGAATAAGTTTACTTTAGTAATATTATGGTCTTATGGCAGGGCTGCATGATTATGGCAAAAATTATAATTGTTTACTGCATTTGCACGGAATATGAAATTATATATTTGAAAAATACAGTGAATTGCAAGGCTGCAGAGAACAGTGCACTACTGCAGACTTATACTAGTACTGAGGGTTTAAAGATATTATTTTAATAGTCAGTCGTGAACTAAAGTGGGCCGGTCTAAGGCATGAAACTCCAGGGCTGAAAATGAGTCCCACTCCGGCCCTGAAACTAACTAAACAAGGGTTGCTGGCAGAATTTTCATTTTTGGGAGAATTACTGTATTCCTTTAACACTATAAATGTGAACATAATTCCTAAGAATTTAAGTTTACGATACTTAATTTTCAGTCATGAGGTCATAATAATATTTACCATGTGGGTTGGGCTCCTGGGGCTGAGAGGACTGAAGGGCTCCTCTGGATCTCCACTGGATATACTCAACCTCTTCAGTTTCGCCATCACATCCCTCCTTCTCCTATCTCTCTCCTCTTCTATCATCCACCTCTGTACCCCCTCGGTGGTCTGATGTCCTGTATCTCTCTGCTCCTGGTTGTCCTCGCTGCTCTTCGCAAACACATCCTCAGATACACTAAAGACAGAGATTGAGATATGGAAAGCCACGGTTTATAAACAAAACGATACACATGCATTAAAGACGTTTTACCTCTGTGAACCGCAGAGATCTGTCGAATCGACTGTAGTATCCATGTTACTCTGTAACCTATGACTGAACAGGCTGAAATGAAGGAGTGTTTGCTCTGGGGAAGTTGTGAAATTTAACCGACGTGTCGTGTCATTTCACATCACATACTCTATATCTGTAAAACATTGCAGTAACTGCTATTGCTGCCCAATCTGCTTGTTTGGTACACCGCATTGACACATACTGTTCCCTTAATAATTGCGTTTTTGCTTTGGTTTGGATATTAAGACACATTTGGGCGTTATGACACTCGGCAAACTACACTTACATAGGCTACACAAAACCATAATCCTGGAGTTGTTAGTGCCATAATCTACCAATTGAGCCTCAGGAACTGCCTTGTGTATAATTCATGTGCAAGTAAATACTGTAGATGTCTTTATCTGAGGTGACTAATGTATGCTTGTTTATGTTTGTACCTTTCAGTTATTTGCCTCCCTTCTTGTCCATTGGTGCTGTTCCCGTTCTGTTGGAGGAGGACTTTGGAGGTGAAGGATATCTTCATCTCTGCTTTCTTTTCCGTGACCTGAGAGAGGAACAGATTAAGATGATATTACATTTAATGTATGCATTGCCGTATACTGTAGGCTGAAGAACTAACGTTAACTGAGGTGTGACAGGGGTTAGGAGGAGATTTCTATCATCGTTTTAGATCTGTCTGTGGCTAGACTCTGTATGTGGGCTATTAATACAGTAGTAGCTTTTTGCCTAAAATATTATTAGGTTAAATATCTAAAATAGGCTAATAGAATAATAAATAATACAAATAGGCTAACGGTACATTCGGGGCGAAAGCGTTAACGCTTGATGGAAGGAATGGATGGAAGACTCTGAAGCGTGGCCAACAGCCAATCACAGTGGCCGCTACACATGTTCCGGTCTTCTATAAACGTAATTGGTTGGCTTTGCCTAGGTTATTTGCATAAAGCGATCTGATTGGCTGACGCACGCGTTGCCGCTTAAAAAGTTAAAAACTTTTTTTTTTTTTTTTAGAAAATTTCAACTTCTGCCGCGAGCAAAGTCAGTAGGGACTTTAAGCAACAGCTGGGAATGGAACGGCTACGGCGACCGGAAGTATGCTGTCACACCGCCGTAGCCAGGAACATAAAAATCACTAAGCAACCGTAAACAGGACAGCGCAACGCGGCATTAATTCATTTATTGAAAAACTAAAAAATGTCATTTAAAAAAGCAAGAGAAGGGTTGGTTTTGGCATTAAATGACAATCTTTTGTCAGAAGAGGAGTTTTTACTATTGTATGTATGATGTAAATAAGTCTAAAAACCTAGATTTAAGCAATACTTGAAAACACTGAATACTTAAAAATCTTTAAAAATTAGCTTAAATTTAAAACATTTTAACACATATTATATAAAAGACTTGTGGTACAATCATAAACTGATGCAATTACAATGTCATATGCCATTAAACATAACATTTATTAACAAAATCTCTCACGTTGTAGCGACTGCGGCAAATCAGCTGTTCTCCCGTAGTAGACCGTTACAGTAGAACGTCACAAAGTAGCAGTTAAATTCGCGCATGCGCAATACAACGCCAGAATGCCGTTGCCGTTCCACCAGAGGTTGTTGCTTAAAGTCCCTAGTGACGCGGCGCCGACGGATCCTTTTATTTATTTAACATCAACATCAGGTACAAAACACATTTGTTTGATGCCACATGAACATGATGTATCATTCACATAATTATTCAAATGTTACCAGTGAAGAGAAAAGTAAAAAAATGAGTACTTTTAAAATATTATATGTTTTTAGAGCTTTTTTATTCTTTTACTTTTTTCAAAGGGGTACTGTATAATTTGAAATCATTTTAAAATGTGACAGGTTTAGTTTACAAAGGGCCTATTTTGGTTTGTGTATATGATACTTTCCTAATACAATAAATAGCTGTATAATATATTGTTCATTACTTTCCAAATTAGTGGCACTGACAGATCCACAATTCAGTTTGGCAACGCTTGAAGTCACCTAATAAAGGTGCAGTGTGTAATTTTTAGAAGGATCTCTTGACAGAAATGCAAGATAATATGCAAAACTATATCATTAGGGGTGTATAAAGACCTTTTTTATAAATAGCCATTATGTATTTATTACCTTCGAATGAGACTTTTTATCTACATACACCGAGGGTCCCTTACTTACTTTTTTTACTAAGTTGTCTCCAATGATTACATGTTTTTCTGGTGGCGGCTACCGTAGCTTCTCTATGTGTTTCAAAAGTGAGGGGTGTGCAGTGGACTGAACTGTTGGTTGCAATTCGCAACCTTACCACTAGATGCTGCTAAAATTTACACACTGTACCTTTAAAGCGTTAACGCTTACACCCCGTATGAACGTACCATAAATCTCTGGTCTAAATGTCCTTTAAACCGTCTTACCTTCTCATCCATATCACATCCCTGGTTGTCTCTGCTCCAGGAAGATGACTGATTTTCTGTCATTCTTTTTGGACTCTCCTCTTCATCACACCAACTAGGCCTACTAAACTCTCTCTCTTTCCTCTCTGTCTTAGCGGTATCCCGTCTTACCATCTCTCTGGCACCACAGTCTTTATCGTCATTGTCCTCATCCAGGTTTTTCTGATTTAAAAGGGGGGATCGGGTCTGTTTTAATGGGGCGGCGTCATACATATTGAAGTCATTTTGATGAAGTTTGCTTTGTTGAGCAGAGCTGGAACAGGGCTGGAGTCTTGACTGATGCGAGCCATTTAAATGTGCTTCTACATCTTGATGTTCCATTTGTTTCTGCTTTCGCCTACTCAGCTGTTGCGTCCAATCACTGAAGCCTTCGTCTTCTTCCAAAGATGATGGATAGGCTGGAACCAGATCAATCTGACCCCTAACAAAGAGTGAAATACATTCAGAATTGCCTCCCACTCTGATGCCAATACAAAAACAAGTTTACTTAGTTGACCTGAGTCTGTTAGAATAGAAAAGAATATCCCTGTGTGATTGAATCCAAAAGAGCAGGTGTGGTCTTGACACATACTGTACAGTACACACATATACTCTCACACACTTTAAGAGTAGAACAGAGAAAGTGGGTGTGAATCACACTCTAGGGATGAGATACCATGGAAACAAAACAAATAACACACTCTGTTGTATGTATTTCGTGAAGACTGGGGTGTGCTTTAGGTTTTTGATACTGACTGGTTATCCAGAATCTGTGCATTGAGAGGGGCGTCCTGCTGGGTCACAGTGGTTTCAGACTCAGTGGAGGAGCTGGTTCGGAGACGTCGCCTACGTTCTCGCTCAATTTCTTCTGCATCCTCCAGACTGCGTTGGGCAGTGATCCTGCATACACACAATAATAATGTACATTTCTAATGTAATAATATAAACAACAGTTTAGGAGGAGCATGATTATGTAATCCTGACTGTCAATCATTACGCAAGAGTATAAACAGATGATTACTTCACTACATTTCTTTTTGAACAACCACCCTTGCTCTACTTTTTTTATACTTCTATTAATTTATTACTAATGTCATTAATAAGTAGCCTAGTGGAGAAAGGATAGAGCTCAAGCCTTCTTTAACAGATAATCTAACTTTTTTTATACTCAAGGATTATATAAACACATGAAAATCTAATTTTACCAGCCATATATCACTGCAATGTCAGTCATGCTCTATAAGTGCTTTTATTGAAGACTTAACAAACACATTTATGAGAACAACACAACATAAACAAATAAACACTAACACATTAAAAGAGTTTACAGAAAATCAAATAAATAAATAAAATATGAGCAGCATTTTCCACGTTTTTAACTCTTCAGCAAAGATAAAGATGCTCTATAACAGTCTTGTCAACACTTAACATTTCCAAACTAAAGTATAAGTGGTTATAAACGGGTATAGATGCAATCTGTAACTTTCGCCACACTTTTGCAATCTCACATGTTTGAAACATAAAAGTTCAAGTTGCTTCCAGAGCTTTTTACTTTGACGTAGGTTGAAGTCAAATAAAAAAAACTGAGATTACCCATGAAATCATATCCAACAGCTAAATCTAAAAGTCATTATTGTAAGCTTACCACAGCAGGTTGAAACAGTTTTGAACACAGATTTTTATGTGCTTGTTAATTTTTGTTTGTTTTTAACAAAAAAAGACTGATTTTATCTTGTAATGCTAAAATAACATTCAAATCGAGTTCATATATTTGTCACGGGCAATAAATATACGCTGTACTGTACGAAGAGCACCATGTCAGTGTGAGCAATGCTATCTCATGGAAATTCTTACATATTCGTACAAGGTCGCCATGATTTCACCAAGTGGGATGTGATCCTGGATCAACATTTTTTGTTGATCCTGGATCAACGTTTTAATCAAAGATACCCCAATTTACCCTTAACTCAAACCCTAACCATTTTTAAACCCTCAAATTAGTGTGAAATAATAGTTTAAGGGGTAATTTTTAAAAGCCCCTTACCCAATCCAAAAACTAAATTTAACATACACACTAATCCTAATCCTGCAATCTGATTGGTTATCCTACTTGGTGAAATGACGTTCCACCATTTAGGTTGGTGCATTAATTTGTGCAATATTCGTACATTTTTGTATATTTTTCTTTTGCCCCGTGATGCTGGGATTATGTTTTTATGATAATTGTATGTTTTTGTACAACTTACCAATTAGCCAACTTGTTACATTTCTCGTGAGATCAGGCTGGTGTAACTGACCAAACAATGTTTCTTTTCCAGTCAAGTGTCAAGCATGAGAAAAAAATTTATTTCCTAATTGCTCAACATTTTTTGCCTGCCCTGCACAATCCTTACCATACTTTTCTATTTGAGCTAAAGAAATTCAGTCACAACTGTAGCTTAAGGTTTGTTAAAAGCTCATTTTCTCTACAATACATCTCTGTCAATCTCAAATTACACCTCGAGAGTATGACATTCAGCCTCTAAAGTTAATTGAAAATGCTCGCTCTATTATTATTTTGCAAAACAACCTGTTTGATACAAGTTTATATATGAAGAGTTTGGTTCCAAAACGTCCATTTTGACAAATTTAGGTAAAAACGTGTTTTCTATACCAAGAAGAAGTGACAAGATGAAAACCACTATTTTCTGTTGCAAACTTTCACATAGCATCTTTAGGTTATAAAAACATTAAAAAATTCAAATCCATAACTTAATTTTCAAAGATTTATTATAAAAACAAATTATTTTTTCCATAAAATGCAATAAATCCATGACAGTTTTTTTTCTAAATGCTATAAATCTATTCAATCAATGTATAAATGTGCATTCATCTTTGCCATTTTATATTCATTTAGTTGAACAGTTGTATACACTGATTAAAAAAATAAACATTAATGGCATTAACCAAAACATTTACTTTGTCATATTAAGAACGCTGTCATTGCTGCGGTTATACTTGACGTCGTCGATTTTTCACAGCGATCAGCTGTAAAATGTTTTGGTCCTGCTCGATTTTCGTTGACTTTGAGTAAAATAATGGAAAGTTTTTCATAAGATCCCCTGGGGTCAATGTGTTATCACGAGAGAAACTTGATGCTTAATTCAACAATCACCCGTCTCCCGAGTGCCTCTCGCGTAAGTTATTGGATGTTGATGGCTACATTTCTTTCCCGTCACAGAAAACCATCACAGGTTCATCAATGCAATTAAAGTATTATTTTGTTTTTGTTTGTTTGTTGATCACAAAGTACACAGTAGATGAGGAAAACTAGGACTCTGTTTACTCAACACGCCGCCATTGTTTACATTGTGTGGAATGGTGCGCTGTAATTTGTGGAGCGGATTTATTGCATTTTGTAGAAAATGAGGAGTGGCGTTTATCGCGTTTTGGGAAAAAAGGGATAAAAGATAACAGATAACACGGCGGATATTGGATTTTGCTTAAAATTAAGAATTTACTTTTAAATACTGACCTGATATAAATCAAATAATTTGTAAAATGGCGTTTATCGCGTTTTGGAACCAAACTCTTCATATGTTGCATGATTTTATTATTAATACACTATATATAGGCCTAATATATACTGTGTTATAGAGCAAACAGTATATGCGATTTATGACTAGTCAATGTGTGTGAGTACACAGAAGGTGGTTTATGGTTTGAATGGGTATGCTATTTTATTGCTTTGTATGATGCTGATGTTATTATAGGCTAAACAATGACTCTTTATTGCTACTCTATGGATGCTACACACGGCTACTGTTGTATTTCTAATAGTGTGATAATACAGTTAGAGCCGCTACTAGAATTCATGGGGTCTGGGACAAAATTTTAAGGTTCTATGGACCTAGTAAGACACATTTTTCACAACATTACATTACATTACATTACCGGTTGGTTCTAAATACAGCACTATACATGCCTATACACTATACATACTATATTTGCCACCTTTCAAATAACCTCATGAGCTCATCAGACATAAACATATCACCATGATACTGTTGGGATAGAGGTCATTTGACAGAAGATAGGGTCAGGACTGAACAGGAAGTAAGTTAAACTGTGACAGGAAGTGCAGGGTTCACATTGACAGGAAATTGCTAACTGACTTCCTTCATGGGGGTTCACAGTACAAAAGCCAAACAAAGCACAACTGGCACAACTAACCCTACAAAGAAACAAAGGAAGGACATCAATATAACATATAAATAATTATAAAAAATGATACATACCTTAGAAGTTTTTTTTTTTTTTTTGCATCACCAAAATAGGATTTCAAACAAACATTATTCTGTATGCCCTTCTTAACATAAAGAGTAAATGAATTATTTTAATTTCATCTATGATAACACAACCAGAACACATCAAAGCTCAACTGCTTCTGCATTCTCAAACTGTGTGGCAGTCAAAGACAATAAATGCAGTAAAAATCTGTTCTGCTTACACATCCTCATATTAATTTAAAAGAAAAAATGCTAGAGAAGAAAAACTAAAGTATCTGGACTCTTTTCTTTGTTAAGTCGTAATTCATCATTTTGAGTGACGTGACCGCTCACATTTTCCGGCACAGTTCCGCTCCTTAAGGCAGAGTGGGAGGGGCCTGCTCTGTATGATACATCCAGCAGATTTAAAGCAAGGGGTGATCAGAGACACTACCAGATGATGTCAGCACCCTTAGGAAAAATTTAGCAATAAAAGAAGCCATTGAAGCCTGTCATTACCATTTAACATGATGTAATGGACTGACTCGCCATGTGCTGTGTGAGCAACAGCCAGCTAGGGAGGCTTTGGGACAATTTTATAGTATAGAGACACATCCTGTAGGATGGAGATGTGTCGTGCCATTTCAGAAAATTATACAAATGCAACCAAAACTGATTTTTAGAAGCATTTTAATTTCTTTACAGAAACAGTTTTACGCAATGTGCTGTGATTTCTTTGACCTTATAAAGAAATACAAAGTTACAAACTTTAACCCCCTTCTTTAACCTCTGAAGAGCAGATAAGCACAGCAAAAAAGCTCATGCTGGTTTCCCTCTGCTTGACCTCTTACAGTCAGCAGACTTTACTGATAAAACTCTCTATCCTCATGACTGTCCAATGCTACTCAACACTACAAGATAACAAATCATCAGCATCAGCAAACCAAGAATTAAAAGTCATGATAGAAGCCCAGATTTATCAAGTAAATTTAAAGTTTCAGCATAAACTGTATAGGATAATCTACAGTACATAAAGACAAAGAAACCTGTCAGTCTGCTGAGCAGTCAAACACCACAACTATGATGAAAATGTCAAACACAAACACACAAATGAAAAACACCTTACCTCTGGAGGTTCTGCAATCCCTTTTTGCTGGAATGTCGTCTCAGGATTGAAGTGGACATGTTTGTGTGTTTCCCTCTAGCTTGACTAACTGAGATCCCAGCAGCCTTGCTGTGACTGAAGAGACGTAAAAAGATTTAAAAGCTATCTGAATTGTGTTTCTCTGCTTCTCTCTCCCTTCCTGTGAGTTCTCTAAAGGGTGTGAATCTGCTCCCCTTCTTCACTGAGCGCTCTCACACACACTCTCTCTCTCTCTCACACACAACCACGCTCTCTCTCTCCATGTGTTTTTCATTCAGAGCTTTGAAACTCTGATTCCTGTCTTTTCTAGTTCTTCCAATCAGCAGAAAGCAAGCTGGTCATGTGGCTGTCCCTTGGGAAAGTAAGATGATACCACACACACACACACACACACACACACACACACACACACACACACACACACACACACACACACACACACACACACACACACACACACACCTAATAATCTGTGTGTTGTCAAACACACAATTCAGACTGTTACTTACTGCAGTATAAAACCTGTTCATATGCACCATTTACCTGTTTATTGTCTAATAAAGATAATGATGCAGTTTAACGGATATTATTCTCTATTATTATTATTATTATAACTATTATTATGCTTCCATACTAAATATGAATCACAGTCTTAAAAACACTAACAATATAATTTAATAATAACAATAATAACTACACTTAAAATAATTCCACTCTATGGGTCAAAAAGGGACAAACCCAACCTGCTGGGTTGTAATTTAATCTATGCTGGGTTGTTTAAACCCTGTTTGGTCAAATATAAACATTTTCTGGTTAATTGAACCCAAAAGTTGGGTTGATCCCTTTTTAACACAATGCTGGGTTAAAAATAACCCAGCATTTTTAAGAGTGAACTGGGTGCTGGTGATAAAATATCCAATAATTATGTGTATGGAGTCACTGTGGTCATTGTGCTTTTCAAAGCCTAACATTTGACAATTGGTGTACAGTTTGGTCCATACTGGTCCCACAAAATCATGAATTGATTGACACCTATAGGCACCAAGACAGTCCACTTCAGATGTGCCATTTGGCATAGGACTTTTGTAGTGTAGTAGCCTACAGTATGTTCCGATCAAATGCCACCCACCTAGGAGATAATCCTTAAAACTAAAACTGGTTATTTCAGACCTTCAGATCTTTATTTTTCCTTTCTTTCTGATGTGTATCAGGTTTATAGCAGCTGTTTTGATTTTGTAAAAACAACAGAACATCATTTTGACTCACAATGTGTTTTTTATTTCTTTTGATCAAATCCCTTTCATAAATCTTAGTTTTTCAAAAAAAGTTTTTTAATAGGTTTTACTGATCTATGTCAATTTATTAGGCAATCATTTAGTAGTAATTCTCTACTTTTGGAAAATTTAGACATTAAAGCATCAGTTACAAAATCCAACCCTCACATACATTAAAACCCCCTTATACATACCTGTATAAACCATCTGTAACATTATTACATCACATGAAGGAATTTGACATGTTTTATCCCTCAAAACCCTGAAGACCACATACATTAGGACAACCTAACCAAATAAATCGAATGTGAAATTGTTGAGATTTAGGCCTCGGACTCAAACATCTTCTTTCTGCCATCCATACCAGCCTTATCCTCGATGTTCTTACGCCAGTCTCCCACTGCCTCTTTCTCCTGTAGACATAAAAAATCACAATGTCTCAATGTCCTCTTTCCGTTCTTTGTAGTTTTGTACTGTATGTATAACAACACGATTAACAGTTGACTCTTGAAGCATACATATTAATCATGAGCTGCGATTTCCTTACAGTTCAGTGCACTTGCCTCTGTGTGTGTGAGGTGTTAGTAATGTTCACTCACCTCCTCTTTAACCTCTTTCTTGACCTGTTTAAGGTTGGCTCTTAAGTCCAGGGACACTTTGTGTTTAGAGCCCAGCAGTGCCTGCAGCATGGCATCAGCAGACATGCGCACTTTCTTCAGAACGGGCTTCTTGAATTTACCCTTTAGGTCTTGAATCTTTATCTTCAGATCCTCAATCTACACAGATCAAAATAAAAGATAAGATGAGAAAGGTTTAAAAGATGCTTAAAAACAGTGATGAGTAATGTATAAGTTAATACCTATAAAATAACTATTTTATTTGACCGTCTGTAAATACCTCCTTGTTTGATTTAGCCACTTTGCTCTCCATATCGTATCTTTGTTCATCAATGATATCAATCTGATGGTGCAGCTTCTTACACAGTTCCTTTACAAAGACGCACACAGACACATGTTACTAATTCATTTAAGTATACTGTGTGTGTGTGTGTGTGTGTGTTTGTGTACCTGGTAATTATTACGTTGTGGGGACCAATTGTCCCCACAAAGATAGGAATACCAGTGTTTTTGTGACCTTGTGGGGACATTTTGACGTCCCCATGAGGAAACAAGCTTATAAATCAAACAGAATGATGTTTATTGAAAATGTGAAGTAGCAGAAAGGTTTCTGTGATGGTTGGGGTTAGGGAATGGGGTAGGTAAGGGGAATAGAATATACAGTTTGTACAGAATAAAATGCATTACGTCTATGGAATGTCCCCACATAACATGGAAACCAGAATGTGTGTGTGTGTGTGTGTGTGTGTGTACCTGGAGTTCTTGCATGCTTCCAGGCAGTGTAAGTGGAGGGCAGTTCTCCTGCATGTATGTCTCTTTTTCCTGCTCCGCCTCAGCTGCCTCTTCCTCTAAAAGATCGTGGGCAATCTGAAGCAACAAGCTCTGTAGCACAAAGACAGAGAAGAAGCGCACAGACTGTGTTCAGAAATACTGAATCCTCTGAACTTTTTTCTGCTTTTATTTTTTTATTGAAGAACAGTATTGAGTACAAAGGTACAAGGTCCTATAGGTCTCAGCTCAGAACTTCAGATCGAAAGAATAAAAGAAATGACCTCACCTTCAGATGGTGCCTACGGCTGGATGTCATCTTTTTCCTATCAAAAAGAAATTGTTTACATACAGTAAGCACAGTAACTTACATCAGTCCACAATAATATACATGAGCTTAAAAGCTGGTTTAATGATCTTAACTGGTCTCCCAAGCTTTTTAGGCTTATCCTCTGCTGAAAAAAACAATAAAACCATTATTTATTATTGGCAATTGTATTGGTTCTAATGGAATATGGCCCAAAACACACTACAGTGTATTGGTTTTTGTTGGTCTCTAATGGTATGTATTGGTTTTAATGGAATATGGCCTAAAACACAATACAATGTAGTGGTTTGAATGGTAAAAGCTATTGGTTCCTATTGGTATTTTAATGGAAACCATTAGGATTTTCTGTAATGGTTTTATTATTTCTTTTCAGTAGGGCTTTTAAATGGTTTTAGAAATGTTATGTTCACTTTTTTTAGCTGGTGAGCCTGGGAGACCAGTTGATGTGATCATAATGGCTGATGCAGAGGGAATATGGTTATGTATCATGCTGTTTTTTATTTAAAGGGACACTCCACTTTTTTTTAAACATGTTCATTTTCCAGCTCCCCTAGAGTGAAACATTTGATTCTTACCGTTTTGAATCTGATTAGACCATTAGTATCGCGCTAAAAAATTATGTTACGCAGTGCCCGAAAATAGTCTCCTGCTATTGAAAGTTATCAAGGGGACTATTTTCGGGCGCCGGGTAATATCACTACGCCTGCTGCAGCCATGTTACATCAGCAAAGTCCTTGATTATTACGCCAGAATGAGAGTATAGTTCCTAGCCACATCTGCCTAGAAAATTGCAACTTTTCATTTTCCATCGGTCTTAGTACACGATGTAACTACAGAAGAGTCAAGTTTTAAATAGAAAAAATATCCAAACTCTTTGATTATTTTTTAGCGCGATGCCAATCAGATTCAATGAATTATGCTAAGCTATGCTAAAAGTGGTACTGCCAGACCCGGAGATCAGCTGAATGGATTCCAAAACGATAAAAATCACATGTATAACTCTAGGGGAGCTGGAAAATTAGATTTTTTTTAAAGGTGACATAGAATGATTGGACAGAGTATTTATCTTTGTTCTGTGATGTGACATGTAGACAAAAACATTTTGTTTGGGTCTGTAATGCCTTAGAAGCTTCATAAAAACCTCTCTCAGATCTATTAGGGAGGGGGATTTTAAACACGTGGTTTTGCACCTATTTGGCTCCCCCTACTGGCTTAACTTGCAATCTCATTACTGATTGGCTGACTTTGCTGCCACTCAAAAAATTTAGCCAATTATGTTAAAGTGGAAGGGCAGTTAGATGCCTGTTATGTCATAAGCATCAGTTTTTCAGATTGGGCTGTTTTCTGGCTGACATTTCTAAAAGAGGAATTTCTATGAGACTGAGATGTTTAGCATGTTTAACACTTTTTGTATGTTTGTGAATGTGGGTAGACTACCATTATTGAATAAAGACAAGGTAAAAATGGTTTTTCATTCTCTGTCCCCTTTAAGTGGAGTGTCCCTTTAATGTGCTAATTACAATCTACTTAAAAGCATCAGTTTGGAGCTTGATTGTAAATATATATGTGAGTTAAGTAAATAAGAACTGTGTATTTGTTCATTCATGTGAAATATTAATATAGTCTGTGAGCATCTGTCACTAAACACACTTTCACACCACACAACACCAAGCTCACAACGTAATTCAATACTTACTCAGACATCTTGCCGTTTCTTTGTGATGACCCTGGTCAGGGTGAAGACTGGAGGAGGGGTGAGATGTCGCCTTCAAATGGAAACAATTTACATTCAGTCATCAGTCGAGAAGCAGATCTAAATTTGACCGAACATTGTGTGTGTGTGTGTGTGTCTCAGACAGAGAGAAGGGTATATGGGTGTGTGTCGAAATGTCAATACCCACAGAAGTATTAGGTGTTTCGAGGTTTGAACTTGGGAACAGTTGTCTTGTGTTTTTTTTGGAAATCCTTTGTAGGAGGTAGGAGACAGCTGAGAGAAACCTGTTGCCTCTTGAGGATTCTTGTCAGTTTCAAGGCCCAACAGCTGAAACCTCCTCAATTTTAAAAATACTTTCTGATAGCAAGCGACCAGATTAGTCTTTTTTCAATAAATAAATAAATAAACAAGTTGAATGCAAAGTTATTGCATAGCACTTATTCCATTTAAATTCAACTTTTTAAATTAATATTCAAAACATAAAAAAATGTTTGCAGCAAACTAAGATACAGATATATGCTTTGTGTGTGAGGAGCTAACAAGAAATATCTTCTTTGGAAAAGGTGCTTTAGGAAAATATAATTTGATAATTTTATCTTTATCTCAAAGTTGGCTTGTGAATGAACGGAAAATTATGATAATCTTGTTTTTTGGGGGGGGGGGATTAGCTATTGCTAAGTGAGAGCTATCCCGCATTTTCTGTATGATACTGTAAAAAGGTATGCGACCCTGCCTGTAAATGCAGACTGTAAGTCTAATAATTCAATGATGAGCTTAAGACCATCTAAGTTTGATTTCAATCATTAAGTTCACATTGATTTCAATCTTTAACATTGCCTTAGTCAATACTAAACATATTTGGTTATATTTTCAAATGTACAAAACAGTTAATCACAAAAAATGACTTTCACAAGAAATACAAATTAGAATTGTCCTATAGTAATTTTATCAAAATAAATAAGTGATCACAACAACAACAAAACACAGGAATATACATTTTGTGTTATGATTACAATGATTCGTTAACTAAAAATGATTAATTTGTAACATACAGTCGCATTTAATTGTCATTCTTATGGCATTTAAAATAATTAAACATCATTTAACCTGTTGGTCATTCTCTACTACCAAATATGTGACTTTAAGACAATAAGTAATAAACAGTAATGCAGATTTTCTGGCTGAGACTAGCTGCTCAGAATGTATGAGATCTTCTGATATTAAGATCTGTGGTTTCATGTTATAGTGATAAAGCCCGGTGCCTTTTCTGCAGTCTTAAAGATTAAGATGAATAATAGAGAGACTCACCTTTCAGCTTGCAACAGGACGTTCACAGAAGTTTACGAAGAACAAGTGTGAAACTATAACATTAGATGGGTTTATATAGGTTCCCCAAATGGCATCTTCAGACTCTTTAAGGAAGCAGATCTTGTCAAGCCAATGAGGTTTCATCACCCCCATTCACACACAACACACATATGTTGGTATTATCATTACAAGGACTTTCCATTAACTCTGATTTTAGTGAACTAATGATAATTTAATCTATACCAGTTAACCTAACCCGCACAGAATCATGTTAGGATCTTTACATATTTTAGTTACAGTACACATCATTTATTAATGTTTATTAAGCTGTTTTTTTACTGTGGGAACCGTATTGGTGTTCCCACAATGTAGTAAATGTCAAGACGTTTTCCTAGATTGTGAGAAAAACATTTGTCCCCATAACATTGTTGTATGCCTAAAACACACGTGCCTCAGAAGTATAATATAACCTTACAAATATCATACAGCTTTACTTTGTTATCTTAATAAGGACATACAGACTTATATTTTATACAAAGCTAATTGTAATGGAACATTATGCATATTTAAAACTTGAAAAGCATTTATGAATAATTTTTCTAAATTAGGATGTATTTTTGTGATCTTACTATGAAGATTTTACTGCTGTTACTATGTGTGTTTTCCCACCTGTTGTTTTCTATAGTAACACAATGTTAGCAATAAAACAGGTGGGAAATCCCATTCTAGCTTACAACACAGTAGAACTGACATAATAACACACTGTTTTAATACTTCCTCAAACCACAGAAGATTATATAGATAAGTTTTATTTCCTTAATTGCAGAAACATGTATAAACTTCTTTTTATAATTATGTTAATTGTGGGGTGGTAATATCCACTGACAAATCAAAATAGACATACATTTAAAGGACATAAACTTTTAGAAGGATATCTTGACAGAAATGCAGTATAATAGGCCTACACATAACTTTATTATCAGTAAAGACCATAATAATGAATTGCATTGATTTTATTACCTTAGAATGAGACTTTTTTATCTACATACACAGCCTTACATTGAAGTTGCTGTCATGTTTTTACAGGAGTGGGCATTCCTGGTCCTGGGGGGCCACTGTCCTGCAAAGTTAAGCTCCAGCTTTGCAGGACTGTGGCCCTCCAGGACCAGGAATGTCCACCCCTGCCCTTAACAGACAAACTGGTCTACAGAGTGCACTTTATCCCATTGTTGTCTCCGACAACAACATGTTTGTCCTGTGGTCAAGTTTCTTATTGCAAATTGAGGTTGACTGCAATTCCCAAACTCACCACTAGATGCCGCTAAAATACACATTACACATTTAACAGTTAAAAAAATAGTTCACACAAAATTAAAATTCGGTCATCATTTACTCACCCTCATGTTGTTACAAACTACTACTATGGAAATCAGAGGTGCTCAAAATATCTTCCTAGTGTTCATCAGAACAAAGAAATGAATACAACTTGTTTGTAACAACATGCCGGTGAAGTATATGATGACATTTTCATTTTTGGGTGATTTGACTATCCCTTTAAATATCTTAATCCTGATGTTGGATTTTGAGTTTTAGGTTGTATGATCTGAGCTGATCAACTGTCTGACTTAAAAACCCATCCTAATATTTAAATTCATTACAGTAGCCTACTGTGCACACTTCCCCCCAAAATAATATTATCTGCAGTTTCCTCTACTAGCCACCAGAGAGCGCCATAGATACTATTAAGAACTGCCCATTAAAGGGGACATATCATGAAAATTTGACTTTTTCCATGTTTAAGTGCAATAATTGGGTCCCAATTGATTCTATCAACCTTGTGTTAAAGAACAACCCAGTAACTTAGTTTTTGTTAACCATTCTCTGCAAGCATGTGAAAAAACAGATCAATGAAATTTGGTCCCCCTTGTGATGTCAGAAGGGGATAGTACCACCCCTTAATCTGCACTATCCAACCACACCACTGTCATTTAGTGCAGAGATCAGATCACTTTTACATTTAAAAGGACACACCCAAAAATAGCACCTTTTCTGTTCATAGCTTATTGTGAAATGTCCCCTTTAAAACATTGTCTGTTTAACCTCAAAGGTGACAGGCATGTTAGGCATGTGTTATCTTAAATTCACTTATTTTGCTTTACATCACTTTAGTTCACACTTTAAAGGGGAAATGAAGCAGTTAGGAAAATAAAAAAAATGTAAATGGAAGTTTATTCTATTAAACAAAAATATAAAAAATGCTATAAATATAAGCATTTAAAGATGCCGTGTGTAATTTTTAGAAGGATCTCTTGACAGAAATGAAAAATAATATACAAAACTATGTTATCAGGGGTGTTTAATGACCTTTCATAATTAACCGTCATGCGTTCATTACCTTAGAATGAGACTTTTTATCTACATACACAGAGGGTCCCCTTACGTGGAAGTTGCCATTTTGTGCCGCCGTGTTTCTACAGAAGCCCTTAACGGACAAAGTGTTTTTACTAAGTTGTCTCCGACGATGGCATGTTTGTCCGGTGCGGGCTACCATAGCTTCTCTGTGTGTTTCAAAAGCGAGAGGTGAGCAGTGGACTGAGCCGTTAGTTGCAATTCGCAACCTCACCACTAGATGCCGCTAAGATTTACCAGGCATGAAAACGGGTCGGGGTAAAAAAGGTGAGAAGGGTGCTCGAGGGGCGATATGGCCTCTGATGGGGCCGCAAGGTGGGAGGACCCCACCGGAATAAATATTACGGCCTCTTTAGGGGACATGCTGTAACTTAACTTGTTTATTCTTAAGGCATGTGATTGATCAAGGACAAAAAAAGAAGGAAGGAACCCAACATCCCAGCAGAAACAAAATGCACACCATAACATAAGCAAAAAATACATTATGACCATTATTTCAATTATTTAATTCTGACGGATAATTTAGATAATCTGCCATAATCTGACCAATCGCAAGGCCATACAATTTTATGTTGGCCTTGGAATAGGGTGGACCTGCAGGCCTACATATAATTTAAAATTACTTAATTTTACAATATAGTACTGGTTAAATTAACTACATTGTGGTTTTTTATTATGGAGTCATGGTTTCAATAATTTTCAGATCAGCAAAAAGTGATGTGGGAAAATAAAATAAGTACAAATCAAGAAATTACAAGCATATAAAATAGAAAAGACCAAAGTTACAAATAAAGGAAGATCTAACAGTATTGATTAGGTAGAAAAACAGTATCAAATTAATATAACACTGTTTTCATTCTATAAATGAAATATAATTTATCTTTTTAAAGCTATAAAGGTGATTTTCCTTTTGTCTTCTGTAGTTTGATTACCATAGTGACACAAACATAAGCATTTCTTATAAGAGGAACTGTCCTTTTAACACCGGTGGAGAAGCACTGATCTATACACTGACCAACTGCTCACTTATAATAAACAACTGTTTTTATGAGAATACTTGAAGAGACTGTGGTATTACAAGATTATTTGTGCGTATATCTTCTGTCAAGCCCAAAGAAATTATGCATTTGCGTGATTTTTGAACGCGCGTTTCAGTTGCGTGGGCTTTTGAGTTTGTGCATGTATGCCCACCGAAAACAAATCACTTTAGCATCTTTGTCGCTCAAATAGTTTAAAATCGCTTAAATGTTACTGTAAACGATAAACTTTCTTATTAACAGTATTAGCAGTATGTTCTTATTAACAGCATTTCATGCAATATTTTGCAGTTTTACCATATTTACATTTAGGTACTTACAGCCGTAGACTAGTAGACCAATGCGACTTACAAGCGAGGACGGAGTATGTCCATCATTCGTTCCAATCCATTCCAATAAAAAATATTTTAGTTCACTTTGCAATGTCAGTCTGTGTATATATGTTGTTTTAATTGATTGACGCCTTAGAATTCTACAGTTATAGTTTTACAGCGTTTTGTGTTGACTTTACGTCCCAAAGGCAGTCGCTCTACGCATCTTCAACAAGTGTGTATGACGAAGAACACAGAAAGACGGATGACATCAAAGTAGCGTTGAGAGCGATTCGAAAGCAGACTTCCTTATGGCTTCTCGATTCACTCTCGTGATACTTTGATGTCAGCTGCCTGTCGGTTTTTGCCAGGCAGCATGAACTCAAACAAACCTAATGTCTGGGATACATGTTTGATGACGGCGAAGGGCGCGTCTACAAACAACGCGCATACCCTCCTCCCAAAAAATGTTTTCTCATCGAATCTACACGATTCACGTGGGTCACCTTTTTTGGCTTCAAAATGGCGAATTTCACCGAAAGGTGAGGGATTCTCATGCCTGATTTACACACTGCACCTTTAATAGAAAAAATAATGTTTATTTACAGTTTTCAATGCAAGGGCACCCTCATCCTGCAATACCGCAGTGTGACATAACTTTTATAACTGCTTCATTTCTGCTTCAATCCTTGCAGGTTGCCACAAGGTTAGAATTGTTATTAGATCCCCTTTATTCCTGCATGGTTAGTTTGAGATTTGTTTGTGAAATGCATGAAAGTAAGACAAAACAACTTTCTTTTAAGTAACATTATTGCGGAGAGCAATGCTGATACACTGACTAATTAGAACGACCAATTAGACTGTAAGTGCTATATAGCCTTTTTAATATGCTAATGTGTCACTCCACAGATTTGTGATGTTTAACTATATGTTAGTAAAAACATTTCTATGGTTTGATCCTTATTGCCGGATCTGTACACACACAAACACTTGTTATAAGCCACTTACCCACACTGCCCCTCTTAAAGCCTCTTCACTTGTTTTTCCTCACTAGTCAGCACCCTGTAACCGTTCAATATCAACATCAGGGTGAAACAATGTTACTACTCAGGCTTATGTATAACCTTAGCACATCTCCCCTCAGTGTACTGTATGTGCTGACCATTTACTAGTAAATATAAATGAAAACGATGAGAAGACCTTGAATCATAGATATAATATAAACACCAAGTTTGACTTTCAAAGGCTTCAGATCTCTATCAGGAGAAGCATCACGTGTGTGCAAGCATGCCACACTATTGTAATACCATATTGTTGATTGTTCAGATGTGCTGTGAAAAATATAACATGTTTGTAACATACCTTTGATAAATGGTACAGGGTCATTAATTTTTTTAGCAGGATGAGAGTGATCAGATCAGATCAGATGACAACTGTTTCTGTTTTTGTTTGTTATTTATTTGTTATGGTGAGTCTACATATAATTCATGTTGTACATTTTGAATATATGGATTAGTGTAGTTACCGTTGGCTAGTTGAATGTGTCACAAGCACTTTTGACAGCGAAACATGCATCAGTATGAGAAAGTTTTAGCATGAGAAAGTCCATCAGAAACAGCTTGAAAATTTAAATGGCTCCCTGCTTAAGCCTCAGATTCAACATCTTCTAATGTGAAATTGTTGAGATTTAAGCCTCGGACTCAAACATCTTCTTTCTGCCATCCATACCAGCCTGATCCTCGATTTTCTTACGCCAGTCACCTACAGGTTCCAACTTGTCCTAAAATAATGTGAAGAGAGAGTATTCAAATTGACATTAAGGTGTTACACTATTTCTGTACCCTGAGGACTAAGACAATGTTCAGTAAAACAAGAAACATTTTTTGAACATTTAAAAAAATACTTATATCGAGTTTAATGTTTAGACATACATACATTGAAGTATGTCTTAGGTTTTGAGATTATCTATACTTAAACTAATCTCAATCTCAATTATTATGTATGTTATCAGGTAGAGCATTGCATTGGCTGCACAAAAGGTTATGAGTTTCACACCATTGAACACATAAGGTATAGATTAAATGCACTGTAATGTTCACTCACCTCCTCTTTGACCTCTTTCTTGACCTGTTTGAGGTTGGCTCTCAGATCCATGCACACTTTGTGCTTAGAGCCGAGCAGTGCCTGCAGCATGGCATCGGCTGACATTCGCACTTTCTTCAGAACAGGCTTCTTGAATTTACCTTTGAGGTCCTGAACCTTAATCTTCAAATCCTCAATCTACAGAAACAAGCAGTTCCATTAGCTGAAATTCAAACCATCATATAAATGAGAAACGAAAGAACAGAAACCATGAATGAAAGACCTCTTTTTCACCCTTAGCCACTTTGGAAGCCATGTCATATCTCTCCTCATCCACCACATCGATCTTCTGATGCAGCTGTTTGCACAGATCCTGAAAACACAGTTTAACAGCAGGCTTTCTCATATACTGTATACAGTCATGCATGTGTCTGCATTGATGTGGTGTGTCTGTACGCTACCTGTAATTCCTGCACAGAGTGAGGCAAAGAGAGAGGAGGGCATTTCTCCTCCATATAACGTGCTCTTTCTTCCTGGTCCTTCTTTTTCTCTACCTCCATCAGGTCTTTGGCTATAGCCAGGAGCAAACTCTAGAACAAACAATGAGCAAAAAACAAATGCAACAATGGACAAACATACCTGTCGTGTGTGGATAAACTGAACAGACTCTTATGCCTCAGATACCTTTAGTTGATGCCTCCGGCTCGATGTCATCTTTTTACTGTTGTCATTTTAGAAGAGAGAAGATATATTTTAACACTTAAGGCTTAAAATGATGTGTTTACTTGCGTTTGATAAAAAGAAGTTTGATAAAAACAAGACATACTCAGACATGATGACAGGCTTTATGTGTTGTTCTGTGGAAATATAGAAAATCAGGTGAGATTTTTATAAACAAATGATAAAGAGAGAAAGGGTTTGTAGCAACTCATAATGTCATAACTGCATTTAATGTAAAAACAATTCACACACATTGAGCAAATGAAGAAGATAAATACAGTATATAAAAGACATACATCCGTTATGAGGCTAGTGACTTAAATTAGGGAAGAATATTGAGTGACTGCATCTGTATACTGTGAAAAGTGAAAGTTTGATATACTTTAACAAATTACTTCAAGTACAAAAAAAATGATTACATTTTTTACTTAAAGTAAGAAAATTTTTGGAGTCGATGGTGTAGTGGACAGTGCTCCAACATATGGTGCATATGCACTTCCAGTGACCCGAGTTCGAATCCCGGCTCAAGGTCCTTTGCTGATCCCATACCCCTCTCTCCACCCTGTACTTTCCTGTCGTCTATCAAATAAAGGCAAAATGGCCCAAAAATAACATATGGTGCAGATGCACTTTCGGCAACCCAAGTTCAAATCCCGGCTCAAGGTCTTTTGCCTATCCCATACCCCTCTCTCCACCCTGTACTTTCCTGTCGTGTCTCAGTTACTGTCTATCAAATAAAGGCAAAATGACCCAAAAAATAACTTTAAAAAAGTGAGAAAATTTAAGGTGAAAAAACATTTAAGAATTTCTTAAATTGGTATTAAATTGTATTTATTTATTTTTTACCAATTTACAATTAACAATTTAATCCCACTTTTACTTTTTACAGTGTATTGTATGTTTGATGTGGTGAAGTTTGTTGTTTGCTGACAGTCAGATTCTCTCTAGATATATATATATATATATATATATATATATATATATATATATATATATATATATATATATATATATATATATATATATATATAAAATAAAGATATATAAAAAATATCTAGTCATAACTTTAGTACACTGTAAAAAGTGAAGAGTTGAATTAACTTTTTAAAAATGTAAAAAACCTTGAAAAATGTACGTTTGTTTTAAGTTGATCCAACTTTTCACATTTTACTGTGAATGTTAAATTGATGCCTGAGAGAATTTGTATGGATTGGCTAATTTGTGAATCATACAAAAACGTGTAATTATTAGAATTTTTTTTTTATTCCCTGTCCTTAAATCCAGAGTCACAGGAGTAAAAGCAAATCATTCATACATCAATTCAAGTATGAATTGCCATAAGATTGTGTTAAAAATTCTGCTGCATAAACTTTCCCATATGACCTATACTGGTTACTGCCCTCTAGATGTAGAAACTGAAATAACTCTTTTGGCACACACACCCTTACTCGGTTACAGGCACTAACTATCAACAGTCTTTACTATAAACACACCTAACTATAGCTGTAAAACATTTCTCACTCACAGCTTCTCTTACTTATACTCAATTACATTTACTCAGCAATCACATACAAGACGTAATATTCCGCTTATACCACTGTTACTACAAACATTGCTTTGGTGTTTATTTTAAGACATTATTTTGAAAATAGGTTTTTCAAATCCCATTTCCAGAAATCCATTTCAGTTTGACCACCCTGATCGCATTTGTGTAGCTTTTCGGTTACGTCATGCTGTTGTTTCACGTAAAACCTAAACACGTCAGACATCGAGGCAGATTGTCGTGCCAGCACAACGTCTTTGCCATAGAAACAGTGCAGATAATCCGGGAAAACGGCAGAAAGCTACACTGTAAAAAAAACTTTGCTGCCCCAAAATTTTTTGTTAAATCAACTCAGATTTGCAAGTCATGTCAACAGAGATTAGTTGTCACAACGTATAAAATATAGTTGAGAAAAGTCAACTTAAATTTACAAGTTATAACAACTCACCTGTAGTTATAACAACTCATCTCTAGTCAAGATAAATAATAGAAAGTTGACTTGTAAATCCGAGTTGATTCAACAAAAAATTTTAAGGCAGCAAAGTATTTTTTACAGTGTATAGGATAGAGATCGGATCTGAACAGTTGTGATACACAATATGGACAGAGAGTCTGTCAAATTGGATATGCACCAAAATCAGATTTGGACTGAAAGTGTGAACAAGGTCTTAGTCTTAATAGAGAGGCTGCAAATAGCAGGGAATGTGTCACACGGGAACACACTGCATGTGTTGTCGGTTTCAAAGAAGCGAAAAAATCTTCATCATTAGATAAACTGTTGGCCAATTCCTGAGTGTAATCCAAAGGCTCCAGAATAAATAACATTTAAATTAAACTGCCCATCAGCGCAATTCAATTGGTTTGGTAAAAGCAAGGGAAAATAGAATGAAATGATCTGTAAAAAATAAGTACTTTTTGACTGTAAATAAAATTGTAAGGAGTAAAATCTACTTTTTTTCTCAAAAAATTTAATTTAGTATAAGTACTGATTTTTACTGTACTCAAGTAAAGTAAAAATCCCCAAAATAATACATAAGTACAGTAATCAACACTCTAAAATTGGCTGGGCCATCCTCGACCCACAACGGGCAAACACCGGACAGAACACGTGCTGGGCCAAAAATTGACCCAATGCTGGGTTATTTTAACCCAGCTGATGGGTTGTTATACCCCATGGTTGCACAACAACAACCCAACATTGGGTCATTTTTGAGTCAGCATGAGGTAATTTTTAACTCAGCACGTGTTCTGTCCAATATTTACCCACCATGGGTCAAAAACAACCCAGCCATTTTTAGAGTGAAGTAAAATTAATCAAGTACTTTACACCTCTGGCGACAATTTACAGATTTTTAAATTTTATGATGCCAAGGACCCCCAAATATGGTGAACTTTTTGTTAGAGCCCCCCTACCTAAAATATATATCAATTTATATTTTTTATTTATTAATTTAAATGGAACATGTATGTAGAGATAAACGCCAAAAACTATTTTTGTACCTCTCGGATGTCCCCTGGGAGTTCCTGGACCCCAGTTTGAAACCCACTATACACTAGTGTAAATATAAAATGAATAAATCTGCATTAGTCAGTAAGACTTGGCTGCTACATGTGTATGCATCGCCCAGGCATTTAGCTGCGTGTGACATAAATGTGAGTGAAGCAGAAAGCTGATCTCTATGTGTAAAATGATACAAAGTAGTGACTTCAGACATCAGAAATGTTATCAAGCAAACAGTAAATCATACACAGATTACACACCATAGATTATAGAAGCAAGCAATAATTAATGTTCTAAGAGTAATACAAAGAAAAAATATTATTTTTCTCAATACTCTTCAAGTCCATACGTCCAGAATTTCCGATGATCTAAAACTAGCTTATGGTTGCTTTGATGAGGTGAGTAATAGATAGAATAAGGCCTCAGATTTCAGGGTTATTGAAATGTTAGCACATAGTGTTCTCCTAGCACTATCATGTCCAACGTATTAAGTTACATTGACATTAAATTAATACTTTGATGAAATTATAAACAATTAATTTATGACTTAAGATGACTTATCATTTAAACCATATACTACAAGTGAAGAATAACCAAGGCTCATCCATGTGCCATTGAGGGTTCAATATTAACAGCTGGTTACTACAGAGTGACTGTCCATCAACGCTCCTCATTTTACAAAACATGCAAGTATACAAAGACATAAAACCTAAAACTGAAAATAAATAAATAAATAAATAAAAAAACCGTATTGATCTGTCTAATTATTTTCAATATCTCTAAACAAATTATTTCTTCAAATATGTCACACATAATTTTGCTTTGAATCACACTGAAAAAAAATATTCATTCAATTTACTCAACCTTTAAGGTAAGTGGCTGCAATCAATTTATTTAAGCTACATTTAAACTTGTTAAAATTGTAAATTAAAATACAATAAAAAACTTTTGTTTAAATGTAGCTTAAATAAATTGATTGCAACCACTCACCCCAAAAAATTGAGTAAATTGAATGACTAATTCTTTTCAGTGCACACACTAACTTAAAAACCCATGCAGCACATTTATAATCCATATAGTTCAAAAGCCCAACTAGTTTACATTTCCCAATATACAGCAAAAAATTAAACATCACACCCTTTCTAAAACAAAAGCATAGAAATACAGTATAATGTTTAACAGGTTAACCATCCTCTCACCTTTGAGAAAATGAGGGTAACAGTACAGAGCAGGAACTGCAGGCAGCCTCTGTATTGAAAGAGTTTTGATGGTGTTTAATGATGCCTCAGCATAACTCTTTATAGAATTAGTGACCACAGCAGACCAATGAGCTATCGAGCTGTTGAAAGCTAATCTTTCCCCTCCCAGCTTCACACGTATAAATATCCTTTCCTTTAAGACTGTTATTCTTATTTATGACATATTTACTTAACTTGCTGTCCTAATTGAGTTATTGCACTCTGGACGTCATAAATCTCTGAGTTAATTAGTGGGTCTAATTTATTATTAATGTATATAAATATTATGAATGAATGTTTAAAAAACATCACCATTAGAAAAAGAAGATCGGAGATGGAATTTTAATATCTTGTTTTATATATCATTTTAATAAAATCTCTACATTGTCTACATCAGTCTACATTGGTTTTTATAGCTACATTTATGTACAGTATTTCAAGAATCATTTCATTTCTCTTTTTCCTAAGCAATTTTGAAAAAAAAAACATTTGACAAAGCTGATCTTTAAATGAACAAACTGAACAATAAAATAGTCCTCGAGGGGGATAACTTGATATTCCTTTTCTTGTGCTTTTAACATATGATATGACCCAATGTAAGGACATAAACAAATGTACTGTTGTTGTCAAAGACAATTGGCTGTGTACAACAAAACCACATTGTATAAACTACAGTAAATATAATAATCATTTTAATAGCGTGCTTATAAACTGACTTTTTGCGGCAGATAGTCATACAGTGTGGCCCTCCATAGTTTTTGTCAGTGGGTCAGATTTAAAAGAGGAACTATATTTTATGGCGTAATAGCACTTTTGGGAGTACTTCGACTCGCCTGAAAAGTCCGCTCCCCTTCTCCCTCTCATAGTGGGAGAGAGAGGGTGTTACTGCGCCGAGTCGAAGTACTCCCAAAAGTGCTATTACGCCATAAAATGTAGCTCCTCTTTTAAATCCGCTTAGAAAAGCGCTACGTTTTATTTTGTACCACCAAACTTGCTCGTATAACTACTCGTCTTAAATAGGAAAAACGTTGATGTGTTTGGTCACTTCTAACTTTATCTCTAAATGGTACCATTGAATGAATGGGGCTAAGCTAAATGCTATCGAAGCGTCGCAGCGCGCTCCAGCGCTTACATGCATGCACACAGATGATAGAGGGATGTATCAACAATTCTTAGTAAAGGTAATAACATATTTTAATATTGAAAATGAGTAGACTATTCCTTTAACTGCTTATTTGTCTTGCGGTTTCACATGCTGCTACAAAATTCTCTCTCTAAAATGTGCTGGGCTGTTTTTTTACCAAGGGTTGGTTCACTATAGAACACACTGGTTAAAATTACCCAACTGCTGGGTTATTGTCAATGGGTTCAACCATGAGTTGAAACAACCCAGCAGTGTGTTCTGTCCAATAGAGTGACCCAACCCTTGGTAAAACATATTTGAAACACCAATGTAGTGCAGTAATTGCATGAAATCTATGCACAAGCCGAAAATATACCGTACTAGTCATCTTTAGGAGAAACCGTATCCATCCTGTCTGGCTGACCTTTTATTTAAGACTAAGTTTCCGTGTGCTTGAGACTTTCCCTCCCAAGAGGCTTCTAATTCCAAAGGGGAAATAAGAAGGGGGTCGGTGCTATCATTGATGTGTGTGCATGTCAACATACATACTGTAAATGAGTGTGTGTGCTTGCCAATTTACACCCCAAATGCCCCCGGTAGTCTAACTCTACAATATCATTTTTACCCGTTTACCGATAGATAGCAGTATCAAAGAAATGCAGCAGGGACACAAATTTAGTGGATCTAAAGAAGAGTACATTTATACTTGAGCAAACATATCGTTGGCATTTAGAACGAACCAAAATGTACAGTTGTTTAGACAGCACAACAACTGTGTAAGTACTGGCTAGATTTAGAACACTCCAAGACGTCATCTGAGGCCATTTCCTTCTTATAACCTGCATGAGACCAGTAAGGAACTTATTTCTGCTTTATGTCACCAGCTCGGCTTGCCGATGTTGCATACTGAGGTTCTAGGGGTAAGCAACGTCGGTCCTGGAGTGCTGACGTCCTGCAGATTTTAGTTCCAATCTTGAAAACATCACATACCTGTAGTTTTCAGGTGAGTCTTAAGACCTTGATAAGTTGTTCAGACGTGGTCGGCTGGAGTTTAAAATCCTGCACCGGTTGCACCTATCCAAACAAAGACTGTCTAAGATGTTTCCGGGAGTGGACGCCTCTTGTGATCGTTATGGCTACGCCCCTGCTTCATTGTCACACACATTTTGGAACTGTCCCCCATCACCCTCTATTGGTCTAAAATAATTGAGACTTTTATCAGCAATTTTTAATGTTAAGACTCCCAGCAGATCCAGTATGTCATTATTTGGTGTTGTACCTGCAGATATACATTTGAACAGCTCACAAATTAATGTATTGTGTTTTGTGATGTTGCTAGCCAGAGCCTAAACTGGAAAAATAAAATTCCTCCTTCCTACTCATTAAAACCTTCTTCAAGACGTATGAAATATTTACAATTGGAAAAAAATGAAGTATTCTTTAAGGAAAAAAGAACAAACATTTTACTCAATTTGGCAACCTTTTATTCATTATTATAACAAGTAAACTTGGCCGGCCCTCCTAATGCCTGATTTGAAATATTTTTACTTATTACTTCAAAGTGTGTACAAGAATTTTTACGTTTTGTTTTGTTTTCTGATTATAAGCGTACATACATAAATTGTATACATTTAAGTGATTTGTATTTAACTGTTGGAAAATGGTAAAGAAAATAACTTGATTAAACTAGATGAAAGAATATACAGTAGTACTTCAAAGTTTGTTTTAGGTTCACATAAGGTGAACAGAACTGTCCGCCATCTTGGACGTGACATCATATGATCTCATTGAGTTTGTGTTGATCAATCTGCCCGAATTCACAGACTGGAAAGAAAATCAGTTTTTCTGAAAAGCAGCATACAGTATGCATGTCTATGGACACACATGTCTCTGGGAATCCTGTAGAAGTCAACTAATCAGATGACAACTTCAAAACTCCTGAAGTGTTTTCAATTTTGTGTGCCATGTGTGTCTGTGGCGTAATGTCTATGTTTGAGGGAATGATGTCTATGTCTGAGGTAATGACCCAACTGTCATCTATGATTTCTTCAACTCAGCTTTATCAGACCGGGTGACGGACATTCTGCTGATTCCATGTTCTGCTTAATCACCATGGGTTAGTGTAACTCTAACCCTAACCGTACTTAACATCTAATTTCATCAAATGTCACCATCAGCAGCTGCCAACCGTTAGAGCAGTCACATATAGCTTCAAGTTCAAAATAAAGAGGTTGTAGATTGTAGACCAACGTTGTAGATCCCATTGCAATTATACTGAAAATAGTGACATCCCAGCAAACACAGAACGTTCCCCTAACGTTAGTTTTTGGTTATCTTTTGGTTATTTTTTGGGAACCAAAAATAAAGTTCTGGGAACGTTCTTTTTTTGTTTCTTTTTGGAACCATAAAATAACGTTCCCATAACATTGCAGGGTGGTTATTTTAAAAAATAGCCTAAAAAACTTATACGGATGTTCTCTAATGGTTATTTTTTTGAACCATAAAATAAGGTTCCCATAACGTTGCAGAGGGGTTAATTTTAAATAACCTAAAATAACTTATACAGAACATTCTCTTTTTTTTTGTTGAGGAAATTAAGTGAAAGCATAATTAAACCCATTATTCCTTTAGTGTGCACGTCCGATATCCACATGCTCCTCTGCACATGCTTACCCTGCGTGTGTTGCCAGATGTATGATAATTATTTGTACCATAATTTTGACCTTTGTACGATGTACGTTGAAAGGACTTTCTCTCTTACGTAGTGTAGTTTGCCCAAATTACCAGCTATACACGAATACAGAAGTTTTAATTAATATGAACATATTAGCATGAATTGAAATTGAAATTAATTACCGTGGGTAAAAATCTGTTTGAACCAAACTGAACTTAGTTAGTTAAGTTAATTTAAAAACACTATGACAACTTCATGTGTATGTGAAACCAACTCTAAAGCCAGCTTAACACACACAAGTCTAAGGTCTTCACAATTGCTGTCATACTTTATCCAGCTATAAGATTTTCGGCTTTGCAGATATAATTGTAAAGATTTGTCAAGTATTGATTCTGGAGTTTGTCAAAATTAAATAACACACAAAAGGAAGCAAACAAGTTACCCTGGTGACCCTGATGTAATGTCACTAACTTGTATGTCACCTCCTCCGGTCCTGTCGGCATCCTCTCGTCCTACTTCTTTACCTGAAGCAGACAGCAAATGATTACAAGGAAAATTAGTCAGTTCTTATCAATAAAACCACTGTCTAGCGCTTTGTATTTATCAGCTTTTCCTGAAATCACACTATATATAGAGTAATCTTTTGATATATTAATGCTAAGATGCCAAAATGAGCCTCAACATTCAATTTACCTTTATGTTTTGAGTACTGGAAAATAAAACCCATAATCCTTCATTTGTCCCACTCTAAAGTCTTCCTGTCTTGATGAGCACAGACCTGACATTGACACACTTTCACCAAAAAGAAAATGAAATCCATTTTAAAACATTACAAAAATACATTTTCAAATATTATTAAAAACTTGTTCTAACATCAGGAAGATCAGGTAATCAGATTCATTTACTTCATTATAATATGCTCACAATTGAAAACAGCTGTTGAAAAACACAATTGAAAATGGTTCTTGTCTCATCACACGGACAACAATAACACATTATATTACATGAATCACGTAAATGTTTGCATCCCTTTATATGATTGTTACACATTAGACAATCTTTTAACATAATTGTGACCCAAAACACACATCTAAGGTCACTAATTCATTTTAGAATAAGCACCTCAGTTATTCAGACCTATGGTTATGGTTAATCTTTGGTTGAAAATTGGTACCGATGTTAGAACCTGTTCTGGCACAGGTCTGGTCTGGTTTTGGGCCCATGTTTTTAATGCAGATCTAGGCCACTGTTGGGCCGTCATTCTTTGTTGTATGTGGGCAGAGGAAAATGTGGTTGTGTGGGCCGGAGCTGGGCCAGAACAAAATTGCTATATGGGGGTTGTTTACTATATAATATATACTATATAATATATATAATATATATAGTTATATACTATATAAATATTGTGATGCAGTTCAAGAGATGCATTTCAAAAACACTATTTAAATGGATTGGTTATTCATAACAGAAAACACTTTTGAAGAGAAAGGTAGATTAGATCTGTTTTAATGATTAAATATTTTTTAAGTTAAAATACTAATGGAAGTAAATTGAAACATGGTTTCAAAAACATTCAAGCAATATGAATATGCACTGTTAGAAAGAATGGTCAATAAATGGTCTCTATATCTTTCACTTGGGCGGTACCTTTTCAAAAAAGTACACCTTCCCAGCTAACAGAAAAAAGTTCCAAGAACGTTCCCTGAAAGTTCCCAACGTTCCCAAAAACGCTCTGCCAACGCCAAAAGTGTCCAGTTTTCTTGACATTCTAAAAACGTTTTTGTGCTGTCTCAACGTTAAAGGAATGTTACATTTTAGCATTTTTAAACGTTATGACAATGTCATGTTTTAATGTTCATAAAATGTTTAAAACAACAACTGTTTATTATATTGACTTCTTTGATTGTTATGTAAATGATAGAGAAACATTGCATTTATTATATTTATTTTTTATATTTAAATTATTTTATTATATTTATTATATATTATATATATATTATATATCTATTATATATAAGTTTAGATGCTGATGTTTTGTTTCATTTTAAGTCACCATTATTGTGATTAGTGTTTGTTTTAGTTGGGCTCTTGACCCTTGTCTTTTGCTTGCTATTTTTTTCCCTGGTTGTGTTAACTCACCACATTTGTTATGAACATGTCAAGTTAGTAGTGTAATTCTGTGGTGTGGTGGTTGGTACATAATGGGAAAAAATCATCCCTAATTAATTTACTTATCAAATCAGCTTACTTTCTGTCAACAATGTAAATGAGATACAGCACTTTCAGAGCGGTTTGTCATTAAGGAGTTTTAGAAACTTTGGACAAAAAATATCTGCTGCATAATTGGGATTCACAAACATCATGAATCAGACTATGAATCTCAACCATGGTGACAAAGAAAATTGTAAAAAAAAATCATTATTTATCCATGCTGCAGTGCATGCTGGGAGTCCTGAATGAGATTTGTAATTTGTTGATACCCAGCATGCATTGCAGCATGAAGTTTTTCATGTAATTGTCACCATGTTTGAGATTCATAGTCTGATTCTTGATGTTTGTACGTCCCAATTAAATAGTGGATATTTTTTGTTCAAAGTTTCTAAAACTCTTTAATGACAAACTGCTGTGAAAGTGCTGGATCTCATTTACATTATTGACAGAAAATAAACTTTTGATTAGTAATTTAATTAAGTGATTATCTTTACAATTATACCAACCACCACAGAATTATACTATTAAGTTTACATGTTCATAACAAATGTGGTGTATCATCACAAAGTTAACACAACCAGGGAAAAAACTAGCAAGCAAAAGTCAAGGGTCAAGAGCCCAACTAAAACAAACACTAATCACAATAATGGTGACTTAAAATGAAACAAAACGTCAACATCTAAACCTAATAAGTGAATTGTGTTTTCTGCAGCGGTGTATTTGCTGAACATTCAGAAATAATGTTTCAAAAAATATATAATAAATATAATAAAATTATATATATATATATATATATATATATATATATATATATATATATATATATATATATATATATATATATATATATATATATATATATATATATATATATATATATATATATATATATATATAATTAAATGCAATGTTTCTCTATCATTTACATAACAATCATATAAGTCAATATAATAAACAGTTGTTGTTTTAAACATTGTGTGAACATTAAAACATGACATTGTCATAACGTTTAAAAATGGTAAATGTAACATTCCTTTAACATTGAGACAACACAAAAACGTTCTTAGAACGTCAAGAAAACTGGACACTTTTGGCGTTGGCAGAGCGTGTTTGGGAGCGTTGGGAACTTTCAGGGAACGTTCTTGGAACTTTTTTCTGTTAGCTGGGTTTGCACCATGCTAGTACCTCAGACATATTGGTACCAAAGAGTGCATGTTACCTCAAAGGTACTAAATGTATACATTATCTAAACAGTATTAGGACCTTTTAATTAAAAGGGTACTGCCTACAGGTCTACACGGGTCCAAAAATTTGCACCCGAACCCGAAGAGCGGAAGTAGCACAATCCGGTGTTGTTGGCAATGATGGCGATGACTACGGTGGAACTTGGTGATGATGGTATTGAGTGCGGCGTTGGTGGAGTGGTGAGCAGTGGTGAAATCCAGGCTAAACAAGGGAACATCCACACGAAGACGACGACAATACACATCCAACTGAAACACGTAATCCAATGGACACGAAACAACCACGCAACACGGGAACCGAACAAAGAGTGGGGTAAAAGTGACAAGACACTGGGAACACGTGGCCAAAACAAACAATGATACTCCACATGTCCCCACACAAAACACAGTACTGCCATGATGATCTTGCCCTAGAATCAGACCTGAATCTAACACAAAGGTCTGATAAGACCATGACAGTGACAAGACACGGGGAACATGTGGAAACCACACACACAATATGACTCCACGTATCCCCACACAGAACACAGTACTGCCATGATCTTGCCATATGAACTCAGACCAGAATCTATCACATCGTTCTGGCAAGACCATGACAATAATAACGATTCCTCGTTCAGTGCCATGGCTGCTGACGTTAGCTTTACTGTGTTCTTTGAGCAAAAGTCTGCTTTAGCTATAACAGCAAGACGGTCAATTTATAATATTATTATAAAAATTGGAGAAAGTGCAAATAGCCTACAGTGCAAAACGCGCGGTATGGCAGAATAAGTCCCGCCTTCTAAATAAAAGAGCCAATTGTCAAAGTCATTCCGTCACTGCAGAAGCTGACTGGTAGCCATAGAAACATTACAAGAGCACATGCGCGTTAACTGCCTGGCTGGAGCGACCAAAGATAAACTTTTTAACGCAATTTGAGCGAATAGAGAAAAAATGTATGCGACAGCCCTAAAACATTTGGCCATGTAAAAAATGATACCCCTTACGAAAATTAACCATGGCTTTATTACAGTTAAACCAAAAAAAAAACATGGTTACTGTAGTAAAATCATGGTACTCACAAAATAACCATGATTTTGACAACCATGTTTTTCAAAAACCATTGTTAAACCATGGTTAGTGTAGTAAAACCATGGTTTTGCTGATAGTAATCAATACAATCAAAAAACATGGTTACTACACTTTTACCACAATAAAACCATGGTTATTTTTCGTAAGGTATGCAAGATTTGTTTGCATCCTGAGTCATAATTAAAGTCATAATGTCTAAACCAATATGGTATGAATAAATTATTTCAAATGTGAAAAAATATTTACAAGAAATGACATAATTTTTTTGATATTATTGTTAAATAATATGAACATGCAAACAGCAGCCAGGGGACAGCAGCCAGGGACCATCAACCAGTGAACATGCAAACAGCAGCCAGGGGACAGCAGCCAGGGACCATCAACCAGTGAACATGCAAACAGCAGCCAGGGGACAGCAGTCAGGGACCAGCAACCAGTGAACATGCAAACAGCAGCCAGAGGACAGCAGACAGGCGACAGCAGCCAAAGAACATGCAAACAGCAGCCGGGGACAGCAACCAGGGAACAGCAGCCAGGGAACAGCAGCCAGGAAACAGCAGCCTAAAAAGAATTTTTAAATCTTCACAGAAAAGAGAGAGACCATAAGTTATGTTGTGACTAAAAACACTCCAAAATAACTAAAAACTAGGGCTGGGAAAAGATTAATGGCATACAACATAAAAGTTTTTTGCATAATATATGTGTGTGTACTGTGTGTAATTATTGTGTATATTTAACCACACATACATAAATATATTTGGATTTTTTTCATTTGTATATAATTTTTACTTATTTATATATAATATAGAATATATAAAACTACAAATAAATATAAATACACATGTAATTGTTTCTTAAATACATACATGAATATATGTGTATTTATATGTCCATAATAATTACACACAGGACACACTCATATATTATGCCAAAAATCACTTTTATTTTGTATGCGATTAATCGCGATTAATCTTTTCCCACCCCTACTAAAAACTTATATTTTAGCATATTCAGTGTTTTATTTAGAAGCTTTTTGAAGTTATAAACAGTGTTACTTTTAGTTTTGTATTAAAAGAAGCTTATATTTGGACAATAATTTTAGTCTACATAACTAATTTCAGACACAAACATATTTAGATCACGGTCAAGATACTTTTGTTCAAGTGACCTAAACTTACAAACGTTTTTCTTTCTTAATTTAAAAGTTTTTATAACGTTGCTTTGAAAAGCACCATGCAATGTTTCTATGTAAACTAATGGCGTGATTTTTAACGGGAGTTTATTCCTGCTGAAGATTTCTGACATTAACTGTGGACATTTCCAATCCTTGGACACTTCCAATCTGGCAACACTGGTCTTCACGAGTACCCGCTTTCTCTTGTGCTCAGCAAAAAGCGCGAATTCACTTAATAAAAAAATAATGGTCATTTCGTTTTTAACTTATGGGGCATACACACCAAACGCGAGTTCAACGATTTGCGCGAGTAGATTACATACAAAGTCAATGCAAAGACGCAATCAGACGGGTCCTCGAGTGGGGCGATGCGAGTGACGCGATATGTGTGGCGCGTTTGCAGCGAAAACACCCCCTATTCGCCTCAAACACGTCTTCGCCAAAGTTAAAAATATTCAACTTGAGCCAAAAATTTGCATGGCACGAAGTTAAACCCCGTGAGTAATCTAGAGTGAGTAACGTGATGCCCGCGTTTGGTGTGTACGTGACTTTACTGTGGGTTCACACCAGATGCGAGTTCAACGATTTGCACGAGTAGATTTAAGTCAATGCAAAGATGCGATCAGACGGGTTCTCACACGGGGCGGTGCGCAAACGCCCATATCGCGTCGCCCATATTGCGTCATTAGCATCACCCCACGTGAGGACGTGTCTGATCACATTGACTTTAATCTACTCGCCTAAAGTGAATTATCATTAAATGTTTATTCCTTTTCAATAAATATCTGTTTTAAGTCTTTTTTATTGTGTTGAAGTCACTGGTTATTTAAAAATTTGATAAAATACAATGTTATCTAAATACAATGTGTGATGTGATAAGGCAGTGGTTCTCATATTGGGGGCCGTGGCCCTCTGGGGGGCTCTGCGATAGTGCCAGGGGGTCCCAGATTAATGCCATTTTATAAAAAACGTAAATTCATTATAAATTCTGTGTAATTAAATCTCAGAAAAAAAGGCTACTAACCAACAGCACTACATTGTTTAATTTGTTAATTTGTTTTGTTAGCCAGAAAAGTTTTTTACGAAAATAGGACATTCTTTTTAGGTTAGTTTAACCTTCCCATAATGTTAAAATCATGTTCCGCTAACGTTAGCAGAACGTTAGAATAAAGTTAGGGGAACATTAAACTTACCTAAAAATAAAGTTCTATTTTTATAAAGAAAACTTTTCTGGCTAACCAAAAAACAAACCTTGAAAAATAACGTTATGGGAACAAAAAAATCTAACGTTAGGGGAACGTTTTGTTATGAGAACCAAAAATTGTGGGATGTTTCTTTAAGGGGAGGATAGAAACGCAGATAACACGCCTCATGCACCTCGTCACGACGCTACGTAATATGTAGGAAGTACATTTTACTGACTTGCCATTTAATCGGCACTTTATTTTAACACTATGAATGTATAATCCTGCGTCATTTTGAATACAGATTTAGGGCATCTAAATATATGGAGATTATCACACCGAAGGAAGACGCACACAGCCAAAACTTGAATGCCGATCTTCTACAATTCAGCAGTTGCTGTTTTGATAAATATGGGGTTACATTGAAGTAAGGAATTGAAAAGAAATGTTAGAGCAGTGTCTTCCTACAAATGCGTGCTGTGCTTTTTGTGTTGTTTTGCACCCTTGCCCTGCCATGGGATCGCGTGAGCTGCCAGGAGTTTGTTTACTCAAACACGCAACTCGTGGCTGCTGGAAATGCCTACACTTGACCCTCAATTTCCACCGACTGCGGAGCGGCTGCGGATCCGCTGCGGAACGGCGGCGGAGTCAATCGGTTTCCATTCAAGTCAATGTGTGTATTTCCACTGACTGCGTTCCGAATCCGTCACAGCTCCGGCCATCCGCAGCCCTCCGGCACAAATACGCAGAGCTTCTATTTTTGACGGATGCCGGACCGCTCCGCAGGGCGGAGCCATGACTTTATCGCGTGAGCATACCTGAATTCACGAGATCTCGTGTTGGGATCTGGGCTGGTTTGTAATAACGTCATAATTCAACGTCATAATGGGCGGAGACGGAACTAGATATCGCGCGATCTTCATGTGAATTTGCGAGAACTCACGGGTCCTCGTCACTTCAGCACGCAGCCGCTCTGCAACAAATACGGATCCGGTGGGTATTGACGGACGGCCGAGTGCGGAGCCGTAACGCAGCGGACCCGCTCTGCAGCCGTTCCGCAGTCGGTGGAAATTGAGGGTCAGTATTGATCCGCAATGCGGACGAGGTGAGGACGCCCAATTGGGTTTACAAAATACTGGACCAAGCTCAAATGGCCGTTTTTTAGCTAAAATGTATATGAAAATATGTATATGTATATGTAAACGACAAATTCAATCTGGGCTGATGTTACTTTAGGAGAGGGACCTCTCAATCACCCAACAGTATGATGGCAATCGCATGACAGCTGTCAAAACAATATGTCAAAATTTAGACATCATTTGTACATTTTACCTTTACATTTAAGACTACAAATCTCTTTAACAATGTTAGATAAGTTGAACATCTGAAACAAATAAAATAAAACAATTCTTTAAAATAAAAAAGTTTAACTTGTTTAGGTTAGCCTACACTGTAAACAAAATATTATTGTCAAATCAACATATTATTATGTTACTTTTACTTAAATAATCAATTTTAAATTTTTTATAAGTTATGTTAACTTTTCGCAGGCCAAAACTTATACTAGTAGATTAAACCCGAGTTGTTTTATCTTCATGCTGTTTTGATCCATATATACAGTATCACCAATGACCATAATGCATTTTACTGCCATTTAACTCATCTGTATTTATACCAGATTACTTGATTATAAATAAGCCATAATTTGACCCTAATATATTTTGTAACAGAATGTGCATTTTTTTTTAATAATTATGACACACTGCTCGATTTAGATTTATTTACCATAAAATAAATTCATGTGGTGTAAGACATGAGAATTACAACTCTGTATTATATAACATTGATCGATTAGTGCATTCCAGCTACACTTCCTTGTTTACCTGGTTTGTCATCTGGAAATTAACTTTGGTTTACTGGTGCAGTAACCATTATGGCAGACTATTTGTATTAGCAATAACCTAGTCAAACTATGAGTACATTTAGTATAAGTACTATAGTTAAACTATGGTTACTTTAGTAAAATGATGGTTGATTTTCATAAGGGGTCATAATGAAGCTTGCAAAGTTGCACGTGTTGATCTGTTTTGCAGTGTGATGTGGTGATGAATCTGTCTGACAGTCAAAGATGTGAATTTGTGAAGAACACGTCGGACTGTACTTCAGATCAAGGATTTATTAACTACCCTTGGATCACCTTCTGCCTGTTCTCACCTCCTCTACTGCCCCTAGTTATCACACTTTATGTAAGGACACATTTAGTGTCAACACTGCTTACTTTAAACTGTTCAGCACATAATTGAGCTGCATTTTGGTGTGTTTCTGGAGAGCAACACATTATTTTTTACATATCAATAAGGCATCAGGCTGTAATATTACATTGTATCTTGTACACTCACTTTATGTGAAAGTTTTTGCATTTCCTCTTTTCCCATCAGGTCCTGTGGCTGTTAATTTTGTTCCTTGTTCTTGGATTGATTGCATCAAACTTGTGAGTTTGTAAGAATGTTAAAAAGGTTATTTGGTTTACTGCATATCCAGTCTTTTGAATATGGGTTGGCTTGTTTATAGTTTCACATTGGATCCCATTTGCATTGCACATTTTGTCTTTAGAAAGAAATTGCATAAAAAAATTACTCGGTTCCTCTTCTTTTCCTCTACTACCACAGCATGACCCCAGTCTTCATGGGCATGGTGTTAATTTAATTTAGATTTTATAATCCACTTCCCCATTTACTCATGTGACTAAGACAATGTGCATCTGTAATTTTAACAGTGAGTTAAAAAGGTTCTGCTTTTAAAAAAAGCAGACGTCAGCTAGTTATATGGTACAGGAATGATGGCTGTTATGTAATTATGTCGTATCATTACAAATAGGATGTGTTTAGTACTTTATGTTCTGTAGCGTACTTTGTAATGTGAGGTACTAAAATGCTCTTTTTTGTTTTGTAGTTTCTGCCCAAACCTCTCAGCCATCTCCTCAACACTAAGACTGACTCATAATGTGGCCGTATCCTTTAAAAGATTAAAACGTGACAACAGTTATGCCCACATCAGCTGTAGATATCCTGTTTCCTCATCATAGCGCTGTGAAACTCTGGAGTGAAGAGCATAGCACACTTTTCTAAACTATTTTTTGTTTAAACTCATAATCCAGTAACGTTTTATATGCCAGTATATACTCCAGTCTATTTTGTACTGTGTTTAAAAGAGTCTTTATTGCTGTTGGTGTGCTTGTGCAAGTAGTTTGTGCATGAATGAGTCTGTAGTGGTGTGTGTCTGTGTGTATTTTGAAGGAGTGTGTAAAAATGTTTTGTGTGCATGAGTGAGTGTGAGATGGTCTGTGTGTTAAGTGATAGATTTGCTTTCAGAGAGAAAGGTTTGTGAAAACAACTTAAAATGTCTGTTTATGGAATTTTGTTCATTGTTGTTTTCCGTGATGATGGTGGTAAACAGGGAGTGACGTTCCTGGCACTTGGAAATGGTGCTCCGGATGTGTTCAGTGCCATGGCTGCTTTCTCTCGCCCTCAAACTGCTGGTCTTGCTATTGGTGCATTGTTTGGTAAGTGATGATCAGCATTTTTAAAGTAGGCTACTCAACCAACGGTTAAATCTCTGCCTTAAGCACATTCATTAACTTTTAGTCATAAAGTACATTACCATAATGTTACATTAATGTATTGTTTGTATTATCTAATGCTGCATTAACATTTTTCCATTAATGCTGAATTTGATTTTGTACTGTTGTTGTTACTTTTTCTAGGTGCAGGGATCTTTGTGACAACAGTTGTTGCTGGGGGTGTTGCCTTGGTGAAACCTTTCACTGTGGCGTCCCGTCCGTTCCTTCGTGATGTTATATTTTATATGGTGTCAGTGTTTTGGACCTTCACTATCCTCTATAAAGGCCACATTTCCCTGGGAGAGACCGTGGGTCCGATAATCTTTTTTTATTAGATCTATGCTATGACCTATTTTTGGATGTTCCACATCTTTTTATTTTGCAAATTTTCTCAAATCTTCATATTTCTTTGCTGCATATTTTTATGTAATACTTGCCAATGCCTGTTCAAAGATTAATGTTGACTTGCATTATTAATATATTGAGAGCTATCCAGCATGTTTCCTTCTCTCCATCTCCTTTATTTTCCTTTCTGCAGGCTTTCTGGGGCTGTATTTTGCGTACGTTTTGGCTGTGGTTGTGAGTGCATATATATACAATCGTCAGAAGCACCAGCTAAATGGCTCATTGGAGAGCTCGGACAGAGAACAGGGTACAGTGGCTGGAGTCTTGCTCAACATAAGAATATTTAAACACACATCGCACACTTATAAACCCCTCTGAAATTATTCTTCAGAGTATGTCATATATTTTTAAAACTAACTGGACTTAAAGGTATTGGAACAGAAAACTTAGTTAACAGCTCTATACGTTATACGTCTTTTCGAAGTTTTGCACAGTTTACACCTTCAGAAATAAACTCCAAAGCTTCGTCAATTGAAGAAGATTGTACCCAAATTGTAACTGTACCTAAATTGACAATTTTGAGGTCATCCGTATGCTAGTGTTCACTTTGAGCTGGAAAAACCCAGTTTCAGTTTTTGCTGTGTTAGTCACATCACTGGGCAGAAAGATTAATGAGTGATGATTTTTTTGCCATTTCAGAAGATATTCTCCCTTCTGATTTACACCGGGAAGGTGGCAGCATTCAAGCCAGTGGTGGGTAACTTCATCTCAAACGATTGAACTATGTCTGGGGTTTCATAATGCATGTGTGTGGGATTTATCTTAGATTCTAGATCTCGATTTTACTCATTCAGAAATATGGGGTTTGCCTGCATAAGTAATGTGTTTATTGGGTAATACTGTAGTAATCAATGAAAAGTTCAAAGTTTCATAAGTCTCTAACTTTGAAGAAGCTTGTTTGGTGTAAAGCAGTGTTTCCCAATCCTGGTCCTCCAGTACCCCCTTCCAGAAAGTTATAGATGTCTCCTTATCTAACAAATCTGATTTTACTCAACAACTTGTTAGGGAGACATGTTATCCATTCTGAAAGGAGACTGATTAGTTGAATCAGGTGTTTTAAATGAGAAGACATCTAAAACTTTCTGGAAGGGGGTACTTGAGGACCAGGATTTGGAAACACATTTCACCATCTAAATTTTATGATTGTTGGCTTGAAAGTCCATTTGAGATTCTTGGATGTATAATAAATGTGCTTTTCAGATGGCGAGTATGAGCCTTTGCTGCCTTACACTCTATCAACCACTCAGATTTTCCTAAATGCCATTAACCCGGTAGACAGCAGGACCTGGAGGAGAAAACACTGGAGTAGGAGACTCCTCAAAGCAATCAAGGTAAAATGTGCACACTTAACACAATTTAATAATCACTTTCTGGCTTCACTATTTAAAAGAGACATACCCTTCGTCCGAAATCGCATACTGTGACAGTAGGTACTGAATAAAATGAAGTACTGACTTATGGACAGTTAAAACAATAGGTACTATAGACGGTATTAGCAGTGACAACATAAACAATGGCTTTCGTGGAACACATGCAGCTTTCTGTAAACTCCGCAAAGAATCAACGACAGCAAAGTCCCTTTAGAGTAGTTTATTTCTGATAACATGCAAAATAAACAACAAGTAGATTACCTTAGTTTAAAGGTGCATTGTGTAAATTTTAGCGGCATCCAGTGGTGAGGTTTCGAATTGCCAACAACGGCTCAGTCCACTGCTCACCCCTCATTTTTGAAAAGCATAGAGAAGCTATGGTAGCCGCTACTGGAAAAACATGTAATTGACGGAGACAACTTAGTAAAAAAGTTAAGGGCCGTTAAGGGCTTCTGTAGAAAATATGGCGGCACAAAATGGCGACTTCCATGTTAGGGGACCCTCTGTGTATGTAGATAAAAACGTCTCATTCTAAGGTAATAAAAACATAACGGTTCATTATGAAAGGTCTTAATACACCCCTGATAATATAGTTTTGTATATTATTTAGCATTTCTGTCAAGAGATCCTTCTAAAAATTACACACGGCACCTTTAAGTCATAGCTAAAGCGTATCAAAAACTACACTGAGCTAACATTACTTGTAAAAATGTGTACTACACAGATTGGCTGCTAAACCCCCCATCAAATAGTGGTAATCCATAATCTTTCGTCTTTCATCATCTTTAGAAAACTGAAACATTTGTTATTTTCGACCAGGTATTTGTTGCAGAGTTCAGTTAAGCAACTAGTCAGACCATTAAACAGAGACTGGAAGTTTAGTTCCGCTCAGCCTCAGAGGCGTAATTGCGTCAATCCTGTTCCTGCCGCCACATTGCTCTGCACATTTTTTATGTCTGCCTTATTTAACACAGCTAATTCAAGTCATCTGCTCATTAGCAGAGATCTCATTAAATGAAACCTGAGTCTGTCAGATAATAGAGAGACAATAAAAATGTGCAGAGCAGTGGGGCCCCCAGGATGAGGATTGCGCACCACTGCTATGTAGTATGAATATGGATAGTAAGAATAAATTCAGACATACTGCATTTGCCATGTTGACTTGATGATCACGTGAAATACGTCGTTATAACAAGAAGTTCGTTGTTAACTGAAATGACGTTAAACAAGCTTCAGACATATTTGAATAAAAATTTCGTACAACTCCTCCCCCGGGGCTCACAGGATAGTAAAGTGTCCATCGAATGAATAATGATCTTGCCAGAATGTTATTTTCGAATACTATGAATTACTACTCGCCTCGCCAAGTGCTTTTTGCCTACTATATAGTGTGGAAGTAGGTGGTTTTGACGCAGCGATATTAAATTAAAGTTTATAATACAAGAATCTTCTTGATTTTGGCAAGTTATAAACTCAGTTGGCAGGAACCGACAGTTTCAACGGGCACACGTGGTCCGAACTTTTCTGTTTGTTTAATGGTCTAACTAGTTGCTGAAACTGAACTCTTAAACAAATATTTTGGGTTCCTATGTTATCTACGTATTGTTTATTTTGCTTGTTATATAAATAAACTACTTTAAAAGGACGTTGTTATTTATTCTTGGCAGAGTTTACCGGAAGTTACGTGATGACCACGAAAGCCGTGTGTTTATGTTGTTACTGCTGAAACCGTCTATATGTGTGCCTGTGTTATTTTTGGACTTTTGGTAACTTGGTTCACTAGTGGAAATGTGATGCATGCTTTCCAACCTTCCTTTCCTTCCTGACTTTGTTAGGTGCCTGTAGAAATGCTCTTACTGCTGACAGTTCCAGTGGTGGACACAGATAAAGAGGATCATAACTGGAAACGGCCTCTTAACTGTCTTCACATAATCACTGGGCCACTGGTGTGTGTGCTCACCTTCCAGTCTGGAGTCTGTGAGTCTGACATTTCATAAACCATAAAAACAAACTGGTGTCCCAGCAATCTCTTCAGTGCATTTGATGAGTAAATGTGAACCGTATGGTTATTGTTGGTTATAGTCCAAATAGCAGAGAAAGCTGTGGGCGTTATTAATTAATAATGGAGTACAAAAATATTTGTATCCATGCTGAAAAGATTGTAGTACAAACATAGTTTACAGTATGTCTGTGCATATTAGGAATATGAATAGTGCATGCCAAATCCTATACAGATCCATTTATGTATACAAGTGCATTCACCTCACATTGAAGTGTCACTGACGAATGTGGGAGAAGTGAAAGTACATACATCATGATCTTTGAGTAAATTGTGCTTTTTCTCAATCGAAAGACAGTAGACGCCTTTATATAAAATAAATTACAGAGGACCCACTGTGTTTCTTTGCTATAATGCTTTATACATTTTTTAGGGCTACATTTGTGAGATTTAAAATAACCAATCTGTCTTTTTCATTCTAGATGGCATATACCTCATTGAAGGAGAGTTTCCAGTGTGGGTGCTCATAGCCTGTATTGGATTCTTCCTATCTGGCATTGTGTTCTTCACTACCACAAACGAACATCCTCCTGCATACCACTTTGTATGAACTTTTGTTTGTTTTACTTATTTGATCAGAATATCTTACATCTGGTATGCACGTTACTCACAATTTTTTTGTTTTGTTTTGGGGGGTGTTTGTATGTGTAGCTCTTTTCTTTCCTTGGTTTTGTGGTCAGTGCGCTGTGGATCAGTACTGTGGCGTCTGAGATTGTCAGTGTGCTGCACTTGCTGGGGATTGTTCTCAGTCTCAGTAACACTGTTCTGGGGCTCACCTTGTTAGCCTGGGGCAACAGCATCGGAGGTATGCACACTATTAGCATGAAAATACACACACGACAATGAGTGCGTTTACATGCACAGAATAAGTGGATTCATTTTCTTATTATAGAAACCTGTTTCATGCGTTTACATGCAAATCAATAGATCAATCGGCTGTGCAGACAACTGTGTTTACATGGGACTTGGAGATTTGTCAGGGTCTAGCAGGCAGTGACGTCACTGTGTATAGTACATAATAGTACTTCAAATAGCCGACGGGAAATGTGTCTTAAGCTATATTGTTGTATCTCTTCTCATGTCTGCTGAACATGTAAATGTAACATGAGCTTTTATTTTCATACATTAAGAAAACGGCGAGAAAGCCGGTTAGGATGTTTACATGCAACGCGAAATGGGGGTAATGAGCAAAAACTACCTGTGCCGATCGGTTTTTGCCTATGCCCTTTATGGGCTTTCCCCGATAAAAGAAAACCGTTTTACGTGTTTACATGACCCAACACATTATTATGTAAACGCACTCATTGACGCCGATCACTTACTCTTACTCCGGTTACATTTACAGGTAGGGCTGTCACGGTTATGAAATTTGGCTGACGGTTAATAAATTGTGATGGTTAATTGCCTGTTTTAGGGCTTTGACAATTATGATGATTAATTGTCTGTTTTATTGCTTTGACGTTTAATTCTCATTAATTAATTCTCATTTGTTTGTTCATGAAATCATTTTCACACATTGTTGTGATTATTTAAATTAAATCTTTTGCAAGGTTTACCTGGCAGTAAATATTAATACACATAACACACATATAAAAGTAATTATTTAATGAATATATCTTTCAAAACTGAAAAGTTGTTGCTTTTCCACTGTATTAAATGGCTTTGCAATGTATTGCGTTACACTGTCAGTCAAGTAGCGTTAGATATGGTCTCGTTTATACAAGCGCTGCAGCTCCCCCTTGTGTTCTTTAAAAAGATGTGCAATCATTGCGGTGATCTGAAATCACAAACCTGACAAATCAGAAACCTGACAAATCTCCAAATCTCATGTAAACGCAGTTTTCTGCATAGCCGGTTTATTGATTTGCATTTAAACTAGGGCTGCATGATTAATTGCACGTGATTAAAAAAAAGCCGGTTCCTTGATTAGTAATAAATCGCCATCAGCTGCTTTCAAATGGAGCGGCATTTACTACACAGAGCCGTAGTTCAATGACAAGCCGGGAAATATCGCATTTATAATCGCAGGCGATTCATCCATGTTTATGAATGTGATATTTCCCCACTTATCAGAAAACACGCATGAAAACAGTTTTCTATGCTTTGATATTTATCCGCTTATTCTGTGCATGTAAACGCACACAATGTTCCTGTAGCTCAGCTAGTAGAGTATTGGGTTAGCAATGCAAAAGTCATGTGTTTAACTTTTGGGAACAAGCATATTAATAAAGGAAATGTATAGATGCAAATGTTTTTGCCCATAGCAGTATCCCTTTAATATAATTTTCTATGGAAAAGATCATGCACATTAAACAATGAAGCACCTACTTGTATACCTTTACCAGTGTTAGGCCAGATGTGAGATGTGTGTGGTTTTTTTTTTTACAGATTGCTTTGCAGATATTACTATAGCCCGTCAGGGATACCCACGGATGGCCATCTCAGCCTGTTTTGGGGGCATTATCTTCAGTATCTTTTAACTTGTGGGCTTTTTAAAACTTTGTGCATGTGCTTTTAAAAACTGTGCTTTAAATCATAATTATATCAATTATTTGCAATATTTTAAATCTTTAGGTATATTATTATTTAGGTAAATACTTTTGACCCATTACCACAGAGATGTGTTTGTAGAGATTGGCTTTAACTGTCTCAGATGTGCTGATTGGTGTGGGTCTGGGCTGCCTGCTGCAGATGTTCCACAGCAGTCATGTTGTGATGGTATGATTTATGCTTTGTCTTGGCTTTCATTAATAAGAGCATACATATATAGCTAGATAGTAAGCACATGTCACAAGTATTTTTTTGTTGTTGTTAGGTTAATGCTACTAGTGTTTTAGATAAGATGTGTCTGTGTGCTTTGTTCAGCTGGAGCCGGAGGGCATGCTGTGCTGGGTTCTGTCTGGAGCTCTGGGTCTATCTCTGGTCTTATCCTTCATACTGGTTCCTATGCAGTGTTTCCACCTGAATCGAGTCTATGGCATTTTTCTCCTGATCTTCTATGTCGTCTTCCTTATTGTAGCCCTCCTCACTGAATTTAAAATAATCCGTTTTTGATGTCAGCAGGAACATTTACCAAACCAGTGCAATGAAATTTATAAGATGATCTCATGAAATGTATAAGATAATCTATTTTTTAAATCTATTCACTCTGAGCCAGTAATTATTGTGCACTAGTTGTCTTTTCAAGCAACCGTTTTGAATCATAAAAATTATAAAGAATTATTTTATTAAAGAGAACACTTGCAAAAATGTTATGGTGTTGTTTGTTCTTTTGCACAAGCCCATGCCTAAAATATTTGTGTATAATTCCAATGACGGTAATTTTAAACTTACCTAACCTGGATTGCTGGTTTTAGCTGTTAATCGTACAGGTGCACGTGAGCACGTAGCTCTTCAACCAGTATGGTAATATAGCTCCCAGTTTTAAAGGAAACCAATAATCTTGTTGTATGTCAGTTTAAATAAAAGCATAATGTTACTGTGAAAACCCAACTTAAGTATGTTTGTCATTTATTGTTTTCTTTTTTAAATTATTTTATATTGGACTTTGCATATTACATTATACTAACAAGAAAATATAACGAAAAAGAAATAAGTAACATAAAATAACATATATATATATATATATATATACAGTCTTGTTCAAAATAATAGCAGTACAATATGACTAACCAGAATAATCAAGGTTTTTAGTATATTTTTTATTGCTACGTGGCAAACAAGTTACCAGTAGGTTCAGCAGATTCTCAGAAAACAAACAAGACCCAGCATTCATGATATGCACGCTCTTAAGGCTGTGCAATTGGGCAATTAGTTGAAAGGGGTGTGTTAAAAAAAATAGCAGTGTCTACCTTTGACTGTACAAACTCAAAACTATTTTGTACAAACATTTTTTTTTCTGGGATTTAGCAATCCTGTGAATCACTAAACTAATATTTAGTTGTATGACCACAGTTTTTTAAAACTGCTTGACATCTGTGTGGCATGGAGTCAACCAACTTGTGGCACCTCTCAGCTGTTATTCCACTCCATGATTCTTTAACAACATTCCACAATTCATTCACATTTCTTGGTTTTGCTTCAAAAACAGCATTTTTGATATCACCCGACAAGTTCTCAATTGGATTAAGGTCTGGAGATTGGGCTGGCCACTCCATAACATTAATTTTGTTGGTTTGGAACCAAGACTTTGCCCGTTTACTAGTGTGTTTTGGGTCATTGTCTTGTTGAAACAACCATTTCAAGGGCATGTCCTCTTCAGCATAGGGCAACATGACCTCTTCAAGTATTTTAACATATGCAAACTGATCCATGATCCCTGGTATGCGATAAATAGGCCCAACACCATAGTAGGAGAAACATGCCCATATCATGATGCTTGCACCTCCATGCTTCACTGTCTTCACTGTGTACTGTGGCTTGAATTCAGAGTTTGGGGGTCGTCTCACAAACTGCCTGTGGCCCTTGGACCCAAAAAGAACAATTTTACTCTCATCAGTCCACAAAATGTTCCTCCATTTCTCTTTAGGCCAGTTGATGTGTTCTTTGGCAAATTGTAACCTCTTCTGCACATGCCTTTTTTTTAACAGAGGGACTTTGCGGGGGATTCTTGAAAATAGATTAGCTTCACACAGACGTCTTCTAACTGGCACAGTACTTACAGGTAACTCCAGACTGTCTTTGATCATCCTGAAGGTGATCATTGGCTGAGCCTTTGCCATTCTGGTTATTCTTCTATCCATTTTGATGGTTGTCTTCCGTTTTCTTCCACGTCTCTCTGGTTTTGCTCTCCATTTTAAGGCATTGGAGATCATTTTAGCTGAACAGCCTATCATTTTTTGCACCTCTTTATAGGTTTTCCCCTCTCCAATCAACTTTTTAATCAAAGTACGCTGTTCTTCTGAACAATGTCTTGAACGACCCATTTTCCTCAGCTTTCAAATGCATGTTCAACAAGTGTTGGCTTCATCCTTAAATATGGGCCACCTGATTCACACCTGTTTCTTCACAAAATTGATGACCTCAGTGATTGAATGCCACACTGCTATTTTTTTTAACACACCCCTTTCAACTAATTCAACTAATTGCCCAATTGCACAGCCTTAAGAGCGTGCATATCATGAATGCTGGGTCTCATTTGTTTTCTGAGAATCTACTGAACCTACTGGTAACTTGTTTGCCACGTAACAATAAAAAATATACTAAAAACCTTGATTATTCTGGTTAGTCACATTGTACTGCTATTATTTTGAACAAGACTGTATATATATATATATATATATATATGAAGAGTTTGGTTCCAAAACGCAATAAACGCCATTTTTGAAAAAAATGAGTTACTGCCAAAATCAGCATTATATCAGGTCAGTAGTTAAAAGTAAATTCTTAATTTTACGCAAAATCCAATATCCACCGTGTTATTCTGTCATCTTTTCTCCCTTTTTTCCCAAAATGCGATAAACGCCACTCCCCCTTTTTTACAGAACGCAATAAATCCCACAGCGCACCATTCACGCAATGTAAACAAACAATGGCGGCGCGCTGAGTACATGGAGTCCTAGTTTTCCTCATCTACTTTGTACTTTGTGATCAACAAACAAAACAAAATAATACTTTAATTGCATTGATAAACCTGTGATGGTTTTCTGTGATGGGAAAGAAACGTAAGCCATCAACATCTAATAATTTCCCTGTGAGGCACTCGGGAGGCGGCCGCTTGTTCTCCCGACAGCATCAAGCTTCTCATGCTAACACATTGACCCCAGAGGATCTTATGAAAAACTTTACATAATTTTACTCAAAGTCAACGGAAATCGAGCAGGACCAAAAACATTTTACAGCTGATCTCTGTGAAAGACGTTAAGCGAAGACGTCAAGTAACCGCAATGACAGGGTTCTTAATATGACAAAGTAAGTGTTTTGATTAATAACATTAATGTTTATATTTTTAATTAGTGTGTACAACTAGTCAACTAAATGAATATAACATGGCAAAGATGAATGCACATTTATATAGGCTATTGATTCAATAGATTTATAGCATTTTGAATAAAAACTTGTCATGGATTTATTGCATTTTGTTGAAAAAATAATCCGTTTTTATAATAAATCTTTGAAAATCAACTTATGGATTTGAATTTTTTATGTTTTTATAACCTAAAGATGCTGTGTGAAAGTTTGTAACAGACAATAGTTGTTTTCATCTTGTCACTTTCTTGGTATAGAAAACACGTTTTTACCAAAATTTGTCAAAATGGATTTATTGCGTTTTGGAACCAAACTCTTCATATATATATATAATGTATATATATATATAATGTATATAAAGGGGGGTGATGGATGGACATAAAATTACATTTCAAAGAAAAATAGTACAATCAGAATTAATAGATCACTGGTTTGAGGAGATCCACAAAGGTTTGCCATAGTTTTTGGAATTTCCGTTGGAATTTGGTGTCCAGAGAATGTATCCTTTCCAATTGTATAACATGGAACAGTTCACTTATCCAGACTTTGAAACATGGGGGATCTGGTGATTTCCAGTTTACAAATATTCCCCTTTTCCCATCAGTATGGATTTTTGCTGCGAATCAGGAAGAGCGTTTAATGTCTCAGAAGATCCAAAAATTGCCAGATTGTGATCTGTCTTTAACCCCCGATTGAAATACTTTTGAGAAAAGATCAAATATAGCAGTCCAGAAATGAAACAATTTAGAACAAAAACCAAAGCATGTGACAAAGTGCCTTTTTTATTTTACATCTGTCACAGAATGGAAAAAAAATGCTGAATATTTTACTTAATCTAGTTTTGTTATTTATTGTTTTCGGCATAAAGTCACCCTATAATGTAAAAATCATTGTGTAAATTTAACCTTGATATTTGAAATATTGACGAATTAAGACCATGACAAAGATTGAAATCAATGGTTAGATGGCCTAGCTATGACTATTGTAATGCTTTTTATCTCAAGAGTAGATTATGAGACAGAAATGGTTTGTCAATGTGTTTTGAAGGGGCCATGGCATGAAAAGCTGCCTTTTTTCATGTTTAATTGCTATAATTGGGTTCCCAGTGCTTCTATCAACCTAGAAAATGTGAAAAAGATCAACCCAGTAACTTAATTTTGGTAAACCATTTTCTGCAAGCACTTGAAAAAGTATGTCATTGAAATTTGGCTCACCTTATGATGTCATAAGGAGATCTTATTATAATAATACTGCTCCTTAATCTGCACTATCCAACCACGGCACTGCCATTTAGTGCAAAGAGAAAGACAGAGAGAAAAAATAATTCACAGCACACTTGAGTTCCAATAACAACAAACCACCATCATTGCGAACAGTGTTTGAATTTCATCAGCTCATTTGCATTTTAAAGGACACACCCAAAACACCACATTTTTGCTCACACCTATAAAGTATCAATTTTAACATAATATATAATAAATTATCTATATGGTATTTTGAGCCAAAACTTCACATGTGTACTCTAAGGAAAACCAAAGATTTATTTTACATCTTAAAAAAGTCTTGTGACATGGCCCCTTTAAAATATGCTTGTAGTTAAAGTACATGCAGTATCTCCTCCAGGCCACCAGGTGTCTCTCCGGCGCCATTTCTGAACCCGAGAGCGAAGAGTGATCCGCGGATGTTTTTAAGTCGTTTGAGGTTACCTAGCAGTGAAATTTCATCCCTGATTACCTGTGACATACGGCCAGGTTGAAATTACTGCAAATTCAATACTTGATCAGTTGGATTGACTTGTAGATTGTCTTCAAAACGGTCGCAAAACGATGTCGGCCAGCTGTGGACGGAATCCTCCTCCTTTTCCCGACAACGAAGACCAGGAGGCTGAATTAGACCCTCGAGTCCCGGACAGCGACGAGGATGATGAAGGGGAGGACATATTTATCGGGGCGAGAGTGAGACACTTGTTTTGGAATAAATGTTTATCATAATTTAACCAAGTCGTATAAGCGTGAATATTAAGGCGTCGTTACACAAAAGATAGCGGATCGCTTAGCGAAATTTAGCAACTAATATAGACAGTCAGCCATTAATGGCTTAATTTTAATCTTTTTGCAGAGTATACCGATCACACCCACATCCGGTCCTGATGAGGGTCCTGAGGGTGATATTTTCAGTGAGGAGGGGTCTTACATCAGGACCACCACTAATGGTCTTCACTCTGACGAAGAACTGGATCTGTTTACTGGTATTTTTTTCTTCATTTTTCATGAGCAATCCATGCATAAAGACACTTGATTTAAATAATAAATTCCTCCTTTGTCTGTAAAACAGTGAGACATCCACTGATCATGTAAAGATGTCTTGTCTGCAGAAGCCACTGTAGAACTGACCCTTACCAACACCACTAGTCAAGGCAGAAGAGAGATTATTGGCCCGACTGCATCGGCATGCAACACCATACATGTGCCTAACTCCATTCACAAACCCAGTATTGTGAACAAGACCATGGAGGAGGTACTGAAACAAGAGCCGTCATGTGCCTTCAGTTGCATTAATGAATTATTTATAAAGAATCTTAATTCTAACTTCATGCTGGTACATTTTAACAGCTTGAAGAGGAAGAAAGCCAAGATCAGTTTGAGCTGAACGTTGCAGTCACCAACCCAGAAAAAATTGGTATGTGTGCATAATAAAGCCGGTCTGTATTGACCATTTTTCACTTGTTTTGTGTAGTGACTGTTTTTTTTTTTTGCTGTGTTGCAGGAGATGGCATGAATGCCTATATGTCTTACAAAGTGTCAACTCAGGTTTATCAAAAATCTCTCTTTAATCATTATTTAGGTTGTTTGATTTTTTTTAATCAACATTATGTGCTCTCTCTGTGCTTCTCTCTCTTTTCAGACTACATTGCCCATGTTTCGTAATAAGATGTTTTCTGTGCGCCGGCGTTTCAGCGATTTTCTGGGACTTTACGAGAAGCTTTCGGCAAAACACTCCTTGCTAGGCTGTGTCATCCCACCGCCACCTCAGAAGAGCGTAGTGGGTAAATGGTCTTGCTTACAAGATTTATTTTACATCTTAAAAAAGTATTGTGCCATGGCCCCTTTAAAGGAACACTCCACTTTTTTAAAAATATGCTCATTTTTCCAGCTCCCCTAGAGTTAAGCATTTGATTTTTACTGTTTTGGAATCCATTCAGCTGATCTCCAAGTCTGGCGGTACCACATAGCTTAGCATAATCCATTGAATCTGATTAGACCATTAGCATTGCACAAAAAACCCCCAAAGAGTTTTGATATTTTTCCTATTTAAAACCGACGGAAAATTAAAAGTTGTGATTTTCTAGGCAGATATGGCTACACTCTCATTCTGGCGTAATAATCAGCGACTTTGCTGATGTAACATGGCTGCAGCAGGCGTAGTGATATTTTGCAGCGCCTGAAAATAACTCCCTGCTATTGAAAGTGGGGACTATTTTTGGGCAGTGCGTAATATCATTGCACCTCCTGCAGCCATGATACGGCAGCAAAGTCCTTGATTATTACGCCAGAATGAGAGTATAGTTCCTACCCATATCTGCCTTGAAAATCACAACTTTTAATTTTCTGTCGGTTTTAAATAGGAAAAATATCGAAACTCTTTGGGGTTTTTTTTTTGCGCAATGCTAATGGTCTAATCAGATTCAATGGATTGTGCTAAGCTATGCTAAAAGTGGTACTGCCAGACCCGGAGATCAGCTGAATGGATTCCAAAACGGTAAGAATCAAATGTTTAACTCTAGGGGAGCTGGAAATGAGCTTTTTTTTTAAAGTGAAGTGTCCCTATAATCATTCTTATGGTTTGTTGTCACAGGAATGACTAAAGTGAAGGTGGGGAAGGAGGATTCCTCCTCAGCAGAGTTTGTGGAGAAGAGACGAGCAGCGCTGGAGAGGTGAACTCGTGCATTATTACAAATACACCCAGAACACTTTCACTAACACACACATGCAATTCGTTTCTCTCTGTTGATATTTACAAACTGGCTGTTTGTATTTTTTTCAGGTATCTGCAGAGGGTAGTAGTCCATCCATCTCTGCTACAAGACCCAGATGTTCGAGAGTTTTTAGAAAGAGATGAGGTGATTAAATCCATCACCTTAGACATATCAGTTTAGGAGAGATGTTCAATATTGTATTGTGTAATTGTGTGTGCGTGTGTTTTAGTTGCCCAGAGCGGTGAATACTCAGACTTTGAGTGGATCTGGCCTGTTAAAGATGATAAACAGAGCATCAGATGCAGTGAATAAGATGACTGTTAAAATTAATGAATCAGATAATGTAAGAGGATCTCAGTTCCTGCATACTCGCACTATTAGCTGGTCTGTTGCATTTTGCAGAAGTTTGACACCTGTGTGTGTGTGTGACAGTGGTTTGAGAGTAAGCTTCAGGAGGTGGAGAATGAAGAGCAGCTGTTGAGGAGGCTTCACACTGCTGTTGACTCATTAGTAAACCACAGGAAAGGTGAGAGTAAAAAGTACACTGTTTCATGCTACACTGTTTAACAAAATACTTTTTAATGACTATGCATGTTCCCTGGAATTTAACCCCTATGACCTATACGTTGCTAGTGCATTTATTATAATTTGAAAACCCCGCCCACCCATTCTGTTTTTTGTTATAAGCCAGAAATGACAAGGAGGCAGCCTCACGCAATACAAAGTCAATGGAGACGGATGGATTGTTTTCCTCCCGGTGGGCGTGGTTTAAGATTATGATGCGTTGCGCTCTATCTCTATTGACCTATTGCTAAGCCCTGCCCTCGAATGCAGATTTAATCTTACCCTGCAGTACATGTTAATCCTGATCCTGTCATCTGCGATCGTGATGACCGTAACATTAGCGTAAGTTTCTCCCGCTTGCATTGTGATCTGTAAATCCTCGCTTCCAAATTAATCTTGTTTCCCACCATATTTATATTCAAATCTTTTATGTATCCCTCTCTGGCATATTTAAGTCCCACTTGGTGGTCCTTCAGTGTCCAAAATATATCAAAAATATCCTGGGACAAGGTTTTCAAACTGACAGCTCCCATTGTAAAACAGCTAGCAACCGTGTGTTTGTCCCAGCTGGGAATGTAACTAAGGGGGCGGGGCTTAACTGAGCTACAGGAACACTACAGGATCACAGATTCGCATTATGGTTCATCGCGTTGCTCGCTCTAGATTACTCGCGGGATTTAACTTCGTGTCATGCAAATTTTTCGCTCGAGTTTAATATTTTCAATTTGGGCGAAGACGCGTTTGAGACGAATAGCGCGTGTTTTCATGGCAAACACGCCACCCATATTGCGTCATTCACATCGCCCCACGCTTGCATTCACTTTGTATGTAATCTACTCGCACAAATCGTTGAACTTGCATCTGGTGTAAACCCACAGTTAAAGTTAGGTTTAGAAGTTGTGGAAGAGTAAGAAAAGTCTTGAAGACTCTTGAAAAGTTCTTGAAATTACATTTTAATAATGTATTCATGTGCTCAGCATGTCAAAGAAAAGCAAGGGGTGGAAAATACTTCTAATGGGGCATACAAACCAAGCGCGAATTTAGCGATTTGCGTGGGTGGATTGCATACAAAGTCAATGCAAAGACGCGAATAGACAAAAACTTGCGCGGGGCGATGCAAATGACACAAATTGGCAGACACGATTTCTGCGAAAACATGCTATTCAAAAAAATTCAACTCAAAATTTGCATGACACAAAATGAAGTCCCGCGAGTGATCTAGAGCGAGGAACACGATGCTTTGCATTTGGTGTATATACCCCATAAGTCCATTGTTTTATGTAAACCCTGCTGTCTGTCTATCCCATAGAGTTGTGTAATAACACAGCGATGTTCAGTAAAAGTGTAGCGATGCTGGGCAGTGTGGAGGAGAACTCTGCGCTGTCTCGTGCACTGTCACAGCTGGCAGAGGTGGATGATAAGATGGAGCAGCTCCACCAGCAACAAGTCTTCAGTGATTTCTTCATCCTTGGAGAGCTCATGGCCGACTATGTCAGATTGCTAGGGGCTGTGAGGGTAGGAGAGCACAACCACTTATCCACATAATCCATCAGAATAAATAATATTAGTGCATATTTCATTTACATAACATGTAGACGCATTTGACAAATTCTTCATCTTTAAACTGTGCATTGAAGCTACACATTATATTGGTATGCTTGGGAATCGAACCCATAGTGTTACCATTGTTGTCAGAACCTGAAAATGTCTTGATGCATGAACGCCTTGAATTAACCTCCTTACGCTAACCTGAGCTCATAATAATTGGCTGAACATGTTTACAAAATAGAAGTGTTTGATATGATAACGTTGTTTACTTTGTGTCCCTCAGTGCTGTTTCGAGCAGAGGATGAAGGTGTGGCAGCGTCTGCAGGAGGCTCAGAGCACACTGCAGAAGAAACGGGAGGCAGAGGCCAAACTGCTCTGGGCAAACAAACCCGACAAACTGCAGCAGGCTAAAGATGACATAAATGAGGTTAAACGTCAACATTAAACAAATAAAGTAGAGGCAATGAATAAATGCTCAACATCGCATTTTATTACACAGCGCTCTGGAATTCTTGATTCTTATTGGCCAGTTGCAACATTCTGAGGTATGTTATTTACGGATAACAACAGCCGCATTTGTGTACAACGAGTCATCTAGACAGGTGCAGTTTAATACTTAAAAATAAATTAAATATAAATATGCAACTTATAACGTATATCAGATTACATTTACAAATTTAACCAAATTGCGTTTGATGTTTGTGTCTTGGCTTAGAGCCACTAGTATGTGACGTAAGCAGTAAATGGGTCTATATACTCTCTGCTTTGTTACAAGGTCCTGATCACTGACAAGATTTGTAATTCTGTCTGTGAAAGTAATTTTTGTAGATTTACTGTTTTCTACACAATATAATCTTGATATATTTAATATTGAGGGAGTAAGGTCATGTCAGAGATTGAAATCAATGCAAAATTAATGAGTAAAATCAAACTTTAATGCTAGTTTTTGAGACTTTAGCCTGGTTTTTAAAGATCGGGTCACATTCTGCGATAACCGGTTGGCTCTACATTATCCCTTTATAAATTAGACATAAAGCAGAGAGGCAGTCTTGCTAAATAAATTAAAAGCTCACATAACGCACCCTGTTTCTGCATTTCTGATGTTAATCTGGAGTACCTATAGAGTAGTATTACATCCTTTACATCTCCGAAGAGTCTTTAGTTTAATCAGATTTATAAAAAAAATTAGCGTTACAGACTCTTTCCGATAACGTACTAAAAAATGAAGAAGGAGGAGTTACTACCGCGGGAGGAGCGAGTACGAGTCATGCAACACTATACAACACTGTTTAACTTATGATTCACTACATGTTCATGTGTGTTTATATAATATGCACACGCTTATTTCCAACATAAGACAGAAGTCTTACTTTGCATGCAACTCATGACCCGGTTGGGAAAATCCAGTGCATCAAACACACACGCATAACTCCGCTGCTACCCCGGATAATAAACTATATCCATTGTTTTCATAAGGCTGACTTTCTTCTCCTTACATCCAAAAACACACTTCTTCTTTCATGCCATTGTTGAGTTTTGAAATTATACAAAGCTGTCGCGTGACGTGATGTTTGTAAGTTCTAGCGTCTCCCACTGATTGACGGGTGGGCGGAGTTTTCCGGAGGAAGTGCCCATATAAAGAAGTGATGCGTATAGAAACCCCTGAAATGTCAGCTGGACCTGTAATCGAAAAAAACATTCCGAAACTTGTACGAACCCTGCCGAAGTGCATTTGGCACAGAAATACTCTGTAACACGCCCAACTGGTTTTTTGACACTTCGCCTACGTTTAGCATGAGGAAACAACTTTATAACTGTGTTAATAAGTCAGAATGCATGAAATACCATTGAACCTTTAAAGAAAAAGATCATAAAAAGACACGAGAGATGTGCAACTAGCATAGATGCATTGGAAATTGGTTGCCAGGCAGTGACAGTAGTTAATTACTTAGTTATTGGTCATTACACACAATATTTGATCACTGGATGTTGCAATTTGACCAATCAGAATCAAGAAGCCATTTAATAATGTACAATGCATCATGCATGAACCTTAGGGCAACACAAAGCAAATCTTAAAATGTTCATATTAATAAATTGTTTTCTAATACTTATTATTATATTATAAAAGACTGGTAACAAATTTGCTGTTAACCGCCGACTGTCTTTGTATTTCTGCATAGTGGGAGTCGAAAGTCAGTCAGTATGAAAGAGATTTTGAAAGAGTCACCTGTACAGTGCGCAAAGAAGTGCTCAGGTTTGAGGTAAGATGTATTGTGTTATACTCTACGACACAAAATGTAAGGCACCACAAAAAAATAAAGTCAAATTCACAATGTTGCAAAAGCCTTGAGAGTCCATCCCTTTAATATTAAATATGCTGGAGGCTGTCGGATAGATGGCAGGGAGAAAATCATTTCAGAAATCGTTTTTTTGGTAACTGGGTGATGATCAGCATTCAGTGAAGTGTTAAATATACTGATCGATTCAAGTATACATGGAAGTCATCAATATTACGATGTTGTCTTTGCAGAAAGAGAAAACCAGAGATTTTAAACAGCACATAGTGAAATATATTGAGTCCCTGCTTCACACCCAGCATCGGGTAAGTGTGTGTGTGTGTGTGTGTTTTGCCCTATTACAGTACGTAGCCATTTGTTAATTGTACCTTATCTTCAACCAGCTTGTGAAATGCTGGGAGGCTTTCCTGCCTGAGGCCAAAGCAATCGCCTGATCAGATTGTTACCTCACACGCTCCCAACCTTTGACCTTGAGCAGACAATCAACATTTCTCTCTTTCTTTGCTCACTCTCTCAGATAACATGCATATATCATTACATAACAGTGAATTTTTTGTTTTATGATGGTAATTTCGTGCTGTGGCCCATGGTACCTTTGAAAGCTGAATGTTGAGTGTAAAAGTTAAAGGTCAAAGTAGCTTGAAGCAGGAACAGCGTGTGAGATACTGCAAGAATATTTTTTTTGTGTGCACGTATGTATGCGTGTGTGTTTAATGTTATCCATAAGGTTTTTAATGTTGCTTAGACTGTGTAGTGTTTTAAACTGCCTTTGAGTCTCATTACATTGTTGTAATGGATGTGCACAGGGACGAGACTGAACATTTAAAGTTTATAATCCATTTCAGATTTGCATCATTTACATTTTAGAAAAAGTACAAACACAGGAGATTTCAACAGGCTGATTTTGCAAAACAAAGTGTGGTACGATGTAGAAATTGAATCACACAATGAGAAGAGAAAAATTATATGAGGTAATGTCTTTTGAACTGAGTCTCAATATGTGTTTGTTGTTAATGTAAATTGGTGCTTTCTGACTGTTAATTTGATGTTCTCAAACATATGCACTGATCTGGACTGGTCCAGATGAAAGTTCACTTATAGGTGGACAAATATTTCTATTAAAAAACTATATGAAGAAGTACAATTACACTACAAAGAATTTAGTCCTTTGGGGAAATGTGTAAAAGAATTGTATTGTGAATGCTTTTAGCATATATAACATTGATACTCTGTTGATGCATTATATCATACTACCTGCATAAACCAGTATGGGTTGTTCCTGACTAATTCTCAATTTTGGAATATGTGGTTACCTCTATGCCAGACAATTTTTCCTCTACAATAAATGAAAAGCTCAGATGCAAAACACTTTAACTGTGTCTGACATGTTGTAAATTAGCATTTTAATCAGACACTTATTATGGATTCTGTCAACAAACCAGTATTTCTGAATGACCCGAGACCAGGATTTAGTGGATTTGAGGTGAAAGTATTTGACGTATGTATAATATGGGCCGAGCGCATTTTTGATGGAGGTTGCGTTTAGAGGCTTTTGCATCTGAGCTCCTAAAAATACTCTGTAAAGGTGCTGTTATGCATATGTATTATAAGTCTCCATTTTAACAGTATGTTTGTGATATATTAAAAGATGTGCATTTGTTTAACTATTGTTGTGTCAACCATCCTTTACATTCAATAAAAATAAGAAAGGACAAAAGTTGGTTGGTTATTAGATGCATTTTTTTGAAAAACAACATTACATGATTATACTAAATATGTCATTTTATTATAATTCTGGACAGAAATTTGAAGTCCATCTGAACAGTGGAGCTATGAACAGACATAGCAAGCAACAATCTAAAGTTTACTACAGACCCAATATAGTCTGACTACAAGTAATCCAATTCTAGCCAAAATAAACCTAAATTTGATTTAATGTCATTTTTGCCATAGTAACTTGTAATGTATGATATTGCATCATGCTTGCTGGGGAGAAAGTAAAAATGCAACTACTTAAAATGCAAACAATAACATTTATTCAAAATAACAGATACGTTTGGCCATTAAGACTGGAATGATTGTAATGAATGATGAGTGAAAATATTCCCCTCATACTACTTTATTTGCCATTTTTATCAAACAATATAATTTTTAATTAACTCTGATAATTATTATTTTATGGTGTCAATATTTTTCAAAATTGAGTTTAATTTTTTATTTAAGTCGAGTGGTCATGATGTTGAATGGAACAACATGATATCAGGAACATTCAGCAACAGTGTTACAGAATTTTAAACAGAGAAGGAAAGAAACGCTGTTATTTTCAAATTTACAAATATCAAACTATTCTGTCACTGTTTTTGTGAATTAACAAGAAATCATCTCATAAAAAGCATGAGCATAGTCCATTACATTATCACAATGCAAGGCCTTGATGTGTGTCTAGTAGTCCAACTTTGTGAAATCCCTTAAAATGATATCCATAACCTACCGCGAAAACATTTAATTGCACCATCTGAATGTACTGTACACCGCTCTTAACAACAGTAGAACTAATAAGCCACGCCCACAAAAAGGGCACGCCAATAGTCCTTGAGCTTCAGAGAGGACAGAAGTTCATCTGAGCTTTGCAGTCAAGTTGAAGCTCCTCCTTTATACTTTTGTAAACTTCTCGGCCAATAAAGAGAGGTGTTACTACCATGGACACTACTGCAACAATTGGTTCCCTTTTCTCTGTTTTGCAGTTGTAAGAATGTACTTAAAGCATTATCAATGTCTCCCTTAAAATAAATAAAGTTGGTTTGGGCTGAGGGAGTGAAGACTGTCTGCATTGGCTTTAAGTTTCTTTGATATGTTGGTGCTGTGTCCTCACAGGTCCTCTTCACTGTCCCAGAATTCTTCTTTGCGGAGGAGCCGGTATGATTGTCAGGAGTCACTTTCATTTATGACATGACTGTAGCCAGCCGTTGGCTCTTTTTGCCTGCACAGCAGTACTAACAGCAGTAAAACCAAGAGGAAGAGCAGACAGCCACATATTGCCAGTCCAATGATGACCTCTACAAACATATATGAAGGGGAACCATAAGAAAAAAGTATTTAGACCGCAATTTATTTGAATTATTATTTATAGAAATATATATACACACACACACACACACACACACACACTTGTCTGAAATGTTAACTATGATCTTTAAATAATTTAATCTGATGGTATATGGTTAAATGCTTGAAATTACTTTTGTAGACAAAAATATAACTGTGCCAAACAGATTAATTTCTGTTATTAGAAAACCAAAAAATTATTTTAAAGGGGACAGAGAATGAAAAACCATTTTTACCTTGTCTTTGTTAAATAATGTAGTCTACCCACATTCACAAACATACAAAAAGTGCTAAACATGCTAAACATCTCAGTCTCATAGAAATCCCTCTTTTAGAAATGTCAGCCAGAAAACAGCCCAATCTGAAAAACTGATGCTTATGACATCACAGGCATCTAACTGCCCCTCCACTTTAAAATAATTGGCTACATTTTTTGAGTGGCAGCAAAGTCAGCCAATTAGTAATGAGATTGCAAGTTAGGCCAGTAGGGGGATCCAAATAGGTGCAAAACCCCCACCCTAATAGAGCTATCTGAGAGAGGTTTTTAGGAAGCTTCTAAGGCATTACAGACCCAAACAAAAAAAAAATTGTCTACATGTCACATCACAGAACAAGGATAAATATCCCGTTCAATCATTCTATGTCACCTTTAAAATATTTTTGAAGGAAAAGCAGCCAATAATAGCACAGATTAAATGTGAACTTTTATATTTTTTAAGAACCATCCTACTATGATGCTTTTTGATAAAATGACACGAGTACGGTTTTGCCATTTCTAGGCAAAGGGTCACTTCAGATGATAAAAATTAACAGAGTTTTGATTAATTTTGGATGCTTTTAGTCACCAACATAATTCCCACAGTTACATTTGTGTTTCCATAGATTGGACGAGTTTATAACGTGTATTTATGTATGTGTATATGTATGATATATACTTGTCAATATTTGAAATGAATCAAAACTTTTATGAAAGTTATCTTAAAAGTTTGAACAATACACGCACTAGACTTATGACAACTTTGATGAACTCTTTAGATCCACTTCAAATGTTCACTAGGGTATATTAAATATATTTTAACATAAAAATGTACATATAAACACATAAGATGTAAGCAGTAGGGAGCATTTATTAATATAGACAAGTGAGTTTACCAGTGTCTGTAGTGTCTTTGCCTATCTGACACTCTCGATTCCAATCTTGAGGAATAACATCACGCGTGAGGTTCAAGAAGTCCTGAAGGGGGCAGCGCTGAGAACAACCCGGTAAAGACACGGCGTACGGCTCAGACACAGAGCTGTCATTGCGATAAAACATCTCTATTGAAAATGACCTATAAGAGACAAAAAGGCCACAGAATATTTGCTAACTTAAACGTATTTTACCATCTTGCAGAAATGTACTTTTAGGACGATGCAATTGATGTGTTACCCATTCTTCTCCTGGTGAAGTTCAATTATATGGCAGGAGGCATAAGGTGGCTGGAATCCACTGAAGACATCTAGAGCTTCCTGTAGGGCTACAACTGTCGAGTCATGCTGGTGAGGAAACAGATCACGTTACAGGAACCGCTTTCCCTGAGCATAACTTTACTTATTTTCTTAAGGTGTCATACTGACAGTAAAAGCTTAGGGTTTTTTTTTATGCTGACGTCTGTGTCAAATGACTTACTGCTGAGTATACTATCATCTTCACTTCCTGTTTTGAGCCGGGATCTGCTGCAGCTGAGATATTCTTAATGATCTGATCTAACAGCAGGCCTGTAAGATAAAGCGTATATAGTAATGTGTCAAGACAACACTTAAAATGTCACAGGATTAAACAATTGTTTTACAACAATCCTGTGGCAACATTTGTGTAATCCATCAGTCTTCAGCGCAGTTCACTTTTAGATTAAATTCCTCACTTCAAAAAATATGTGAACACCTCCCCGGGTGCTGCAGTGATAGCTGCCCACTGCTCCTGGTGAGTGTTTACGAATTTCAGTGTGTGTGTGTTCACTACTCACTGGGATGGGTTAAATGCCGAGGTCATGTACTTGAGAAGCATGTCACACTTTCACGTAATGTGTGATGCTTACAGATCAAATTCCTGATGTGCTCGCAAACAAACTGGGGCCGGTCTGATCATGTCAAACATGTTAAGATATTTATGATTTTAAATCAGGGTGATTCATCAATACTTACGTCAGGAAACAAAACGACTGCCTGAAGTGTAACTGTGTCTGTTTTAACTACTTTTAGGATGACTTGCAACATCATGTCCAGGGACAAGAGGTGAAAATAACCCTCGGCTTATTCTGGTGCATTTACAGAAATGTTTTATTAATGTACAATGTCCCTGATAACTAAACAAATAAAATAAAAATAAATAAATAAATAAATAAATAAATAATACACCCATGAAAATGCATCACAAACGTTCTGTCAAAAACAACTGCTGAGGAGAAATCACCTCAGTTTTAACCTGGTGAGCATAGAAAGCTACTAGCTTACAAGCTTGCAAATGTAAACGTTATAACTAATAATACATTTGTCACAATCTCTGTTTGTTTACATCCGTTTCCCTGTGAGCTTTCATGTGAAGTGCTCCCTCTGGCACATTAATCTTAATAGTATCTTTGTGTATAAAGTGGCTTTAGTGCTTAAAAGTGTCCTAATATTTTTTAGGGGCTACTGGATATTCCCAGGTGTCTATTTATTTTATGTTGCAGCCGCTCCCTCTGTTCCAACAACACTGTAGAACAAACTTATTTGCCTATGTTTGCTTAAAAGTGTAAAACTGTGTTACTATGAAAATGTTGTCCTTCACCTCCTTGAAGCCTGGATTTCTCCTTTCTTTTATGGACTCCAAACAGGATTTGAAAACCAAAGTTCTTTAACACCTCTAGTGTCGCCATCACATCTGGAGTAACCCAGGAAGGCGGTTTCATCCCATGCTTTGCCTGGTGACAGATTCACAGAAACAGAGAGAATTAAGAAAAACTATTGACCAAGTTTATTTATGAGAATTCATAAGACCTTTTTGAAATGCAGTAAATGGGTGCAATAGGCAGTTTTTTATATAGCAATACAGGGAAGAGCGGTTTTGCTGTGTAGTGTAATGCTGCGTTCACACCAGCTGCGGTAGAGGTGTCAAGCGCGAGTGATTTCAATGTTAAGTCAATGTGAAGACGCATTGACACACGTCTGGAGGTCTCATGGCGCGAAAATGAGCATTTAGCGCGGTGCGGTAGACGAGATTCCGCCTTGTTCGCACGAATTGAGTGTTGCCGCAAAATTTGAACTTGGGCGGAAAAACGCATTGCATTAACCAATCAGAAGCTTGCTCTAGTAATGTGAATGTGTGAATGTCTCCATGACTAGAATTTTTAGAATTTTATGCACGGCTTTGCGCGCGAATAAACCGAGTAAACTCAAACTGTTCATGCGGCAAACGAGATTTTGACGCCTCAAACGTGTCTTCACCCAAGTTGAAAATATTTAACTCAAGCGAAAAATTCGAATGACACAAATTAAATCCCGCGAGTAATCTAGAGCGAGTAACGCGATGCCCTGCGTTTGGTGTGTACGTAGCATAAGAGGACATACAAAGGATAAAGTATTGTGTTAAGAAACAAATGGAATGGAATATCAAAGAAAACATTAATGAATGAAAGAATATCAACATTGAAATGAAATGTCAGTAATGTGCAGAAGAAACTCACCTCACAAAACAATGTGTCATGAACACTCCAAACAGTCTCAACTGAGACTGAATTCAAACCGGTTTTATTTCTCACCATCTCTATAAAGTCCTGCATAAAACACAATGACATCACTATTTAATCCTAAATCACAAGACTGCATGGTGCACTGTGTATCAGTCTATCATTATAGCTGTGAACATATTATTTGCTGGAAAGATTATAAGCAGAGGCACAATGAGCTGCTACTACAGGAAAACTTCACAACTTCCCTTGTAGGTGTTGGTCATGTTAACAAAGCTGTCTGACTTAATAGTCTCATTCATGAGCTCTTGGTAGCGAGGACAGTTTTCTACTGGAAACGCGAGCAGCTGGAAAACAAAACACACTGTAACTATCTCAAGTGTTCATGGGAACAGTTTTTAAACATACAGAGACGCTTGATGCTGTACAAATATTAACACAGCAGGATACAAGGGCCAAAGATTGCTGCCGAAGGGTGGCAAGAAAGTGCGAAGAGAGCTCTCTTACCCTCTCTTCATCCTCTGGAACAGTGTGAATGGGTATTGGCTGCCACTTTAGATCTGGATTAAATATCTGAGAACCGTTAGGTGGGAACAGACCAGCCAGGTTTACTTCTGCACTCATTAGAGTCCGGTCAATATCTGTACTTCGTATATAGATCTACAATATAAAGCAAGCAGTGTTAATGTACAGAAAATGAAATCTAATAAAGTAAGCACAACAATACACAAGTCACAGGGTTCATCAATGTATCAGTTTAAACATGTTCCAATTAAAATTTGAGACAGTGACCTCATGTCGTTCGTAGTCTTCACTCAGGAATCCTGTGTAGCGTTTCCTTAAAAACTGTCCCAGTTCAAAGTGCTGCCTCATTCCCTCCTTGAATATCGAGGAGAATCAAAACACTCCGTTATCATCATGTCGAAAAGCAAGGGAACAATAGATATGTGGTAAAAAACTAATGCATTTTACTAGCATACAAGAAGCGCTACAGAATGCAAAGCAAGGACTCTGATCCTATGGTGTGATGTGAAATGAGGAGGAGTTCACCTAAAAAGCAACATAATCTTAAAATCCTAGACTTACACATCTTTAAAGAGATTTTTCATTTTTGGGTGAACTCTTTCCCTTAAAGAAACACGGCCACATTTTGGGGAATTTAGCTTATTCACAGTATCCCCCAGAGTAAGATAAGTCCATACATACCTTTCAGATCTCCGTGCGTGCTGTAACTCTGTCTGACACAGCCCCTGCTAGCTTAGCTTAGCACAAAGACTGGAAGTGAATGGCTACAGCTAGCTCCCAATAAGTAACAAAATAACCCGAAAATTTTCCTATTTATGTGTTGTGATTTGTATAGTCACACCGTGTACAAATAACAAAGTCATGTGAGACACAGCCATCTTTTAACAGTATACATACTGGGAACTATATTCTCAGAAGGCGCAGCACTTCTACTTGGGCGGAGTGATTTGCTCGCAGCACCCAAGAAGACCCCTCCGCCCAAGTAGCAGTGCTTCGCCTTCTGAGAATATAGTTCCCAGTATGTATACTGTTAAAAGATGGCTGTGACTCATATGACCTTGTTATTTTTACACGGTGTGACTATACAAATCACAACGTATAAATAGAAAAAAAATTGCATTGTTTTGTCACTTATTGGGAGCAGTTTGCTAGCTGGAGCCATTCACTTCCAGTCTTTGTGCTAAGCTAGTGGGGGCTGCGTCAGACAGAGTTACAGGACAAACGGAGATGAGAAAGGTTTGTATGGACTTATCTAACTCTGGGGGATACTGTGAATAAGCTAAATTCCCAAAATGTGGGCGTGTTCCAAACCTGTACAAATTTCTTTGTTTTGCTGAACTGAAAGAATGATATTTTGATGAATGTTTTAATCAAGCAGTTTTGGAGCACCACTGATTTCCACAGTAGTATGAAAATACTATGGTAGTCAATGGTGCCCCAAAACAGTTTGGTTACATTGCTCAAAATATCTTACTTTGCATCCAGCAGAACAAAAAAAATGAATACAGGTTTGTACAACTTTCGGGGAGTAAATGATGACAGAATTTTAATTTTAGGGTGAACTATCTCTTTAAGGTCCAAAAAAGATCACTATAGACATGCAAGTCTAGGATTGTAAGATTGTGTGTTGCTTCGATGGCCTCACCGCTAATGTAGAAGAGAGGGTGACAATTAGCTTGATTGCTGATGTTTTGGGTTTGGGATTCTTTAAGGGAGCGTTTGTTGCCCTCACACTAGACAACCAGTCGTGATGACTATAGTTTCAAAATAAATGGCTCAGACTATTGTTTAATTAGACACTCATCAAATAGCACTTAACCATTTAAACAAAAGGTATGTTTGTGTTTGGCAGCATAAAGCCCCTAGCTATGTGTGCGTTACCTGAGAGAGTTGTCCAAAACCCTGGGGCCAGGCGCTTTCCTGGTAGGGGTCAGTCGGATAGGCCTTGATTGGAGATCGGTCACCATGGCGATAGAGCTGACAGGAAGTGAAACATTTCATGAGTATGGGGGATTGAAGTCTGCTTTGTGGAGAATGAATTACTGAGCAATTCCAGTTAGGAAATTCATCTTGTCGTGGTCATACTGAATACCGCAAGTAGATCTATTTCCTTATCTCTGTCTTTTATAGAAATCAGCTGGTTTCGAAAGTCTATCACAATATATTTCTGACTTTCCAGTTCTGGATCTGTTCAAGGTGACTGCCTTTTTTATTTATAGAAAAGTAACTTAACAGCAAATCCATAAAATAAACACCTCCTTATCTGAACCTCTTTCCAAACAGAGTATGTTTAATACAGGTGCCTTAAACTATAGCCATGTTACAATTACTTTTAAGTTGACATAAACTTAACTTCACTTTTGTTTGCGATGAAACCAAAGCAGCAAGTCGACCTTTTGATCAGGTGAACCACAGACTGAGCAAGTTTAAATAAACAATGGTCAATGTTTAAGTCGAGAACAAGTGCCAAAACAATAAAGTTGTTAACCAGTAAAAGGTTGTTTGTGGCAGATTGTTAGCAGACATTATCATTCGCATAAAGGGTAGGAATAGATACAGTTTCGATCCAGATTGATACTGTAAATTAAACAAAACACTGCGAACAAAAGACGAACAACAATAGCTGACATGAACACACAATTCATTTTCACAACATCTCTACTAAACACACAGCGTTTACGCTTAAATAAACCAATCTGTTTTACATAATAAGTGTCTGTGTCCTTTCATAATCAGATGTTTCCGTCTAACCAGCTGCAGCCTAAATTCACATCAACACAATCTGGCAATCACAGTCTTTCATGGACAGATGCATACTCACCACAGTGACAAATCTAAGTGTGTTAGTTTCATTGGCAAGACTGAAACCAAAGAGAAACACCAGGATCAGAAAATGCAAATCCATACTTGGGAGCGAGAACTGCGAGAACTACAGTAAGCTCTATGAAGAATCGTTGCCTGCCTGGCCGACTTGGCAAACAGGGCAAACACAAGAAGAGCTGCACGGGTTTCCGGGTTCAGGAACGCTTCTATTGGTCAGTTTATTCTGCAGCTGTAAAAGCCGTAACGTGATTGGCTGCTTTAAAAGAGGATGGACTCGTTATAAAATTCTAATTAATGTAACAATATTTATTTGTTTTTAATGAGTACGTCATGTGAATGGGATTACGTTATAAGAATGATATTGGGTTAATAATATGCAAAACCTGTAACGTTAAAGGTTGAAAACAGTTGCTCTGTCAAGTTAGTTTTTTGCGTATATGCAAATAACACACACAAAAAGAAACAAACAATTTGGTATTTATGTGAATTGGATATAAACAGCGAAAAAACACAATATAATCATATTTTAAAAGAACAAAATCCTTAAGAGGCGGGTGGGCAAACAAAACCCCACAAATTCAAACCCCAAGATTATGCAAGAATGGAGAATGGACTCCCATCAGTCAGGATGTGGCACAGAAGTTGATTGACAGCATGCCAGGGCGAATTGCAGAGGTGTTGAAAAAGGTCAACACTACAATTGACTCTTTGCATAAACTTAATGTAATCGTAAATAAAAACATTTGCCACTTATGAAATGCTTGTAATTTTACTTCAGTTATACCATAACACCTGAAACACTGAAGCAGCAGACTTTGTAAAAATAAATATTAGTGACATTCTCAGAACTTTTGACCACGGCTGTACAATTGTGCTTCAAATGTGCACGCCAGTCAGCTGATGTGTTGATCGATGTTTTCGGTTATTGATTATTTCGGCTCTGCGCTCTGTTGCCTTTGCCTACACGCGTTTTGGCAGGAGGTTTTGAGCAGCGGCAGCATAGCGGCAGCAGTAGCAGCACACATCCAATATACATAACTATCAGGAATAAACAGGAGTAACGTTAATCATAACTATTTTTGTTACAAACCCGAAAATGAAATTATGACTAAAGAGGCAGGCAACGTCACTGCCCCAACGTAATTGTTTTAGTTTATATCCACGATTTCAAGTAGTGTTATCGGACTAAAATATTTCAAAAAAAGGTAAGTTAGGCCAAAGAAAAAAAACAGTGGTTGTTAAAATACATTTTTAATAGAAAACACTTAAGTTAATATAACCATGTGGTACATTGCATCATCTACTGTGGTTTAATAACTGCTAAATGTGACAGTTATCTTGATTCCCTTACTCTTGTAAGTTGTAAATAATATATTTGAGTGGCTTTACAGTTTTTTTACTGGTCATACGTTAATATAACAGGTGGCAAGTCGTGTACGCCACTTTATTCTTGGTGCTGCTTATAGTAAGTAAACCCAGTCTGAAGTCAAACGTGGTAGCCTACTGTCCTGTCAGATTGAAGTTAGCTCTGGTCAGAGTGTTACGCTTTATCCACGTCCACGTGTTTTATTTTCACCCTCATGTTTTAAATATGTATGTATGTGTATATATCCCATGCCCTGTCCATGTAATATAAACAGGATATACCATTATTTGCTGATGTGCCACTGCCACTAAGAAAATCTCTTTTGACACACGTGCTTGTACCGAGATTAGGTGTTACAGTAGTGGTGAGGTCGAATATACTGTGCTTGACATTGCAAGATTTCAGATTTGACTGAGATTGAATAAAATCATTCTTAACAAGAAAGTCTATTTTTTAATATATTTAGTATAAAGTAAAAAAATTGATTCTATGTGTAGGTTTGTGAGCCTTAAATGATTTTCACTTTATGAAGCATTTGGGTATTATTAGCTTTGTAATAAGGTAATTGCTTTTTTCTCCCCCAGAATGATGGCACAACAGTAGCAGTGGTGGTCTGGTGTGGGTGGGCCAGCGGATGCCTCTGTTTTGAGAGAGAAATAGTGAGGGGGGTGTAGAGATGAAGATGAGACAGAAGAACTCCGTGTGTATCCTGTCTAGTCGAGAGCGAGGATCACAAGGCCTTGGCTCACACAGAATCCTACTGGAATTTGTGGAAGAGAAGACACAGCATATGAAATGGCGGAGTCAGGTAACTATATAACACAAACAGCTCTGAAGCTGCATCTCAGGTGTATTGATTATTCTGAAAGCAATGTTTGTTACATTACGCCTGTTGTTTACCGTCATGCTGCTATGTTTTCATTACTCTCCTCACTTCAGTGTATCTTGAAATGTGTGGGGCTGCAACTGGAAACTGTTGGGGGCTGTTTTCATTTCAGCATCATTATCACAGTTAATAAACAAATGATCAGAGTTGATTTTTAGATAGTTCATGAGATATTTCTCTATGTGTCTGCTTTTTAAAGATTGTTAGATTAACAGAAACACTTTGAATATATGATTTTTTTGTCTCTGTGTATTATCTGGGGTTAGGAAAAACAGACAATAGCATTGTAAATAAACAGCAAGACTGTTATTACATTTACACTTATGCATTTGGAAGACCCTGGTACAGTTTTTCATCAGTATGTTTATTTTCTAGAGATCAACCAACCTACTATATACCTACTACACATTTGGTATAAATGTTGTATTGAGGCAAAATCACTGCTTTTAATTAATTCTTCTTTAGTGCCTTTTTGTAATGCTGCTTTTATTTGGTCTTTCAGAAAGTCGAGTTACCAGACAGCCCCCGCTCAACCTTTCTCCTGGCCTTCAGTCCAGATGGGTGAGAATATTGTGTACTCATCATTCATAGCCTTTAGTTCTCATTTGATTAAGAGCTAGTCTACTATTCAGGTGGTGTTTACGTTAAAGCATTTGCATTTTAAAAAGTTTTAAAAAGGCATTTTAGAGGGCATCAATGGTCCAAATCACGCTTTTACATTTCCTTTGGTATGTAAGTGTGTATTAGTACATGTTAACAACATGCAAAAGGTACATACCCCAAAGTAAACGATGACACAAGTTATCGTCTCCAACGTAAATGGGATTGGTGATGTAGGCAAAACAATATTATCATAATAGAGGGTATGCATTGACGTCACTTTTCCACGTGGCCACGCTGGAACTCGCCCCGTCGAGTGGCAAACGTTTAACAAAATGTCTGGTTTTCCAAGCATCTGTGCTTTATTAGGGTGTTTGTATTGGGAAAATGTTACTTCACTACATTCTAAAGCATAGAATCATACTGTGTATTCTTTAATATTGAATATTACAATTTATTTAATTACATTACATTAAAATTGTGTACTTTTACTTGAGTAAAAGTACATTAATGTACATAAATATTAAATGTTAAACAAAAACTTGTATTTATGAAATGTAATAGAGTAAAATTATGATGATATGCTTTGGATGTATGTTTTCCAATGAAAAACATGGATAAAATAAAAATACTTGAAAAAATACTTTTAAGTAGAAAGTCAAACCTCTGCTTGATGCAGTGTTGTCAGGTTTGCGGTTTTCCAATACAATTGGGCTATTTTGAAAATACAGTTGCGGGAAAAATTTCGGAACCGCGGGTTGCGTTTTTTTTGGGCTAGTTTTATAATGTGCCGCGGACGCGAAAATGTTCATCTGTAGACTTATAAAATGAATGTTCTTTATTTTCCTAATGTGCATTAATCCCATAAGCAATACCTGTCAACCCACGGACCACTGCAGCATCATGAAGTCAGTGGAAAAGTGAGTGGAGGGGCGCGTTTTGCTCTTAATATCACGTCAGAAACAAGAAATTACCTTACGTGAGGAAGTATGTATATACTGAGAGGATATTTACAGACCACGTGAACCCATCTTTGTATGATCTTTCCAAGTTAAATAAAAAAAATTAAATACAGAGATACTATGTAACAAGGGCAGAGTTCATATACTGTCTCAAAATAGCATGGTTGGGTACACTTAGATGTTCTTAAGATAATATTAAGAAGTACTAAAGTAGAATTTTTTTGTATATTTAGAACGGAATAGTGTGTGAATAGAGCACTTTAAGTGCATTAAGAAAATTTTAATCTGGAAAGTACATTAAAAGCAATAGTAACAGTCTATTTTACAGCCTTTTGTTGTAATCCCGCAGTTTTCAACTGTGATTGGACAAATGTAAAAATTGGGCTAGTTTTAATTTCTTTTGGTGGGTTTTAAGTTGTCATTGGGCTGGAAAAGTTTTTCTTGGACCTGGCAACCCTGGCTTGATGTGACCCTAGCAACTTGTAAACCCACCTGTGGTCAGTGGACGTTGGGATGAACGATCTATTTACTTCTCCTTTCTGTGTCTGTAAAATGATAAAAACGCACAACAGCTGTTTCCCATTTAGACGCGTTTTTCATGTGTTTCCGCTGATTTCTCACTGTACTCAAATTCTGCCGCTCAGTCTTTTGCCACTCAGTGGGTGTAACCGCAGGCACTTTCGCTGAAGGTGACGTCACATATTCCTCCCGCTTCAGCCTCAGCCTGTAAGTTAACTCCTGTAAGCATTGCATTGTGGTAAGGAGCGTCACATTTCCGGCTGATGTCAGAGGTATTCAGGCCAATCACAACATACAGATTAGCTGGCCAATCAGGGACACAGCGCTTTTCAAATCAGTGTGTTTTGTACAAAATCAGTGCGTTACAGGAAGAGAGGGAAACCTGGATCTACAAAAATGTACGGTATGCGGAAAAAATATATATCACACGAACACATTGTATTATATCTTATACACAAATTAACATTGTTTTTAAGCAATGAAATAGGTGCACTTTAAAATGAAAAAGATCTGTACTGGCATTTCAGAAACAATGTTTGTCCACACTATACATTACCATCAACACATGAAACCATGTGTTGACCATTCATGCACCCTGCGCACACTGTGCATGTACATAAAAGTGTAAAAGAACGTATTACTCTTATAATAGCTTATGTCTTGCGGATGTATGCAACAGGTGTGCAATATTAGCAAAAAATTCATATCTGGATAATACCTATGACAGTGCTTCCCAATCCTGGTCCCCGAGGCCCCCCTCCCAGAAAGTTTTAGATGTCTCCTTATTTAAAACACCTGATTTAACTTATCAGCCTCCTTCCAAAATGGTAAAAACACAAGTTTTTCTCTATGGCAACAAACCTTTTTATAACAGCAAACCTGGGTCGCTTTCGTGAAACACTTAACAATTACCCTTACCTAAGATAACTATTTAAGGGATTATACTGTATGCAACACCCTTAAATTATTCTTTTAGGTAAGGGAGATTTACCCCTTAAGTGTCATACTTAAGGGAAAAACTTAAGGTGCTTTATGCAAATAGGCCCTGGCTTCCTACTACAACATATTAAAGGTGGAGTGCATGATCTCTTAAAGCCAATGTTGATATTTGAAATCACCTTAAACAAACACGCCCCTACCCCAATAGAATCTGGGCCTTCTTTTGATAGACCCGCCCCACACATACGCAACCCAGGCAAAGATGTCGGTTAGTAGTAGTGTTTTGGTACTCGCCCCGATTCCCTTTTCCAAAGTGTTTTTCAAAAATCATGCACCCCGCATTTAATATGATTAACATTGATGTTATTAACCAAACAGGAAGGCCTTTATGATTTAAAACCGAAGTATTCAAGTGAACATAAGCTTACTTGAAGCAAAAAATAACACTGTAATACAAGTCAGCAAATTTCCATCAATGATAAATGCAAACTATAGCCTACATAATGGCATATTGCTTTAATGTAGCAAGTTCCCCTTTCACTTTTCATAGACATGAAAAAAGTTCACTATTTTGGGCAAAAGCACTGTTGCAAACTGAATAAAATTACTTTCACTTTGAAAATGATGCACTGTCACGTTAAAGCCAGCTGTTTGTTTACTTAAGACTCCGTCTACGTTCGACTACACTGCAGCTCTGTTTACACCACCAGCAACATTGTTGCTGTAAAGGTACATTCACATTATAAGTGGCTTTGTCGTTGTGTGTCACTTGACTCTTTCAAAGAGGTCTTTAGGAGGCGTTTCTAAATCTGGTTGTCATAAACAAATGAGTAACATCCACTCTAGTAACGTACGAAAGACAGATGACGTGAACTCCACTGCTTCGCTCTTATTGGTAGTTTCTTCAGAAAGTCACTCATCATTTGCATAAAGTTAAACTTTTCTTAACTTTGTCGCGCGACTGGACACGCCCCATCCGGTCGCCAACGGTCATTGTTGCTCGTGTCGCTGGATAACAACAAGATTCCATTGAAATAAATGAGATTGCATGCTACTGCTAGTTGCTGCTAGTCTGAATGCAGCTTAAAGGACAAGTTCGGTATTTTACACTTAAAGCCCTGTTTTCAGATTGTTTATGATGAAATAGAACGGTTTTCACTGAAATTTGGAAACGTGATGCTGGCCCGAGAATTTTCGTTTTTTGTTGAACTCCATTGACTTGTATTAGATGTGCTGTGAGGTACGGTATTACTCCGTGCCGGGAACATTGTTTGTATTCTTGCAATTGGCAAAGGCGGATTATCGCCACCAACTGTGCTGGAGTGTCTATTATTCAAGCTCTCAACGGAAGAATATACAGGTGTGAGGCGTTTGGAAAAATAGATCCACACGTTTACAACGAATGGTAAAACACCTGTTGGAAAGCATCTTTTGCAGCGATTTTTGTGTGAGCATATCAGTGAACACCCCTGACCACTCGGTGAGTTTCACGTCTTTGTAAACGAAAGTTTAATGCATTTTAGGAAGGATTGTTCCAGTGCACCTATACAGCCATTATGGGGGGTGGGGGGGGGGTGATACAACAGAAACCGAAAATTCTTGGGCCAGCAGCATATGTCGAAATTTCAGTCAAAACCGTTCTATTTCATCATAAACAATCTGAAAACAGGGCTTTAAGTGTAAAATACCGAACTTGTTATTTTAACAGACATCAGAAGCCTGTCCTATAAAAACTAGGGCTGTCACTTTTCGTTCGAAAATCGATTGCACAATCGATCGGACCAACCAAAAAACGTTTCGAAAACGAAAAAAGGCAATCGATTTTAACCAAATATGTTCACTATTAATTTTAAAAGAATTAAAAAGTTACAAATATAGAGTAACAAAATTCACAAACAAGCAGAAAAAGAAAATAAAGAATTCCGAAAGTGCAGTAGGTGTGCGAAAGCTAGACAGAAAATACCCAGCAATTTTACGCACCTATAGTTTCACGCTTTCAATCGCTGCATCTAGTGTTTTGCAAAGAAAATGGAGGACAACGTCAGTAAACCTGTGCAACACCAGACAGCGTCGAAATTGTGACCTTACAGAAGATGAATGATGAGTTATGACAAGGAGCCACCCTTGCGAGCTGACAGCGACCCGCTTTTGAGATGGAAGATTGGCAGTACGAAATACGCAGCTGGCAACGAAGTACCCGAGTTTGCCTGGGACATCAGTGCGGTCGGAGTGCGTCTTCTCAACAGATGGACATAGTGAATGAAAAGCGCTCTGCTCTTGACCCCTAAAATGTTGATCGACTTGTTTTCCTGACCAATAATTTGTAATGGCCCTAGTCTTTTTGCGCATTTCATTATGCCTGCCTAGTGCCGCCTAAGTGTCGGTTACGTTTAATAAAATACACAGCATGTTCTCAACTTCAAGTAAGTCTATTTAAAGTTTCATTTTCGAACAGTTGTTTGAAATGGATCGAATCATTATTTAAAATAAATTTTGAATTGCCTAAATCATAAAAGCAGCCGGCTGAACCTGCAGTAATGTTTTTCATTTATGGCAGCAGTCCACTCTTTTAGAGAATGTTGCACTACTGTTGCTGTTTTTTGTTCTGCACGAAACTTAATGACAATGAATAAGAAATATTGCTGACTTCAATGCTGACTACATTTGTCTGTTATTTGGCGTTAAATGGAAACGTCTTTTTTAGACATGGAAAATCGATTTTACAATCGATTCAATTAACACTTATATATTACTAATCGAAAATGATTTTTTCACAAAAGTGACAGCCCTAATAAAAACCTATGCGTTTTTCATTTTACTGTATGTCTCTACATAGGACTTTAATGGCCTCCACCCATGTGAACCACAACATCTACATAACAGAGGTTAAGACAGGGAAGTGTGTTCACTCTCTCGTGGGTCACCGGCGTACGCCGTGGTGCTTGACTTTTCACCCTAGTATTGCTGGACTTCTTGCCTCTGGTTGCTTGGACGGAGAGGTCAGAATCTGGGACCTACATGTAAGTCTGGACCTAATATTAGAATCAGTATTTTGTCAGCCTGTACACTTTGCTTTACAGTGCAGCATATGTTCTTACTGTACTGGCAAATATTATTTTTAAATTGTGTGATTCTGTTGCAGGGAGGCAGTGAGAGTTGGTTCACAGAAAGCAATTCGGCGATCGCATCTCTTGCTTTTCATCCAACCGCTCAGCTTCTGCTCATTGCCACCAACAATGAAGTGCATCTGTGGGATTGGAGTCGAAAAGAGCCCTTCACTGTTGTGAAGACTGCCAGCGAGACGGAGAGAGTCAGGTATAATTTACATCATAATTACATCTCATTCCATTACATTCTATACATATCTGTCACTTGAAAGTGGACATTTATTAGACATTTACTGTAGATAACGCTGCATTGGTAAAGTTTAACCAGTTAGTGCATTTGACTGTTTTTAATAGCTACTCTCTGTTAATATTAAAAAATATTACATTTTTTGCAGATTGGTGAGATTTGATCCATTGGGTCACAACCTTCTAACTGCCATTGTGAATCCTTCAAATCAACTGGCGAATCTAGACATTAATTTACCTAGTTAAGTGTTGCTATTTTAGTAGCGAGCCATTGCTAACGCTTTTTGTGCTTTGTTTTGGTTTGCTTTAGAATGATGATGATCATGAGATTTCAATGGACAGTCTAGAGACGCCTCATTTCCGCCAACAATCCTCCCATCCAACCCTGCCTGTTAGACGCATCTTGCACAATTTCTTGCATTTCCTCACTTCCCGTAACTCTACGCCCCAGAGCGGAGGCACTCTTGGTGCTGCCACTGATGAGATCTCTGATTCGTCTGGACTCTCTTCTGAGCGTTACACGGTTTTGAGGGATCGTTACCGAATGCCATACCATAGCTGTGTCCAGTCACTTGGAATGGTTTGTTTCTGTAGCCGCTGCTCGACAACGGGAGTTTCGTCTCTACCTGACGAGGACCCTGCAGACCCTGCCTCCCAGGACAGCCATTCACATGCATCCACTTTTTCTTCTGCACGCACAGAGCCACGTTTACCACGATTTCCAGCTGAATCTCGTTCTTCTCATCGACCCTCCACATTCTCACACCTGTCTTCCAGCTCTGGGAGAAGGAGTGTAGTAGGAATGGGAACTGGCCTATCTTTTCAGCAGCAGGTGCTAGGCCGGGAAGGTAGAGGGCGTTTGCCTGAGGCAGACTGGACTAGCAGTTTTTCTAATGGGCAAGGAAGTAGTATGCCTCCACCTAGATCCAGCAATTCCTCCAATAGCCTGCTTTCTGTCCTGCGACAGCAAGGGGATTCTACTCAGTCACCTGTTTACACGTCTCCTACCCATAGATGGGGTTTTCCTTTACCAGGGGCAGAGTCTCATAATAGTAGCAGTTCATCAGGGACTAGTATTAGCAGGCACCACCCACCAGAGGATGAGGATAATAGCAATTTGCCTTCCACACACAATGTCCTTCGGTGTAATCGTAACCACAATATGGAGTATGAGCGCAGGCATGACCAAGTGCAGCACCTCGAGGGCATAAATGGGGAGGGCGGTACTCAGGACCAGAGGACTCAGGAAATGCTAAATAACAACATGGACCCAGAGCAACCAGGCCCATCTTATTACCAGCCAGTCTACAGTAGGGAAAACACATCCCCCAGTCACCTGAACCGCTGTAGAGTCTGTCACAATCCCTTCACCTACAATCAAGGTACTCAACCGGGGGAGAGAACTAGTCAGGCTACTTCTGCTGGTAGAACCCCAGCCTGGCAAAGTACTAGTCCTGCCTATCACAACTCAACCTCTCAGTCTGATCTTCACCCTTCTGAACGGAGATCCATGGAGCCCCGCAGTGATGTCCCAGAATCAGGTGTGCCCTTTTCCCACAGTACTGCTACCAGTCAGTCAGAAGAGCAAGAAGTTGGGCTTGTCTTCAACCAGGAAACAGGCCAAGTGGAGAGTTTTTACAGACAATCTGCCAACTCTGACTCAACGAATGTATCACAAGAAGCCTTAAACCAGGAAATGCCTGAAGACGAACCTGATCATGATTATCTAAGCAGGTGATGTTCCAAATGTCTAAAGCATGGGTCTTTAACAGGGGGTCCAGGGACCCTTGGGGGTCCATATTGATATTACTGGTGGTCCTCCAAATAATGTTTGAATGCAAAATTATTTCAAGTTCAAGCATAAAGCACAATGCATAAAGAGCATAACGTTCCCATAATAAAATCTATTAAATTAAGTTTAAATTATATATTTTTTGTAACATAACCATCATTACAAAGTTAAAAAATAACAAATAAAAGTCTTGGGTAAGGTGGCCAACAGGGGTCAATGCACGCAGGGTTTCCCGCAGAAATTTTGTTAGTTAAGGTGGTAGGGTTGGGTGGGTGGTAGGAGCAGAGGGCGTGGCAATTAAATGGGCGGGGCGTATGCGTCTGATGAAAATTAAAATATTTATTAAAATAAATAAATAAAATATTTCTTTTTAAAACACTCAAATAAAACATTTTGAAGAAACTATGACACAAAATTAACACATACTAGATTATTAATGAATTCAATGTTTTTACCTCTAACAGGAATAGCTGTGTGATGGACGAACGATGATAGATAGCGCAAAAATTGTAAAAACTGATTATTTCCCACTATTAATTACATTATCTTAAAGGAGTGTAACTACTGTAGCATGTAAATAATGCACATAAATAAAGTGAGCAAGAGCGCTTAACAATTATATCGAGTCAGGCACGTGCAACCTAGCCAGCAGGTTGCTCAAACAACAAAATCACCAACTGTAGACTTATACAATAACAGGCTTAAATAAACCCAAAACATAAGTCCACTTACAGTTCTCCCGGACACGTGTTTTATCAACTGGCTATCCTCCAGACATGGTAAATGGTATATGGAATGCATTTATATAGTGCTTTTAACAGACCTATGGCCATCCAAAGCGCTTTACAATTAGCCTCACATTCACCCATTCACACGCACATTCATACACCGACGGCGGTGTCAGCCATGCAAGGCGCCATCCAGCTCGTCGGGAGCAGCTGGGGTTAGGTGTCTTGCTCAAGGACACTTCGACACTTGGTCCGGTGGAGCCGGGGATTGAACCACCAACCTTCCGGTTTGTAGACAACCTACATGAACCACTGAGCCACTGCCGCCACTGCGACGGAGCACGTCTTATCTCGGCCGTGTGGTGCGCGTGCACGCTCGCGGTGTGAAGCCCGTCTGCGCTATTCTCTGAGATGTTTTATCAACTGGCTAGTTATCCTCCAGACAGTGACGGTCCGGACCACGTCTTTCTCATTTTGGCCGAGTGGCGCGCGTCCCCGCTCGCGGTTTGATGCGCGTACGCCCTATTCTCCGAGATGCACCTGACGGCCTTTTGTGCAGCACATTTTTTTTTTTTGGGATGATCTAGTTAAAGGTAGGGTAACACATTTTAAAAAATTGCTAACGGTAGCCGCCTAGCAATGAAATCCCGATCCCACCCTCAAGTCAAACCGCCATCCAAAGTCACGCCTCTTCCAAAACACATGAACACGCACAGATCAGACGGTCACATCTCATGTCTCATTCAGCAGTGAGACAACTTTGCAGTACAAAGTCGAATAACACTTCCAAAATAACCAAACAACTGGTTTACATCAGAATTAGTTTAAGCACACGTTCGGTTGTGTAGACGTAGTAACTATATCGTTACGCTAATCCGTAAACGAACACAAATTTCATAAGCAACACAATGTTTCATCAAAGTAGAATATCTGAATCCATCTCAATACAAACATATCGCGTACCTACCTTACCAAAATAAACTGTGCAACGACTCTTTCAGACCCTTTGCGTCCTGCAGCTGTTTGCATCTCGTGGTAAAGCAGTAAAGTTACCGATGTTCATTTGGGTTTTTGCTCTTGCTGATCCAGGCAGTTTTTGCTGTTGTTGTTATAAAAGATGCCTTTAGTTTTGTGCCTCCTGTGTAGGTTGTCAATTTAGCAAAAAAGTTTGCTGTTCTCACTGTTTACAGGCAGTAGGTGAGCGCACGTGAACGCGCCGATGACGTATGGTGTCTGCGTGGACTCGCTGCGCGGTGGGCATTCAAATTATGCTTATGTATGAGGGACAAAAATGGAAACGTCCGTTCGGACCGAAATCTATGATTTGTTGAACATTTTTTGGTCCTACGCCTTTCACAGATGACATAAATTTCTACAAATACATTTAAACAACTTAACAGTGATTGCTATCAGGATGTAAGGAGACTTTTAACCAGCATAACAAAAAATGTTTCAGGATCAAATCTGTTACCCTACCTTTAAGGCGGTAGGGTTTCCAAGCTTAGGCGGGCCGCCTTAAATGAAATATGCTGCGGGAAACCCTGATGCATGGCAACGAAAGAAAACACATTCAAATTGAAAAAAAAACACACCAGCAAATCAAGAGAACATCTTCATCAGTTTGACAACGCATGCGCTGCAGATACTTGGAACAAGTATTTTTCTTACAACGCAAACAAATACAGAAAAGCGTTGCAAATTCTCACAACACAAACAAATACAGAAACGTGCTGCAAGCAGAACAAATGACAATGGAAGTGTTTCAAGGGAGTCACAAAAAGTGGCTGGGAATGCACTGGTCTGGGAAATGTTGGCCGCTTTTCAAACAAAATGAATGTTGATATGTATGTGTATGTATGTGTCGTTTCATAATATAAACAATTATACATTTGAATTTTATTCTTAGTTAATTGTAAATTGTTGTAATATGCTTATGGCTGCAAATGTAATGCTCAGTTAACTTAAATAAACCAGGCTTGATGACTTACGCAGCTTTCGGATTGAGAAAAGTCCTGAAACAATTTCCGGTGCATCACTTTTTGCAATTCCCCAAAAACACTCCCGTCGTTGTTTGTTCTGCTTGCAGTGCGTATTTGCAGTGAGTTTCTGTATTTGTTTGTTTTGTAAAAATTGTAAAGCGTTTCTGTATTTCTTTATTTTGGGAGGATTTGCCACGCTTTTCCAAATTTGTTTGTGTTGTGAGTATCTGCAGTGTTGTCAAACTGATGAAGTTGTTTTCTTGATTCGTTGGTGTTTTTTCTATTTGCGTGTGTTTTCTTTCATTGCAGTGCAGTGACCCCTGTCGGCCACCGTAGTTAAAGCCAGATTGACTAAACATGGCAAATTAGTGTGAGTGCATACTTCCAAAAAAGTGCAGATGGTAGTGATAATATCTGTGGGTTATTTACTAAAAATGTGCAAATTAAATACCACAGGCGCAACAGCTGATTACCATAATGACCAACAATGCCATAGTACACTGAAAAGAACTTGAGGAGAAAAAAATGAAGGTTTTGAAATGCTTGTTATTATGTGATGACTTCTAGTGAATCCTATTTTATTCCCTCCACCAAATTAGAAAACATGGCTTGGCAAACAATATTTTTAAATAATATGTTCCTCTGGCATTCCAAATAAACTGTTACGTGTGGAAAAAAATCCTCTGCCTTGTACCACACATGCTCTGATCTTTGCGATGCCTTCTCTTACAGCAACAATTGCAGCCATTTTAAGCGCAAAATGATTTATGACATGCTTTTTTCGACGTTAAATAATGGTGCAAATACCAGTAATATCACACACGCAAACATTAGTAAATTGCTTTGTGTGAATAATTTTAATTCTCTCCTATAAATTTTGCGAAAGTGAAACTCCTAGAAATATGCAATAAGGTCAGTTACAAAAATAACTAGACTAAACCTTTTTAGCGCTAATTATCCACTTTGTGTTTTTAGTAAATCCCAACATTTATTTAACAGCAAAATTATGGTTTGCGCTGGCACAAGCTGTTAGTAAATCTGGCTTATAATTTGATACATGTACTCCTCCTCTCTATCCATTAATTGGTCCTTGGGCTAAAAAAGGTTGAAGACCTCTAGTCTAAAGGATCATGCATTGGGCAACCAATTTTTTCTTGTTTCAAATGAAAAATATTTTATGAAAATATACTGTATGTTCCTTACCCAATCCAAAAACATAATTTGAGCTACTGCAAAAACATGGGCCTTGTTTTTGATGCTCTGCTGCTCATATAGCCAGTGAACTTAAACAGATAATGAAGAGAAGTTTCAAGTCGATGGTCACATTGATATGACAACATTCAGAAAATGTGTGAGAGATGCCACAGTAATGACATAGCTTAGGCCATTGAGGACAAGACAGGTAAGGCATCTTAGGAAAAGTGTCTCACATGAAAATAAGCTTGATCTGACCTTATGCCCCGTCTGCGTGCACTTCATTATCTCTCATAGCAAAGTGGGCAATATTAATGAGATGCTTGTCAGAATATCGACACCCTCAGAATTCTTCATAGCACAGATGAATGACTGAGGTGACAATTAGGGCTTTGACGGTTGTTATGACCACCGCGGTGGTGAAGTGCGACCCGGGGTAGTGTGCACATCACAAACTGAAAAATATCAAGTACATCCCAGCGAGATGTCTTCAAATTAGTGTGAACGCAAATGGCCACCAGACTCAGAGAGAACACTATTTCCAAGGGTAGGCGACTGATATCAGTGATGACCCGCTGGCTTGGGGGTGGAACAGTGTTGCTTTTAATCTGTATGAGTTATTTGTATGTATAATGAGAAGATATTTTGTAAAATGATGGTAACCACACAGTTGACGGTAGTCTTTGAAAAAACAAGTATTATAGAAGTCAATGGCTACCGTCAACTGTGCTCACATTTATTTAGCAAATATTTTCTTTTGTGTTCAACAGAATAAAGAAACTCATACAGGTTTAGAACAACATGGGGGTGAGAAAATGACAGAATTTTCATTTTTGGGTGAATTATCTTTTTAAACTAAAAGCCTGTTGATTAGTAACAGTCATGCTTGCACATTCACACTAGCCTCAATGATAGGTTGTTTTAAGAAGTGAGACTTTTGGGTTCTGCTGTTACGTTAACCAAGACATTTTGTGAATGTATCCTCAAGAAACCATTTCATTGGTTTCTTTGAAAGAAAACTGACTTTAAATATTGTACAGTCTTTAAAGGTAATGTCCCCGAAGTGTTCTCATATGGCAGATGTAGTCCATTAGGGGGCAGTAGTTTATCACACTGAGCATAGCTTGCACACACATCTCAAACACTTCATAGTCCACAGGCCTTTATACTCATATGGGCTTTAACTCTAACAAACAATCCTTCTAATCAGAGTCTCATGTGCACAGCTGAGCTTAAAGTGTGTTTAAAGGCCAGTGCTGTGCAATGAAACTTCACTTACACAGAATTGTGGAATAGTTTATCCTCAATTGCTGTTTTCCCATGTGTTATGCTCAAGTTCAGTGTTACACTGACTCTCAGCTTCGAATTTAGCCAAGTTTCGGGAACAATGTCAACTTCATATGCAACAAAAACCTTTACCTGAACAACCAAGAGCCATTTCTCTGCTTTAAAGGGGCCATGGCACAAGACGTTTTTTAAGATGTCAAATAAACCTTTAGTAGTGTCCCCAGAGCACATATGTGAGGTTTTAGCTGAAAATACCATATAGATAATTTATTATAGCATGTTAAAATCGCCACTTTGTAGGTGTGTGCAAAAATGTGCCGTTTTGGGTGTGTCCTTTAAAATGCAAATTAGCTGATGCAATTCAAACGCTGATCACAATGATGGTGGTTTGTTGCAATTAAAACTCAATTGTGCTTTTCTCTGCACTAAATAGCAGTGCGGTGGTTGGATAGTGCAGATTAAGGGGTTGCATTATTATAATAAGAGCTCCTTATGACATCATAAGGAGAGCCAAATTTCAACGACCTATTTTTTCATGTGCTTGTAGAGAATGGTTTACCAAAACTAAGTTACTGGGTTGATCTTTTTCACATTTTCTAGATTGTATGAAACACTGTGGACCCAATATAGCACATAAACATGGAAAAGTCAGATTTTCATGCCATGCTAGCCTGGTGCAACCAGACTCTCGTACATTCATTTCATTTGTACAGAGAGTCTGGCCATGCTCCATTGTAAAGCATTACTTCCGTTAAGGAGGGTCCTCTGTTGAAGTTTAAAACTATTGGATCTGCCCAGAGTCACTCTGAATCTGCCATAACCAATCGCTAACGTTTGGTCGTGACGTATGTCACTCAGTCTGGCGCACGACCTCAACGTCTGCGTTCTTAGCCACTCCCCGCTGTTTGCTGATTGGACCTGCAGATTTTTGCCAGAGAAAACGAAACTCTACACAGCAGTCCCAGACGTTCTTCTGAAGCGAAATGAAAATTAAGTGGAAGAACGTAGGAGGGCGGAGCCAGGCTAGTGCCATGCCCCCTTTAAAACAAATGGCAAGCAACCTCATTACTGTTAAATAAATAGCAGTTGCTTCATTAGATTAGAGAAAATCACCACAGTTAGCAAGTTCAAAACTGTGCTAATAATTATCACATGACACAAGCTCTGTACTTCTAAGGGTGTTTGGAGGCAAAATGAGCTATATTTGCTTGATCTCTGATAAAATGCAGATCTTGATCTTTAGGAGAGTCAAAAGAAGCAAACAAACCAAACTGCCTGAAAAAGAGTCTGAATCGATCCGTTTTGTTTTCTGCTGCGAGTCAAAGGGCAGAAGATGGCATTCTAATGAAACGCTGAGCACACCCACACCAGAAACACTCGCATACGCACATCACACTGAGTCATGGCCCTCGCGCAACACAACTGTCCATCTAACTTTGTACCCTGCCAGTCCAAAACAGCGTGATTTCACCTGCAGGACTCTTTCTTGTATTTCAGTGGCCTCTAGCAAACTCTCGGATATATCGGGAACAGTACAGACTTGATTTTAACAAATGCCCTGATTTAACGGGTTATTAACCGATTCCTAGCCAAGTCTGGCAAACCGCACATCATTACTTACACATTTTATTCATTTAGCCTTTGCATAGCAGTCTGTAATGAGCATACTAATGTCCTCGTGCAGTTTAATGAGATTTTTAGTGATTGTGATGCCGGTTGGCAGGGAGTGTAACCGAAGTGTTGGAAATTCGAAGTAGATTTTTTCTTAAAGATAGTCCTTACGTTTGTAGCCGGATCTGAAATCCTTGCCATTCACAAGGTGGGTGTGTATTTGAGGATGTTTACAGTAAGAGTATTATGGCTGCTGGAGTTGTCCCTTGTGTCTCTTTTATGATATGATATTTTTAGATTACGGGACCATCTACCCTGACCCTGGCAGGGGATTCCTTTCTCTGACTGTTGTTTGGTTTGCCTTTAGGGGTGAGGATCAGCAGGGACCTGGTTACAATATAATCAGGGTTCCTTGAAAGTTTGTGAATCTGGGGGAAATAATTCAAGGGGAAGTTTTGAAAATATACATACATAGATACAGGTCATTACAAGTGCTAGAATCTATTTTATGCAAGAAGTTTTCTGGAAAAAAATCCATATTATTCACTGTGTAATTTAGGATAATATCATATTTTTTTTGCCTTTTAAGCACACGTGCTAAACTGTTTGCTTTAAATGCTTATATCTTCTGTATGTGAATGTTGATTCATACCAAAATGCTTTTTTGCATAGTTGTGTTTCACACATGAAAATGTCTCGGGTTACGTATGTAACTGTTGTTCCATGAGAAGGGAACGCGACGCTTCGTCTCCCTTGCCATACTTCCTGCGTCCCTGAAACGCTGACTTTGGCAATATTTCAGATAGCAATATACATTCAGGCTCCCACATCACCCGGTCTTTGTCGTTAAGCCTCACCATTGGTTGAATTTGATATACACATTCAGACGCACTTACCCTTGGAGGCGTCCCCAAATTGTCACCGCAGTGATGCAGTGCGAGTTCCCTCGAAAGGGAACTGTAACAATGTATCTTAAAAGGTAACACAATGTAACCTTGCTCTCACTTGTAATGTGTCGCCACTTTAATCCTTGAATTTGAGGGTATTGGACCTGGAAAGTCCTTGAAAGGTCCTTGAAATTGAAGTTAACCAAGGTGCCTGGGAACTCTGTATAATGTTAATATCTGTGTCATAATGCAGTAATGTGATTGCTTTATATTAAATGTATTGTATTTTTTTTTAGTTCTGTTTGAATAGAAACAGAGTGTGCATCGACTTAAAATATGCCTTCCCACTAACTTGCTCAGAAATTGCAACCACCTCCTTAAAAGTGAAAAATAACTATTTGTTCTTGATATGAGAATATCACTACAGTGTTTTCAGCTATCCCGTCTTGTGTTTGTTGGTGTGTATAAAGGCCCGGTAATTGTGTGACTGTTGTGTAATGGTGTGTGAATTTTGAAGTCAAGCTGCTGCTTCTGGCTTTTTGTCCTGTGAGCTTGGGGTAATGAGGAACGTTGTGTATCTTGCTGCCGGACAGCAGCGTGACATTTTAGACCTGCAGGCGCCCCAGTGTCCCCATAATTCAAACACGCACACATAGCCTGTCAGCATTCTGTAACTCTGTGAGCCAGGCTTTATAATAAAGCAAGTTTGTGGCTAGTGAGTCATTGAGCTCTGAGGAATCAGCTGTGGTTCGGGATCAAGACAGATTGTTAGCACGGACTCCCACTGGTGGTGGGTACATAAACACACAGGCCGACACACACCCCTAACCTGTGAATGACCAGAATGGACTTATTTGCTCTTGAGGGCAATGTACTTGGTGAAAGAAGCCATCCTGGCAGAGGAATACTCTTAACTCCAACACATACACTCCCAGGGGTAAAAGGCCACTATACATTGTTTCGTGGGTCTTGGTGTTTCTCTGCCTGGCTTGTCTGAAACTAAATCTTAAACATATCCTCAAGCACAGGGTGATAAACAGTATTCGGATGCTGAAATGCTGGCATTAGTAAACGGGTCGTGTGTGTGTGTTTTTGTATTTAGGGTCTTTGAGATGGACTGTCAAAGTTTTGGCTGTTGTACAGTTCCTAAGGGGCTCTGAAAAGTTCTGCCAAGGTTCTGTCCCTGTAATTGTACATGCAAGTCGTTTGACTTAATAAATGCTGTTATTTTCTCATGTTACTGGTTGTGAGCACTGAGCAGTTACCATTGTCTAAGCCTGTTTTATTTAAACTTCTCTTATAAAACTAAATCTGTTTTTAAATAGCCCTTGCACAACTAACCCAAGGCAAAATGAGGCTCCAGCAGCTTTCCATAACCATAAACTGTATAAAACGGCTCATAACAGCACAAATGTCCTAAACTAATATCCCTGAAACTAAAATGAATACATTTTATGAATACATTTCCTTTTAGCTCAGTTGGTAGAGCTTTGCGTTAGCAGCACAAAGATTGTGGGTTAGATTCTTATTGAACACACTGATAGACGTACCTTGAATGCAGTGCAAGTTCATGGTTGTTTCCCCATTAATACATGCATTTTTAAAATATGCACATGTATTAGTTTGATTAATATATCACATGTAGAAAAATATTTATTATATATAATTTATATAATAATTTAATTTATTTTGATCTTTTATTGATTTATGTGATTTTTTTACTTGTTGTTCGTTGATCTTTTTCTGTTATAACTTTGAAGTTCAAGTTCATTTACTTATAAAGCACATTTAAAAACCACAGGACTGACCAAAGTGATGAACATTATAATCAAACCATAAACACAAAAACCGGAACATTAAAGGGGACATACCATGAAAATCTGACTTTTCCATGTTTACGTGCTATATTGGGTCCCTAGTGCTTCTGTTAACCTAGAAAATGTGAAAAAGATCAACCCAGTAACTTAGTTTTGGTAAACCATTCTTCACAAGCATGTGAAAAAATAGGTAATTGAAATTTGGCTCCCCTGGTGATGTCAGAAGGGGATAATACCGCCCCTTAATCTGCACTTAATCCAAACACGGCACTGTCATTTAGTACAGAGATCAACTCATTTGCATTTTAAAGGACACACCCAAAACATTTTTGCTAACACCTACAATGTGTCAATTTGAACATGCTATAATAAATTATCTATATGGTATTTTGAGCTAAAACTTCACATATGCGCTCTGGTGATACAAAAGATTTATTTGACATCTTAAAAAAGTCTTGTTAAATGTCCCCTTTAAAACATATGAATTTAAAACCAAAGAAATGACAGATAAACAACGACAATATGCAATGTTATAAGAATGGGATATTAATAGGCCGCCTTAAACAATTGTGTTTTTAAAAAGAGACTTAAAGGGGGCCATGGCATGAAAATTTGACTTTCCATGTTTTAGTGCTATAATTTGGTTCCCAGTGCTTCTGTCAACCTAGAAAATGTGAAAAAGATCAACCCAGTAGCCTAGTTTTAGTAAACCGTTCTCTACAAGCACATGAAAAAATAGGTTGTTGAAATTTGGCCCTCCTTGTGATGTCATAAGGAGATTTTATTATAATAATACCGCCCCTTAATCTACACTATCCAACCACGACACACCCATTTAGTGCAGAGAGAAGGGAGAGAGAGAAATGAAATTGAATTTCATCAGCTCATTTGCATTTTAAAGGACACACCCAAAACGGCACATTTTTGCACACACACACCTACAAAGTGGCAATTTTAACATGTTAATTAATTATCTATATGGTATTTTGAGCTAAAACTTCACATACGTAATCTGGGGATACCAAAGATTTAAAAAATTATTTTGACATGTCCCCTTTAAAACTGTATAGAGAAGGTGCCACTAATAACTGATGCCCAACCACAGAAAAAGCTTAAGAACTTGTTTAGTAAACACGCTAATACTAGTATATAGTTTGCAATATGAGTATTATATGATACTAACAATAATGAATACCTCCATGTACACCATCCTAGACCAGTGCTTCACAATCCTGGCCCTCGAGGCCCCCCTGTCAGAAAGTTTTAGATGTCTCCTTATTTAACACACCTGATTTAACTCATCAGCTTGTTAGGGAGACATGTTTACTATTTTTGAAGTAGGCTGATAACTTAAATCAGGTGTTTTAAATAAGGAGACATCTAAAACTTTCTGTCAGGGGGGCCTCGAGGATCAGGATTGGGAAGCACTGTCCGACCTAGACCATACTCATATTGTGGCTTTAAATGGATTACTATTACATTACTTACTAAGAAATGACTCTAACTATGTAACTATACCTTCAGAAGCGTTTTTAAATAAAATGTAATTAAACTGAATCTTTTAACCTTGTCCTACTCTCTTTTTTTATTTTAAAGTTGTCTTTAGCTAGACAATGTTATCCAATGAAAATCTAACATTGTTATTTCTCTGTGTTGTGTATGTGAAGGTTGCCTCCTGTAGCATATTATGCACAGCGTATGATCCAGTATCTTTCTCGCCGTGATAGCATTCGGCAACGCACCATCCGCCACCCCAACAGACCCCGACCCCACTCGTCTAATACAGACAACCTCTCCTCTGGCCCCGCCTCCAACGCAGAGAACAATGAAGTTGGCTTTGAAGAGTTTGAGTAAGTATACAAGCACAAACACATAAAGCCTGTGCTACAGGATTGTTCCTGCGTTCGGACTCACACATATTCGCTCATAAAAATCTCTATGGATTTAGTTTCCTGGTATGTTGCTTGGCAACCCAGCAAACATACAGGCCAGGCTCTGAATCCCAAAATGTTATCACTTTTGCTTTTCAACCCACCTACTATTGAGCTTGCCAACAATTTACCAGATTTGCCGCTAGCGTGTCTTCGTATAGCTTTTGATGAGCGTGCTTTTTACATTGACCTGGGATTGAAATGCTCTTTGACTGGTTCTGACTGGTTGTAGGAATGCACTGTAGTGAGCTTTTTGGCCGCTGAAATTTTTGTCAGGAAAAAGTTCCTACTTGTTGTGTTTTTTTGCAATAGATTAAATTCCGTTGCACTTCATAATATCTTACCCATTTTTCTGAAGCAGTTTTACAATGAAAAATGTTACAATTATTAAAGTAAGTAGATGCGAAGACATTGGGTTTACACATACTTAAACAAATATATAAAAAACCTACATGCATACATACAACAATGTTAATTTGAGTATATTTTATCCAGCCAAAAAATATTAATGATAACATTGTCTGCATTGTCATGTTTAGTTTCTGTAAATATAATGATTGTAAAGTGAAGCAAATATTGGAGATGCAGACAGTTTATGACAGAGACTGGTTATACGGTAGTTGATGCTTGATGAGACTTGTGATGGCAGATGGGGCACACGTGTAGGGTTTTTGGTGGACCAGGGCTGGAATAGGACAGTTGTTTTTCATTTAAACTTTTTTAAATTACCCAACCCATGAGTTTTTATTCCAAAATTTAAACAGTTAAAATTCCCTTTCCATCTCATTATCAGCAATGCTTTCTCATTTAAATGTCTCAATTATGGAGTCCCATGACACATTTTTCACATAAAAATACCATTTCATTTGTTTTCGTACTGCTTTCAGCGATTTTGTAACTTGTCCTTGTTTCAGTAAAAATGGCTCTTTTTCCCTCTCTCTAAGCTCTCCAATTGTCCATTCCATATCAGCGTTCTTTCAACTTTAAACCACGCAGCCCATATGCCCCCCTTTCTCTTTTTTTGGCACGCATTAGATGCCCTCCTCTGGGCTGATGAATAATTCCACCCGCTGGCTGAAGAGTTCAGCGTTCACTGCAGCCTGGGACCGCAGATCCATATTCATTAAAATACTTATGCAACCCATCAGTCTTTTAGTTAGCCTTCATATTAATATTTATGTCTGACACAAATTTCCTTTTATTTCTTTATTCATCATTCCAACTTTTTCATATGTAAGTGTATTAATGTCCTCATTCAGCTGAAATCTAATTGCACAAAAAGCTAGACATTTAAGCTTTAAGAACCTCATGAAATCAAAATGGGAGTTTGGTGGCTTTTAGTTTGTGTGTTAGTTCTGAAGCCATCCATTTGCTAGTTTACTCCTATAACTAGTTAGTTGAAAATATACAAGTTTGCTGTAATATTATTTACTCTGTGTGTTTGTCTATAGGGGCAATGGAAGCAGGCATAGGGCTCTTCGTAATGCACGCATGTCTGCCCCCTCCCTCGGTCGCTTTGCCCCCAGGTAGTAAATGACACACATTCTTTCCATGTGTGTTATCATTTCTAAAATATAAAACGTTCACTTGTTGTTTTATTCGTATAACACTGTTTTTCACTCCTTCTCAGGCGGTCCTTGCCTGAGTTTTTACCATATGCTGGAATCTTCCATGAGAGGGGGCAGCCAGGCCTGGCAACACACTCATCCGTCAATAGGGTTCTCGCAGGTATGTTCGCCTTCTAATGCTACAGGAGTTATCTAATATTAGATGGGCCAGGTTTGGTATAAAACTTCCCAAAAATGTTTGTATAACGTCCTGTGTCAGGTCAGTGATGAGTGCTAATTCGCCCACTCGCTGTGCTATTTTGGCTAGGAGGGCTCTCAGCAAGGCTCTTTACCAACAGTTGTATTAGCTTTCACTTGCTGTATTAAAGGGATAGTTCACCTAAAAACAAGAACTCTTTTATTCTGTTTTCATTCTAATTCTTTAGAAGACTTTAAAAATAAATAAAATAAATGTTATAAAATAAATTAAAAAGTCTACTTTTATTTTACTTCTTAAAGCTTTAAACACTCTGCCACTTCATCCAGAGTGTTGAAGTCAATTGAAAGATTATAGCAAGTATGTAAACAGTATGACTGACACAAATTTGCATTTAAAAATCCTATTTCAGTACTTAACCAGACTCTTCCAAAATCTTTTATGCAAAGTGCATTCATGATATAGATCAGTTTTTCTCAAACTTTTTCTGCCATTCCCCACTTTGGGAGTGGAGAAGGGTTCTGAGCACCACCTGTACCTAATCGCCCCAACAAATTGGTAATCAAGTAGGATTTAAGTTTAACGGTTGAAATTTATTTAATTACACCATGTTTTAAAACATTTTTTTTTGTCAGAAACGTATCCATTGTTAACCTTTATACCCGCTAACACCTATACCACCTCTCCACATTAAAGTTTTTGTTTCCGCTTTAATTAACATTCCGACGTTAAATCATTCTTGTAGGCTATGCCTACAATATTTATGTGTGCCATTTTCTTCACAGTCTGATGTTGTTAGGATTATAGGATTATATTTAAATGTGTCATTTTAAGTGTATGGTCAATAAATAAAGGAATTAATAGAGCTCACAAAAACAACCAAATTTCCTGCTGTTTATTCAGACTAAATCACACACTTTATTCTCACTGTACAAACACACAACAAATTGGCTTTCACCTTAAAACACAGTACATTCCCTAACACATACAGCGTGTAGACACGAATAGGCCTCCTGCGCCGGGGTTTGTGTGAATGGCGCGGAGCGTGCGGAAGGCTCGGCTGGCGCGGCTAGCACATTCTGCGCGAATTGAGTGTTGGCGCGGGAAACGCGCAAGTTGAAAAATCACAATTTTGGCGGATATCCGCGCCGCGTTAATCAATCAGGAGCTTGCTCTAGTAGTAACGTGATTACAGGGAGCGAGCAGAGCATAGACCGTAAAAAAATATGGACGTAGTGCCTGTGACGTCACCCATTGGTGTGTGAAGATCGTTTTTGAATCTTAAAGTAGGCGTTGGTTGCCGTCGCCATCTTGGCCAACCGTCACAGAGTCGCAGAAGCCCCTCCCATGAAGTGAATTTCCGCGTGAATGTCTTGCATGACTAGAATTTCACGCGCGAATGAAGCGAGTAAATTCAACATGTTAAATTGTCCCACTATGCGCAAATAGCGAGTTTTTGCCGCCTCTACCACGGGTGGTGTGAACGCACAGTTACACTTACATCAAAATCTGTCTGCACACTCTAGACAACTCCATTCAAACACCCAACAGTCCTGAAATACACAAGTGACACCTACCAGTACACCTGCATGCCCTCAAAACAGTTATTTTCTAAAACTGTCTCAACCAGCTGTCAGCTGCATCTGATCCTACCTCTGAACATTTCTGCTACAGATAGTCAACAACTTTCAGAAATGCAGAAGTAACAGACAGGATGAATAGAGTGTTACTTGATGTTTTGCCTTTAAATTTCTGTACTGTACAGACATTTAGGAAAAAAAACATTCTGTCTTTATTTTATAGAGATCAGTAAAAAAGTATGTAGTGACTAATATTTATCAACCAAACTTCTTTGCGCAAACATTCCCGTAACACCTGTCTAACCGCAAAGATCGTCCTCTTCACATATCCTGCACAAATTCAACACAATACACATTTCCATACAAGCATTTTGCACTTTTGCACACAAGCATTCTCTCTCTCCCACACACAGAGGCATCTTCAGCCCACACTAATTGCAGTGTGTGATGTGAAGTTCAGAAATGCCCCTCTCCAAACCCTCTCCAGCTCACACAGAAAACAGCAGCACCATTCGCTCACCTGACAAGTGCATGCAATGTTTTGCATTATGATGAATTACTGCTGTACTGAGTTACTGTTAAATCGTTCTTTGCTTTAACATTAATTCTTGGCAATTGTCATGTGCACTGAGGGTGAACTAATCATATTGAATTTTTCGTTTTTTAAATAGAGAATTATACAATAGACGGCATCCAGCAATCGGACTCGAGATTTAATTAGGATTAAAGTTCAGTTATGGATGTTTTGTGGGTGCCTATTTGATTTTAGATTTGCAGAGGGTCGTTGTGTAGCCTTGAGACAAGATTGGCCCTGTTCTGAGATGTAAGGGCTTTTATTGTGAACTCCAGGGCAAATATCCAATTTGACTGCGATTACCAGCACACGTCACTCCCTTATTCCAAGCTTTTATTTTCTCTACCTGCTCTCAGCAAACCTTATATAAGTCCCACAGATTAATCTTTTGCAAGATTCAAAATGCAGCATATATTTTACTGTCAATTTTATCTTTGTTTTTATCTTTTAGTTGTGCTCTGATGTATGAGACAGTGCAGCGTTTTAATAATAAAAATAAATCAGAGGATCATTTACAGATGGTTGTGTGCTAGACCAGGGGTCGGCATAAGTAAGTTTGGCATCAGGCCAAAAAATTGGCACTTGCCACAACATTGTACTTTAAAGGAACAGTATGTAAGAAATTTATATCTGTTAATTATAAAATGGCCCTGATATGTCACTAGACATTAAGAAATCATTTTGCCATTTAAAAGTGGAATTGCAGCCCTCAACTGATGTTTATGTTGTCATGTTGTGTATTGGCCACCAGTTATGTGATTGCAGTACCAGTTTTAGCCACAAGTTTTGTGATTGCAATATCAGTTTTGGCCATAATCCTACATACTGTTCCTTTAATAAAATGACAAAACAAAATTAATACCAGGGCATTAATAGCGCATTAATGTAAGTTCTTTTAACACAATTTCAGTTTGACCCATGGTTTAGCACATTGTTGGATAAATTGAAACACCAAAAGCTATCAAACTCTAAAATGATCTTCATTGGTACGTTTTCTAAGAGCTGTACTGTCCTAAATGCTTAACTAATACAAAGAATGCATCTCCATCCACTTGCGCATCAGAGATTTTGATTTGGTTTTTAAAACATGCAGGAAATAGAAAATAAAGTGCAGGACTTGCTTGATGTTAAAATAGTTATTAAGAGAGATAAAGTTCAAGACCTGAATGATGTTGAAAGAGTTATTAAGCGTGACAAGACTCAAAAACGATCTTCCTCGTGCTGACTGACACATCTGAAGCATGCACACAGGTGTGCGACCCCGATATATGCATACATAAACAAAATTACAGTTTTCACGCAGATATAATCTGTTATGTCTTAAGTAAATGTTTTGTTGGGGAAAAATATCTGATGTGTGACATTATATTAGATCCTTGCATAACAGCAGATCTTAAAGCTGTCTGTGTCTTAATGTCAATCAACCAATAAACATATATTGATATTGGTTTTTGAATTTGTGTGTGTGCCAAATCTATTAGTTTTACCAGTGATTTTAAAGGGACACTCCGCTTTTTTTTGAAATGCTAATTTTCCAGCTCCCCTAGAGTTAAACATTAGATTTTTACTAGGGCTGTAAAAATAAACGCGTTAATAACGCGTTAACGCAAATTAATTTTAACGGCACTAATTTTATTAACGCACGATTAACGCAACACGCAATTTCTGTTTGACCCACAGCTGGATGAATTGAGACGCAGCAAGTGACCTCCGCTGTCTAGATGAGTCGGATCTTTTCATAAAAATAAGAACATTAAGCTCTCGTCTAGCGAATCCAATGCTCTAAATGGTCATTAAACATCTAAAATGCACGTTTTCTGCACATGCTGTTTTCTTTATCTGCACATTTTCTGTGAGGTGTACCGTCCCAAATCCATATAAAGCAAAGATGCGTCTTCTTTCACTTTTTAGTTTTGTTTTAAAAAGCATTCAGAAATTATAGAAAATAGACCGCAGGACTTTCTTGATGTTAAAATAATTATTAAGAGAGATAAAGTTTGGGATCTGATTGATGTTAAAAGAGTTATTAAGAGTGACAAGGCTTAAAAGCGATGTCTGACGCAGACGTCTGAAGCGCATGCACACAAACGCGCGAGTGCGTGACACTTCGTGCTACTTATACGCATCTTCAGGAGACTGGGCTCGATATATATAGACATCTAACACAAAATTACAGGTTTAAAAATATCTGTTTTGACAAGAATTCACGCAGGTATGACCTATAATATGTTATATCTGAAGTGAATGTTTGGTTAACTGTTAAGGAAAAGTATCTGTTGTGTCATTATATGAAGCCCTTGTATTATCCTACAGTCTTAAAGTGGTCTGTCTCAATGTCAAAATTAAACAATAAAAGAAAAACATATATGTATATTGATATTGTTTTTGCTCTGCATTAACAGGTATAGTTCTGTCATGCTTTGTCAGATTCCAACAATTGTTCCAATTGTTTTGAAGTTTTTTAATAGAGAATGTTAAAATATAAATGACACATTTTTGAAAATTTGCTCATCCCAACTCAATTTGCCAGCACAGGTCACAAATGATGCAGGAGCAAACAGAAATGGAGAAAGAACAAGGTCTTCTAAAGGCAAAAACATTTATAAAACTATGGCTGATGGTTCTGTTGAAAATGTAAACAGGCTGTTGTAGACGTACATTTGCATATAGCATATATATTATCCAAATCCATGCTGATTAGAGCATTAAAAACTTAAAAAGTGTTACATTTAGGTAAATTTAGAACAGATAAAAATGTGCGATTAATTGCCGATTAATCGCGAGTTAACTCATGAAATCATGCGATTAATCGCGGTTAAATATTTTAATCTATTGACAGCCCTAATTTTTACCTTTTGGAATCCATTCAGCTGATCTCCAGGTCTGGCGCTGCCACTTTTAACCTAGCTTAGCATAGTCCATTGAATATGATTAGACCATTAGCATCGCGCTAAAAATTAACAATAGCGTTATTATATATATAGTTATTATATGTGTATATATATATATAATATTTTTCCTATTTAAAACTTGACTCTTCTGTAGTTACATCATGTACTAAGACCGACAGAAAATTAAAAGTTGCGATTTTCTAGGCAGATATAGTTAGGACTATACTCTCATTCTGGCTTAATTATCAAGGACTTTGCTGCTGTAACATGGCTGCAGGAGACGCAATGATATTACGCAGCAGCCAAATATCACTACGCCTGCTGCAGCGATGTTACCACAGCAAAGTCCTTGATTATTACGCCAGAATGAGAGTATAGTCCCTAGCCATATCTGCCTAGAAAATCGCAATTTTTTATTTTCTGTCTGTCTTAGTGTACAATGTACCTACAGAAGAGTCAAGTTTTAAATAGGAAAAATATCTTGGGTTATTTTTTAGCGTGATGCTAATGGTCTAATCAGATTCAATGGATTGTGCTAAGCTATGCTAAAAGTGCTAGCGCCAGACCCGGAGATCAGTTGAATGGATTTCAAATTGGTAAAATCAAGTGTTTAACTCTAGGGGAGCTGGAAAATGAGTATATTTTCAAAAAAGTGGAGTGTCCCTTTAAGATGCAGTGATTTTGCTTTTGAACCTTAAAAAATCTCGTTTTTGTTGACTTTTTCAATAATAATAAACATAAATTTGCATAAAGCATCCATATTTGTCCACGCCCATGTTGATTAAAGTATTAAAAACTTGAAAAGTGTTACATTAAGGTAAATATAAAACAGATAAAAATCTGTGTTTAAGTTGCGATTAATCGCAGGACAATTATGCGATTAATCTAGATGAAATATTTTAATTGATTGACAGCACTAATAATACATAAAATATCACTCTGGAGGTTTTTTCCTGACAGATCTATTTCAGAACCAGCTGCTGTAAAAAAATAATCTGGCTCTGGGCAAGGGCCAGATATTATTGCTGACGGGCCAGTTTTGGCATGCGGGCCGCCTGTTTCTCACCCCTGCACTAGACTCTTCTCTCCTTACTCAGCTGACTGCTTGAATCTGTTCCTTCTGATGTAATTCATTTCATAAATTACAATTTATGAGTATAAGACGGACTATATTATGATTATTATGATCTTAAAAGAACGTTAAGACAGCAGGCAGGTTTACCCGGTCGTAAGCCTGATGTCGCAGGTGTGTAGGTTGTCTATCATGGCAAATGAGTGATTTCATTCTCATGCCCTACTTACTGCAAAGCCCTCTGTCACTTAGTCGAGGTATCTATACTTTCAGTGATGGATGCTAAAATCTACGTAAATCCACAGAGTTTTCTGCAGATATCTGGGGGTGCGGAATTCGTGCGGGCATGAATATGATCCTTAATGTGACGCCCTCTTCCCGCAGTGAATGATATAATGATCTTCCTGCAAAAACGACATTAGTCAGAGTTAACCCTGTTATCTATATTATTGACTGTATTCATCATGTGGCAACTCTTCTGACACTCAGAACTGTGGTTGGTATCTTATTTAAAGGTCATATGGATGTCAAACAAATGTCATTGATAAACAGCTGCACAATTCCTTAGAAAGTTTACGTCTGTGTGTGTGTTTCGTAATTTATTGTTTAACTGCAGATAAGGGGCTATTGTAAAGGCAGAGCTGGGGACCTTAGGATGGAGATTGTAATGAACGAAGGTGTAGTGATGGAGAACAGGGACTCACTGTAATGTTGTCTGACCCTGATCCATTCAGTCCTGCTCCATCCAGCACTGCAGGCCTGTCGGATCCCTCAGGCTGTTATTGTCAGACTGAAACCCAGTTTTTATAGACTTTTCAGAGCATGAAAAACTGCAGCACAGACTCGTTTATCTTTAATGGAATGCTTCTTTAACCAGGCTTTCTCTCTTTACTGCTCTTTTGGGACAGAGTCGAAATGTGTTTGTGACTGTGTTTTACTGCTTGGACAATTCGGTAATTTATGTTTTGGCACGTGAAGTAAGTTCTAACCATTTTGGAAAGCTTTGATATAACCAGAAAGGATATTTATAAAGAAAGTTGCTTTTCTTGGTAATCATTTCAAATTCAGTTTTTGAAATGGACAATTATAATGACCTTATTTAGCACATGTACAGTACAAGACCTGGTTGAGCCACTCTTACAACACAGCTGAGTCTATCCTCTTATATGTGTTACAACTTTATTTCATAACAAAGAGGTGTAGGGGGATGCTGTTGAACTAGATTTGTTAGGAATGGAAAACTAGTGTAAAATTCTGTGAAGTTGTCACTCTTCCAGTTTGTCCACCTGTCTGTTTCCCCATGTATTCCCTTTTTGCCTCCCTCTCTAGACTCCATTTCCCATCATCCTCCCTGCCCCCTCATTTGTTTTATGTCTTCATCATCCTCACCTGCTAGATATCCTCCTAACCATCTCCAATACATTTATACTCTCCTGTTCCATTCAGTGTTTGTCAGGTCTCAGTCATATTTTGTGTGTGTGTGTGTGTATTCTAGGCCTGTCACGATAGCTACTTTTCATTGGTTGGTTAATTGCCCCAGAAATAATGGCGATAGTCGATAGTATTGTCTTTTTAAAACCATTTTATGTCACTGATTAGATATGACAATAAAATAGCATAATAATGCAAGTGCATCCTTCCTAAGAACACAACTTTGAGTTTTAAGAATATTAACTCTTTCACAGCCAGTGTTTTAAAAAAAAAGTTGCCAGCCAGCGCCAGCGCCTTTCATGATTTTCACCAAAGTTTAATGCCTTCCAGAAAATGTTCTTCTTTAAATATATAAACATACAATACACAATGAAAGAACAGACCCTCTGCTTTCAAACAAAAAAAAACGTTTCATCCTACCTTCAGTGGTTCTTTTGTAATCAGCTTTTGAATATGGGTAGGTTTCTGCAAAAACAACACATTTTGAGCAAAAAGCTGAGATAATTTCATTTTTGTGACGGACTTTTCATAGAGATCCCATTTAGAGCGATCTTTAAAACAGACACAGACATGCAGCCGCTTGCCATAGGGCAATACTTCCGGGTTTAAAAAGTTGCGGAAGGGCGCCACCTGGTGGATAATAGCGATATTGTGGAAAGACGGAAAATCTCGTCATTGGCAGGGAAGCGTTTTCTCTTGATTGACGAGATATCTCGTCAATGGCGGCGAAGAGTTAAGATAAAAAATATTAAATATTAATATTAAATTAGAATATAAGAAATAAAAGAATATTCTTAATATTTAAAACATAAATAAATATGATAAAATATGCATTTCAGTGTTATACAGCTAATAGTGATTGTTCAGTGTCAATCCCAGCTTCACAGGTTTTATTGATTTAGACAAGTATGTTACTCTGATCGCATCTCAGAAATGGTTTACACAAAGAAATGTATGCCATTATTTTATGTCAACTTTTTGTTGTTACCCTATCGCTAAGCCTGTGACTTTCTTATATCTGTGGAACACAACAGTCTTAGACAGCCACAGTCACAATTCATTTAAACTGTGTGGAGATGAGAGAAGTCAACTTGTTTTGAAATTTCCTTTTGTGTTCCACTGGAGAACAAAAATAGTAATATTAGCATGATACTGAGCTATTGTGAACTAAACCCACATCTTTTCAAATGCTTGGTTAGACAAATCACCTAATCAGACAGAGAACTCTTAAACAACGTTGATGGATCCATTTAGTCTCAGAAAGACTGCTCTAAAAGCTTTGAGGGCCAAATGCAAGGCTTTGCCAGATTGAAGTGTCAACATACTTGATTAGCTGTTCTATAAAAAGTTTGAAATATTATTGCCATTTTGACGTTTTACTTACTACCACAGCAGCCTCTGTGTGAAATAAGATGCAGGCTGTCAGATTTCTTGTTCATGCATTTCAAATATATTCAAATGACACAGCATTATGACTGGGCTGTTCAGCCATATCCAGACAACATTACAGCCTCATGCCAGCTGGAATGGGAATTAGTTAACAGCTGTAACAGCTTTCCTGTTCTGTGTGAAGGTGTAGACCTGACCTCTTCTGTGTTAACTGCCCATGTCTGAGCGTTGAGACTGTAATTGGTGTGGAGCAGAAGTTTAATCCGACAGTATGGTTGGAAGCTCTGATTCTGCCAAGACTCTGAAACCTGTCAAACTAATCATCCAAACTTTCAAATGATCTCCCATAGGTTTGGACAACTTGGATTAATTGTATCATTTGACACTACACTTCTGAGGTTCATGAAATAAGTGAGTCCAGACTCCAGATCTTAGGAGAAGATGACTTGAATTTAGGAGCAATTTGCTGAAACATCAGATCATTAAGATGGTGTCTTTATGACAACCATTTAGAAAATCTCTCTCTCACCCTCTCTTTTTTCACTTTATTTGCTTATTTTTAATATTTTTGTAAGAATACAGTATGTGAACCTGCAAGTTGTTTTTCTTATTAGCAACATGCTCACTAGTGGTGAACTTTTGAACCAGGTGTTTTAAGTCCCTCTCTGCATTTAGTTTTTATGTCTTAAAGTGTAAACGTAAATAACTGTGAAATGGCAAATTAATACATAAATGAGTATATCCCCCAGAGTTTCTGCAGTCTCTGTCCATCATAAACAAATTCACCTCAGGCACCCGGCGCTCCCAAATGTTTCTTTTTCTGGGGAAGTTTGTGTGCGTCTCTGAGGAAAACGGCGGCCGTGTAAAAGGTTTAGCTCGTAACTGTGCTGTGACAGATGATAAATACTTAATCCCTCAGCTTCGCTTTAGTGCGTTTTTTATATAATTGTCACTTAAGCGTAGCTAATTCTTGTAAACTCGCTCTGATTTTCATATGTTCCTCCCCAGTCCTATAAACCATCTCTAAAATAAACCTAAATTGCAGTACAATGATTAATTTATTATTTTAATGACTGTCACATTAGTGTGTTTTATGTGACAGTCTTAAACTTTTTGACGGGGTGGCATTTAAAAGCTTTTGGATCTTATCTCCTCTGTATGTTTTTCAGTTATTTGTGAATGAAAGTGAACTTTTAGCTATGCTCTCAATTTACATACACATTACTCGGATGTGTAGTATTATGCTTAAAGGGAGACTTTTTTTGAAAATATGCTCATTTTCCAGCTCTCCTGGAGTTAAACATTTGATTTTTACTGTTTTGGAATCCATTCAGCTGATCTCCAGGTATGGCGCTAGCACTTTTAGCATAGCTTAGCATAATCCATTGAATGTGATTAGACCATTAGCATCGCGCTAAAAAATAACCAAAGAGTTTTGATGTTTTTTCTATTTAAAACTTGACTCTTCTGTAGTTACATCGTTTACTAAGACCGACGGAAAATTTAAAGTTGCGATTTTCTAGGCAGATATGGCTAGGTGTATATACTATCATTCTGGCATAGTAATAAGGACTTTGCTGCCGTAACATAGCTGCAGGAGGCGCAATGATATTACGCACTGCCCAAAAATAGTCCCCTTGGTAACTTTCAAATACAGTCATATTTTCTGTCAGTCTTAGTACACGATGTAACTGCAGAAGAGTCAAGTTTTAAATAGGAAAAATATGGAAACTCTTTGGTCATTTTTGAACGCGATGCTAATGGTCTAATCAGATTCAATGGATCATGCTAAGCCATGCCAAAAGTGGTACCAGCAGACCCGGAGATCAGCCGAATGGACTCCAAAATGGTAAAAATCAAATGTTCAACTATAGGAGAGCTGGAAAATGAGCATATTTTCAAAAAAAGTGAAGTGTCCCTTTAAGTTCAGTGCAGAGTTCATAGCATTCTTGATCTGAAAGGGTCTTTTATAGCGAGACAATCTCTCCAGCTCATTAGTCTATAGCTGTTAGACCGCTCCATCTGAATGCCAGCTCACTGCACCTGGGTGTCTGTTGGCAGTAATGGGTAGACAGCAGAGTGCAAGGAGAAGCTGCATAATAGATATTTATGTCTGCATTACATCTTCTTGAGTCCAGGTCATAACAGACAAATCTAATCTCTTTGGCGGGCACAGGATCGACCCTCTCCTGGCAAATGGACCTCTAAGTGTGCTGTTTGGCCAAAGCCTGCCTTCCTTCCTTTTGTAATTATGGTGACAGGGCTGAACGTTAAAGACGACAGCCCGGCATCACCTTGTTTACCTCAGAGAAGAGTGATGTTGCAGACAGAGACCTGTATTAAATTTAATGCTCTGTGCTTTGTCTGATTTGCTAAGTGCATAGTGACCAATAGATTTTATTTTACCTTTATGGAAGTTGTGCTTGTTCAAAATAAAGTCATTGACAAAATGATAAAAACTACAAACTAGGATTGCTATTGTTTAGACAACACGCACAAGAATATTTGCAGATTTGTTTACTGTGGAAAGTTTAATAATTTGTATATTTTTATAATGATGTCTAAACTAGTGTTAGTTTGCGGGTTGCACTTTGAGACCCCTGTAAACCACAACACAATGTAAAAAGCTTGCATTAATGAGAAATGCATTAATACTGTAATCTGCTATTGTGGTCTGATATACTGCAAGGATATAAGTGCATTGTATTTATAGAAATATTGACTAGTTGTCAAGTTGTAATGTGACTAACCTTTTCAGTTGTTTTATTCTTTAAAGGTGCTGTAATCGGGGATGGTCAGTCTGCAGTAGCCAGCAACATCGCTAAAACAAACTATCGGCTGCAGTGGTGGGACTTTACCAAGTTCGAACTACCTGAGATCAGTAATGGTGAGTGGTTGAGTATTAAGGCTTTTAATATCTTACAGGTAGTCACGTTACTGTTGCAGGGTTCCCACGGGTCCTTGAAGTCCTTGAAAGTGTGTGAATCTGGGGGGATTCAAGGCCCTGGGAAGTTCTTGAAAATATACATACATAGATACAGGTCATTGAAAGTGCTTGAATCTATTTTATGAGAGAAGTTTTCTGGAAAAAAATCCATATAATTCCCTGTGTAGTAGCACAGTGGTTCTCAAACTTTTTCCCGCGGTGCATTCCTTCGCGGCCCCCCCCAAAGAAAATTTATGACAAAAACTGTTCTAAAATTTAACATTTTAATTAAACAAAACATATTAAGTTATACAAAGTAGTGCTGTTGGTTAGTAGCCTTATTTTTTTTAGATTTATTTAATTACACAGAATTCATGATAAATGAATGTATTTTATAAAATGTCATAAAACTGGGGCCCCCCTGGCACCATCTCGCGACCCCCCTGGGGGCACCGGACCCCAGTTTGAGAACCACTGGTGTAGCATAATATCATAAAAATGTTAGACTTTTTAAGCCCACATGCTAAAATAACTTCTGTATGCGAATGTTGATTCATACCCAAATGCTTTTTTGCATAGTTGTTTTTGACACATGAAAATGTCTCGGATTACGTATGTAACTGTTGTTTCCTGAGAAGGGAACGAGGCGCCATACTTCCTGCGTCCCTGTAACACCGTCTTTGGCAATATTTCAGACAGCTATATACTTCCTGGCTCCCGCATCACTCTGTCTTTGTCGTTAAGCCTCACCATTGGTTGAATTTAATATACACATTCAGACGCACTTACCACTGGAGGCGTGTCTCCTCAGTGACGCAGCTCGAGTTCCCTCGAAAGGGAACTGTAACAATGTATCTTAAAAGGTAACACAATGTAGCTCTCACTTAAAATGTGTCCCCACATTTAGTCCTTGAATTTGAGGGTATTGCACCTGGAAAGTCTTTGAAAGGATTTGAAGTTAACTAAGGTGTGGGAACCCAGAAATGTTTCACCCCAAAATATTAAATGATTCTGTCATCATTTACTCTCACTCTCATGGCATTTGGAGCTTACAAAATTCCGTTGTACGGAAAAGTGTGAGGAAATGATGATAGAATGTTGAGTGAACTATTACTTTTGTATTTGCCATGGACCCATTCACCCGGTCAGAAACACAAAATGCTTCAATACCCCACAACGTTAAGGGAGTTGTAGTGAGGGAAGAGTAACTGTTGAGAGAGAGAGCGAGAACACATCGAGCGCAAGAGTTCAGCTGATGGAGGGGAGATGCCATGGACAGAAGAGGAAATTGGCCACATGTTAGAGCCATTTTCTTTCCCCCGCCTCTCTCTTTCTTGCCATCTTTTGATGAGTGTTACTGGAAGCTCTTGGCGATTGCCCAAGGCTGATTACAAGATTGCAGAGTGATTCTTGTTATCTGTGCTTGATCTCACACCTGGCAGCACTTAGGTACTGACATCTGTTCAGCCTGTAAGAATCTTCAGTATCTCAGAAAACAAAGGTTTGCCTCCCTCAGGGCATGTACACTCGGGTAGATATACAGCAGAAAATGAGTGTTGTGAATAGAGCATGTGTGTTGAGGTGTGAAGGAAGGTAGGCTTTAAAAGTTAATCCTTATAAATTCAGCTTGACATTCCCCTTATCTCTTAGACCAGACTTACCAGTTATGTTGAGGATCTGTTGATGGATGAGGATTGAGGGTTTTACGTGTCAGTCCTGTCAAAGACCCAATAATTCTCACATGCACACATCTCCCACAGACATGGCAATAACAGCTGATAGGAGTCAAACTGCACTGGGGAAATAGTCTAAATTGCAACATGGAGGTTAGACAGAACAGATCAATGCATATTATACATGCGTAAGTACAGCCTACTGGTCTGGTTCAATCAGGTGGCTTTTGAGAGAACAGAGATTTTGGTAGAGATGTTCAAACACTCACCATTTTTAAAATCCCATTACTCTTGTTGCCTAGCAAAATCCCTGGCTTTACAGGATGTTGGGAGATTTTTGTAAGATGCTTGATGCCAAGTATACCCCAACAGCCCAAAGAAAATCGCTGTTGTTAAATCCTCAATCCTGCAATTCAGTGACAACGTCTTTGTGTTTGATATGCAGACGTAACTAAATATTTCTACTGTTGTTCTTCTGTTCCTGCATGAGAGGGGGGGGTCGGTTCAAAGGAATAGCCTGAGTAGCGATCCAAGGAATTTTCCAGTCAAATTTAAATAGTGGGGTCCCTTAATGATGCAGCAAAGGCAAACTACCTGTCATCTTTTGAGGAAGCTGTTATAAAGTTATAATTAATGCAAAATAATAATTTGCTAAATATACTCAAAATATAAATGTTTTTTTCTCACAAACGAATTGTTTTAAAGGTGCAGTATGTACATTTTAGTGGCATCTAGTGGTGAGGTTGCGAATTGCAACCAACGGCTCAGTCCACTGCTCACCTCTTGCTTTTAAAAACAAATAAGAGAATCTACGGTAGCCGCCACCAGTCAAACATGTCATCGTTGGAGACAACTTAGTAAAAAAATTTGTCCGTTAAGGGCTTCTGTAGAAAGATGGCTGCACAAAATGGCGGCTTCCATGTAAGTGGACCCTCTGTGTATGTAGATAAAACGTCTCATTCTAAGGCAATAAACACATAAGGGTTCATTATGAAAGGTCTTTATACACCCCTGATAATTTAGTTTTGTATATTATTTTGCATTTTTGTCAAGAGATCCTTCTAAAAATTACACACTGCACCTTTAAGTCATTTGGTTTATTGTGGGTGTACTTTTTGGAGCATTTAAACCCAGGCACTATTCACTGCTATAAGAAAGGTTAAGAAAAGCCTAGATATTTTTTAAAGGTGCAGTGTGAAGATTTTAGTGGCATCTAGCGGTGAGGTTATGAATTGCAACCAAAGGCTCAGTCCACAGCTCACCCCTCCCTTTCAAAGCAGATATAAGCACAGTAGCTGCCAAAGGACAAACGTATCATGAGACAACATAGTGACAAAATGTTCTCTGTAGAGCAGTTTGTCCATTTAGGGTTAATTTAAAAAAATGCAGACTTTCATGTTAGGGTGGTGTATGTGTACAGTAATGGCTTATTTTAAAGTAAAAAAACATAATGGTTCATTTTGTAAGGTCTTTATACACAACTGAAAACATAGTTATGTACATGTATATTGCATTTCTGTCAATAGATTCTCCTAAAATGTACACACTGACTGCACCTTTAATATAACTTTATTTGTGTTGAGTGTAAATTATGGGGAAATTGGTCTTGACAGTTTCAGTTGGATGTAATATCGAATTACATCAAAATTGTCTTAAAGGAATAGTTCACCCAAAAATGAAAATTCTGTCATCATTTACTCTAGGGCAGTGTTGAAAAAATTGATTCACCAATTCTGAATCGATTTTCATATTAATTTCTAAAGATCGATCCGTAACTCAGAGGATCGATTTAATAATTAATAACTTAAACTTGCTGTGTAATGGAATTAGGCTTGCCGCAATATTCGGTGATACGTGATAACCGGTGCTTCAGTCTCTCAGCGGTAAGATCACTTGCCCACCGTGACACCGCCTTTCACCATCGTTTTGATATTTTCTTGTAATTAAATCATTTTGTTCGTTAAAACAATGAACATGGTGGTCAGTAAGGTTAAGCAAGCGGTTGTTTTGAAAACTCCAGAAATGCAAATATTATCAATATGTTGCATAACTACAGTTTCAAAAACACATATCTAAATCTCAAAGATCAGATCGGATCGAATAGAATAATGATAATCGATTCAAGATCTTGAGAATCGAAATCGAATCGATCCTTGAAATTTGAATCGAAACCCAGCCCTAATTTACTCACCTTCATGTTGTTCTAAACCTATATGAGTTTTTTTTTATTTTGATGAACTCAAAAGAAGATATTTTGATAAATGATGGTAAGCACTCAGCTGCTGTAACCATTGACTTCCATAGTAGGAAAACCAATATTATAGAAGTATTGTGATAAATGATGATGAAGATATTTTGATTAATGATGGTAAGCACACTAGAGATGAAACAGTATTTACATCACTGTCATAGTGACCAAAATCACCACAATTATTGATATTATCATGGTTTTGTAAACAATTTTTAGAAATGTAAAAAAAGTACTGATGCAAATCAAATATAAAATAGATTTTAAATATAAGTGTATTTTGTTCACATAAACATCAAACAAATAACATTAATCATGGCACATTTACGTCGTGAGATAAATGTTCATCAGGTAAAACACAAGTAAATCAGATTTTCATACAAATGCAGTACAAATCAGCAATCATCTGTCCGCTTATAAGTACTACCAGCACCCCCGGGAACTTAAATGTCATTTTCGTCACTGCCCCTTTTTAGGGGAAAATAAACTAGACTTCCCAAAGACTTCTACAGAAAAAAGTAGCACAAAGCAACGTCCGTACACAGCTGGCTGGCATGAATAACTTAGATCACATAATTTAATGGAAAATGAATAGAAATCAGTATAAAGAAATATTAAGTTAACATGTACAACTAGATTTCCCTAAATTTGATTTTTTTTTTAATTGAAATTCAGTCAGTGAAGCACGGTCATCACTAACACATAGAGGCAGATGTGAATTTAATGTGTCTCACATCATTGCTTAAATTGGTTGATGCTGGACAGGGGTTTACTACCAGCACATTCGGGAACTTAAATGTCATTTTCGTCACCGCCCCTTTTTAGGGGAAAACAAACTAGACTTCCTATAGACTTCCATACAAAAAAGCGGCACAAAGCAACCTCCATATACAGCCGGCAGGCATGAATAACGTAAAAATTAAATCACATTTAACATGTCAAGGAATTATATGTCCACCCTGCCTGCAATAGAGCCTGAAAGATACATCCACAAACTTAATTTGGTCAATTTAAAAACATGTCCCTTCATTCTCCCAGCATCAAATTGGTGTAAGTTGACAACCCCACCCAGTGGTGTCTTACCCGGACATTTACTCATACCTCATCGACTCAACAGGGAAGCCAGTGAATGATTTTACTTTATATTTGAAAGTTAACATCTTTAAATGTGTATATATTATGTCTTCTTATTTAGTGTACTTAATAATAGTGCACTTTTCCGTCCAGCCATACAACTAGCCTGGCCTAGCTTTCGATAGCATCATACGTAATTTATGATATTTCCATAACAGCAAGATATGGATGATGATGGCAGGTAGCCTGAGCTAAGTAAGTAAGCGGCATGACACCTGCGCTCACAGCAATCGCGAAATAAACGGAGTAGAACGGAGCTTTGAACTCATCAGATCACATAATTTAATGGAAAATGAATAGAAATCTGTCTAAAGAAATATTAAGTAAACATGAACAACTACATTTCCCTAAATGTGAAAAAAAGTGAAGCACTGTCATCACAAACACAGAGAAGCAGATGTGAATTTAATGTGTTTGTCTTATGTCACTGCTTAAATTGGTTGATGCTGGACAGGGGTTTTCGAGCTGTAACACGATATAAAAACCATTAATCAGGTAATCTTTACATCTCTAAAGCACACAGTTGATGGTACTCATTAAATTCTGTTTTTTTTTCTTACTGTGGAAGTCAATGGTTACAATCATCTGTGTGCTTACCATCATTTATCAAAATATCTTTTTTGTGTTCTTTAGAGAATTTTCAATTTTGGGTAAAATATCCCATTAATTGTAGCCTAACGTTGTCATACTCAATTCTAGTCAGAATTTAAGTCTGATACGCTCCATTGGGCTGTGATTATGGGGCATGTTTCAACCGAACCAGGACAAAAAATGCCTCTGCACTCAATTAAATAGACCTACAACCAATCAGAGCAACCGAATGTGTGACTTATGTTGTGATGGCATCTTTATATAGCCCGCCCTGACAATTTGATTGGTCTGAACAGTTTTTGTTCGAGCATAGTTGCGCCACAACGGAGCGACTCCAGACCAAACTTCCCATCCTTAATTGTTGTGGGCGGGGCTAAGTTCGGCTGGCACCCAGGCTATATTAATTGGAGTTCTGAAGATAATAAAAAGGTTGTACAGGTGTAAAATGACATGAGGCTATTTCATGACAGAATTGTCTTTATTGGGGAAACTATCACATTATTTTTGAGTGAATTCCTTTAAATGCTTCTTGTGCTTTGAGGAGATCAATGGGAAGATTTTCATTAAAATTGAAACCAGTGGAATACCAATTCTAGTTACATTTTAATTAAGTTTTATCTCATTCAGAAGAATAAAGTCATCATTTGTTAGATGCACACAGCTTTAATGCTGATTTTTGTTTGGACCAGTTGATCAAAGACTTACTTGTTTCTAATTCGAGCAAGAAGTAAGCCAGCTGCTTTTAGATACATACAGATTCACAGTGATGTTCTTCATTTATGGTCAGAGTTCTCACATCTACAACAAACAGATGGAGCAGGCATGCCACAGCATGGCTGGAGCAAATGGGACACAGCTGCAGGAGGTAAAGCCTCACAGTGTCAGCCGAACAGCATAACTGACCTCCTGGTCAGAAACTCTCTCTTCATTAACCAGCAGGCCTCTGACGCTCCACAAAGACATGAGTGCATGTCAGTGTCCCTTCACAGCCAATATTCCCCCACCACTCTACATTGTATACTTCAGTCCTAAATGCAAGATAGCCATTATATGCATTATGGATGTAAAAGCTGACTTATTGATTTTACAGGTTCATATTATACAGCAGTCACAACAGTAGTACTTAAACAGCTCATGTTCAATGGGTGGAGGGTTTTTGTTCAAGAAAACACTTAAAATCAAAACGTTTCAATCAGACTAGTGTGGTTTGTTCGCTCCGTAGCTTTTAATTAAATTCAAGTACGATTAGGCTTTTGTGAACATGGGTGGCCTCTGTGATTATGTCGTTCTCCATAATTATTTTAATGCAGTCTGGTTTAATTGTTAGAAAAAGCATTAAATCTTCCTAGAATAGTTTTTGCACTACTTTAATTGTGTGATCTGTCTTATAAATAGCAGAATCTCTTATCTCATTAACAGTTATCTTATTACTGTTGTCTTGATATATTAATTAAGATAACGTTTTTGTTTTATACACAGAAATAGTCAATAAATGCTTTTGTTAGAAATCATGTGTGCTTGTAAAATATAGCCTGTCAGACTTTATTCTCGAAGATAACGATTATTTTTGATGGGACATGTTATGGATTTTTTGTCTCTTTATGAGGCGTAGTCTTATATGAGAGATGAAATCATTTTCTCTGTAGGTGCTTGAAGCTCTGTTTCTCTATCAAAATATGCTTGATGATAGAACGAAGTTGAGCAAATGAGAACAGTTATCTCCTTTTGATGACTACAATTTAGCTGGAGGTCTTTGACCTGCGATGTGAGGGTGGTGTCGGTTGTGCATTTTCATCCTTCATTAAACCTGCATGTCTCTTTATCTTTTACCTCTCAACCTGAGAAGAAAAATGTTGACCCAACTGCTTAATATCTACCATTTTAAAACATTGCTAGAAAGATTGCTTCTGAGCTTCTACCGGGTTCCCACGGGTTCTTGAAATCTTTGAAAGTTTGTGAATCTGGGGGAAATAATTCAAGGGGAAGTTTTTGAAAATATACATACATAGATACAGGTCATTGAAAGGGTTTGAATCTATTTTATGCAAGAAGTTTTCTGAAAAAAATCCATATTTTTCCTTGTGTGGTGTAGGATAATATCATAATATAATTTCTAGCCTTTTAAGCACACATGTTAAACTGTTCCCTTTAAATGCTTATATCTTCTGTATGTTGATTCATACCAAAATGTTTTTTGCATGGTTGTGTTTAACACATGAAAACATCTTGGGTTACGTATTTAACTGTTGTTCCCTGAGAAGGGAACGAGACACTGCGTCTCCCTTGCCATACTTCCTGCGTCCCTGTATCGCCATCTTATTTCAGATGGCGATATACTTCCTGGCTCCCGCGTTACCCTGTCTTTGTCGTTAAGCCTCCCCATTGGTTGAATTTGATATACACATTCAGACGCACTTACCCCTGGAAGCGTCCCCAAAGTGTCACCGTAGTGATGCAGCGCAAGTTCCCTCAAAAGGGAACTGTAACAACGTTTCTTAAAAGGTAACACGATGTAACCTTGCTCTCATTTGAAATGTGTTCCCACATTAAGTCCTTGAATTTGAGGGTATTGGACCTGGAAAGTCCTTGAAAGGTCCTTGAATTTGAAGATAACTAAGGTATGGGAACCCTGCTTCTAGAAGTACAGATTGTTTTAACAGCGAAAAATTGTTACAGTGGCAAGAAAAAGCATGGGAACCCCTAGGAATGAACTAGTTTTCTACAGTTATTTGCCATAAACTGTCATCTGATTCTCATCTAGGTCACAACAAACACAATGTGCATAAGCTGACAACACACAAATAATTCTAGGTTCTTGTGTCTTTTTGAAAACACCCATTAAACATTCACAGTGCTGGAGGAAAATATAAGTGAACCCTTGGATTTAATAGCTTATTGAACCTCCTTTGCCAGCAATTACTTCAAGCAAGCACTTTCAGTAGTTCTGAATCAGACCTGCACATCATTCAGAAGGAATTTTTACCCATTCACCTTTACAAAACCACTTCAACTCACACACAGTTGTAGGATGTCTGGTGTAAACCGCTCTCTTTAGGTCATTCAACCGCATCTCTATGAGGTTAAGGTCTAGGCTTTGACTACTCCAAATGGCACATTTTATTTTTCTTAAGCCGTCTGTGCTGGATTTACTCTGATGCTTAAGGTCAATGTCTTGCTGCATCAACCAACTTCTACTGAGCTTCAACTTGCGGCCAGCCACCCTGACATAAGGATATTTTGTTAAACTTTGGGATTCGTTTTTCCCTCGATCATGGCAAGTAGTCCAGGCCCTCAGGCAGCAAAGCCTGCCCAAATCATGATGTTCCCACCACCGTACTTCACGGTTGGGATGATGGTTTGGTGTTGGTAAGCTGTGCCCTTTTCGCGTTGTAGAATTTTTCCCAAACAATTCGACTTTTGTTTCATCAGTCCATAAAATATTGGGGTTTGCCAAGATGTTCTTTTGCAAACTTTAGGCTCACAGCAATGTTTTTCGGGAGAGCCTATTCAAAGACTTACTGTATGTATTAGGGGTGGCACAGTTCACAAAACCCTCGGTTCGGTTCGTATCACAGTTTTGTGGTCACGGTTCTCGGTTCAGTACGGTTCTTGTTGTTATTTTTTTCTTTTAATTTTTTAACACTCCAGAAATGTATTATCTTATTAATGTCTTAATTATCCACGTTTTAGGATAACTGTATTAAAAAGTTATATCATGTACTAATGCACAAACTGAATTTGACTTTAAGCACATTATTGGGACCATCTCTGAGGAAAGCCAGGCGAGATTTTGATACAGCAAGAGGGAAGACATTGATGATTTCAACATGCTTTTTATTTATTTGGCAAAAAATAGACTGTGTATCTACATGAACTTATGTGCCTTTTTAGCACACAAAGATAACTTGCATTTATCAAACTGCCAACTTCATTGTAGCTCTAAGATTTATCACTGAGAGGCTGCTTAAATATATGTGGACGAGAGAGAAACATAACGTTCACACCTGTAGTATTTAAATCCGTCTCTTTTGTCCACTTAAAAATAGCGCTGTTCACCGTATGTTCCCCGCAAAAGTCAGAAAAGACATAAAACAATTGTGTTCAGTACCTCAGATTAGATAAATGGGCGGAGAGAAGGCTGTCGCGTGTGGCTGTTCAAACACATTCAACCCATAGACTGCAGTTCTATCTATTGTTTGATTTCCGCTGTCATCATAGGTAAAAACATCCACACACCAAACTTATACGACGCTGGCGCATTCTCCAACTCTGGGCAGACTTGCCATTTCAACACGTAACATGACCTGCAGCACTCTATCCACACCAGTCACCTCTTCTTTCGCGCGAAAGGGACACGCTATCTGAGGTCACATACATTGCGCATGCCATGAACCGTCGAACCGTGCGACACACACACGCTCCGAACCGAGACAAGCGAACCGAACGGTTCGGATTTTTTTCATGAACCGTGCCATCCCTAGTACGTATGGTAGACTCATGAACAGAGATGTGTGCCAGTTCCAATTATGTCTTCAAGCCTTTAGCTGTTACTCGTGGGTTATTCTTTACTTCATTGAGTATTCTGTGTTTGTCCTTCTAGGAAGGGTAGCTACAGTATTAAAGGTCAACATTTATAGACAATTTCTGTAACTGTCGCCTAGGGCTGCATGACAAATCGCATGTGATTGTCATCTTGCATTATTACATCTTGCATCTCGTCAGTAAAGCCGGTTCTTTGATTAGTAATAAATCGCCATCAGCTGCTTTCAAATAGAGCAGCATTTACTACACAGAGCTGTAGTTCACTGACAAGAGGGGAAAGATTACATTCATAATCGGGGATGAATTGCTTGCTATTATGAATGTAATATTTCCCCTCTTGTAAGTGAACTACGGCTCTGTGTAGTAAATGCTGCTCCATCTGAAAGCAGCTGATGGTGATTTATTACTAATCTAGGAACCTTTCTAATCAACCTTTTTATTACTAATCAAGGCTTTACTGATGAGATGTGTGTGACAATTGCATGCAATTTATCGTGCAGCCTTACTGTCGACTGATGGATGTCTAAGCATTTGGAGATTGTTTTGTATCCCTTTTCAGCCTTATGGAGTGCAACAACTCTTGATCAGATATCTTTAGGGGTCGATCACACCAAAAGCGTTTATGGCAGTTGCATGCGCCTTTTTTATGAATGATATTCTAAGGGCAGGGAGCGTTTGCGCGCTGTTTATGTTCGCCGAGCGCCTTGCGTTTTTTTGCCGCCAGGCGCAGCACACACTTTTGAAAGAGTGCTGAGAGCGGAGAAGCGCCCGACATCATTTGCGTCTTTCCATTGTCCAATCAAATGAGGGAAGAGGCGGGCCTTACGTTGTGGTGAGGGAAGTTTACAGTTGCTTTGAAGAACCGGACTCCACTCGCTCTCTCTCTCCTGCGTGTTTGTGCACCTCTCACCCTCAAACAAGGTCAGAGCAAGCACCCTTTTTTTTAAAAGTTTCTGCTAATATGACAGTTAAAGGTATAGCGGAAGATTTCCGTTTCCGGGTGGATCATCAAGACTATTGGTCTTGGTCTATTCTGATTATATGTTGACATATAACCGTCGTACGTGCTCGCCTCTAGGTTCGCTTGCTGCACATGCACACTTTCCCGTGTATGTGTGTTGTGCTACGGTTTCAACCATTCATTGAAGCTCGCGTTCTCGCTGTGTTTTTTTTTTCAAAATGCCTGAGGGTCGCAAGAGAAAAAGTGTCTACGAATTGTATGACAAGAAGAGAAAGGACTATAAAGAAAGAAACAAGACCAGAATGTTTATGGGAGACTATTTCACACGCTGGCGTGAGCTAAAAGGACAGGTTGGGCTTCCCACGCGAAGTTTCTACTGGAAAGGTAAATTTTGTCATGCTATTTGGAGAATCCATTTAAAATCACTGCTAGTAAAAGTTGATGTAAGCTATGATTAGCGATGCTAGCCCTGGCACAAGTCACAAACTGCACAGACACGTTAAACATGCCGACAGAAACTTGTAAACAGAGCGAAGAGAAGAACTGAGCTCCTGCATGCTCTCTCTCTCTCTGTCTCGTGCACGCGTTTAACAGGCGTTCCCTCTCGGGAGTGTTGCGTGTGCATTTTTTTAAAAATATCGAGGGGCGGTTCTTTTAAATAATTCGGGAAAATCTTCCGCTATACCTTTAACAGCAAAAGAGCGCTCACGCTTCAATATTTGATTGACAAGACAGCTGACTCGGTGGTTGCTTAGCAATATAAAAAGCCACGTCACTCTGCTCTTTTTTTTAAAAAAAGAGCGTTTCCAAGTGTTTAAAGCGCTGGTGTGATTAGCCCCTTAGAGTGGTCAATTTTCAAGGCATGGTTCATAAGAGCTGAAGTTTCTGAAGGACAGCCATCTTAAAATGTTTGAGTGTCTTATTATTAATCAAAGTAGCACTAAACCACACCTTTAAACTCATTTTTATTAATTGGACTCCAGTTTGCCAGCTTCTGACACAAATTAGCTTTCATTAAAATAATTAGTCTATGGGTTCACATTATTTTCCTTCAGCACTGTGAATGTTTTATGGGTTTTTTCAAAAAAAAAAAAAAACCCACAAGAAAGTAGATTTATTTGTGTGTTGTCAACTTATGCACACTGTTGTTATGACCTAGATGAGGATCAGATCACATTTTATGGCAAATCACTGTAGAAAACCAGTTCATTATTAGGGCTTCACATACTTTTTCTTGCCATTGTATAGTATTTTAAGTTTGTGTGTCATTTTATCCATCTGTGTTTAGCTTGTTTAACTGACTTGCATGTACTGTCCATGCAGAATCCAGTTATGAGATTTTTCAGAGACGTAAATCTAAGAGTAAGTGTTATTTGGGGAATTTCATTTACCAGCAGAGACATTGGATAGATCCTCCTCATAAAGCTACAGTGCCTCTCAAAGCTCGTATTGGGGAATCGTTTATATCAGCCTTGCACAAAGCCAATAATGTCAGCACTGAGCTAGGGATTATAAATCAATGTAATTGTTACTGATTTATCATTTCAATAGCAACCTTCTCATTAATACGTAATTATGAATGGGCCAGTTGTTCTTGATGTGTTTGTAGGTAGAAATGGGGTTTCAGCAGAAGGCTGTGTTATAAATACAACTCTCTTTTTATTCAGATTCAGCTCTTCTTCTGTGTTCTAGCTTGTTACAAATGAAATCATCAGCCCGGTGTACTTTTTGTTGTATATAAAGATCACAACAGATGACCAAAGATGTTTCCAAGTTACTGAAATCAAATACATGTCTTACTTGCCTTAGAGTAAAATCACTGACTGCTGAGATCTGTTGTCTTAAACTTGGAGAGCAGCAGAAACTGGCTGTATTTTATCAGGAGAACCGAGTCATCAGTTAAGTCAAATGAATAATTTCGAGTCGATTTGAATGAAATTCTTTTAAAAATGCATATAGACATCTCTACAGTTTTCCCTTCCCTCTGCCGAATTTATTGAATTTCTTTTCATGTGTGTTTTGCTTTGCTCTCATATGGTTCTTATACTGTAAATTATACTTTATATAAGGGTTTCTGTCTACGATTGTGACGTTCGGGAAGAAAAATCCCCAGTAAAGTTCTGTCACTGCAGGGCTGATTGTGGTGTTAAGGTATGTTTTATGTTTCTGTAAAATCCAGCAGCTGAAAAGCATTTTTCATGGGCATACAACTCTAGATTTTAGCGACACATTCATAAGTATACATACACATGAATCACATCCTCCTCTAGCCTATGAATATTCAGTTTTACTGATAAATGATGAAGAGGTTTTTATGTAAAATCCATCAACATTTTGAATATGCTGACGGCTGTGAAGGAAATAATATATGCTGTCTATATCAGGCTCGTAGTGCAAGATGCTAGCAGAAGCGGCTTCATTAAATTATTGCCGCAATAGCGTGTGTACATTTAATAAAAACGAAAAGCATATTTTTACTGTCTTATCTACGTTAGCCAATATCGGGATGCTAGTGGTGCACTGGGAAAACAGCTTTATAGAAGAAAGCATAAAATGCAGGCTTTGTTGTTTTATATGAAACACTGTTGTTGCCATGTAGCATAAGCCTGCATAATTGATGATTTGGCAAATCATACAATAAATCATGAATGCATTTATCTTTAGTTTTGTGTTAGTTTTGTTTTATTTTCACTCAGCACTTTGTTAGTTTACATCCTCTAATGTATTTATGCTTGTGTTCGCTTTTCTAATGTTTGTGTGCTTGTGTGATACTAATAGGCACTTAAGTTGACATCAGTTGTCCTTTGTTCATGAGCGTGTTTGTTATAGTAACTACTACTCTGAAATCTGAAGGCCTCTTGTGTGTGTGTGTGTGTGTAAGAAAGAGACAAGTTTTGTGTGTCCAGGAATGTTTTCGTACTCGTTCGACCTTGAAACTGGGTTATTTTGGTAAGTTGTTTTCCAGAGGCGTGTTAATCCACTCTTTCTTTACATCTCTTTTCATTCCTGTCTCTCATTCTTGCTTGTTCTGTGTTTCTGGGACAAACACGAGAGACAGCATCTTAACATTCATCTTTTGCCTCAAGTCATTCTCAGGAAATCCCATCACTAATTTCTTGCGTCTGTTAAATGCTTGTTGACAATGTGCTGCAGTGTTAAACATAGACATCATGGCCTTGCATTTGACCGGGTGAATCACTGAGGATAAATCCAGTCTGGGCTCAGTGCTCATTGGATCGGCTAATGGAACGGATCCAGTGTAAATGGAACGGATTCTCTGTTCACAGCTGCTGGAGTCCAGAGCGTTATGTTTATCAGTCATGGTACATTCAAACGGAGCGTAAGCGTTAATGCTTCCCATTCACTTTTATTGGCTGACGTCATGTGTTGCGGTAATGTATTATGGATCCGTCTGCGCTACGTAAATGCCGTTGCTCGCAGCAAAAGTTGAACATTTCTCAACTTTTCAAGCGGCAACACGTGCGTCAGCCAATCAGATCGCCTTATGCAAATATACTAGGCAGAGCCAGCCAATTATGTTTATGGAAGACCGGAGCATGTGTTGCGGCCACTGTGATTAGCTGTTGGCCACGCTTCAGACAAGCCTTCCGTCAAGCGTTAACGCTTTCGCCTCGTCTGAACCGTCACACGGGGCGTAAGCGTCAAAGCTTCCCATTCACTTTTTAAGGGTGACGTCATGCGTTGCCGAACTGAATTGTGGATCCATCGGCGCCGCGTCAGTGCCGTTGCTCGCAGCAGAAGTTGAACATTTTTTTACTTTTCAAGCGACAACGCGTGCGTCAGCCAATCAGATCGCCTTATGCAAATAACCTAGGCAGAGCCAGCCAATTACGTTTATGGAAGACTGGATCATGTTACAGTTACTTCCGTCAAGCGTTAATGCTTTCGCCCTGTGTGAATGTACCGTCAGTGCTTACCACAAACCCAATATTTTGTAGAAAATATCAAAAACACAATATTAAAACACTCCTTCGCTTCTAAAGCCAGGACGTCCCTCGAAGCACCACTGGAATAGCCGTCACTTTAGACCAGCAAATCCATTACTCACATCCTGTAGGGATCTTTGTCTGCTTCAAGCCGAGAGCCACTTATCCATCTTCAGTACTAGCGTGGGTCCGACTCCCCCAGTTACACAACCTGCTCCTGTGACCCTCTTCTCTGTTTGTACTGTAAGGAAGAGGTCTTAATTTCAATTAGCCTTCATCATAGCTATAGGCAGGCTAGATTATATTTTATTTGTTTTTTGCACTTTATTAGTCTGTACTGTCAGTAAGCATACAAGTGGATTTTGCTTTTGGTAGTAGGGAAAATATTTGGGTGATGGATGAAATGCATTGTGTTGTTTATTTTCACAGCTGTGTATACACGGTGTGTTTATTACATAACTGTCTGTGAATATTTGATCTGATCATGATTTTTATAATTAGCTGAAAATGGTATGCACATGCATCACCATTGTAATAAAAGGATAATTTTAGGTAATCTTGTTATAATAGTTTTACTCTTGAAATATTTAGTATAATAAATAGTTCATAGCTTTAAATATTTAGTGTTAACATTTTTAGTAGCTATTATGTCATACATTTAATTTAGTGTAAATTCATAAATGACCTTTTAGGTAACAAATAATGAAATAATAGCTGTGATGTGAATGATGAACCCTCCTAGCCATGTGATTTCTGCTAGGTCCAGTACACACTTGTATTGTAGCAGACAGGTACTCATGCACATTCAGGACCGTAAATGATCACATTGATCACTTTATTGTTGCTCTATCACAAACTGATTTCCCTCTTCCTCCTTTCTGGCTTCTGCTGGCCTGAGGAGACATTAGTGATGGTGGATGGATGTGTTTGTGTGTATGAATGTTGAGTGAAATGCAGGTCCTGCGAGGCATCATCATCATCACTGCAGTGAATTGCTGCCCGGTTTAATTAGCACACTCTTGCTTAAATCTCCCATTTTCTGCTCTCAGGTGCTTTTGACCTCCCTCTATGAACACACGCACGCAGATAAACACACACCGGGTGATTAAAGCAAATCCATCTTTCTAAATGCCCATAATGACTTGCAGTCACCTGCCAGGACTCACCTGCTCCTGTTTAGATTGCGAATTGTTTTTTTTTTCTGAGCCATTCGCACGGTTGCTCGCTCGCACGCTCTCCAGCGAATTGACAAACACTTTAATCACGCACTCAGATCCGAAATCACAAACAGCCCTTAATTTCGGCTCCCACACACCTGATGCTTTATTCAGAGACCTCTGCTAGTGACAGACGTTGATGCATGAGACCAGAGCGTTCTGTTATTGTTTTCCTTTAATAAGTCGCTTCATCTGAAGCATTGTTTTGTGTCAGATGCCTCACCGTACAGATTTGTTTGTGTTGTGATAGGCATGTATTTGTGTTGGGAAATGGCTTGGATGCAGATTGCCATGGAAACAGTAAAGGATTGTTATGTGCATAACAGCAAATGAAAACAGAAATCTAAATTAATCGCCGCGTTGATGTGTGATTTTCAGAGCAAAAACATCATCATCAATCTCTCGCTGCCTCCTGCTCCGCAGAATGGTACAGTAGTACTAGATGTTGTTTATGTATATGTGCGCGTCTAAGGTTTATGTGGTGTGCTGAAATGAGAAGGGTACATACAGTCATCTCTCTTTCTGTTGCCACTCTGTTTTCTTATTCATTAGTGTGGGCTGAACAGATGTGGCTGTCTGTTAGTCGCTAAATCACTTTTATTGCGACTCAACTCGCTGCGATTCTGCGGCTTTTGCTAATTTAGCAAAAAGATGCTTACACAAAGTACCGTGATACGACTTGTGCACAAATAGAATTTCGGATGTGAAAGAGAAAAATTGGCAGATGCAAAGGCTGGCACGACAATCAGTTGTTGGCAGTTTTTACTAGCATATACTTATTTCCGCTTGAGAATGCAAAGTTTATTGTATAGCACACTGTAAAAATTATATCGTATAACAATTTTAACTTGTTTTTCTAAGTTATGTAAACTTATCACAAGTCAAAACTTAAAGTTAGTTTAATTGACTTGCATATTTACTGTAAGTTGTTTAAATCTTATGCTGCATTTTTATAGTGCAGATAAAATGCAGTGAAGACAAACTCTTGATTTTTAAAATCCTTATGACATAATGTTGATGATAACCTTATGATAACAATAACACAATAACATGTACACCTAAAGGATTATTAGGAACACCTGTTCATTTTTTTCATTAATGCAATTATCTAATCAACCAATCACAAGGCAGTTGCTTCAATGCATTTAGGGGTGTGGTACTGGTCAAGACAATCTCCTGAACTCCAAACTGAATGTCGGAATGGGAAAGAAAGGTGATTTAAGCTATTTTTAGCGTGACGTGGTTGTTGGTTTCAGACGGGCCGATCTGAGTATTTTGCAATCTGCTCAATTACTGGGATTTTCACGCACAACCATTTCTAGAGTTTACTAGGAATGGGGTGAAAAGGGAAAAACATCCAGTACGCACAACCTTGAGGCGGATGGGCTACAACAGCAGAAGACCCCACCGGTTACCACTCATCTCCACTACAAATAGGAAAAAGAGGCTACAGTTTGCACAAGCTCACCAAAATTGGACAGTTGAAGACTGGAAAAATGTTGCCTGGTCTGATGAGTCTCGATTTCTGTTGAGACATTCAGATGGTAGAGTCCGAATTTGGCGTAAACAGAATGAGAACATGGATCCATCATGCCTTGTTACCACTGTGCAGGTTGGTGGTTGTGGTGTAATGATGTGGGAGATGTTTTCTTGGCACACTTTAGGCCCCTTAGTTCCAATTGGGCATCGTTTAAATGCCACGGCCTACCTGAGCATTGTTTCTGACCATGTCCATCCCTTTATGACCACCATGTACCCATCCTCTGATGGTTACTTCCAGCAGGATAATGCACCATGTCACAAAGCTCGAATCATTTCAGATTGGTTTCTTGAACATGACAATGAGTTCACTGTACTAAAATGGCCCCCACAGTCACCAGATCTCAAGCTAATAGAGCATCTTTGGGATGTGGTGGAATGGGAGCTTCGTGCCCTGGATGTGCATCCCACAAATCTTCATTAACTGCAAGATGCTATCCTATCAATATGGGCCAACATTTCTAAAGAATGCTTTCAGCACTTTGTTGAATCAATGCCACGTAGAATTAAGGCAGTTCTGTAGGGGTCAAACACAGTATTTGTATGGTGTTCTTAATAATTGTTTATTTTGTCATAATTCTGATGTGGTGCATGCGATTAATTTATGATTATTATTTATATTTTTCTATTTCAGCATCTGTAAACGTGTTGGTGCCCAAATGTAAGATCTATAACGACGCAAGCTGTGATATCTCGGCAGACGGGCTGTTGCTGGCCGTCTTTATTCCCGGCAGGCCAAGAGGTTTTCCCGATGAGGGCATCTTGGCCGTCTACTCTCTTGCTCCGCACAACCTTGGAGAGATGCTTTACACAAAGCGATTCGGTGAGTGACCCCGAGTCAGAAACTACTCGACTTCGACAAGTTAGCTCGCAAACATCATTGACCTCCCCATGTCAGCTAGGTTTTAATGCACTGATTGAACCATCACAGCAAAATTATTTTAAACTTGTGCTTAATTAAACTGCATGTGTTGCGCTCTCTCACTTTCCTTATAATTGGCCGAACAGACAGCAATGATGAAGCTCTTTTAGAGGCAGTTTTAATTAGATAGTCCCCATTTAAAAGCCAAATTAGGGCAGCACTGAGACCAGGCTGCTAATGGGAACCAGTGAGGAGCTCAGTATGAGCTCTGCTTGTTTTAGATTAAAGTGATTTGAAATGCTTTTCCTGCGGGTCATCGCTGTCAGCTGTATAGGTCTCTGGGAACTATTATTCGTCCTATTCAGTAACAGCAGATTAATGAGAGCAATCAATCCAAATCTTCAATACTAAACTGCACGAACACATTTCCATCACCAGCAGTCTTTAGTTCTTTCGCTCCCATACGTGTCAAGCGAAGATGATTTCTAAAGCTAAATAGCTGCGAAATTTAATTAGGTTTAGAATGAAAAATGATATTAGTTATAATTGCCGCCTGAGCAGGTCTAGGTGCGAACTTTGCTAATTTCATGCTTTAATAAAATGGACTTACAAGCTTTCAAAACTAGTTATAGCATTTAAAGCAATTAAAAACTGACAAAAATAAATCTTTAAGATGTAAAATATATTTTCTGGATTTTTCCAGACTATAAGTTACACTTTTTCACAGTTTGGCGGGTACCGGAACTTTTAGTCAGGTGCGACTTATACGTCAAAATTATTTAATATGAACCGAGAGAAACCATTACTGTCTACAGCCGTGAGAGTCCACTCTATGCTGCTCCTGTATTTATCTAATTCAATGGATTCAGTGATGTGGAATAACTTTGGGACCTTTTTAAACTTGATTTGGCTTGTCGTGTTAATTTAGCCTATTCAGCCTTCCAGGTATGTTCTGTATGGTATTGTGTATCGTGTAAATAACTGTTAATGGGACTTATACTCCAGAGCGACTTATAGTCTGGAAAATACAGTACTTTTTCTCATTAGGCCGAAAGTATGACTTGTTTTTGTCTGGAGCTCTGTCAGCTGTGCATACCAACAGTGTATGGGGCTGTTTACACTTGGTATTAAGATGTGTTTTCGTCGATCGGATCACAAGTGGACTAGAGAGACACATCACGTTTACACCTGGTATTTAAATCCATCTCTTTTGTCCACTTTCGACTGCTTCTGTCCTGAATACTGTGATGGGGTGGTCTGTGAGACGGTGGGCGAGTCTCTCTGCTGTCATTCAAACGCGAGCGGGAGTAATAACGAGTTTATGGACGCAAACTAATATTACGTCAGAGTCCACTGCTTGTTTAGCAAGTAAACATGCTGCACAGGGTTTTGTACATGTATATATTAGAGCTTTCTCTGAATTTTCAGCTCAATTGATGAAATAGGATCGCGCAACTTTCACACACTTTCAAAAGTGAAACTGCAGAGATCAGCCGCTTTAGTTTTATCAATGAAAGGCTAAAAATAGCGCTGTTCACCGTGTGTTTGCGCCAGAAGTCAGAAAAGACGTAAAACATTGTATTTAGTATCTCAGATTAGATAAATGGGCGGAGAGAAGGCGGTCGCGTGTGGCTGTTCGAACACATTCAACCACATGTGCGTTTACAATACAAAAAACATCCGATCAAAATGGCTTTCGACTACCTCTGAATGTGGTTGAAAGTGGTCGAAAGTGGACGCGTTCAAAAGGTTTTGAACACCCTTTACACCTGGCATTAACGTCGTCCACTTGTGATCCGATCGATGAAGGCACATGTTGGTGCCAAGTGTAAACAGCCTCTATGTGTGTGTGTGTGTGTATTTATGTTTGTCACAGGCCCGAATGCTATCTCTGTTAGTTTGTCTCCGATGGGGCGTTACGTGATGGTGGGTCTGGCTTCTCACCGTATCCTACTTCATCCAATCACTGATCACATACTGGCACAGGTTTTCAGATTGCAGCAACCCCACGGAGGAGAGACATCCATGAAGGTATGTCACTAATATTTTAGCAGATTAAATATAAGAACCATTGTGTTCAGGGAGGCATTGGTTCAAATCTATATCTTGATCCTATTTCTCTGAAAGTTTTCTCTGTAATAAAAAATGGAAAATAAATATAAAGGCGAAAGTGAACACAAAAAGCTTCTTTCTATAAATGAAAGTACCACGTCATCTTTTCTAAGTAAACATTTTTCATATTTTATTTGAATAACACTTTCCAAAGCACTTTCAAAAGTGAAGACTTCAGACAGTCCACAAGAACCGTTTAGCAACTTCTTTCATAAAGTTTGATTATTGTGAGGTAGTGGTCTGCCCTATGTAGATCAGCTCTATGTACTCTCTACAGCAGAGGGGGGAGCCTTGGGTTTAGAAAAGCCTTTGAGTAGGAGCCTGACCTAGATACGCTTTCTTACAAATAGACTGAGAAAGAGAAATGGGGAAAACAGTGTATTTGTATGGAGCGAATTGCAGAAATGGAAATATCTACACGGCTGACTTTTGTTTTCGTAAGCTGTGTTCATGGTAGGATTCCGAACATGGATTAATTTGAGAGCAATGGAGCAGGAAGGCTTCGTTTTTATGCTTGTTTAGTCTCTAAACATACCACAACACCAAATCTGGCTCTACAGAGGATGGAAAGCCTTGCATTCAGCTGTTATTTGTATTTTCATAGGCTTTTGTGGGCAATTCAACATTGTTGCCTTCTGTCTCTGTGTGTTTCGTGCTTAGTTTAATACATATAATGAATATACTGGATCGTCTTAATCAGGCCAGTCACCTCGGTGCGATTCTTTGTGTCTTTGTGTTTATCAGAAAGTGTGGTGATCTTGAAGGGAGTTTGAATCCTTGTTAGTGTCTTCTGGAGTTAAACCCCCACATGCATTCACTCTCTCTTAATGGCACTCTCAGAGACAGTCTCTCAGCTCTAATGGTTATTGTATATCAGTACTAGAGGTGATGTAATGAAGTGGGCAGTGCACTAGGGTTATGTGAGATAATGAGGTGTCTGTAAGACCCACAGGCCTGTCCTCTGACTGTCAGCCTGTCTCACGCACGTGATACTAACATGAGACTTCACTTCATGGAAATTTTTCGATCTGTGGACTCCTATGGGTTTTGTTCTCTTATTGCATCATTGAAGGCAGTTCACACATCAGACTCATTTGAAGTTTCAAGAAAGTTAAGTGCTGTTGTAGAGCACCAACAAAGTATGAGTGCCCAGCAAACTGTAATTTACATTTTATGCTGTAGCAGGAGGAAAAGGAAAGTGTACACTCCAAATTTTGTTTATGACAGAGCTCCAGAATCGCCTATGCATGTGGACCTGTATTATTGCTTTCCTCAAATTAACTGGCAAATGCAGAGCTTGTATTATGTATGCAGGTTTTTGTATGCAAGATAAAGCTGTTTATTTGGAGCCATTTTCATTGAAACATTATTAATTTGCCAGCATCAGTCAAATTGGTCACTTCACATATTCATCTAGCTAAAAATAGCTCATGTGAACCTATTTACCTCCACTGTCCGAAAAAAGGTACAAAACTGTCAAAGGTTCACTATGGGTATCACACATTGAAATGTTGTACCTTTTGGGGTACAATAAGGGTGTTTTCACATCTGTAGTTTGGTTCATTTGGTCTGGACAAAAGCAAAAATTATACATTGTAACTTTTTAGCAGTTTTGGTTCCTTTTCACACCACATTGATTGCTCTGATCCGCACCAGTTGAACCGAACCAAAATTCAGTAACGTGATAAGATCCGCACCACTCATTGGCCACATGTATTTGAACGTATTTCCTAAACTGCTTCTCGATTGGTCAGAATCAACATCCGCGAAATTCCAACGGTACCCCGGAAGTAAACAAAAAGAAGGAAAATACAGCAGACACCATGGACAGATGGCTACGCGCTGTAATTATGTCTGTGGTTGTTATACATAGTTTGTATACAGCACTAGACAAACCGTTCATTTTCAGAATGAATCGCAGATGCGGCTTGAAAACAATGTTTTAAAGCACTACAAACGGCGAAGACACCAAATTTCTCCAGGTAACTGTCAACTAACACTTCCTCATTCGATAATGCACTGCGCAGCTGACTATGGCAGCTGGTCCAAAATGCGCAGTACTTTTGCAGTTAGGCGGTTAGATCTCGGATCTTGTTCTCACCACAAACTAACCGCTCTAGAGTTAGTTTGAAAGCGTACCGAGACCACCTTGAAGAGGTGTTGTTTGGTCCGCTTTTGGTGTGCACAAGAGTTTGATTGCTGCATTCTCACCTGCCCAAACGAACCGCACCAACTGAGCAATCCAACTCTGGTACGATTCAACCGAACTAAACAAGGCAGTTGTGAAAGCACCCTAACTGTATCGTTAAAGATACACAATAGATACTGAAGGTACAAAAAGGAACCCAAAAAGGAACAATATTGTATTATGTTTGTATTAGGGGTGTTACGGTTCACAAAACTCACGTTTCGGATCACATTACGGTTTATCAGGCATGAATCGGATAATTTTTCGGATCAGCAAAAAAGGGGTGAAAAAATCTAATAACAAATAAAGAAATTCCAATCCTTGTTAGTGTCTTCTGTAGCATTAGTTACAGAAACCAAATCAAATGAATAATAACAAAGCCTTTATTGTATAAATTAAATAGCAGAAGCTGCAGAAGTGATCTTCTCTTTGTCTTGGGTTGTTTGATTAACATTAATGACACAGACTTGAGGTTACTGTCTCTTTAAGATAAGCTTGGACCTGGTTTTTGACTCTAATCTGTACATAAACTTAAGACATAAACAAATGTTTTTATTAGAAAAAGAATACTGTGGATATCATTTTGTTTGTTTGCGCCCTGTCAAGAACAGAAAGATTTTATGTTCGCTTGCTTTCTTAAACGCGTCTCTCCGTGTGTCCACTTTTGAGTGCCCTTAAACACGCACGCGAACACAGATGGAGGGGGAATTCCAAACAGCGCAGCATAAACGGTCGCTTCACATAAAACCGTTACGTTGTTTTTCATTGCTCTATTTGCCAAATGTATTTTAATAGACAACATTATGAGACACAGAAGCACATCTCTCTCTAAAATTTAGACAATCAAGAGTTCTGATCTTTGACGGGATGAGCACATCAGACTGGAGCTGAACCGGACACATTCAAAGGCATGTGCATCTGTGCATACAGAAAGCTGCTCACTTTAGCATGTTTTAAGTGTTAATTGTTTAAAATCATTTAAATGTTACATATGCAAGGCTTTGAAACGTCCAAATGTTCATATTTTCCCTATTTAAATTTGCGTATTAATCATGCGAGCCAAACCGTGGGTCATGTTCTGTACAGATTACGGATCAACTGCGATCTGTCACAGCACTGTTTAGTATACGTGCAAAGGTACACTGTCAAAAATAAAGGTACGAGGCTGTCACTGGGGCAGTACCCTTTGGAAAAGGTCCTAATATGTACCATTTAGGTACAAATATGTACCTTTAAAGGTACATTTTGGCAGTTCAAAGTACTAATATGCCCTCTTTGGGTACAAAGGTGTACCTTTTTGAAAGGGTACTGTCCCAGTGACAACTATTGTACCTTTATTTCTGAGAGTGTACAAAACAAAATCTTAGGGCAGTGGTTCTTAAACTTTTCCGGTGCCCCTGTGTATGGTGTATCCCTTCATGGCCCCCCAAAGAAAATTTATGACACAGAATATTCCAAAACTTAATATATTTTTTCGCGGCCCCCCGAAAGAAAATTTATGACAAAAACAGTTTTAAAATGTAATATTTTAATTAAACAAAACCTAGTAGTGCTGTTGGTTATGGCTTATTATTTTTTAGGTTTAATTACACACAATTCATGATAAATGAATGCATTTTATAAAATGTCATAAAACTGGGGCCCCCCTGGCACCATCTCACGGGCCCCCAGTTTGAAAACCACTGCCTTAGGGTACCATCCCAGCGACAAGTTTTGTACCTTTTTCTGACAGTGTGGATATGTCTGAATATGCAACAGTATGAAAAGCTTTGATTATTTTGATTGTATATAAAAACTTGTTTTAATTCCTTTTTAAGAACACTTTTTAATTCATAACACGTCTGTATAATTATTTGTATTTACACTGTGTAAAGGTCTGTCTGCATATGTTTAGCATTGTGGCTCCAGCAGACAGTGTTTTAAGCTCAGCTCTTGTAATGCTGAAGAGAGATTATAAACTTTATTTATTTTTAGTACTGTTAAGTACATAGACTAAGTAATCCCAGTTTACTGGACATTAAAGCAAATTCCTTCCAGTTGAACATCCATTCTAATGAAAAGTTAAATAAAATCCGTGTAAAAACACTCTGACTGAAAACTACTTCAGGCTTCTGTTGTCCCAGAAAAATAGGGGATAGGTACAAAGTGCATATTACCCGCCGTATTCATTTGCCATTGCAACATCCCCACAGGGTGCTTGATTTTAGCTGTAGCCATAGCAACACCACTTTTGGCACCGTGCCTACAGATTTCATTATCTGTGATTTCTGTTTTTATGACTGTTTATTAATAGAGACACTTTTTTATATTTATTAGTTTATATATCATCTTAGATATTCTACTCTATAATTATATACTTGTGTAAATTCAATATGTTCTGTTTTTATTTGTTGACATATGGTAGTTAATTAATGAATGAATTTGTTTACCCGTGTATCTGCATCATTTGAATGACTGCTTATTAGCTCGCTTAATTATATACTGCGCTGTGTGTGAGATAAAAAATAAATAAAGGTTAGCTCAGGGCACCATGCTGTAAACAACATCTTCTACATATGTTTTTACAGTAATTTTAATGCTCTTGCAAAGTGCTGTTATGTCACTCTTCTACTATGTTTTCTAATAATACATGATGCACTTTCAGGGTAAATGAGAATTTTATAACATAATATTTTGGAGCAGTGCACTATTTAGAACCTGATTGGATCACTGTAGATGAATTAAAAATAATGTATAAGTGTTTAAAAATTATTTCTTGCTAAAATGAATGAAACTGAAATTAATTGAACTGTTTAGACTAGTCTTATATAGATTTTTCTTGTTGGACAAGTTTTTAAGACAAAGCCTTAACTTACTGGCTATGTTTATGAAACCGACCCCTGAGATGCTTTACTTCTAGTGTCTGTGTGTTTGTTGCTTTCAGACCATGCCATTTTTGAAAGTCTGAATTGTTTGCTGTTTTTGCTCCCCAGTGAGCTGAAGCGAGAGGTAAATTAGAAAAGCAGAGTAGTGTGGTCTGATTACTGAATGCTTTTAGCGTGGATGGGAAATTGCTGTCGCTTCACTCCATTTACAAACTCAATTGAAGTCTGCCAGCATTTTGTTTACTGTAAACTGTTTACTAGTTTTGCCATTTTAATATTTAGTGTATCAGCACTTGTACTCTTGTTGACTTGATTAGGAATTAAATACATTGTATGTATTTACAATGTATTTATTTTTCTTACTAATTTGTTTCTTGTTGTATTTTTTACACACATATTAAAGGAGAACGGGGCACAAGCTAACGTTTTTTGACTTTGGCTCTATCATTCAAATAATATTTAAGTTAGATTAATCATTTTTCTACACAATCAACACACACATCTCTGCTACAAATGAACACTTAAAGTTTGTTTGTGGGACCTACCGTTATTGTACAATTACACCAAAACTGACAGGAGTGCAAACATTACAACTTACCCCATAGGTGAGGTTAATTGTAACAAACAGAGGGTTTGTTGTAACACCTGCTAGAAAATTTGGTAAAACACAAATAATTCAATAAAATTCAGTCTGTATACTAAAGGTGGATATTGTTTATATATTTGCCTATAATAGATAGATATCTACACATTCATACATCTATGATCTTTCATTCAACCATCCTTGTATTATGCATCAAATCATAAATAATTTTTTTTGAAAGGGCTTCACAATTAAGACAATTTTTTTAATTGTCAGCTATTTCACCTGATATTGTATTAACAGTTATCATTATGATAACTAGTAATTAAATTGTTTTCATTTCATTATCATACTGGAGGCTTAGTTGTAACCCCGCTGTGTAAAAATGTTTTTAATTCTAGCTATCAGTTACTAAGATTGCTGACATGTTTCAAAATGGTGTTATGTTTTAGGTAACAAGACAGTAAGGTCGGATTTGGACACTTACACACCCAACTCAGAAATCAAAAAAATTAAGATGAAGAAATGTACTTTTTTGCCTCCAAAACACTCTTTGTTCAATATCTTAACCAAAACACATCAAAAATGTTCACAAATTCAAGGAGATCTTCTGACAGTAAGAGAAAAAGACAAAAGCACAGATCAGCCCTGTATAAATATGTAAAGCAGCTGCGTTACAATTAACCCCGCGTTAGTTTGTGTCCCGCTCACCCCTACACATTTATATAGTAAGAACCTAAAATGTTTAAACCCCTTCCAATCACCAGCAACTTTAAAACATTCTTGTTTCTGGATATTTTTTTCATGTCATTTCTCTTGACCTTGAACCAGCTTTATTTTCCTGAGAACCAGGAAAAAATGTTCAAGAATTTTGTATATAGACCAAAATCACTGTATGTACCAGGCTGTTAACATATTATTTTCTGCTGTAAAGTTGGGCATTTTAACATGGATGTCTATAAAAATTGACTCCCTTTTGGAGCCAGCCTCAAGCAGCCTGTCGATAAATTGCAGTTTAAGTCACTTTCGTGTTGGCTTCATCAGAGAGATCGAAATGTTGCCCCTCAGTGTGCACTTAGCAGTCAAATGGTAGGCAATTTGGATCCATGTTTTTTCTATGCATCATTTGTAACAGAATTCCCGTACTTTATTTAAAACATGTAGGAAATCAGGAAAGTTCTAATTGCAAATGATTAACTTTTATTTTTAATCCACCAAGTAACTGACAAGATGGATGACGTAAGCTCCATTAAATTGAAAATGTCTGAAAATAATCCTGAAAATTCGCTGCTCATTTGCAAGTTAAACTTTTCTAAACTTTCAACAAACACTTGTGTTGCCGAAAGTCGACAAGCTCCTATTAAAAAACTGAGTTAATGTTGTGGATTAAGACATCGTGAGTGTTAAGCCCTAAGACATCCCTACAATCTGTTGGGTCCAGATGCACGCGCACACACACACACACACACACAAAACACACAACTCTTAATCTTTCAGGGTGTGTCACTCAGATATACAGAAAGCAACAATAATTTTCTTTCCAGAAAAGACACTGTTTGAGCTGCCAGTCTTTGTGGATTTTATCCTTGTCCTAAATCTTATAGCATAAAAAGAAAGAAAAACTTTTCTGTTGGTCACTCATCTGTAGATGAATGAGACCACTATTTGCCTGGCAGACATGAGCTTGTCCTATTTTCATTTTTTCCCCTCTGTTTCTCCAGTGGAGTGTAAGTAGCGTCCCAGGGCTGACAGACAGGGACGGGTGAATGAATTGGAAAGGAGTAGTAGTTAGGGAGGGATTCGACTTCACAGTTTGGTAAATTCTCTACTGTCATATGACATGAATTCAGTCGCCCTTGAGAGGATGATGGAAGGTGAAGGTGATTGATACAGAGAGTGAAACGGCACTGTGGGACAATTTCAACAAATGTTTTGTGTGATTTGTGTGTTTTTCAGAGGGTGTTTGATGTGGTGTACCCAATGGCCCCAGACCAGAGACGACACATCAGTATAAATTCTGTTCGATGGCTACCAGAACCAGGGCTTGGACTTGCTTATGGAACCAACAAAGGAGATCTGGTCATCTGCAGACCTGTGTGAGTCACATGCACTCAAAAAAAAAAACACTATGTGGGGTTGTTGTTACCCAACTATGGGTTAAAGCAACCCTGCATTTTTTTAGGGTGTATATATGTGTAATATATATTTTGCACTAATAAACAAAAGTGCTTTCGTAAGAATTTGATTTAGAAAGATTTAAGAATCCCATAGAAAAGAGGTTTGGAAAACATAATGAGCATACGGCTTAGAAAAGAAATATACAGCTAGAAATCATTCATAATATGAAGAAATTGGATGATTGAAACTATAATAAGGCAAGCACAAGTGTGTGATGTAATTTATGTGTATGTCTACAGTGCGGTAGCACAGGGGTGTGTGTGCTTGTATAAAAGGATTTGCATGTTTGGAAATGGTCTATGTGTGAACCCCGTCTTCTAGCTGCTTTGCCCATCTGCTTTTGTTTTCTGGTTGAAAACTGCACAGTTTTATCTTTATGTAAATGAACGTCATTCATTTCCTCATCCTGAATACCTTCGTGGTTTTGTCAGTCCGTAAACCATTTTGGACAAGTTTATTCCAAGCGTTTGGTGTTTAATAGAGAAAGAGAGATGATAATTAATTCACTTCAAAGATGGTTGCTCTCCACTGTATTTGACTTTATAATTTGCAGCTTGCTTATGAATGCTTTTATTGTGTAGGTTTGTAATAATTATTATAAAGGTTACCCTGGATACAGAAAGACATTATCTTTCCGTTGTAAAAAAACATTGTCTTCCTTTATTAAACCTTGTTGTTTGCTAGGTAGAAAGGTAGAAAAATGCACCACATATAAGCCCACAAACACATTTATATTTGTGGTTTTCAGTATGTGCTTAATATTTGTGATAGTTATTTTAGTGTCTGCCAGGTCCCCAGAGAAAACTAAGGTTGTGGCCTAGAGATAAAAAATGACCAGTGGCTTGAAAATACATAATTCCTTAAAGGGATAGTTCACCCAAAAATAAACATTGTCATCTTGTTCTCACTTTCAAGTTCTTCTGAATCTGTAAAATGTTTCTTCCGGTGAATATAAAGGAAGATATTTTGAGAAATGTTTGTAATCAAGTCATTTTTGGAGCATCGTTGACTTCCATATGAAATAAAATACATGCTCCAAAACTGCTTGGTTACATTTCTCAAATATCTTCCTTTGTATTCAGCAAAAAAAAATGTAAACAGTTTTGTAAATGATTTAGAGTACATTTATTTATTTTTATTTTTTGCTGAATTATCCCTTTAAATATATAAAAATAAAATAAACTTAAATCAGCTCAAAATAGATATAAAGAACTTGCCCTTGTTTACAAAACATTGAGATCTACTGCAGGAGCTCTGAACCTTTTGCAACCAATGACTGTTTAAAACATTCAAAGGACCACCTTTTCTAAACATGACAGTATCAACGCAGAATAACAGAACATTGTGACATGCCTTTTGCATCATTAAAGTCACTAAAGGTGCAACTGTTATTGGTACCCCTGTAGATGAACGAAGCATGGCATTGCTTCCAATGGAAAAGCCAAACCATATGGTGTCATTTTGAGCAGAAAAAAAAACATTTGAAGTGGAAGATGTAGGTGGACTTTGAGGCTTAGACTTTATCTTTATTAGTATTTAAGGGTAGTACCTTTGAGATTGAGAAGTTACATCTTTAAAGGTAAAATACTAAATACTAATTATTTAAATGTACAATTTTTAGGTATATGTTCAAGTAATTTTTTTTGCCAAATTCCTAATAAAAGATATGTTTTTATTTGCATTTATTAAAGCTGACATAACACAAGACGTTTTTGCCAATCTAATGTTAATCTTGCTTATATATAGACTAGTATTTCATCATTCATATGTCCAAAGAGTCTTTAGTTTAGTCAGATTTATAAAAGAAAAAACAGCCTTTCCGATTTTTGGCGTAAAAGGTCGAACACTTGAAGGCGTGCGGTAGGCGGAGCTGAAGAGTTACGAGTACGCGCAGCTTCGGATACTACTTATGGATTTACAGCCGACATAGATGGAAAATCAAACTTTAAAAAAACTTTTTTTTTTAAAACCAGCCTTATATTATAAATATGATCCAGAATCGGATACTTAGTCAGTAATGTACGAACAGGAACAATACCAGCAACGATTACAGCAGGACGTCTCTATAAGGAAAATAATCCTTGCTTGTTTATCCGCTTTTTTAATAAAAAAGCAACATAATCCAGTTTTTAACTGCATTTGCCTGTTTCAAAAGGTGTAAATGTTGTAAATGCAGTACAAAGTGCTGTTGTTGATGTTGTTTACATTACATGCACGTATGCGCGATTGCAAACAAAACACGTGAGATTTTGAATTACTTACGCCTGTGGTTGTGACTCCCAAACTAGGTCTTTTCCGGCGTCAAACTGAGCCTTGTTTGTAAAGCAGTCCTCTCCGAAATGCAGACAGGGAACAAACAAACTCATTCGCAATTACGTTGCTGTCCGGGAAAAACGAACTGCATCCACTGTTGTCTTACGACAGGGAAAGCTAAATAAGGTTTTCTTCTATTTACATCCAAAAACACACTTCTTTTGTCGAACTATCTTGCTAAAACAAAGTCGTCCCGTGCTGTGCAATGATACCGGTGACTTCTACTCGACGGAGCAATGCTAATGCGCGTTCGTGCTCTCACTTGACGTGCAGGGCAGGCGTGCTTTTCTGGGGGTTAAGGCCCATAAAAAGAATATGGGGTCAATCAGTCGTAACGGATAACCCCATTTGAAAAAAGCTTTCCGAAAAGGAGGCTTGAGTTTGGCTCAGAAATACTCTGTGACAAGCTCAACTGCTTTTTTGACACTTTGCTTATGTTTAGCATGAGGACTACAACTCTTAAACTGTGTTAATAAGTCAGAATGCATGAAATAGCATTAAACCTCCCCTTTAACTGAAAATTGAAAAAGGAAAAACAAAAAAGATGCATATTTTGAATAGGCTTACTGCAAAGAAAACAAGTTCAAATTCATTTTTAACAACACAATGCTGACGTTTTAACATTTATTTTTTGTACAATTCGAAAGTGAATATTTGATGGAATAACCCTGATTTGATCTTTCATGTGTCCTTAAATGCTTTCAGTCGTATACATTGCTGTTGTGTTGTGGTGACTTTGTCACTCTTGAGGTTCGCTGTTGGAAGTCAACAAACACTGGATTGAAATGATAACATGTATACATGAAGATTATAAAAGGCAAAACTGAAGTGGTCTATTATCTTTTTCGGCGGATGTATTAAAAATTATTTCTACTTGTACACATGGAGTGAAATAAAATGCATCTTTATTTGACACATAAGCCAAACAACTGAAAGTATTTTGCACATTAAAAAATGATGCGAAAGGCAATGCAAGTCTGTGAGTGTTTAAAACTGACCTAGGAATAAGGATTTTGCTTCCTTTAAGGGGCTTGCACAACATAGACACAGCTGAGCGCCTTGGACAGCTATTGTAGATGCTGCCAGTGTGGGTAACACTTTATTATAATGTTCATGATTTAACATTAGTTAATGTATTAACTAACATGAACAAACCATGAGCAATACATTTGTTACAGTATTTATTCATCTTTGTTAATGTTAGTTAATAGAAATAAAGCTGTTCATTGTTTGTTCATGTTAGTTCACGGTGCATTAACTAACGTTAACCAAATTTTAATAAAGTATTAGTAATTGTTAAAATTAACTTTAATAAAGATTAATAAATGCTGCACAAGTGCAGTTCATCATTAGTTCATGTTAACTAATGTAGTTAACTAATGTTAACTAATGAACATTATAATGAAGTGTTACCCCAGTGGGTTCGACTTTTAAATATGGAACAACGCGGACATGCTGTTTGCAACCCACTTCATAGTGTTACTACATCTGAATGAACATACGTTCCATCTTACTTGACGAGATTGATGTTGCGATATTCAAACATAAATGGACTTTAAGATCATGCATCTTGAATGAGCGTAATATAAATTCATAAGAAAAATCTGATGCGAATATAACAAGATTTTTAAAAATTATTTGTCTACCACTGGTCTAGTGTGTTTTTTGATTCAGATGTATAGAAATTTCCAGAGACCTACAGATATTCTTTATTAATCCCTTTTATATTCCCTTATTCCCTTAGATATATTCCCTTAGATATTCAGAAATGGTTGCAGATTAAAATAATTGTCCTTCTTTGTTATTTTTTTGCTGTAATCTTTTTGTCGCAAAAGCAAAAAAATAAAATAATTTAATGTGCTCTGAAATAGACTTGAGGCACTTGAGAGGAGGAACAATGGTCACAGGTTGACACTTCACAGAAGGCATGAAAAAAATGCTTCCCAATTTACATAATGTCCATTATAAATAGTATGCAAGAAACTGTAACAGCACACCTCCCAAGTCATACTACAGAGGCCTGAAAAATAATTGGACTGTTAAGCCGCATAAAAAATGTATGAACGCAATTGCCTTAGATAACAAAATATCAAACTTAGTGACATTCATTTCTAAAAGACACAGAGCACAGGAAGAATTTCAAAGAGAAACATTTCAGAAAAAAAGATGTTAAGACGATGACATATTTAGTATGAGCCTGTTTACACTAAAAATTTAATCTCAGAATTTTCAATAACTATGGATCAACCATGCTGTGAGCTCCCCCAGTTCAGACAAAATGTTTTGATTATAATGGGATGTATTCAGTTTTGATGCATACACTTGCGTTCTGGGTGGAGGTGTATGAAATATGAGGGAAATTTTTATTTCAGAACCTGCCTTTTTATACTGAACAAACGTGTATTTTTCATGATGCTTCCGTATTCTTGAAAGAAAATACCCCACACATCATTTTAAAAACACATTCACAAGTCTTTTTATGAACACCAGGATGAAGGACAACATCCTTTGTGGTTTCAATAAAATAAACATCATTCGATGTTTATATGAAGATCTAAAGCACAGAGTGCAAGTTATATTTCCACTTCAATCAGCCCCAAAAGAACTAGAGTCTATTCTTCTTGAAATCTCAATATCCCCAGGCACAGAGTTCAGTTTTGACAGCAAATACCAAAGCTGTTTTGAAGAAAAGAAGTTGGCCCTACTTTACATTAGACTATTTACAGTATTAGGTTTTTGGTGTGTGTGTGTGTATAAAGTAGTTTTTGTTATTTTGTCCTCCCCTGTACATGTCAGCGTTTATAAGGATCTTATTAAAGTTTAGAGTTTCAAAACACATCCTTTACCTTTCACACATGCAGCCTTCTCTTTCTCGCTCTCTCTCTCTCAGTATCCATCAGGCTGTTACAACAGCTGTTGATGGACATTGGCGAGAGCAGAATCGATCCCACCGAAACTGGTAATTAGCCTCCAGTGAGTCCAGAAATCAACCAGGCCTCATGCTGGGAACACCCACTCGTGATGCGTTGAAAAAAGATCCATTTTAAAGCACATAAGTATTGATTGCATTCAACAAGACCATGAGCAGTGTGGGGTCTTCATAGCCCACCTCATGTGCATCAGAGACCACCAGTCGTTTCAGGCAGTGGTTAATCTACATATTGATTTCAGGAATCAAGAGGATTTACTGTAGATGTACAGTATTTAAATGTTCATCACCTTTCACATCTTCCTTTGACCTGCTTCACTTTTACACAGAAATTAGAAAAATGCTTTGCTCTCTTTTTTCAGACCCGTAGAGAGAAAGAAAAATCAGAATAGCGTAGAAGGGAAATAGGGGCAAAAAAGGAGAGCTGGACGGGCCCATTGGGACGCAAAAGATCTCTGGAAACTCTTGGGTTGAGTCAGGTGTGGCAGTATGGTTGGATGAAATGGATGTCAGCCTTAGCAACCATGGGACTGTCAGATCTATGCTAATGAGCCGCATAGATGCATCATAGGGGTCCGTGGGGAGCGGAGCGGGTTTCTTTGAGATGAGGCAAATGAGCAGTCAGCGGACTACAGCTCTGACACAGCTAAAAGAGAGAGAGGTTTATCTTGTCTGTTGTTCTTTAAGCTTGGCTTCTTGTTCTCATGTTAAACCTAAAATCTTACATGCAACACATCATTTGCCTGTATTTAAGGACATTTTTACGTTTTATAAAATAAACGCAGATGGCTGCAAATACTAACCTGTTTATTTCTTTTGCATTTTCACAGGATCTGATGTTTTGTTGGATTAGTGCAGTGTGTCCTACCTCAGAATAAAGACCTGTTTAATTCTTGTAATCTCTGCACATTTAGGAAGAAGGTCAATATATGACATTGTCCTGGATCTACACCTGAATGCACTTCACACTTTCTCTCTTTTTCGTTTTGTATACACAAAATGCAGGGAAGAACATCCAAATGGTAGCAGGTCTTCTCAACACTCTGAGACCATGTTCACCACCCATAATAGTGGAGGGAGTGGAACCACCAGCAGCAGGAGGAGTGGAGAGAGGGAAGGGTGAGTATTAACATACACTGTAAAAACTAGCAGCTGTGTTTGCCAGAAAACTTCTGTAAAAAATACAGGAAACATGTAAACAACTTTGCAGTTGAAAACTAAAAAAAATACAGTGGCATGGGTTTTTTCATTACAGCAAAGTTTTGTATATTTCACAATTCTTCTGTATTTTTTACGGCAAAGTTTTGAATACTGTACAATTCTTACTGTGTATTTCATTTACTGATATATTTGTCTGTTAATATAAATATGATTTGTATTTAATAACATACAGCTAACCACTATAACACAAAGGGTAAAATGTATAACCACATGCTAAATCAAAGTGACTTTTCCATAAATTGTTGCCGGTATGTGTGGAGATGGTGCACAGTATTATTCACACTAACACAAAACACTATGATGGTAACACGTGTGACATAAAAATAATGCTATGAACATTAATTTATCAACACAAAATTTAAGATAAAACCTTTTAATGCACATATCTGGTAACAAATATGAAATATCATCAAATGTAAAGAGTGACTAATGGAATTGTGGGAACTTCCATTTATTGTTTCCCACCATAAATTTAAGGTGACATGTATTAACTTGCAATAACCATAAATTTAACAATACTGTATTGTAAAAGTAAAGTACATGTAATCCCTTTAAATAGTATAAAGATTTTCACAATAAAATACACTCACCTAAAGGATTATTAGGAACACTATACTAATACTGTGTTTGACCCCCCTGCCTTAATTCTATGTGGCATTGATTCAACAAGGTGCTAAAAGTTAAAATGTTGGCCCATATTGATAGGATAGCATCTTGTAGTTGATGGAGATTTGTGGGATGCACATCCAGGGCACGAAACTCCCATTCCACCACATCCCAAAGATGCTCTATTAGCTTGAGATCTGGTGCCTGTGGGGGCCATTTTAGTACAGTGAACTCTTTGTCATGTTCAGGAAACCAATTTGAAATGATTCGATCTTTGTGACATGGTGCATTATCCTGCTGGAAGTAGCCATCAGAGGATGGGTAAATGGTGGTCATAAAGGGATGGACATGGTCAGAAACAATGCTCAGGTAGGCCGTGGCTTTTAAACTATGCCCAATTGTCACTAAGGGGCCCAAAGTGTGCCAAGAAAACATCTCCCACACCATTTTTCCAGTCTTTAACTGTCCAATTTTGGTGAGCTCGTGCAATATGTAGCCTCTTTTTCTTATTTGTAGTGGAGAAAAGTGGTACCCTGTGGGGTCTTCTGCTATTGTAGCCCATCCGCCTCAAGGTTGTGCGTGTTGTGGCTTCACAAATGCTTTGCTGCATACCTCGTTTGAATCGAGTGGTTATTTCAGTCAAAGTTGCTCTTCTATCCGCTTAAATCAGTCGACCCATTCTCCTCTGTCCTCTAGCATCAACAAGGCATTTTCGCCAACAGGACTGCCACATACTGGATGTTTTTTCCTTTTCACACCATTCTTTGTAAACCCTACAAATGGTTGTGCGTGAAAATCCCAGTAACTGAGCAGATTGTGAAATACTCAGACCAGCCCATCTGGCACCAACAACCATGACACGCTCAAAATTGCTCAAATCACCATTCTTTTCCATTCTGAAATTCAGTTTGGAGTTCAGGAAATTGTCTTGACCAGGACCACACCCCTAAATGCATTGAAGCAACTGCCATGGGATTGGTTGATTAGATAGTTGCATTAATGAGAAATTGATTAGGTATTCCTAATATTCCTTTAGGTTAGTGTATATGGTAATTCACATCTTCTACTTTCAAAAACTCAAAAACTTTTTGCTATAAAATTAAATGTCATGTTTTGTAAACAAATTTTTACTGTAGCTTTTTTTTTTTTACAAAAAACATTCAAACAATAATTTACCCTCCTATTGCTGTCCATCGTCCTGGCTGACAGCAGCTGCATGGCACTCAATGGGTGGGGATGATAAGAGATTGCAGTAATGAAGCCCTGCTTATTGTGTCTCATCACAATTGCATAATTTTAACTTTTCTTTTTGTTGTTTTATTTATATATTTGGGTCGTGTGGCTCAGTGAGTAGCACTGTTGCCTCACAGCAAAAATTCTCTGGTTCGAGCACGCTAGGTCAGGTGACCTTTTTGTGTGGAGTTTGTATGTGTGTCAGCGTGGGTTTACTTTGGGAATACTACGGTTTCCCCCACAGGCCAAAAACATGCAAGTTAGCAGATTGTATATGCCTGGATTAACTTGTCTGAATAAAACCTGAGTAAAACTTGTCATGAATATTACCAAAGATGCTGGAAGGGTGTAAAGAATAAATAAATAAAGAAAGATTTATATATTTATTTACAACTTTTGCTTCTCTAATGTGTGCAGCAGCTGTGCCTTACACAAGTTTATGATACAGGTTTCATCTCCCTTTAATTCATCACTCAGCTGCCCTTCTATTGCCAAATTCAGGCTCATGACAGGGGCAGGATGCTGAGAGGAAGGGCACAACCAAAGCCTGCTGGCATCATGTGATTAGACACATGCGAACTGATGATAATTGTGCCCTCTGTCATGAATCTAGCATTGCGTTTCTTTTATTTAAACATGGTCTTTTGGGTCTGACGTGAAATACAGGCTGCCACTTAAACAATAACAGCTTGACCTCCTGTATGGACCAATCACAGCAGTTCACAACCCCTGCCATTATAAAGACATGTGCTCTTATCTGTTTTATGTCCCTTGCACTTTTAATGCTTTTTATTTTTGTTTATTGCTTAGTATCAAACTTTACTTTCATTTATTTTCCAGATCATGTTAGTCATTTTTTTAAATGGCATTTTAAAAGCCGATTTTCCACATTGTTTCTGACCATTTGAATAAAACACATCATTTTTGTTGCTGTATTTTTAACTGATGACTTGTGTACAAATGGCCTTTTTTATGTGAAATAGGAAACAGCACTGTGCTGCATATTTAGTCACAACCTACTGGTTTGCTGTCAGGTAAAATATGGTTTTGTTAGTGCCCCATCTTTCAAAAACAGCCTGCTTGTGAAGTTTGCATTACAGTGTGACCGGTTTATAAAAGCAAATTTGAATTCATATGAAATATGGGTACTTCCTGAATACAGGTTTTTGAGCCATTTATATAAGCTGTCAATAGCATGTGACTAATCATTGTGGAGCTACAGGAAAATGTTATTCTGACATAGTCAGAACATTGGCAGATGGCACCACAAGAATGCACACAGTCCCAAGCCCTTCAATAGAGACTGTGATGTAAGAGACAGCATAAAGGGAAAAATATCAATTCATTTCACGTTTTTAAGAGCTTTCCAAAATATCAGTCACTGCCATAACATCACCTATAATATAATGATATATTTATGATTTATATGTTGCTTTGATGTTTTTATTTTTTGAATTGCTGTCCATGAAGAAAGATGCATTTTCCCCATAATGTAGTTACTGCATCTGCCAGAAACTGGGCTTTACTATAAAGCCAAATGTTGGCCACTTTAGTTTTGACAGATTTTTCAGTAAATGTTATAATTTTTTAATCTGGGAGGGAAAGTTATGGTATAATTAATGTTTTAATTATAATTTAAAGTTATGGTATAATTTATAGTACCAAGAACTCTCATATCAGAAGATCAGGGGAAATGTTTTTCCTCACAATATGACTGCTTTGAATCAAGGAAACTTGATTCTGATGTGAACCAGAAGTAGAATCCGATACCTGAACCTGAAAAAAATTTTACATTTGGAAAGATTGTTGCTCATCAGATTGTTTTCATCTTTTCTGTATAGATTTTGTTCCTGAATCGTTACCAAGCAATCCATAGGTCCGTGGTTCAAACTAAGGGGAACACATGTACTGATGTATACGTTAAGACATAAGAAATGGCAAGCCCGTAGGCGTGGGGGGGGGTTCGGTAGGTCCAGAATTTAAGTCGTTTTTTTCATGTAAATATTGTCATCATTGTTTTAATCAATGCTTGTGACAAATAATTCTTGGTTGCTGTATTTGTATGCTGTAAATATTTTATGTGCATCAAAAAGTGTGCTCATTAAGATATCAGCAGACAAGCTAATCCAGCACAAATTAGTGCATAAAAGGTCACCAAAATGAACCTCATAATAATTAAATACAAAAGGAGGAGAAAAACTGCAAAAAGAACCCCCCCTTCAATAGGCTGGCTATGGATCTAAAATGTATACCTTAAATGCAATGGAAGATCAAAGTGTTTGCCGAATGCAGTTTTGTACAGTATGTAAAGCGATGTATAGTTCAACCATTGATGGATGTATTGTGTGGTGTAATACTACTTTTTCCCTTGGATGCATAGCCTCATTTCCATTTTTAAATAAAAACATCTACTATATAAACACCTGCAGATGTACTGCATACTTAAATATAATTTATCCTCACGTAACAAACCTGGAAAAAAATAAAAATTTCCATATAAGAATTTCCTTGACCAGGCAGACACTTATAAACACCAAAACAGTTACAAACACACTGTAACTTGAGCAATCTGAAGCTCCTTCAGCACAGTGTAGAGTTCAAATCTCTGTCATATCAAATCAGACCAGAGTCATCTGAAAACTGTGATGTTGTTGCAACTGCTGTCACTCATCCTGCTGTGGGGATGTGTGTTGTTTCAGGACCAGCAGGACAGAGTGGGGTTCACATAGAGAGACGGGTCTGATGAACATGATTGGTCTGCAGCCACGACATCCTGCCTCCACTCTTGCATCACAGGGGACACAAACGCAGAACATGGAGTTACAGAATGCAGAGACTCAAACGGACCATGACCTTCAAAATGAACCCCGGCAGCCCAGCACTTCTCCGGGGTCACAGGTTACCAATGGTAAGAATCTCTTTATGAGTCAGACTCGGAACATCATTTACTTCTAAAGTGAAACAGCTCATGTTTGTCCCTCTGTGGGGAAAATCAAGTTTATATTTTTGTTATATGTCTATGTGGTGTTTTTAATATGTTTTAAGACAAGCCAAGTGCAAATTTAAAATCACCTTGGTTTCCAAGATCACAAACATATAACCAATCATATCAACAAAGTTGAACGCATGGATCAGAAGTTTGAATTATAGATATTATGTATGGGTGCCCCAAAAGACTCGCGCTGAAACGCTTGCCACACTGCTGCTTCAGCTCTGCCTTTGTGCTGCTCTCACATGCAGGGTGAGCTGTTAAAGGGATAGTTTGGCCAAAAATGATATTAAACTCATGATTTACTCACCCTGAAGACGTCCCAGATGCATATGTCCATCATTTTTCAGACAAACACATTTTCAGTTATTTTTGAAAATGTTTTAGATCTTTTGGCTAATCAAATGTAAAGTTACGGGGTCTACGCCCTTCAAGTCACAAAATAAATTCAATTGGCTCCACGATGATAAACAATGGCCTTCTGAAGGTACTCAGTGCCGTTTTGTTGTAGAAATATCCACATTTAAAACTTTATAAACGAAAATAACTAGCTTCCGGTAACGCCGCCATCTTAGTCGCGTCCGCATTCAAGATGCGAGCATACGTAGTTTACGGAGGTTTCTCTGCTGCTTCTCTGTGCCCCCGCCCTCTGAATTTGTCATACATCACTAAGCAAAGTGCGTACACTACGCTAATACTCTCTTCTGAATACAGAGGAGTCTAAGATGGCGGCATTATCAGAAGCAAGTTATTTTCGTTTATAAAGTTTTAAATATGGATATTTCTACAACAACACAGCACGGATTACCCTCAGAAGGCCTTTGTTTATCATCCTGGAACCGTTTGGATTTCTTTGGGGAAGAATACTGTATATGCAAATTTTTTGGACTTGAAGTAGCTGGACCTCGTAACTTTACTGTTTAGCAGCTGGAAGTAAATCATGGGTTTAATATAATTTTTGGCCGAACTATCCCTTTAACATCAGCGCTTAAAGATTAGTGTTGCAAACATGCAGTTTATGTATGCATTGTGTGAAACCAAACTTAACAATTACTGCTAAATGTAGCATCTATTTACATATAAAGAGTTTGGTTCCAAAATGCAATAAATCCATTTTGACTAATTTCAGTAAAAGAAAATTCTATACCAAGAAAGTGACAAGATAAAAAACACTATTTTCTGTTACAAACTTTCACATAGCATCGTTAGGTTATAATAACATTAAAAATTCAAATCCATAATTTGATTTTCAAAGATTTATTATAAAAACTGATTATTTTCCACAAAATGCTATAAATCTGTTGAATCAATATAAATGTGCATTCATCTTTGCCATGTTATATTCATTTAGTTGACAAGTTGTGTACACTGATTAAAAAAAATCAATATATATAATATCAAAACACTTTTTTGACAGCAATCGGCTGTAAAATGTTTTGGTTCTGCTCAATTGTTGTTGTCTTCAAGTAAAATAATGGAAAGTTTTTGATAAAATCCACTGGGGTAAATTTCTTTCCCGCCACAGAAAACCACCACAGGTTTATCAATGCCATCAAAAGTATTATTTTGTTTTTGTTTGTTTGTTGATCAGGAAGTAAAAAGTAGATGAGGAAAACTAAGATTCCGTGTGTATTCAACGTGCCACCATTGTTTACAATGCTTGGAATGGTGCGATCGATTTGTTGAGCGGATTTATTGCAGAGAAGGAGGACCGGTTTTATCGCGGAGAAAACATGACAGAATAACACGGCGAATATCAGAATTTACTTTTTAATAATGACCTGATACAATACTGATTTTGGTGGTAACTTTTTAAGTGCCGTTTATCGCATTTTGAACCAAACTCTTCTGATATATCTATGCTCCATGGTGGTGTGTAAAAGTGGAGGCAGGGACAAATTCGCATATGCATAAATCCACGTATACTATATGAGTCAAGGGGTGTAGAGTTACATTTAAGCTGAAAACATGAAAAAAATTACTGTGACAGGTAAAATGTTTATATATGCTATTATAATGCTCAAAGATGAGTTTTAACTGATAAAATAATTGATTACGGGAAGACTTTAAGATTAAATGATGAATCAATTCTTGGTTAGTTTAAATCTACTTGTATGTCAACTGGCTGCTCTTTACTGGAATAAAGTTAACAAAAGTAGATTGGATCAACATAACATTCTTTTTATCTCTCAGACAATCTCACCGTACAAAACAATTGGATTGTTTGTCCCAATTTCATTCTGTAGCCCTGGGAGAAGCAGGAAAAGGTGAATAGAGATTGCAAGAGGCATTTTGTCTTTTTATGCTAATTGTAATTACAGAGGACAGGAGAGGCTACTTCACTGGGCACCCAACAGCTAAATCACTCAAGTTAATGTGTCTGCAAAATTGCTCTTATGTTTAATGCCGGTAATATTCAAGAGAGGTACGACCAGCAAACTTACTCTACATTGCACATCTTTATACTTCTAGCAGACGTTTTTCAGTCTCTGTTACCCATTACTTCCGAAATTTCCGCTTTGCTTTATTACCCAAATTTCCCCTGTGTTGCTTTAAGCAGCATGTCAGACAGTTGAATATGCATGCCTCCATTGAGATTACAGGTATATATCACGGAGGAGTGGAGCGACAGAATCATTTTGTTCAGCTGACATTTGTATTTTTAGATTGTTGGTTTGTATCATGCTGTCTGTTTAAATGAGCAAATATATTTATAAACCTGGTTAGTGCCAAAACCTTCTGATATAATGCCTGCTGGGAGTTCTGCTTTTTTAAGTGTCTGAGCATTCATTATGTGTGTGCAATATTTAGTGGGTTCGTAATTAATTGTTATTTTTTCATGGCAAGATTATCAATGCAAGTCTGTAGTTTGATATGTGAGCTGTAGGATTCGGCACATTTCAAACTTTGGGTTTCTCTGTGTCATCCACAGTCTCTGTAAATTTAGTTTTAATTCTGATAGGTATTTTCAGGTGCTCAAGCAACATTTCAGTCTTCTTCAGTCTGCCTTAATCAGGCACAACACACTTTACATTCACAAGCAAATTTTTGTCCATCCACAGTACATTTTCTGTCAGGCTAAATCTGTAACGTACAGTACGTGTCCAGTGAGTTTTGGTGTGGGTGGTTCTGCCCACACAAGTGTTTGGACATTGATATTTGTGTACAGGGCTGTGATCAGTGCTGAACATTGCCATCCTTTGTGTGTATGACTAAATCCTCTACTGACTAGATGAAGAAAAATGGTTTGATCATCTGGTAGGAAGAGTTTCAGAGTATTAATCTGCATTTCCTGCACCTGGTATCACAGTTTGTTATGGGTGTGAAGGCTAACAGGGATCTGTGATGAAACTTTCATTAAATAGGGTCTTGTAACACGTATGCACGATCATACATAAATGTACTGTATTTTTAAAGCAACAGTTTTACCTGTGTTTTTGGAGCTTTGGTTGTTTTTACAATGTGCAATATAACGCAGTATTTTCACACAATTTACTTATCTCTATACAGCTGTTTTCACGGTCCTAAAAATGGGCTGATGTCTTGCTTGTTCTATGAAATCCCTCCTTTAGAAATACGTAAGAGTTCAGGTTTTGTAGCTGGTTTAGCCTTTGACAGCAGCTTAGCTTAGCTGGCGACTGGCGTAATCCTGTGGGCAGAGGTTAGTCAAACACTCTTATCTTGACATCATTTATCCAAAAAGAAGAGGGCTAGTAGAGCCCAAACCGGCCGTTCTCTGTAGTCCTTGAAAAGCGAATTCTGTTATAGAAAATAATTGCATGGCATTGAACTTGGAGCTTTATAATTTTGCAGGTATTAAAGCCACACAGATCCAAAATTGAAAATGACCTGTATTGCCGTGTGTCATGTATCTGTCCATCAATGTAAACAATGTGCAAAGTAGTTGAACCAAAAAGTGCACAATTAATAGAATTATTGGCTTCTAAAGTAGGGAGTCGACTCTGAATCCCTGAAACGAGTCGTTAAATGGATTGAATCTCCTGCTTGTCTTTATCCACGTAATACGAACACTTCGCATAATAATCTCCAACTACAGCACGAAAACTATGACCTGCCCACAGACACTTCAGCTAGTTAGTGTGTAAACATCATATCACGCTGTGTTTTCAGTTTGTGCCGTTTTCACGACCAAAGGATGAAGATATGATGAATCAGTGGTTAAAATTACTTTTTCAAGGAGAAAAGATACCCATATGGTTCAGTATCCACTTTATTTGGAACAACATGCGTCTCCTAACCACAACCTGTAAATTACATACTTGCTTAAATGAGTGTGAAATGTTAGTGTCTGTTGTCGCTTTTATTGCTTGGATTAAAGATGAATGATGTTTATTGATGTCAGAGTTTAAACTCTTAATATACTGTCAGAGAGTCACGTTAGCAAGTGGTTAAAGCATTAATGATGAATGATGTGGGATCACGAAAAACGGATGCTTTAAATCTCTATAAAATCATATATGAAAGGGCAGAAGTGGTGATAAAAATAGATTTTTAAAATCTTGCTTGACAAAGTTTTGCTCAGGACTTTATAAAACATTTAGTTTTGACCTAAAGAGAATTATACGTTAGCAGTTTTTAAGTTTATTAACTCAAGCTTTAAAGTTGTAGTGGAAAGAGTTTTGAAATGACAATTTGAATTCAGTAGGATAAAGGGATTAAAAGTGGGAGGGAGGATTCAGAGGATGAGCTATCAGAATACCAAGCAAATGCATCCACAATCGCCACTGCCTGAAGCGTCCTGTAAATTGATTGGCTCTGGGTTTAGTGTTGTACCAAGAGTCAAATGAATTCTACACTAAATGGAGTATTACAAAAAATGAGAAAGAGGAAGAATAGAAGCAGGAGTTTTTATTATTTGAGTTTTTAAACATAAAACATAAAAATGTTTAGTGCAATAACACTAAAACATACACTGCATTTGTGTAAAGTTTCCAAGAGATAAAGGAAGCAAATCCAGATATCCCAGAGATATTATGTCTATTATAGATATTATAACTATTATAGTTATTTATCACAATGCTTTTTTGTATAAATCCGGTACGTGGTGACTTTGTCTCTAGGCAGACTGATTGGACCAAAAAATGGTGTGTGCCCTTTCAGTTTTTTGTGCAATATACATGGGATGTTCAGTGAATGGACCATGGGCGTGCTGTCTCAGGCTAAGAAGTTTTTGTGCGTGCTTTCTGAAATGTATTTTTTGAATAAGTTTGAATGTACAGTATGTATTTTCACTGCTATCAGTTTGTAACTTTCCGTTTCAGATCCATTATGGCTGTGAGTATTTGTTTTATGGTGTATGTATAAGGTCAGACGTACATCGTCTTTGCCTGGAGCAGCACCTGTATGTTTGTGTCTCTGAGGTATCACAGGTGGCAAAAACTTGATGACTCAAAGTTTAAGGGTAGAGAAGTTCACATCTGAGTCTCCCACCTCAAGGAAAGCCATCTTCCCACACAAACAGTGCACACACCCTGCAGTGAAGATCTGTGGGCGAGGGTTAAGTGTAATAGAGTATTGTTTTAAACAGCAGTCAGTGAATAAGAGGTTTAGGGTTTGTATTAGCATCCTTTCTACTGTATATGTTAAATAATGAGTGTGCTATATTTAATCTCTTTACAACAGACATAAACTGTCCATAGACATTCTGTCTCTCATTTGCATTTGTGTGAACGTGTACTTCTCAGGTTGTTAAACTTTTTTAAATTCTTATTTTTTTTAATGTGATTTTGGATTCAAGCCAAGAAATGAAGAACTGAGCCACTCCCAAAACTTCAGAAGTCTATTTTGTTCTGGAAATGTGTGTTTGCTTTATAATTAATTATTATACTGAGTCTGAGATACTTGATTTTATCATGACATCGATACTTTCCCCCCTCTCTCAGTTTGTTGAATGATGACAGATGGTCGATTGAAACCTGATTTTGCTAACCTGTTCATTAGGTCTAAAACATGGGGAGTATTGAAAAAAATGTTCCCTTTTGAAAATTGACCTTTTTCACACACTAAAGTAAGTGTGGAGCTGTTAATTATGGAGCTGCTGATACAGCTCAGTGGTAAAGCATTAACAGTGCAAAAGTCATGAGTTCAAACCCAGGGAATACACATGCTGAAAAATAACTTATACCTTGTTAACGCACTGTAATTCGCTTTGGATAAAAGCATCTGCCAAATGCATAAATGTGATTCTCAGGTTAATGATTGCAAGATCAGTTGACAAATGATTTTATTAACAAAATGTGTTCATGCGCAGCAGCGCAGTACATAAATGTTAACTACATGCAGTTATGACAATAAACAAATTAATTGCATGTATTTACATTTTGCTATTTAGCAGACACTTGTACCTAAAGCAACTTACTGTACAAAAGTTTGAAAACAATAGAGCGATTTGTCTTAGGGAGGCAGTAATATGAGAAGCAACTTTCAGCTCACAAAGTTTCAACATGCCTTAGAGACACTAACTGTTTAGGCAACGGAAAAAGGATTAGAGGATTTTTTGTATAGACAGACCATTAATTTTGTTCCTGTCAAGGATTCATGGAAAAGATAAAATTTTAGCTGTTTTTCAATGCGGTGAGGGGTGCAACTAACTCAATAGAGTTTGAAAGATCATTCCACCAGCAAGGAATAGTGAAGGTGAATGAGCAGGAGAGTGATGATTTATTGCCCTTTTGTGAAGATACCACAAAGCCTAGTTAATTTTCTAACCGCAGGGTCAACACATCAATTTTAACAATTTCAAGATGCATATCTTGCTAATATCATACTATTGAGCAAAATATAGATTTTCATTAGTAGTGAACTAATTTAGCCTATTTGGGTTTTACAGTTTGGATGTCTTTGGTTTTGGGCAGTGTGAGCGAAAAATGTGCATGACACGAAGTTAAATCCTGCGAGTAATCTAGAGCGAGTAACGCAATGGACTCGATATGGGTGGCGCGTTTGCCACGAAAACACACGCTATTCACCTCAAACACGTCTTCACCCAAGTTGAAAATATTCAACTTGAGCGAAAAATTAGCATGAAGCGAAGTTAAATCCTGCGAGTAATCTAGAGCGAGTAACGCGATGCCCCACGATTGGTGTGTACGTAGCATTACTGTGCATTCACAGCAGCCGCGGTAGAGGTGGCAAAAACGCGCTATAGATGCTCTAAGATTTTTACTGTGGGTTCACACCAGATGCGAGTTCAACTATTTGCGTGAGTAGATTACATACAAAGTCAATGCAAAGACGCAATCAGACGTGTCCTCGTGTGGGGCGATGCGAATGACCCGATATGGGCAGCGCGTTTGCCAAGAAAACATGCGCTATTCACCTCAAATGCATCTTCGCTCAGCGAAAAATTTGCATGAAACGAAGTTAAATCCTGCGAGTAATCTAGAGCGAGTAATGTGATGCCCCATGTTTGGTGTGTACGTAGCATAACTGTGCATTCACAGCAGCCGCGGTGGAGGTGGCAAAAACGCGCTATTCGCGTGTAGTTGGATGCGCAAACATTTTTACTGTGGGTTCACACCAGACGCAAGTTCAACTATTTGCATGAGTAGATTACATACCCAGACAATGCAAAGACGCAATCAGACGTGTCCTCATGTGGGGCGATGCGAATGACCTGATATGGGCGGTGCATTTGCCACGAAAACATGCGCTATTCACCTCAAATGCATCTTCGCTCAGCGAAAAATTTGCATGAAACGAAGTTGAATCCCACGAGTAATCTAGAGCGAGTAACGCGATGCCCCACGATTGGTGTGTACGTAGCATAACTGTGCATTCACAGCAGCCGCGGTGGAGGTGGCAAAAACGCGCTATTCGCGTGTAGTTGGACGCTCTAACATTTTTACTGTGGGTTCACACCAGACGCGAGTTCAACTATTTGCATGAGTAGATTACATACCAAGACAATGCAAAGACGCGATCAGACGCGTCTTCCGTGGGGCGATGCGAATGACCTGATATGGGCGGCGCGTTTGCCACAAAAACATGCGCTATTCACCTCAAATGCGTCTTCACCCAAGTTGAAAATATTCAACTTTAAATCCCGTGAGTAATCTAGAGCAAGTAATGCCCCGCGTTTGGTGTGTATGTAAGTTTACTCCCTCACGCGTGTGAAATTCTAGTCATTTGAGACACTCACGTGAAAATTCCCGTCATGGGAGGGGCTTCTGCGACTACGCCCGCTCCCTGTAATCACGTCAATACTGGAGAAAGCTCCTGATTGGTTAACGCGGTGCCAAAATTCTGATTTTTCAACTCTCAATGCTCAATTCACGTGGAATGCGTTGCAGGATGCCTATTTGGGCATTTGCATTGACTTAACTTATGTTATTGACTTAACATGTTAATCACTCGCGCTTGCCGCCTCTTCTGCATCTAGTGTGAATGCCACATTACTAGTCTTGAGTTGTTCAAGTTTAGATTTGGAAAGGCACACTTATCTTTCTCCAAATCCAAAGACCTCATCCTCTGTGGTCAGACAGACAGACTCTAGCCTGTCTCATTATCTCACTTCTTGACACATTAGAAAGCTTCTTTATAGAGAACTCTCCCTTCAGTTGTCATCACGAGAATACCAGCCAAAGGTCAGATGACTTTTCATAATCTCTCTTTTTCTCTCAGCTCCACCGTGTCCTTTACCTTTCATGCTGAACACACAGAATTTGCATACACAAACATGTGTTTATTGTGACAGTCGTTTTTGGAAGCTTCTCTGTGTGTTATAGCTACAGTTGTTCAAATATAGTGACTCACGCTTTTAGGGGGATTTACTGTACAATCTGTCAAAACATTCACATGAAGCATTGTGGCCTCTGAAGAGTAAATCGTAACATTTTCCATTCCAGCAGTGTCTGATACTAAAAGCTTGTTTGTGTGATGCATAGAGGCCAGAACTGAGCAGTATAAATGGTGTTTGTGAAACTGACCAAATGAAAATGATGTGTATGTGCTTTAAGATGATTCTCTCTCTCACATACATTCACACTAATTTAAGAGGTGTGACAGATGCCATGCATCAGAGGAATAATGAATGTATGGCTCATCAGAGACAAATGCATTCCTTACAGAAGCCTCTGGGTGCAGTAAAAGCTTTGAAAACAGAGATGATACTTTCTTCAAACCCCATGAGAAGATGCTCTACGCTGAGTCTTTTAACTGTCCCATGTGGCCTGATATTGTCTCAGTCATTAGCTCTGTATAAATGAAAATGGCGATGTGATAATAGCGCTTTACACAGGGTCCTACCAGTTCGAGTCACAGAACTACATTAAGAGCACTGACAGATAAAGCAGGGGTTACCAAACTATTTGGGGAGAAAAATTTTGGGGGCTACCTTATAATTATAAAGTTTTTAAGAATATACAGTATGCATACCACAATTTGCACCCACATTTTTTCAACCTTGATACTTCAGGTCTATTTTGCTTTGTTTTGTAAATTTAGCTTCCATAATTTGATGCAAATGCGTACAACAGCAACACTGTCTAATTAGTAGTGAAATAAAAATAAGTATTGGGATGTTAAAATGGTTAAAAAATAAAAAATGCTCGAGTAAGACTCAAAGCGTCTTTATGCCATCTCACCAAACCGAAAGTCTGATACTTCAGACCTGTTTTTACTGATAAACAAAAACACATTTGGGAGATTCTCACGAAATCCAGAGTTAAAAGGTATCCAGCATCAGATTTTTTTTAAAGCCAATTGTTTTGCACATACGGTATAAGATTAAGGTCTGAACTTACTATAACCATTATCTTTAGAGGATTTAAAAAATATTTCCTATAGAATTATTTACATTTTTTAGATTATCCTTATAAAAATTATTTTTTAGAACCGCTTACCTGGTAGCCATCTTGAATGTCACAGTCAATTATGTCCCTTACAATACTATGCTTCTTATTTTGATACTCTTACTTTGCATTTACTTTTTTGTTTCATGACGCCTCATAAGTCTAATTTCGCGAGAATCACACATGTCAGCTTAAATTTCACTTAGGTTTCCATTCACATGGACACATTTGGCTCAAAATGTATACTTTGTACTTTTAAATGATCTGAAAAGCTCGTATACCATCAACAGTAGCACGACTGACATAGTTTAATAACTAAATATGCCCCTTTTAATAATACAGCAAAATTGTGTAATTCATAATAACATATTTTGCGTACCCCCCCTGCTAAGGATGATGGACCATCACTTTGAAAACCCCTGCCCTACAGGACATTTACAGTCATATTGTTAATGTTTGGCTCATATCTTAAAGTTCATTGAAATAGGAATATTTTAGGTTAATTTCAGCCAAATTGCTGTCAGTTACCAGACAATAACTTTGATTTGTCCCTCAGGGTGTATTACAAACTACAAATGTATTTAAATCAAACACTATTATGTGTATACTTTTGCATAGCTTTTTTACATGTTTTCTGAAAGCCGTGTGGACTGACTGATTTAAGTGGCGTCCTATTGGTGTAGCTAAACATTATTCCAAGAAAATGTGTTATTTTGGGTTGTAATATTAGGGCTGACGTGTGCAGGATTCTGCATTTTGTCCGCCTTTGAGAGCTTTTGTCCGGAAATGTATGATTTCTCAAGGTAAACTTGACATTGATTGGAATTAAATAATTGTGCACAGTTGGAGACATGCAGGCAGCACAATGAGCAATCACATTGCAAATTATTGACCCTAAAACTGGAGTGCGGTTTGGTACCATATAAGCAGGAGACTATTCAATCATGTTAAAGACACTTTGAAATGGGCAATTCAGCCTGCCAGCTAAGATAAGCTTGAATAGCAGAACTTATTTGTCACAGTTCAGTTGTGTAGCTGCCTTGATAGACTGAACAAGTAGTTATGAAATGAATTTTTCTTTTGTCATATCTTGTCACTTGTGTTATTTTAAATCGAATGTCATTTTTACAGGTAAACACACATGGTAATGCTGCTCACTTTCACCTGTCTTATATTTGTTGAGATGTTTTGCGGCATGTGTCAAAAAATACTGAGAAAATAATAACTACATAGATAAAGAAAAGTTATCTCCATCATTCATGTCTGATGTCGTTGTTTTTGTTGTGTGCTTCTAGGCAAACATCTATTTCACTATTCTTTCAACTTATGCATGCATTTAAATTGTTTTATGGAGTTAGGTGAATAAGTATCCAATAAATGTTAATGTAAAACGTAGCCATAAAAAAGGGAAATGTAGAAGTTTTAGAAATTCAATAAAATGATGGATAACAATGTTACCAAAAGGGACACACTGTATTACTGTGCTAAAATGGTGAGACTTGCAAGATTGCAGTTTCTCTACAGACATTTCCATCATGGGATTATATAAATTTGCTGTTTTAAGCAGCTTCTGAAACCATTTAAGCTTTTTCCAGGAAACCTGCACAAACAGGATTTAAATGGAATAAATCAATTCCATCAGACAGAATGAAATGTCTGCCTCCTACTTCTATTAAAGATAACAACTTATAATCATAATAATAAAATTATTTCACTGTCTTTGTTGGAAGTAATGGCCCTAAAAGGGTTTAATAAGCTGATGAATTGATAGTTGATGCTTTGTTTTTTTTATATTTCACAGACTCTCTTGATTTTGAGATCCTTTTAGATGATTCTGGCTCTGAGGTGGTACCAGAGACACCACCCCACAGTCGACCTCAGGAAGATGAAGGGTCAGATCCCACTGAAACTAGCACAGAAAGCACAGGTACTGCATCCAACACACATACTTGGCACAGATAATCAGAAAGCTCAGCACCAGTAACTAATTGACTCATTTTAAATTAGGTTCTTGGCCCCTTATCCTGGTCTTGGAAAATTTTATCACCTAAATTCATTTCTAGATAGAGATCTGTATTTAGAGCTGGGATTTGCCACATGAAGCACATTCTTAACAGCCTGTTATTTCGCATTGTTTTTGGGATTGTTCATGGTCACGGTTATTTTTGAAATAAGGAAAAGATCAATAATGTTTGTTAATGGGAGTTTTGTTTCAGGACCAGCTGCAAGAATTTGTTCTGTATAGTACCTGTTCAAATCATTAATCAGATTTTACAGTAGTAGGGAAGAGCGGTACACAACCTAACGCTTTTGACTTTGGCTCGATTATTCAAAAAATATTTAAGTTAGATTCATCTTTTTTTTTACAAAATCAACACACACCTCTCTGCTACAAATGAATACTTAAAGTTTGTTTGTGGGCCCTACCCTACCGTTATCTTACAATTACACCAAAAGTGACAGGAGTGCAAACATTACAACTTACCCAATAGGTGGGGTCAATTGTAACAAACACAGAGTTTTGGTTAAAAAAATTTGGTAAAACACGAATAATTCAATAAAATTCAGTCTGTATACTAAAGGTGGATATTGTTTATATATCTGCCTATAATATATAGATATCCACACATTCATCCATCCATAATCCTTTATTTAACCATCCTTGTATTGTGCATCAATGCATATAAATAGATTTTTTTGAAAGGGCTGCACAATTAAGACAAAAAATTATAATTGTGAGTTATTTCCCCTGATATTGTATTAGCAGTTATCATCTTGATGAATAGTATTTACATTGTTTTCATTTCATTATTATTATATACTTGAGGCTTAGTTGTAACACTGTGTTAATTAACCCCGTTGTGTAAAAATGTTTTTAATCCCAGCTATAATTTACTAGGAGTTGCTGACATGTTTCAAAATAGTGTTATGTTTTAGGTAACAAGACAGTGATTAAATTAAGGTTGGATTTGGTGACTTACACCCAACTCAGAAATCGAAAAAACATAAGATGAAGAAATTTACTTTTATGCCTCCAAAACACTCTTTATTTAATATCTTAACCAAAACACAGCAAAACTTTACAGAAATTCACAGGAGATCATCTGACAGTAAGAGAAAAAGACCAAAAGCACAGATTGCTTGGCATTGTATAAATATGTAAAGTAGCTGGGTAACAATTAACCCCGCATTAGTTTGTGCCCCGCTCACCCCTACATTATAACAGGGGGTTTTCAAACTGGGGTCTTAGGTTCCAAGGTCCCCATAAAATTCATAACTGTGTAGTCAATTATTTAAATTTGTAAACAATTTGCTGTCTTGATAATATCATAGTTACTGTCCATCTAAGGCCCTGATTTCACGAGAACGCTTAAGGGAGAAAACGTAAAAATATTTTATCAGACGTGCCTTTCATTTTTCACGGCGACTGCGTTTTTGGAGCTTAAAAACGTAAAAAAGTGAAACCACCCTCCAGAGTGGAAATCTTAAAAACGCTCTACCGTTGCGTTTGCTTCACAGTTCAGGAAAATAACAACATGGATTATTTCCATACGTCGGACCTTTAAGTTACCATAGCAGCTCTGATAAATATACAAGAGTCTTTCCAGCAGTTGTACGAAATATTCACAGCTAGGGGTGCTCTGATCAATGCCGATTCCACTAAAAATACGTGGCCGATCACTATTTTGAATCGAACAGCCGATCTTATTCACAGCTATTTCATGTACTACGGCTTTTGATCAGTAAGTCCTTATCGATCTGAAATCACTGTTAGTTTGAATCGTAAATAACTTGCATTTGAAAAAGCAACACTCGTCAAACATAATCATTGTTCATATTCTGTATTATCATGAAAATACCTGAAAAGGTTTGAAGAACAACAATATAAATATATCCTTAAGCCATTTCCTGGAGCTGCGTGTCATCATAGCTGCCTGTGTATTGTTCTTCGTCTACAGCGCATTTTGATTTTCTGCACGAAAATGCCCCCTGGCTTTTGGATGTAGCGGCATTTCACCGTAATTCATTGAGAAGCATAGCAAGCATTATCGGCTGATCGATCGGAGCATCCCTATTCACAGCCAGTATTTCTGATCAGAGAAGGTGCATTAATTACTTCTATCAAATTGTTGATGCGCCAGTTCGTCGGAAGCAAACCAGATGGCTTTGGACAAGACCTCGGAGAACAAGGAATAATGTTGTACGCAGGCGCGTGGACTTGGTGTTGTTGTGTGTCAGTGCTTCACATTGCAGCCTAGCTGCCTGGAGTGCATACTACATCAAATATCACACACTTTTGCGTCACCATATTCACGCAGATTTCCCCCCCAAAACGCTCGTATAAACGCTGAATAAAAAGTGATAATGCAACGCCACTTTTGTGTTTTCTCTTCAGATCGTTTCCGTGTAAAAGTAGCCTAACAGAGTCTAAGGGCCCTATTTTAACGATCTAAGTGCATTGTCTAAAGCGCACAGCGCAACGTCTAAATGGTCTAAGTGTCCGAATCCTCTTTTGCTAATTTAACGACGGGAAAAATGGTTTTTGCGCCGAGCGCATGGTCGAAAAGGGTTGGTCCTATTGTAATGAGAGTATTTTGGGCGTAATGTGCAATAAACCAATGAGAGTCTCAGCTCTCATCCCCTTTAAAAGCCTGTTGCGCTGGCGCTATGTCTAATCCCTATTTAGATGACGGACTTTGTAAACTGAAAAACTAAGGGGAGGAAGGAGATCCCCAGTGTAAGATTAATGTTAAATAATTGTGTTGTTTTTCACTTGTATTGAAATTGTATTTTTCACTTGTTATTTTTTATTAAAACCTTTAAAAGTTTTTTTTTCAGACCAGAACGCCCATGGGCGCAAAAGGGGGCGCAAATGCATTTGCTACTTAAACAACGTGGCGCTAAACGTGAAAATTATAATTGCGCAGGGTGGAAACTAGCGAAAGACACTTGCGTCGCGCATTGCGCCGGGTGTAAGATAGAGCCCTAAATGTTTCTTTATAAAAATATGGTTATGTATTTTAGGAAGATGATCATCGTGTGTGGGGGTCCCTGTCATCAAAAAGTTTGAAAACCCCTGCATTATAGTGCAGCACAGATCATCTGTAGAGCCACTATTCATTCATAATTCAAAAAAAGAATGTAAGAACAGCCACTGATGAGTACAAAATAATTACAAAGAAAGAAACTAAACCTTTTGATGCTGATGCAAGCACATGCAACTTGCTTTCATACAGTACTCATGCAAACTCAACTTGATTCAAAGTGCCTAAATGCTATACAGTATGAGGATCAAAGAGTTGAGTTTGCAGGAAATGTTGTTTAATAATTAACAAACTATTAATTGCACTTCTACCTTTCTCTTATATAAGGTCCCTATAAAATATGTCTTCGATGTAAACAGCACTGTAACAGCTCTTTTAAAAACATAACACCTCTTTTAAAAACATACAGTGTGTGTAAAACTTCAATGACGGTGCTAAGATATAAATCATCCACTTACACTAACTGTTTGTGTCAGCACACCCTGCATTTCATATTTTTCTTCTGGCAAACACTAAATGTCACAGCAGTGATAAAAGGCCAACCAGCATTATTACTTTGTTGTTAAATTTATTGATTCCAGAATGCAATGAAGTTGCAGTTTAGTTTTGTCTGTATCCAAGAAATGCTGAACTGCTTCAATGTACTGTACTGTACTGTACTGTTCTCCCTCCCTTTCTCTGTCTCTCTCAGGCCAGGCTGACTATGTTTCTCATATACAAAGGTTAATGGCTGATGGAGGAATGACTGCAGTTGTCCAGCGGGAGCAGAGCACCACTATGGCCTCTATGGGCAGCTTTGGCAACAACATTTTTATCAGCCACCATATCCACCGTGGCTCCCAGACAGGGGTGGATTCACAGAGCCATACCCATTTATGCCCCACCCCTGGCCCCTCCTACACTTCACCGGGGTCTTTGCGTGCAGACTACTACTTCCGAATCATTACCAACACACCAGGTCATCATACAAACACAGCTCAGGGCTCCCTCATAGAACAGGAGGGACTTCACACATTTTCCCCTATTTTCTCACCTGTGGTAGACACACATGGATCATCCGCTTCCATGGAAACAGACGGATGGATGGATGAGGAGGAGCTTCATGATCTTGCATCCCTCTCTCCATCCTTACTCTCACCCTCTCTTTCGCCCGTGAATAACAATAGCTACACCAGCAATGAGAATAGTTATTACGGAGATGAGTATGGCCGCTAAAAAGCAGGGTAGAGGTTAGAGAGCAATCATGTATTAAAACCAACACAATAGAAACTTATTTCTGAAATATTTGCACTTAACTCTTGTTTTCTTAACATGACACATTCTGATGAAGGACAGAAGATGGACATTTTTTTGGGAAAGGAGCATTGATTTCTTCTGCTCCGCTATAGCAGCAACTCTTAAAGGATTAGTCCATTTTCTTGGAAAGGATCCAGATGGTTTGCTCACCACCATGTCATCCAGAATGTTGTTGTCTTTGTTCGGTCGAGAGGAGATTGTGTTTTTTGGGGCAAGCATTTTAGGATTTTTCTCGTTTTGACGGACTTTGATGGGCCCCAACACTTAACAGTTTTTTTCAACGGAGTTTCAAAGGACTTTAAATTATCCCAAACTACGCATAAGGGTCTTATCTGGCGAAACAATTGTCATTTTTGACAAGAAAAATAAAAAATATGCACTTTTAAAACACACCTTCTTGTCTATCTCTGGTCCTGTGATGCGCCAGCGCGGCCTCGCGTAATTGCGTAATGAAGTGGAAAGGTCGCGAGTTACATATATGAAACGCACATTTTAAACAATAAACTGCCTCAAATACATGAATTAATATCATTCGACATACAACAACGTTGGAACGGTCCTCTTTCTCCACACTTGTAAACACTGGGGCGTAGTTTCACATACGTCATCCGTGACCTCTTGACTTGATGGCGTATTGCGTGGGGTCGCGCTGGCGCGTCACGGGACCGGACAAAGACAAGAAGTTGTGGTTTAGAGGTGCATGTTTTTTGTTTTTCTTGTCAAAGATGACGGTCGTTTCGCTGGATGGGACCCTTGTGCCTCGTTTGGGAACATTTAGAGTCCTTTAAAACTCTGTTGAAACTGCAGTTTTAAACTGCATTAGGACTGCATTAAAACTGTTAAGTGTTGGGGTCCATTAGAGTCCATTAAAATAAGAAAAATCCTGAATTTTTTTCCTCAAAAAACATAATTTCTTCTCGACTGAACAAAGAAAGACATCAACATTTAAGATGACATGGTGGTGAGTAAATTTTTGGTGGTGACTTTTTTTTAAGAAAATGGACTAATCCTTTAACTCAGCAAGGAATTTTGAAAATTCCACTTTGCAAAAGCTTTGCAAAAGGCTCATATGATGTGGTGCCTGTTTATCATTATGGCAGACATACAGAAAAACGTGTGTGTGTGCGCGTTATATCTTATTTAAGGTGCAGAGAGGCATCAATCATAATGTATGTGATGCTTTGATCATTGTTGTTGAAGGAAGTTTAGTTTTAGATGCCCCATAAATGTACTTTGGTAGATATCCCTAATTTAAGCTTTGTAGTGGATCTGAGAAAAAGAAACTTGAAAAGACAGAAAGTAATATAAAAAGTTTAATATATTAACAATGGGCACATTCGCAGTCTAAAGTAAGTCTTTGTTACAGTTATTGTTACCGCAGAATCAGAAAATGGTTTCTGAAAGGGTGCGTGATCTTTCATTTCCCTAATTGATTTTAAAATGTACAGTAAACACACTCCTAGACTCAGACAGGTTTAAAATGGAAAGTCTGACAGATGCATACAGTATGTGCATGTGATCGTGAGAGAGACATTAACCCAGATCTGTCAGTTTCTGTGCATTTTAAAAGCCCTTCTGAAAGTTAAGCAGACACCTGACAGCATGTGTGTGGCATCCTTCCCTTTCATTTCATATGTAGCACTGTGGTTCCAATCTGCTGTCTCTGTAAACAGAGAAGCTGTGTGTTCAGAGACCGTGTCCATTGCATTGAACTTCAAAGTGTGTCGTGGCCTCTTTTGCTAAGATTTTCGAATTTTAGAACTTTAAACACATTTTAGTTCCAGTAGTTTTGGGCTTTGACCATCTGCCCATAAACAAAATCTAACTGGAACTGTTTGCACTAGATAAGTAAAGGGCTCTCAACTAGAGTTACCAAATACAATGAAAATATCTCATTTGTTGAAGTGTATTTTCTGTTGACGCAAGTCTTTATCATATAAGGTATCAATGTAGAAATCCTGGCCTTCAGTCTAATCAGGGTGTTACAGCATAGGGAAGGTGGATGCCTTGCTGAATGTTTTTATTTTCACTTTGCCTTAAATGTCTGCATTCATTTAGGGGATTACTTTATCCTGTAAATAAATTTCTGTCAGCGTCCTCTAAATCAAACGTAGTAAACTCTGGTTTAGAATTCAGCTCACTGGCCTCTCCTACAGTAAAAACAACACCAACAGTGTTTTCTTTATGTGGACAGATGAAAGCAGCAGTTATGTCATGTACACACTGGTTGTTTATGTTATTACCATTAAAAGTTATTTTATTTTATTGTGCATTTCTGTTTTTTTGTAAAATAATAAAAAGAGTTTGTCTTTAAAAGAGATAATGGATGCAAAACAATGGTCTACAGCTGCCTACTGGGGAAACACAGTTCTGGATGTGATTAAAAAAGAACAAAAATATTAAACACATTGTGTCAATGTTTGTTTGTGTGCCAAAGAGAGAAAATCATACAGATGCTAAGGGATGCACTCATGGTAGATTTAATGTCTCTGTGTTTATACTGTGGGCTGTTATCATTGCACATGACCAGTGTCTGAGATGTCTTGCATCTTCCTATACTTATTTGTTTATATTTATTACATGGTTTGTTGGAATGCTTGATTCTGATTGGCGAGTCGTGACATTAGCAGGTTTATTATTTCCAGATAACAACCGCTCAAAACTAATAACACACAATAATCCAGAGGCTGCGAATCATTTTGATTGGTACGGTTTAATTTTAGGCCTCACAAAAATATAATATTAAGATCTTATAATAACACGTATGAAAATGTTGTATTTATTTACAAATAAATAAACCAAATAGTGTGTTTGTGGCATTTGAACATCTTATCTCAAAACCGAATATAAATGATTTTTTTTCCTTTCAAAAGGTCTGCATTTGTTAAAAATTAGCTAATAAAATACTTTAAAACAATATTTACTGTAACTTAACTTACTTATGAGGTAAATAGTATAAGAGGGATAATGTACAGGTTATTATCGTGAAATAAGCAATAACAGCCTGATCACCAATGTTGGGCAATAACTACTTAGTAGTAATAATATTGCTGTAAAAAGATTACTTTTCTGGGAACTAGAATATTACATCCATCCAAAAAAAAATTGTTACCATTGATGTGCAACTTTCCGATCTCTTTGATGAAGCTAATACGGAAATTACTTAAACTGTAATTCATTGACTGGCTGGTTGAGGCTGGCTCCAAAAGGAAGTGAATTCCCATAGACCTCCATGTTAAAAATGCCCAACTTTATAGCAGAAATTACCTATTTACAGCCTGATACAAACAGTGTTTCTTGTCCATATAGCTAATTTTGCCCTTCATTACAACTGTGAGGGGGGTGCATTTTTTTGTAACTCATCTGTTTAAATTATATTACGTCTTAAAGTTCTGCATAATTAAGGGCATAGCCACTTGAGTGACAGGTAAACTTCCACTGCTGTCACTAGAATCGAGCTCGGCAGGCGTGGTTTCAGCAACCAGCCACCTCAGCTTCACCCATGTCCCGCCTCTTTATCCATTTTTGGTTTTCCGCGAGTGATGCGCGGCCAAGATGGCGGTGGCAGGCACCGCCTACTTTAAACTTCAAAAATCCTCTTCACAAACCAATGATTGACTTCACAGACACTACGTCCATATTTTTTTTACAGTCTATCGTTACCATCCAAAAAATCTAGTTACTAGTTACTTTGTCACAACATAATCAGCGCAAGAAGCTACTGTAGCTGTTTTTTGTTCTGCCAACATGTTTGGTTGGTTCCACCTGCTTGAGCCCTGTTGCCGATTCTAGTATATATGTTACTGCTTTTCTAAAGTTACAGAAGTTGTTTAAAAATAGTTTGAGCCAGTAATGTATTTGTAATTTTCTTCAAAAAAATTAGGGAGTTACCATTTTTTTGGGTTGTAATAGACAAGTAATTCAACTAGTAGTGTAATGTATTACTGTTGGTTGGGAGTAATAAGCAAAGTAATAATTTTACTTTTGAAATAGTAACTTGTAATGAGTAATATATAAAATTTTGCTGATCACACTGCTTGGACTTATTTCTGCGTTAACGTCTGTCTATACATTTTCCCTTACACATGTTCATTAGAAACCACATACACAAATGCATCAGTAGTATTTAGGAAAGAATGCTTCTTTATTTTTACCATGTGATGCTAACAGACTTCACATCATTGCTGACTGCTAGTATAACGCCTGCAACATCAGTCCATACGTGGGTTATTTTGGGATATCAAGATTCTCTGGAGATTCCATTTTTTTTTAGTTCCAGTTCTTCCAGCACCACAATTAGGGCCTGTGTGATGCTTAGATTCATCCAGCGCACTGAGACAGGTGAGACACAGTAAACCTCACTGTTACATATATCAATTTCGTGTGATGAGTCACACACTCATGTAACCTTTTCATTTGCAGATGCACCTCATCATCCAGACACGTTTGAAAACACCACCGCTGAAACTAGTGAGTATAGCAAAATGCAATAAACCAATACAAGAACTACCATCAGTGCTTTATTCTCCATGCAACTAAAACCGAGTGGTGGATAATTGCTGTTATAGATCCAAGACAGCAGAGGGCTCATTATAGGAAACTATATGAGCCCAGAGAGGCCTGCTGCCACACAACAATCTGCTGCTTACATACATGCACATTCCCTGGCTAATCAGTGTCATCCTGACAAATATGAATGTAGACCGGAGAAATCCATTCCTGCAATGGAATGATGCCAGTTCTTGCTTCCCAATGCTCTGAGCTATAAGACTGTTTGTATTGCGAAAACGATTATAGGCTGTTCCCTAAGGGCTCAGAGAGATCCCTGCTGTCTGGCAGTAAATTTGTTAGCCATTAGCCTGATGTGGGTTATTTTCAACATTGCTGACTCTCTGCTTTCTGTTACGCTGTCAGTGTTCTGAATGGAGAAAAAGTGGAGCGATTACAGTGAGAAAATTACACTGCACAAAATTATCAAACGTGCATGCAAGGTGCACTCTGTAATTATGCTGGTTTTCCTGGTGGTCACATGACCTCACGTTGGCCCGTGAGGTGTGCTGTTCAATGTAAAACATGACAGCTATTAGTAAAACAATGCTGAGTGCACATAGTGTATTTAAAAAAAAAAAAAGAATGATACAAAAATACTGTGTGCAATACTCGTGAAGGTGTATGCACAGCATTTCAGACCATTTCAGAGATTTTGTGTGGAATCAAAGCACTGATCTCCATATTGACGTGATTATAGTGTAGCATTATCACCTACACTAACACCGCTCATTCTCTGGAGATCTGCTGTTGCATAAAGTGCTCCACACAGAGGCTCAGAGACAAAAGCTGCATCGCCACATAAGTGGGCACTGTGTGTGTGTGTGTGCGCCATTTTTCTGAAAGCTCATATGAACAGAGACTAGATTTAATGATGGGTGTTTTCAAAAAGAGAATGGCTGTTATGCAAAGCCACCCTTAATTGTATAATGTGGCGGATAAACAGAGTGGGCTGAGGTTAATGGAGATGACTACAGCAAAACATGCGGCTAATGATCCAGCCCATTTACTACTGCTAAAAACCTTCAGCACAGCATGTAGCCATTATGCATGTAATGACATACAGTAGCATGTTTCTGTAACAGAAGTGACATGTTGTACATTTATTTGTGTTACTTGAAGAAATGCTGTGTGAGTTGATGTGTTTGACAGGTGTTGTCAATTATAATGACTGTACCTGTACATCCCCTGCTAATAAACCCACTTGCACTGTACGGGAAGTGTCCAAACAGCATTCCTTCATAAATCATGGAATTATACATTGACTGGCAATGTAATGCTTAGTGGGATACATAATTACTGTACAATAAATGTTGTTGCCTTTTTTGCCGTCTTGTCATACAGAGTGGATGCTGTACTTTTCCCTAATCAAATGATGCCATGCATAACTTGAAATGACCTGGATATTTGTGGGACAAGTGGGTAAGTAAATTATTGTTTGGTTAGTTGTCACATGTCTGTGCACCTAAGCGTTAGTCTATAGATGAATATCAGTCATCTTGGTGATCTTGGTTAGGGTGTAATGCCTACTTGATCCCTGATGCGTTCTTCCAGCTGCTGTTCACTGCTACTGAACTACCACTATTTTTATAACACAAAGAAGGCACGACACAACTTGAAACTTTGCTCGAAGTATCACCTGGATCTCTACACATGAACACGAGCATTGAGAACATTGTTTGTGTACACAGAGTTTACTAAAAAGAAAGGTTTTGAACAACTGACTTTGGCTGTTATGGTCTCTGCTCGCCACCTTTGTTAGACATAAAGAATCAATCTCCGAATGAATGAATCTCATGTGAGGCTCCTTTTTCAACTAGAAGGTCAATATTGTTTTTCACTTGCGACAAAACAATGAATTATCCGTGCATTTATATGGATGCTTTAGGAGCTATCCATCTTTACTCTTCTCCCTCCTTACGTCGCATTCGGAGATCAATACTTCTTGACTGGCAAGATGGCGGCTAACCAAAGTCAGTTGTTTAAAACCTTCTTTTTAGTAAACTCTGTGTACACAAAAAAAATTCTCAATGCTCGAGGTCATGTGTAGAGACACAGATGATACTTCGACCAAAGTATCATGTTGTGTCAAGCCTTCTTAGTGTTGTAAAAATAGCAATTTTAATTCTCACAACATATTGAAGACATGGCTTCCAGTTCTTTTGCGACCACTTCAGGTACTCAAAATGGCGGTTTGAGATATGAGTGATGTCAGCTGATATTCATGAATAGATGGATTTCATGTGACCTTTTACATCATGCCGCCATCTTGAGGACCTACCGAGTACCAGTAGGCTATTGACAAGCATTGGCTACCTTGCTACGATTTACGGATTTCTTATCTTTTACTCTCTATGATTCTTACGAATACAGTAAAGGGCAACGAAAGACAACATGTCGCATCTCGACTGTCATGAAAAGAAACGCTTCTTAAAAAAAATATATATCTTGGTTAGGGTGTAATGCCTACTCGATTCCTGATGCGTTCTTCCAGCCGCTGTCCGCTGCTACCAAACTACCACTATTTTACAACATAAGAAGGCGCGACATAACATGAAACTTTGCTCGAAGTATCACCTGGATCTCTACACATGAACGCGAGCATTGAGAACATTGTTTGTGTACACAGATTTTACTAAAAAGTAAAACAACTGACTTTGGCTGTCATGGTCTCTGCTCACCACCTTTGCCTGACATAAAGAATCGATCTCTGAATGCGAATGAATAAATCTCATGTGAGGCTCCTTTTTCAACTAGAAGGTCAATATTGTTTTTCACTTGCGACAATTTTACGGAACTATGCTTTAGGAAATATCAATCTTTACTCTCCTCCCTCCTTACGTCGCAATTGGAGATCGATACATCTTGACGGGGAAGAAGGCGGCCAACGGACGCCAAATCATCCAAAGTCAGTTGTTCAAAACATTCTTTTTAGTTAACTCTGTGTTCACAAACAATGTTCTCAATGCTCGAGTTCACGTGTAGAGACACAGATGATACTTCGAGCAAAATATCATGTTGTGCCGAGCCTTCTTAGTGTTGTTAAAATAGCGATGTTGATGCTCACAGCATATTGAAGGCATAGCTTCTAGTTCTTTTGTGACCACTTCAGGTCCTCAAAATGGCGGAAGACAAGTGAGTGACGTCAGCTGATATTCATGTATACGGAACATTTGCAATGATAAAAGATTTCTAGGCAGATAATACATAGACAATAACAATGTCATAAAAATATATTTTTATTTTGCCTAAATTTTTGCACTTTTACACAAAACATTTAATGAATGGAATCTACGTTAAGAAATTGATTTCACTTTTATTTTCATCAATAAAAATAGTTAAGCGTTGGCCTTACACAAAGATGCAGATTACTGTAGGTAAATTAGAGTCAATAAATTGCCCTGTGAGGTGTGTTTTGACTTTAAGTGCACTGCGATGTACTGGCTACTCTGTCAGAAATAAAGGTACAAAACTGTACCTTTTCTGTCACTGGGGCGGTACCCTTTCAAAAAGTTCAGCTTTGCACCTAAGGATTTTATTTTAGTACCTCATAGTTACATACTGGGACCGAAGAGAGCTTATTAGTACCTCAAAAAATACATATTTGTATCTCAAAGGTACATATTGGTACTAAATGTTTACATATCTGTACCTAATGGTCTATACAATTACCTTTTTTAAAGGGTGCTGCCCCACTGACATCTAGGGTACATATTTTGACTTTTTTTTTTAAATGTAGGTCCTTAAAGTATGGTAATCTACCCAAAATTGTATTCTGTTTTGTATTCCTGTAAAGGTACAAAACGAAAACTTAGGGTACAGCCCCAGTGACAGAAAAGGTACAGTTTTGTACCTTTATTTCTGACAGTGTATCTATCCAGGCTAGGCTATAGTCTCCACAACCCTGCCATGTACAATTGGATACATATTGATACATAGATTTATTACACACTTGTGAACAAAGTAAATTTCTCTGGTTTGACAAGATTTAATTTCATTAACCATCTAACACCATAAACCATCTACTCCAAATTACTTTTGTCCACAGCAACCAATTACCTATGCTAAACCTTCATGTCTTTTACTCTTGTATGAAAATAACATCCCAAATGTAATATTTCTAACCTGTTTATTTTGTAAGTAGTCGTGTAATAAGCAGGGTAATGGACGGTCATTATGTAGAAATAAATCCCTTTGGGGTGATTCAAGCCCCCTCTGCTTCACATTGATGTCAAGACACCCTGTGGTTTTTATTTAAGCAATAAAGTACATGAAGCTGTGCTATTTTTATGAATATATTGCGTATTGCTTTGACCCTAACACACCCTTCAGCTGTGACTATTTTTACAATCTGGCCGAGCCTTGAGTGCCTTATTGCTTTAATAAAACGGTAACCACATAATAAAATTGGGGTCACAAATTATATTAAAATTGTTTTTAAGAAAAATCTGTAAATGCTATCTCTCCATTCGAAGATACACAGCAGCAATAATTAAATGAGCTTAGGGAGCAGATAGCTGCGGCTGAAGCACTGATGTTAGCTAATGTGGTTCCACACTCGGAGGTTTATGCCATTAGGCTGCTGTGACAAAACACAGCACACTTAAGTTAAAAATAGTCTCTAAATAAATGAAGGAAAGTGTGCACATTTGAAACCAAAGTCATTCTGAATGATTTCTAAATGTTGAAATGAATAAGCACACACACAAGTCTGGAAATAATGTATTTGTTTCTGTTTTAATTTACATATTTTTTCACATTGTAAAACTACAAACACCAACAAAAAGAAGTAATGGATAACATTAGTGACTTATTATACTTGACATCCATGTTAAGACCCCCTCAAAGATGAAGAACCATTTTTGTTTGTTTAGGGTGTGAAAAGATTTTAGTTAGAACCCTTTGTCACCAAAAGGGCCCTTGAAGCACCTTTGCATGCTGTATTTGAATGATAGTGTCTCCTTCTGTCTGCTTGTTCTGGAATGTTATCTGCTCACATACAGTAAAGAGAATGAAGAGAGATTGGGTAACATTTTTAGCCTGATGACTTCTAAAAATAAGTTTGAAAACAAATGGAATGGAGGATGATTTTTGTAGCCAGGAATCTGATGACTATAAAAGGCTCAGCTGAAAGAGTGTTGCAAAGGTTTTTCGGTAGACACTTAGCTGTATATTTCTGTCCATTGGAAAATGATGTTCATCTTTGCATTACATTAGCTTAATTTTCCATTTAGAAGCAACAGTTTTGTTTTTTATTAGATTAATTATTTATCTCCTCTCTCACACACACGCACACTTTTCTATTACATCTAACCAGATGCTGTTGTACCTCTTTGTCTTTTGGATGTGAGTAATGATCCTCATACAAACACACACCTCTCAAACAGAGAGAGCACACTGCACTTAGAGCCACTGAGAGTGTTACATAATAACCTAAATGGGTGGAAATGTAAAAAGTGGATAGGTTGAGAGAGAGAGAGAGAGAGAGAGAGAGAGAGATTGTACAGTAGAGAGAAGCAGGAGAGGTTAGAGGCTATAACTTAAAACTGTGGACATATATTTTGCCTTCACTCTCAAAAATAAAGGTACAAAAGTTGTCACTGGGCCAGTACCCTTTCCCTTACCATCTTTGTACCCAGAGAGTGCATATTAGTACTTCAAAGGTACATATTGACAGTTCAAAGACACATATTTGTACCCAAATTGTACATATAATGACCTTTTTTAAAAGGTACTGCCCTAGTGACAGATTTGTTCCTTTATTTTTGACAGTGTTCTCCACAATATTTAGATCAAAGTTGCAGGACCGTGCACAGGGGGCTGGCTAGCTAGAGCCACTGCCTTTCTGTCTTCATCGGCAGAGGTACCCTTCTCATCAACCGCCAACCCCCCCTTAAAGTGTTCTGTTACTACTCTGCCAAAGATCCACTGATTCCGATAATTCACTTCGTTTTTTCCCCGGCCGCTCCAGTGCTTCTCTCACAATCTGTGTCCGATCTTTGGAGAGTGGAGACGACAGTTCCATAAGTTTGTTGCATTCACAGGTAGATTCATTACTCAGTTGTTGATCAGCTGAATTAGTAATTGTTTTTGTATTTTGATCGGTAATGATTTGCTCTCTGTCTTCTAAGATTGCTAACAACTTAGCAAGCAAACAGGTATGTCTGTAAGATGTCTGTTACAGAGCTGTTTTACATACATTCTAATTTAAAGAATTCTTCAATATGTCTTTATGACATCTTTTAGGAAACGTCTCAGAGACAGATGTAAATCCAAATGTATGTGTGCTATTAGTAACAACAAAATATTCACATTATTAGAATTACAATGAATTACAACTTATCAAATTAAAATACCCAATCATAAATATCACCAAATTTGTGATTGTGGCACACTTTGTAGAGAAAAAAATACAAAAAAAGAAGACAGAGTTGAAAGGGAGGCTGCTAAAGGCAGTTCAACATTGCAAACATGGATTCAAGACTCCAGCAGGTTAATCATATAGAATATTTAGCAGTTTGTCACACTTAATTCTTGTTATTAAGTATATTTTATTCACTTGTCTTAGTTGCTACTAGTAATCTATAATAATAATAATCATATTTTATTAAAACCATTTTAGTACCACCCTCCCTTAGTGCCCCCTTTTTTTGGTTTGGGCCCCTGCCCCTCAAAATGTGTCTGCATGGCCCTGGTCTCAATTCACCTTGACCAAAATCCAATGTTGATCTGACGCCAAGACCCAATGTTGATCTAAATTCAAAATCCAACACAAGTGGATGCAGCAATTTGACAACATAAATGTTTTTTTCCAGTATAAGTCTGTGGACATTTATAATGAAATATTAGCTTACATCCTAAAGGGTTTCTGCAGATATGAAATAGTCTTAATTCACCTTGACATCTGCTCAAAATTGGGTATTGACAACAAAATCCAACGTTGATCTGACATCAGGATCCAACACTGATCTGACGTCAGTATCTGACATTGATCCGACGTCAAAATCTGACGTTGATGCGACATCAAAATCCAGTGTTGATGCAATGTCAAAATCCAACGTTGATCCGACATCAAGATCTGATGTTGATCCGACGTCAGTATCCGACGTTGATCCGATGTTGATCCGACGACAGTATCCGACCTTGATTCAACGTCAAAATTCGAAGTTGATCCGACATCACAATCCGATGGTGATCCGACGGTGATCCGACATCAAGATTTGACGTTGATCCGACGTCAGTATTCGGCATTGATCCGATGTCAAAATCCGACGTTGATCCAACATCAAGATCCAATGACAGTATCCGACGTTGATCCGACATCAAAATCCAATGTTAATCCAACGTCAAAATCCAACGTTGATCCGACATCAAAATCCGACGTTGATCTGAATTCAAAATCCGACATCAAAATCCAACGTTGATCTGAATTCAAAATCCAACACAAGTGGATACAGAAATCTGACAACATAAATGTTTTTTTCCATTATAAGTCTGTGGACATTTATTATGAAAAATTAGCTTACAAACTAAAGGGTTTCTGCAGATATTAAATGCTCCTAATTCACCTTGATATCTGCTCAAAAATGTCTGTGCATTGCCCTGCAAAGTTGTATAGGTGCATGCTTGAATGTATGCTATATTAGTATTCCACAAGCACGAAGGACAGCTCATTTTCACAGTAAGTCAGCTGCAGTGTGATTCATGCTGGAACTAATTGGAGGATAAAGTTTGAAAAGGTTTCCTGACATTGCCACCTTTAGACCAAAAATATGTGCCATTACATAACCAAAGTTTACTAAAAGTGAGGAGGATACGGTTATCTAGTTTTGAAGTTTTTGTTTATTTTTATTAGGAAAGGGTAAAATCATTGATTAGTGTCAGGCTGTTCGCACAACCAGTGTTTTTAGATTAACCATCTATACATACATACAGTACATACAGTCGTATAATTTAATAACAAATAAACTATATTAGGTAATTATACATGGTGTAACAGAAGTAACTGATGACAAAACACTTTCTATCCTCGCGATAACAGTTAGTATACCCGTAGCCACAGCGACAGGAAATGTCTAAATTAAAGTAATCAATAGCCATTAGACCGGAAAATTTACAAGAAAATTTAAACTACAGTTGACACAAAACTGATTATGGCATGCATTTCACAACAGCTAAGTAATTAATTGTACTGTATGTAAACATTTTTGTGTTTACACTGTAAAAAATTAGGGCTGGACTCGTCTCTTTTTAAACCAGTGCAGAGTTGAAATAATAAGAGTGTAGTAGAAAATAACTAAGTGGGAAACTTCTGCTGTTTAAACGTGAGAGAATCGCCCTCTCTCTCCCATGTTAAGAGGTATAGCACAAGGGGACACATTGTTCTGTCACATCAAACATAAAAGCAGCTTATTAATTAATCCAATTTAGTTCAGAGAGTGAGAGAGAGAGAGGGGGGGGGGATCAAATCTCTTTTTCCTAATATGACACACTCTGAATCAAACAGTTAAATTGGCCATCAGCTAGTCCTAACATTTATGTTTTTGTCAGTAGTTACACTTTTAACCATGCATTTAGTGGTTGGATTTAGTTAACTCACATACTGTAGGGGTAGTCCAAACAGGGTTTTAGATAAATCCAGGACTAGGCCTTAGTTATTTTAGGCCATTTAAGACGTTTTCCCAAAAATACCTTACAAAAAACAATACTGGTGTGCATCTTGAGACTAAAACAATGGCACTGATATATGTTAAGATATGTCAGTGCAAATGTTTTATAATTTAGGCAACTCAAACATGCATTTTAGTCTGGGACCAGGATAAACCCTGTCATGGGAAACTCCCCATTAAGTTGATTTGGTTAGATAGAGGTTTTGTAACCTTGAAATAGCCTACATCAACTAGAAGAAAACTAAAGAGGGATGAAAGGTCAACAATTCAGTTAGTTGCATTGAATTTTATTAGTGTATTTAAATAGTTTTAGAGAGTGTAACTCAGTTCTTTCAGTTATTCAAGTCGTAAATCTTAGTTTTTGTTTTTTATATAATGCAATTAAACACAGAATAAACGTTTCTTTATTAAAGGAAACACATCATATATGCCCTAGATAGAACAAAATAAGTATCAACCAAAAGACTATAAATGCAGCTGGACTGTATTGATATATCTCGGTTTAGAAACAGCTTTGTTTCTGTGTCCGTGATGTAATTATTAACATTAAGGATGTCTTTTTCTAATTTTTCTCTCTCTCTCTCTCTCTCTCTCTCTCTCTCTCTCTCTCTCTCTCTCTCTCTCTCTCTCTCTCTCTCTCTCTCTCTCTCTCTCTCTCTCTCTCTCTCTCTCTCGCTCTCTCTCAGCTATCATTTTGCATAATTTTGTACTCAGATGATCAAACTCAAAGTTCTTACTGAACTAATGAGAAGCCAGAACATATTTCAGCTTGCTTTCACACACACAGATTTAGTTGAGATATCTACTCATGTCTCACACAGGAGTGCTGGTCTGTCTCACCTTATTAGCAACTCCCTTTGATCTCATTTTCTTCCCTGTGGTCTGTGTGCATTTGAAACATTATCTTTTGATATTATAGACTTCATATTATAACAGGAGTCTGTTTGGTCTAGAGTTAGAGTTACCTTGCATAATTTTTAATGGCTTGATATGTTTACAGTACACTTACAGTTGCTTTTTATTGCTTTGAGTAGTAATATTATACAGTATACGGTAGGTCTGAAGGACTACACTTATTTTTAATATATAATTTTTATACCTAAAATTCCATAAAAATGGAATAGTTTAATCTATTCATCTATTATTTTATGCAATTGCATAAAATGATATTTCTGAGTTTGGGTTTAGAAGCACATAAGATAACCCAAAAAAGTCAATATAAATTTCTTGCCTGAATCTTCATCCTATCCCATGCCCTCTTCCAATTCCTCTCACTTTTTCATCTCTCCTCCCCTCTCTCCATCTCAAAGGCACTGGAGCATTGAGTCTTTGTTCTTGCACCTGAGTGAGTGAATATGTTTGTCCAGAATTTTACAATGACTGACTTAATCAGGCCAACAATGTTTTTTTTTATAGAAGTCCCAAATCTCAGCACATGCCCCTAGAGCTCCTATTCACCATGTTAACACATATATGCAGTCAAGCATGAGCTATGAACCACACAAATGTCCCTTACAGTGTCACATAACTCATTAGATAATAAGAACGTTCTTTGTCCTCTGTAAACCACACACCTCCCTCCATATTGCATTGGGACTGTCTGGGAATGTTGAAATACATGTAAGACAGTGGGTCATTCATGTCCTTGGTAATAGGACCAAGGCACCTTGCACCAGTTTTTAAATTACCCTAGGCAAACAATCTGTCTAATTTTTTATGTCTTAGTTTTCTGTTCTGTTGGATGAAAAATAAATTATTGTTGGGCAATTAAATATATTAAGGGACATTCCACTTTTTTTAAAATATGCTCATTTTCCAGCTCCCCTAGAGTTAAACATTTGATTCTTACCACTTTGAAGTCCATTCACCTGGAAAGTTGTGATTTTCTAGGCAGATATGTAAGGACTATCATTCTGGCTGCTGCAGGTGTAGTGATATTATGCTCTGCCATTAAAAGTAACCAAGGGGACTATTTTCAGACACTGCGTAATATCATTGCGCCTCCTGCAGCCATGTTACATCAGCAGAAACCTTGATTGTTACGTCAGAATGAGAGTATAGTTCCTAGACATATCTGCCTAGAAAATCACAACTTTTAATTCAATGATTCAATGGATTGTGCTAAGCTATGCTAAAAGTGCTAGCGCCAGACCCGGAGATCGGCTGAATGGATTTCAAAACGGTAAAAATCAAATGTTTAACTCTAGGGGAGCTGGAAAATTAGCATTTTTTTAAAAAAAAAGTGGAGTGTCCCTTTAATGTCCTATTCTGGATATTTCCGTATTTTGTATTTTCTACATATACAGGTACAGGAAGTTCAAGGGGTCTAAGTGCTTTTTATTTTTCCACATTGAAGATGGCTTAAAACTACTTAAAAGATTGACAGTAATTTAATGATTTATAGTTAGATTGAAAATTACACCACTTTTTATAACTGGAACAACTCAATGTAGAATACTTTAACTGGCAAAATTCTGATTTCAATTTTAATCCCAGCATTAAGCAACTCTATGGGGCGGTTTCCCGGACAGGGATTAGACTAGTCCTAGACTAAAATAAATGTTACATATCTTAAAATACATCAGTGCCCTTTGTTTTGCCTCAAAATGCACACAAGTAATGTTTTTAGTAAGGCATGTTTGTTAAATCTAGTTATATTTCCTAATTAAACTAAAGCCTAGTCCTGGTTTAAACTAATCCCTGTCTGGAAATCACCTCTATGTGTTACTGTATGAATTAGATTTACTTTTAATCATCAGGAAATTGAAATGAGTATTTTATATTTACTTAATTTTCATTAGATTGTAGAGTAGACTACAAGATTTCTACATGATAATTCATGAAGTTTTCATCATGATTAATAGCCAGAAGTGCACATGGTAATAACATATTTTTTCTTGTACATTACAGTATATCCTACAGTTTTAATAGATATAGCAGGTCAGACATTGTTCTCATCTTAGAAATCACTAACATGACAAACCACTGTGTGTTTTAGGCAAACTCGGTCCTTTAGCTTATTTTTCTCCTATATCCTATGCAAGATTTTATAAGAAGCTTTATACATTTTATATTATTATTCTTAGATTTTTTTGAAGGAGGATGTTTGGGAGGAAAATGTAATTTCTCTGTTTTTAATTTATCTTTTTACTCTGCAAATTTTATATATTTATCCATTGTCTAACGAAACAATCCTATCAGATTCCTAATGGAGTAGTGTTGTAACACTTTCACAGATTCCAGGACGGGGTTTAGATTAATCCAGGACTAGATCTTAGTTATATTAGGGCATTTAAGTAGTTTTCACAAACAACAATACTGAAAATATGCACATTGCATTGAAGATACATTATATTTATCCCTGCATGCTTATATATTTGTTGTAAACTTTAGTTACTCATGAAACAGAATGCTTGAAGGATGTGTTTAATAAAATGTAAATTCATGCATCATTATCTTAAGTACTGAGAAACAAATGATGTACAAAGTATGAAAATCTAAGATAATTCCCAGCATTCTTGACTGATATGCTTTGTAGTTTTGCACAGTGTCAACTTAATTGAATGTAAAACCCTTAAAGATCTGTCTTCCCTGCTCTGCACATGAACTCTGCGTGACTGAGAAGTCACAAACCAAAATCCTTTCGGAGAACAGTGGAGTGGTAGACGTTTAGACATGTTTTTTTTTTCTCTGACCTGATGAAGTCAACCCTTATTGTGCTCAGCCTCACTCAGAAAAAGCTTTAGAGGAACGTAGGTTGAAAGTGCCGGACAAAAGTTTAATTGATCTGACCTCTGCCCCGTGTGTCGGGTTTGTTTAATAACCAGGGAAGGATTAATCTACTGAGGTTTTGAGGCAGCAGAGAGGCAGCTACCATGTGACGTGGGTTGCCTGGTAGGTTGCAGGTAAAAACACATCAGTGCTGACACAATCGATTAAAGCTCTGCCATGGCTGTGCTGAGTGAGCTTGGTTGATGTGGACACTAACAATCTCTACCCAATATAGATGTGAGAAATGTTGGGGGGTGCGACTAGATTGGGCTTTATTTCAGGACCTTTGGTGCCTCTCCTTCTATGGGAGGGGACTGAATTGATTATTGATTTCTGATTGTGTTAACAGTTTTAGGAAACAGACTGCAGGCTTTCTCTGTCCCCATCAGACCCTGAATGCCATAATCTAAAGTACAGAGAATAGAAAAAGGACATTTAAAAACATCACATGGTCTGGCCTCCATCATAAATGATCACAAGCTTGTTTGATGTGACATTAAGAACCAGTTGAACTAATGAACCCCTAATGCATGTGTGTGAAACTGACCATGGGCACAGATACATACAAAGCTCTGTCGCACTCTCACATAACTTTCAGTCCAAGAGACGCTCATATAAAATACAAAATTAGCCCTTGAAATGAATTATTTAATACAAAGTTCACCTATATGAATTATTTAGGTAATTGCTAGATATTATGTTTAATGTATTATGTAAATATACATCTTTGGACATCAGTGAGGTCCACAGAGAAACATCAGACTCTATAAACCCACAATATTTAGTAATAATTTATATCCTAAGCATTGCCTGGTTATCTGGTTCTTACAGGGAGTGATGAATCACCTCATAAAAAACTGTGTGCGCACTGATCAATGAGAACAATTTCAGATGGACAGTGTGCACACGCACATCTTGTACTATCTTAAATCCCAGACTTCCCACAGTATCCATTGCATTACTCTTATTAATTATTTATATTTATATAACTTTTTTCTGTATTTTCAAATAATTATGCAGCTTCACAATGGCACAGAAAAAAACATTTTGGCTGAATGGTTCCATGAAGAACCTGTAACATCTGAAGAACCTTTTGGTTTCAAGGGTATTTGTAGTGGGGGAAAAAAAGGTTTTCTAGATTAAAAATGTAGAAAAGAAATTCCCTTCTTGACTAAATGGTTCTTCTTTGGCATTACCTTTACTCATCAGGAAATTTAAATGAGTAGTTTATATTTACTTAATTTTCATTCAATTGTAGAGTAGACAGTCTACATGATTTACAAGATTTCTACCTGATAATTCATAACGTTTCATCATGATTAATGGCCAGAAGTGCACATGCCATGGTAATAACATTTTCATTTCATGTACATTACAGTATATCCTACAGTTTTTATAGATATAGCAGGTTAGACATTGTTCTCCTCTCAGAAACCATTAAGGGGGCGTGGACACCAAAGCTTTTACGCCCTCGGCCGGCGCATGTTTTCAATTGTTTCCAATGGAAGCTCGCCATTTTTCAAAAAAGCCAGCAGCTAGCGATTTTCTGCCGCTCTTAAAAACAGCGCTCGGTTGAAAAAGATTCAACTTTGGGTGAAAATCTCCGCTTGTCAATGTCAGTTCTCACACGGTCCAATCACAGTTTAGGAGGGGCGGGACATTACCACAGCAACCAACCGGCTCACAGCTGAAGTATCAGAGCTACCAAAGCACTCAGCTGACAAAAAGCTGCATTCGGCGTCCTGCAGGCGTTTACAGCCGCGTTTAAAAGTTTGCAAATTATGTATATTTACCCATTGTCTAGCAAAACAGTCCTATCAGATTCCTAGTGGATTAGTGTAATAATAATTATAACACTTTTTGAACTTTTTGGTTTTTAAATGTATTTTGTAGTGAAAAAAAGGTTTTCTAGATTAAAAATGTAGAAAAGAAATTTCCTTCTTGACTAAATGGTTCTTCTATGGCATCACTATAAGAACCTTTAACCACCTTTTTACTATTCAAAATCTTAAAACAAGTTACATTTGAAGAAAGCAAACAAGATAACGAGCGGGAACATGTGATGGGAGAAAACCAATGATTACTAATAAGCAGGAGAACGAGGGGGCGGGGTCACATGACAAGACACCGGAGGCACATGCCAAACACAAAAACAAGACATGAACCTCCACACAAGGCCAGGGACTGCCAGAACTCTGCCACCATGACAAAATACAAATATAACAAGACTTCAAGGCAGAGTCCTGACAGTAGTGGAGGCTTTTCTGAAGGTGATCTTGTGCAAGGGTTATATACTGGAGAAAATTCAGAGCTGACAAAATTGAACTTTACAGTCCTTATGGCCGCTCTTGATATATTGCTTTAAATGGTTGTGTTCATTTAGAGCCAGTAATATTCTTGGGAGGCCAGTGTGTTCATTACATATTGATTCAGTCTGCTGAGGCTTTGCATTCTTTCACTAATAGACTTTCTAAAAGATCTTCTAAGCAGGTCTGACCTGAAGAGGATTTGGGACCAGATCATTTAGTGGTCCACATCTGGCAAACAATTTATTACACATATTGGAAGTTTCACTTAAAGGTAGGGTATCACATTTGCTAGCGGTAGCCGAATAGCAATGAAATCACGATCCCACCCTCCAATCAAATCACCATCCAAAGTCACGCCTCTTTCAAAACACATGAACACACACAGATCAGACGGTCACATCTCATGTCTCATTCACCAGTGAGAAAACTTTGCAGTACAAAGTAAATAACATTACCAAAATAACCAACATAAACAACTGTATTAAATCAGAATTAGTTAAGCATACTTGCGGTTGTGTAGACGTAGTAACTATATCGTTGTGCTAATCCGTAAACTAACACAAATTTTATAAGCAACACAACATTTCATCAAAGTAAAATATCTGAATCCATCTCCATACAAACATATCGCGTACCTACCTTACCAAAATAAACAGTGCAACGATCCTTTCAGACCCTTTGCCTCCTGCAGCTGTTTGCGTCTCCTGGTAAAGCAGTAAAGTTACAGATGTTCATTTGGGTTTTTGCTCTTTGCTGATCCAGGCAGTTTTTGCTGTTAATAATAATAATAATAATACCTTTCATTTATATAGCGCTTTTCTCAGTACTCAAAGCGCTTTACATATGAATGGGGGAATCTCCACAACCACCATCAATGTGCAGCATCCACCTGGATGATGCGACGGCAGCCATATTGCACCAGACCGCTCACCACACACCAGCTTATTAGTGGAGAGGAGACCGAGTGATATAGCCAATTAGTATGAGGGATGATTAGTAGGCCAATGGGCAAGTTTGGCCAGGATGCCGGGGCACACCCCTACTCTTTTCGAAGGACATCTTGGGATTTTTAATGACCACAGAGAGTCAGGACCTCAGTTTAACGTCTCATCCGAAGGACGGTGCTTTTTTGACAGTATAGTGTCCCCATCACTATACACAGCAAAATCTGGAACCTCAGAATAACTCTATAAGAGTTAATTTCAACACTTTAAAAGTGTCTCATGGGGTCCACTCCCAATAGAGTTATTTTAACACTTTTGAAAGTGTTAGCACATTGACTCTTTTAAAGTGTTAGCAATTGACACTATACAGAGTTAAAAATCTAACTATAAATTTACACTAATCAGTGTTAAATATTTTTTATTTGTTAAAAATTAACTCCCTCTGTGTAATTTGTTAACTCCAATGTAGTGTTATATTTTTTAATATGGTGTTAATATGGTAAATGTAAAGACAGAAACATATTAAGGTACTTTTGGGACAAAAAAACTTTATTTTAAACAGTTTTTTAAATGTAACAATACAGCAGTATAATCTATCATTCTCATTTTAAAACTATTAATGATTTTTTTTAAATGTCATCTGATCAACATTTATTTATGACAGAAAAATTGTCCTCAATGTATCATGCATTTAAGTGTTCATTAAATTAACATATTAACATCCGAGACAACTAAAAAGCACATTCCCAATGTATAACAACAGTAAACACAGTTTATGGGATGCTTCAGTTCATACAAACAAGTTTGACTTCATTTCAATCCAAAATCCATGTTGGTCTTCACATATTAACAGCAGAATATGATGAACCAGTAGCTGTAAGGAGGTGATATGATCCTCGACGGTTAGACCTTCAGACTGGATATTGAACTTTTCTGTTAATAAAACAAAAATAAAAGGGAAAAATTCAGTATAAAAAACAATACAAAATGCAAAAAACAATTTATGTTTTGCACAAAATACTCACTTTGTTATAAAATTGCTCTTCGTCTGCAGAAATTTTCATGTAGGCCTATTTCTGTGCTCCTCTAAAGTCCCCAAAGCAAATCTCCTGCACACATTAATGGATTTAAAAATATATATATTAAACTTAAACAGCATATAAAGCAAACAACAACAACAACAAAAAAAACTCCCAAAAACATTATACGAGTATGAATTGCTCCATCTGAGGCTAAGACCTAAACTCAACAGCTGCATTCATATAATGACAATAACACATGACACTTAATGTTAAACTTGATACTAACAGCAATATAACACCTCACAACTCACAAATATTATTGATCAAAATGTTATTTATTGAACATTTACTTACCATTTACAGTGAAAGAGATGATCTTCTGCTTGAACTGCATCATCCAAAAACACGGTTCAGTGTGTGCTGTAAAAGTGGGAGGTCTTCTCTATTTAACACCCTAAGAGTTAACAAACTCCACTAACAAAACACTGTAGGAGTTAATTTTTAAAAAATGTGGTAACACTCTGTTTTGACACCAACTCTTTATTTTTATAGAGTTAAATAAAATCGTTTTAACTCAATCCAGTGTTAAATTATCTCCGAACTCTTTATATTTCCATTAACACCGTAATTTTAACTCTGCTAAATTTGCTGTGTACTGGGGTGTTAGGACCCACACAGACCACAGGGTCAGCACCCCCTGCTGGTCTCACTAACACCACTGCTGTTGTTGTTATAAAACATGTCTTTTGTTTTGTGGCTCCTGTACAGGTTGTCAATTCAGCAGAAAAGTTTGCCATTCTCCCTCTGTTTACAGACGGGAGGTGAGCGCACGTGAATGCTGTGATGACGTATGGTGTCTGTGTGAACAAGCTGCAGAGTGGCATTCAAATTACGCTTACAGATGAGTAACAAAAAAGACAAAGTCCGTGCGGACCGAGATCAATGATTGGTTGAACATTTTTTGGTCGTACGCCTTTCACAGATGACATAAATTTCTACAGTACAAATACATTTAAATAACTTAAATAACATATTGATTACTATCAGGATGTGAGTCTTTTATCCAGGATAACTAAAAATGTTTCTGGATCAAATCAGATACCCTGTTTTTAAAGATCCTATACTTTCCCTAGTTGTAGTTCCCTTCATATGGTAAATTTTTGCCTACTAGTTAAGCAATCTGATAAGTAGTCAGAAGGTTATATTTCTGGGCAGTGCTGGATGTCTGTGGTACAAATTTGACTGTGGAATAGAGACAGGGGTGTATGTGACCTTTCCTGCTGGGCAGGTTCTTCTGAGCATCATTGATTTTAGTGGCATTATAATCACACACTTTTGAGCAACTGTCAGAGATGAAGAGAAAGAGGGAGCGAACAAATGAAGATGCGTGAGGAGAACATTTAAAAAATGACATTTAACTGTGAGTGGAGAAAAGGACCCACTGGCATTTATTTTAATGGAATGTTCTTTCCTGTTGTTTAACTGGCTTACTGAAGATTACACCAGTGCCAGCTTAAACAGAAACCTAACCTGCCACCCACAGAGTACGGGGAGATTTCAGTGGAGTTTATAAAGTTAAATGACAGGATATACACAGGTTAAAACCGAGCCAAATTGTTTGTAAATGGATATCTGTCAGCCCGGTGGATCTAACAGGTCTTGCATTCAGTCTTGGAACTTACATTATTTAGCATCATTTGTTTAAGGATTATACTCTATAAAGCATGCATGTTGTGAATGAACAGGGTCTGAATGTGCCAGCAAGACTATAGGGTTGTTGGTTGTACTATAGTTCAGACGGGCTCTCGCTTACAATTTTTTCCCACTGTTACTGTCCCCTAAAGCAACATAAAAGTAACAACATCCCCTGTGCCCTATCTCCCATGCATCTGACCCCAGCATAATGATTTGGCAAAAGAGCCGTGCCTCCGCTCTGAGTAGATAACAGAAATAAAAACAACAAAACATAAAGTCCGGCTTCTCACAGCAGTTCTGGGACCTGAGCCATGCTCGTTTTTGCCTCTCTTGCCTTTGGCAGTTTCTCCTACACAAACTGTCCTGTCTTTTATTCTTGCACTCTCTCTTTTTCTCTCTACCCCAAAAACCTTGGCCCTGGGTCCTCACTTTCTCTGAGTGTTTACTGTGCTCCTTAGTGGCTTCTTCAGCAGGACATAAGTCTAAATCTGATTACTGTCCACTATCCCCAGACTCTGCTCTATTTACAAAGGGATAAATTCTGCTCATCTGCCGAGCGGCTATTGATTTGCAGGCTGTCACTCTGTCCCGCTTTCTTTCTCTCTAATCTCCCTCATTTTCCATGAAGTCTGCTGCTTAAGCAGTGTGGAGACATTGGGATTTCATTTGGAGTCATGTGAGGAATGGGGCTGTAGTGTGGTACAATAGTCAGCAGGACAGAAATGTTATTCTGTGAATGTAGTATTGAAAAAATACACAGTTCTTTACACCATTTACAATAATGAGTGAAAACTATAAAGTATTCAGCCTTTGGAGGTTTTATCTTGATTTTACAGATGACTTTTTTGTATTGTAAGTGTCTATCCATAATGTATTTAAAGTGTCGTTAATCAACTCAACTTCTTTAAAAGTTTGGTCCCATTTAAGCTGCTCTGGTACATGCATATGTCCCTATTGATCCTTTTAAAGTGCACATTTAAATTACAATTTTCCTGTCAAGAGTAAAAATAATGAAGAGTTCAGATGCATAGAGTGCATCTGACATGTTTTCTTGTAACAAACAAAGCGGTATTTTTGGAATGAACTGAAGGCGGTATTAAGTGGATTTGACCTATGTGAAGTATTGGATGAACATTTAATAGGAGCCGACAGCATCTCATTTTTGACGAAAGAGGCTTTTTAGGAACTTCTGCATCTGAGTGTTTTACTTATTTAAATTTGTATGGTTAATCCAAAGGGAATAATTACTGTATAAAAACATGAACTTCTGGAAATCCTGTTGGATTTGATTAGAGGTCAGGTTCTATCTGATCCCATTTTTTAAACCCTAGTTAAAATGTTGCTATAATTGCATAAATAATACCTGCAAAATGATAAAGCTCAAAGTTCACTGCCAGGGGATATATTTTCTTTAACAGAATTCGCCTTTCACAGCCTATAGCGAACGGGCGGGTTGGACTACAGCCCTCTACTTCCTGCTTTAATGACATCAGTAGAACAGTTTTTTGACTAAACTCCGCCCACAGGAATACACCAGTCACCAGCTAAGCTAACGGCAAGCTAAGATGCTATCGAATCACAACACACTAAACAAACTACACAATCAGAACTCGTTACGTATTTCTGAAGGAGCGACTTCACAGAACAAGGAAGACATCAGCCCGTTTTGAGGACAGTGAAAAGAGCGCTATAAATGGTATGCACATGATGTCACCGTCGGTGAGAGGGACTGCGGTTACGCCCACTGAGTGGCAAAAGACAGAGCGGCAGCATTTGAGTACAGCGTGACATCGTCGAAAACACGTCGAAATGGGAAAATATGTCAACTATCTGTATTTTATCCGTGTTTTTCTTTGGAAAACGTACATTCCAAAGCATATAATTTATTATATTTCAGAAATAATATGTTTTTGTTTTACATTTAATATTAAAGTACATTAACGTACTTTTACTCAAGTATGTGAATACACAGTATGATTCTATGCTTTAGAATGTAGTGAAGTAATGTTTTTCCCAATACAAACAGCCTTATAAAGTAAAGATGCTTGGAAAATGTAACTAATGTAACTAAGTATTGTCCACCTCTTCTTTCAAGTCCAACTAAATTCAATTTTAGCTGATAATAGTCAGTTTTACTAGCATTTTCGCAGCACCCACTATAAAAACCAGCCATTTTGTTGAACGTTTGCCACTCAACAGGGACAGTTCCGGCGTGGTCACGTGGAAAAGTAACGTCAATGCCTACCCTCTATACAAATAAGTAAACTGTGTGAAAAATACTGAATTTTTTTACACGTGAAACATGAACACGTTATATTGCACACTGTAAACACAATCAAAGCTTCAAAAACACAGAAAAAACGGGACTTTTAGGATGAGACCATACATGTGTTTAACATACAGGTGGGCTGGGAAAACTAAATCAAATGGGGTTGGATTCTTCAAACTAAATCAAAGAAGATGTGGTCTCTCCACAGGCTACAGGAAGAAATTAAAACTTCAGTCAGTTTGCTAATATCCATACTAATCTCTCATTCTCTTTCCCTGCCTTTCTAGCTTTCTCTCAGCTTGTTTGACACAACGTTCAGCTGAGCATAGATCAGACATGGTTGACCTTGTTGCAAGCAAAAGGCTATCTGAGCTCCTCTGCACTGTACTTCTGGCATTAATTCAGTCTGAAGTAGGATAATTATCCACGCCTCAGACTCCAGCCATTACATTGAGAAAGCTCACAGACTACTCTAAAGATCACACAATCCTCCAGTGTGAAACCAGGAATGAATTCTTAATGAGCTTTATTTTATTTGGCAAAATCAAAGAGAGTGAAACGCTATAGGAAAATATGAATCTAAGTGGAGGTGAGATTGCTGCTATAAATAGGGTTGTTTGTGAAATGAAGTCAGGCTGCATTTAACCTCTGTCAATCAAATGTCTTCTCTCACTGAGACATGCACATATGCCTGATGTGGTACTAAACTGTCAGAGGATCTCAGATGATTTCTACAGCAATGATTGGCTGTTTACCTAGATGTACATTGTAAGACCACTCCCATTTGTTTGCTTATATTGCTTTTTAATCGAAATGCTGCGTAGTTTGGTTATTATAGTATGACTGATTATTATGGTAATGCACAGTTGGATTAAAATACTCATAGGTCTCCGTGTGTCTCAAATTGAAGGTTATTTTGCCAACAGATTAGCTGTTAATATCTTCACTAAAATATATACAGTGCAAACACATAATACAACACAGCACATACTAGATGTGTAATTTTCTGCTGAACGAGGAGCACAATTAAAAATGCAAAAGGTCTACTTGTGATGATCTTGCTTCTGTAAAGTAAGTCATATTGTAGGGGCATGCTGTATCCTATGATTTGTTTGGATAAGCTTACCTCGTGCAGGGGTCTGCTCAGGTCATGTGCATCTTACCTGTACCCTACGGTTGTCAATGAGGACTTTCTATCTTGTTTAGTTATGACAACTACATCATACTTTATTTGAGGTCAAAAGCATAAAAGCAAACAAATTCACGGCCAAAATATAAAAACAGAATCAAATGTAACTCATTTTCCACTGTTTAGAATGTAGATATTCAAGCCTACTTATAGTTGACAAAACACACTTTGTCAAAATGCAATGGGGCCACTGAAGCATATGGTACCTGTCTTACAGGTGCTTTACCAGATTTACTCTCTCTCACTCCTTACCTGCAGACGCCACAATCACTGACATGTTCCCGACTGCTCCCTTGAGATATGCATACCGGGTAATATTGGCATTCCCCGAAGGCAAGTTTTGTCCAATTAGATCAGTTCTGCTGCAGGAAATCTAATTTAACATAACCAAATCAGAGAGAGATAGCGAGACAGAGGGGAGAGAGACAAAGAAGGCCCAAGTATCAGTGTATGAATGTGTATGCTTGTAGGCAAATTGCCCTTGGACACACTTGTGATCTCACAGTTTAGGCCAGTATGCTATTTGATGGTGCTGCAAACAGTATACTAGAAGTGGGAACATTTATACTGTCTATACTCTATAGGGCGGTTTCCCGGACAGGGATTAGACTAGTCCTAGACTAAATAAATGTAAGAGTTGTCCAAACTGAAAACAACTTGCTCTGACATATCTTAAAATACATCAGTGCCCTTTGTTTTGCCTCAAAATGCCCACAAGTAATGTTTTTAGTAAGGCATGTTTGTTAAAACTAGTTATATTTCCTAATTAAACTAAGGCCTAGTCCTGGCTTAAGCTAATCCCTGTCCGGGAAATCACCCCTATAATTTTTAGTTTTCCATAGACTAAGGTGCCTTAGTCCTGTTTCTCCTGTCCATACAGAGTCACTAAATGTGTCATCATGCTTGGGTTCACTGATGTGTCTTTTTGCTGGCCATGTGTTGTACCTAAACTGAGCTTTTTTCTGAGCTTGTGATATAAATTATAAACATTTTTATTTCACTTATGGAATAGGCCCTTACAATCTTGAGGACACACATTACATATACAAACTTATAAACAAGCAAACACACACTGTAAAAAATAGCTGTAATTATGCAGCTGGTTGCATGCCAGTAACTTACTGTAGAAGATAAAGACTGAAAATGTTCATTTAACTTTGAACAAACTGTTGCCAGTAAATAACATAAATGTGAAATTGACGGCAAGTTACTGGCAGCTTGTTGCCAGTAATACCCAGTAATACTGTAATTTCTACAGAATTTTTTTTGCAGTGCAGACTCTTGGGAAATAAAACACCTCAATGTTCTCATAGCATCTTAATGTATTTGTGTATATTTTTAAAGAGATAAATGTTTCTGAGTTTGTCGCTCTAGGTCTCTTACTCTTTAACAAGGTAATTATTGATAATTTTGTAGCAAACTTTAAATTGTGTGTATAGATGATATCCCCTTCAGCTCTACGTGCAGATCGCTGGGTTATAATAAAGACTGATTACAGGCATTGAGACTTTCTGAAATACAATCTTAATTTATCTTAATGCGGGGTGTAATTTGGTCACTGTGTATGTCTGCATATGTATTGTGTGTGTGTTTGATTAGGGCCAGTGATTTAATATTTCCATTTTCTGGTGAGATTAGAGATTCCCAAATGATGCCGAATGAATCTATTCTCATAAAGTTATATTAAAATGCAATATTAAGATTAGGTTTTGAATAAAGAATGTAGCTAATGGCATCAGTGATTTTTACAAACCCGTTTTATAGGTCCCTCTCTCTCTCTCTCTCTCTCTCTTTCCCTCTGTAGTGATGAAGATATTGAAGGCGAGTGGGTGATGTTGTACTTGACTGTTAATGTTCTCTATGTAATGCTGTTTGAAGCCATTCTGGTGAATCCTTTCTCCCTGTGGATTACTGATGCCACTAAACACACATTATTGTAATAATAGGCTAATCATCCAAGTACATCATGTTTTATCTGCTTTAATTGCGGCATGTACCTGCTTAGCTAATGGAAACAAATTGGCTGCTCTGTGGGCAGTGCTGCTGGGAGATTGGTAAAGCTGTTCTGTAAAAGATTTACTTTTTTTGTACAGTACATGTTGAATGCTCTCTCTTTACTCTTAGTTTAGAGTGTTTCTGACTGTTAGAGAAACACACGCATACCTCTTGACCTTATAGCAATTGGCTTGAGACAAATCAGAAAATAGTTTTCTTTAATTGTGTCACATGCATCTGATGCCACTATGAAAAGAAGTGTATTCAAACAGACCACTACTATTGCCAGAGGTAGTCCTACAAGAGATCTAATTTTGTCATCTGGAGACATCAGTGCTCACTACATCTGTAGCACAAAGGCTGCTCATATACCTATACAACGTAATATTATTAATGTTTTGAAATGCAATGCTATCCCTCTCTCTCTCTCTCTTCTGCTTAAATATTATACATATTAAAAATTGGAAAGAACATTACACAGGCAAACATTATCAGTAACAAATATTATATATATATTGCATAGTTTGATACAATTTAAAAGCATGCGGAATACCATTTTTGGCTGTATGGTTACATAAGATATTTTAACATCCATCTTGTGTTATACACAAAAAGTTATTTGTAGTTAAAAAAGTTATTTTGATTAAAAGGTAAAAAAAGAAACTCAACCAAACTGAAAGGTTCTTTGAGGAACCAAAAATGATTCTTCTATGGCATCGTTGTGAAGAACCTTTAGGCACCTTTATTGTAAAATGTATACATGCTGTCTCCTAATGTGAGATTTATTGTGATTTTGGTCACGTAATTACACAGTCTGTCTCCAGTGCCCGTTTAAAATGATGAACTCTGCAACATAATCCTATGGATTACTGCATGGATGTATTGATTTAAGTAGATTTTTTTCTGAGGAAGCGTGTGTGTCTTGGTGCAGTGTCACCACACTCAATATGATTAATGCTTCCTAAATCCAAAATCTTTTTTGTTGTAATTAAACCATGTGTTAAAATGGTTGGACATCTATTAACACTTTCAAATGTCTGCTTTCTCAAAACAACAAACAAAATAAATAAATAACTATTTTTGTTTTGATTCATTTCATGCAACGTTCATTTGAAAACAACTATTTAATATAAAGTTTTCAAAACTGGAGGACATTTAGATGTCTTACTGCATAACCGGAACATGCAAAAGACAAATTGTGATTTGGGAAAACCAAAATAGATAAGACACGGCATCTTGATTGCCTGCATATTTGTAAACTTAGTTACGGTATGCGCATTCTTTATTCCATATTTCACGCTTGTGTACTTCAATTAAAAGCGCTGCTCATCGGCTGCGGCCGCGCGCATGCAGACTGAAAGAGGGTTCCGCCTGCGTCTCATTCAGATTATTTCGTTACGGGTTGTCAGTTGCTGTCAGCTTTCTGCTCTCCTCTGCGCTGCAATTGAAATGATTTTAAGTGCGCGAGCTCTCTGTTTTGGCTGCCATCAATCTCATTTTTTCTGCCTTGAGACAGCTGCCAGAGTGCGAGATTAATCTTGAGTCAGCAGGGCGCAAACCTTTCCAATAGGCCGAAATCCGATCACACTCGCTCTTATATTTATTTCTTTTCTGTGTTATGCCTTCACATAAGCCTACACCTACAGAGTATCGCTGATGGCACTGTGCGTGTGCAGCCTCTGGCAGGTCCGAGCGCGCGTGGTATAAACTCTGTCGTGTCATTTATCGCTGTGATTCAGTGCCACATTTGTGGTCTCTCAGATGGTTACAACGTTAGGAAAACCTTAACGTATACACTGTCAAGTGACCAGTGACCCTAGACTTTAAGGGGAAGTGTAAGCAAAGGTCATAGGTTGGATTCCCAAGGATCACTGATAAAATGTATAAGTAGCCTACTGTAAATCGTTTTGGAATGCATAGATGTAGGCTAAACGATTTGAATTAATTGAAACAAGATTCTTCAAAGTAGAGTATGGAACCAGTATGGCAATTTATTAAAAAATGCTTAAGATTTTTTTTAAATTTTGAAGTGATTTGTTTAAACAAAAGATGCTAAGATGCAAGTTGTTTTAAAGTCAAACTTGTGTCGCGGTCTGAATGAGGTTGGTTGAGCGCTGTCCACGAGCTGTGGTGCTGAATTGATACCATTTTCCCAGCGGAGTGCTGTTAAAAGCCACGCTTCACATTAACAGATACACCCAAACATAATTCATATCCCATAATAATGTGTCTCTGAAAGACCACGGTGTTTTTATTCAACTGGAATAATTTTTCAGACACTGAAAACGGAATGATGCGCTCTTAACTCTGAGAGCAGCCGGAGCTGTATGTTGAGTCAGTCGGACCTGCGGACTCTCAGCTGATTGGCTGAAGATGGATGACATCAGTAAAGTCCGCTGCCTCAGACGCGCGCTAAACTCCTGGAAAGAGATCAGAGCGTCTCGCGCATCTGGCGGATTGTAAAGCGACTCGAGAAGAGAGAAACGTTTGCGCTTCCGCTCGAGGTGCGTTAGGTGAGCAGCCAGTCGCGATGTTGAGTGTCTTCATAAGCGACAGCCGCGTGTATCAGAAGCGCATGATGTGAAAAACAAAGTCGCAACATGAGGACCTTTAAATGATCTTAAGGAAAAGAAAAACTTGAAGGAGAGATAGAGGGAGGATTCTTTCTCATTTTGTTCTTCTGGCTGGCTGAGTATTATTTAAATCATGCAACATGAATGTAACTAACAGCACTGGAGCAGAGGGACTCGCGCCCTGGTACTTTAACGGTAAGTTGAATGCCCCGGCTCATGTAAAGGCATTTTAATATAACACAGAAGACTTGTTGGAAATCACAACAGAGAAATGCTATTCAATGCGAGTACTCACTGCTGGGTACCTCGAAACGGCTTATCAAACGACACAGCAAACTCTGGGCTAATGTTTTTACTTCACCAGAAATCTCCGTTGTCTGTAGCCTAGTTTTTTCGGCCATTAGGACATTATAAATGTTTCAGTTAATGCATTTATATTTACATTATATATTTGGCAGACGGTTTTATTCAAAGCGACTGTGTTCCCTACCAACAATCTTTGGGCTGCTATAGTATAGAGCAAGGTCTACCCATTTGAGCTACAGGAATATATATATACATAAATTATGCTAATTATTTTGTAAATCCATTTGTACCTTCTACTGGAAGGTCAGAATAAGACATAAAAGCAGGGGGAGTAGGCATTACAGTAAATACAAAGGGAAACACGATTCATTTTGTTAACAATGAACTTTAAAATGCTTGTTTTATTAAAAACACATGTAGAATAAAACGTATTACTGTTGAGTTTGATACAATATACTTTATTAAAATGCCTGTTATGTGGATTAATTTTTTTTTTTCATTTGAATCAATGGACAGAGTTGACCTTATTACAGACATGTGAAGATTAATGTAAAATGTAGTTTTTATTAATTGATATGTAGATAAATGTTATATATTACATGAAACAGCTATTTAATTGCTCCAAAACGAACCTGTGTGATTATAATGATAAGTTAAAGAATAAGTTAGTAAATAAGTTATAGGTTATTCTCAGCAAAGCAATAGAAGAAACCTTTAAAATCAAATCTTTCTCAAAATAACTTGCTCTCTACCTTAAATTAGCCTGTAGAACATTTTTACACTGAAAATAACCTTTTGTGCAACAGAAAGATTTTGTGGTGTTGAAGGTTCTTTATAAAATCATACGGTACGACAAAAGAGGGCATTTGAAGAAAAGATAGAAGCTTTGGAAACTCATACAATTTAGTGGAAAAATGCATAATCAGTTTGCATAAGTGTTCAATGCACATATATATGCATCTGTACGTGTGACTGAAGGGTTTAATTTGGTTTTGTGGTGTTGTTTTGTTTATCCTGAAGCATTTTCCTGATGGTCGATTTTAGAAGTATTGGTTGACATTTACTTTGTGAGATTAGCTTGAGGTTTTTACTTATAGATTAATGTTAAGGTTTTAGGCAAACATTTCAGATTGAGATGTACTGACGTTTTTTGTGTGGGGGATTTACTATTTTCATTTTATTCTGTCACTGCTTTATTAACTGATCTATCAGGACCTGAATCTCAAGTGCCTGTTGCCTCTTTCCATAACTGAGTGTTATGATGTGAAAAATACAGGGCAATATCACAGCCTAAAGTGATAAGCACTTTGCTTCATATACAGAAATTAGAATTTTCTGGTGACAAGCTTAATACATAAGAAACAGTGAACGAAATTCATTGGAAGAAAAGTCTTTAAATATAGGCATGAGACCCTTTACTCAGTGACATGCAGGGTGTCAAGCGTCTTCTCTCTTAATGAACAAGGAGTCCCGCTCATAGACACAATGCACATGTATATTTCATCTTAATAGTCTGCGCTGGATCAACTTCTTCCTCTAAAATTTTGCCTTTTGAGATTATACCAAGTACACAGAGGAAACGAACATTTCACCCCATATACAGTACATTGCCCACAGGCTCTTTTCAAACTATTATTAAATATAAACACAGATATTTTCTAGAGCTGAACAGAGAAACAGCAACTACAAGTCTGGCTGTCATATACAGTAAAAATAAAAATCTCTCAGTTTAGTTTCTCCGTCCGTCTCAATCACATCTCTCTCTGATTCTCTGACCATGATTTGTGACTGTGTGAATTGATAAAGTACTGGAAGAATCCCCTAGAGGGAAAGCGTGATGTCTCGCCCTCTCTATCTCACTCAATCTTCCTCTTCCTCACTCTTGCTGTCTTTGTTTCTGGCTGGGTTTTAACCCAGTTTCACAGAGGAAAGTGTGTCGCTAAGCTGCTGTTTCACCCGTATACACGCACAAACATTTTGGGGCAAAAGTGAAATGCCTGTAGACACAGACAGTTCTCTGTGGCTTCTCAAGTGATGAGAATAAGTGATGCAATAACCGCTGATGTAGCAGAATTTGTTTTTGGCTCTAAACCGAGCCCCAGGCATTCTATCTCTGCTCATCAGTAACACCTGTGACACCTTTGACTAAATATTTCATCAGACTAGACTGTCATATCAGCACCCTTTCTTTGTCAGTAAAAATTGACTGTGATAAATATTGCAGTCTGATCTGATAGTCTGCAGCATTATATCATGTTGTAAAGCCTCTCGGCCATTAAAAATTCTGATTCCGGAACATCGCCCTCTGCTGTAATTATTCACATCATAGATGCTTGAGAAAATCATAAAAAATTGTTGTGTTCAACAAAAGTTGAGTTAAAACTTTAATTGTATGTTCTGAAAGAATAACCTTTGTTTTGATATCATCAAACTTTTATTGGCACAGGTTTGATGGTGAGGGTTAGGGAATTTGGCTTATACAAGACCCAGCCAGGAAGTCAGTGTTGACTGAGTGTAATTAAATTGTTTTTAATATCACATTTGATTTGGTATTAGCCTTCCTGGCAGAGCAGTGTGCACTAATTTCTCATGGGAAACTGATGCACAAGCTGCAGTATCAATAGAGATACTGTATGTCTTTAGCACCAAAGACAACTAAGGCTGCAAGCTTCACCTGACACCCGATGCCACTTACAACAGCAGGACTGTATGCTGGAGATGGTCACCGACTCATTTAGTTTTCTCATGCTGGAAAGAATAATGTTAATATTTGTGTGTGTTGTGTAAATAATTTCAAATGTTCTTTTCATGCTGCTTTCGACAGCATGTTACCAGGGAACCATCACCCACATTACCATATCTCAGAGTCCCTGCCAATCAGAGACATCTAAAACGCTTGTCTTGGGTTTAAAACATGGGATTAACGTCTTTTTATTGAGGAAACATGATCACACATTCTCACTGGGCTGAACTAGTATGATTCTTAGTATAATACTAAATCCTTAATCAGTATGTTTGCATGCAGATCTGATTGATCAGACAAATCAATGCAAAAATGTGACCGAGCAGGGAGCCGAGTATGATTTTGGTGCTGTATTCAGAAAAAAGTAATTGCATAAGCCATCATTATTGGGTGATATTTCTCAGGTTTGTTTGTGTGTAAGGTGACTCGAGTCATTAGTTTGCCAGTGGCCAGTATGGGGGATCGGATAACAAGCACATACAGTAGTAGAATCAAAAGAGGAGTCAGAGTGATGAACAGAGCACAACATCCCACACACTCCCACTCTGATGCCCGTCCGTCCGGGCACTGTGTGTTATCTGTGTGCATGTGTCCTTTTTGACTTGTTAACAAACTTTAACTTTTGTTTGTCAAAGCAGTGACTGCCCCCACCCTCCAAAATATATATATATAACATTACAGCTAATGACAACTTATAAATAGAACCTTTCACTTTTATTACATTGATATTGATGTATATACATCATGCACAGATGTTTATGTTAATTAATAGATATTTATGTGTAATTTTTCTTGTTTAGAGTTATACTTGTGGGGGAAAGTATATTTGGTAGCAGATGGCTTTATGTTTCGAGCTGCCAGCTGGTAACTGGAGGGTTTCTTGTTTTACTCCCTATAGACTCGCTAAATGAGCAGCATCCATGTGTGTGTCTACGTGTGTGTTTGTTTGTGCAGACAAGCGTGTGTGTGACGGCATCCATAGTCAAATCCTCTGAAGCTGAGTGGTCTCCCGTCTTGTTCTGTCATTAAATTGAATGGAAGGGTAGATAAGCTTTTAGCTTTTATGAACGTGTGTGTGTGTGTAAAGCAAAGATGTGTTTAAGCAACAGCTGTTTTTTGCATCCCAGTGCTTAGCACAGGAGACACATAATGGAAAGAACGACAGATTATACAAGTCTCGGTTTGTTGGTATCTTAGGAGACTCTGAAAACTCACTTTACTGTTTTTATTTTTATTTTTTTGACAACATGTCATCACCTCTCACATGCAGCCAAACAATTCACTGGAAGGATTGCAAAAAGTAAAGGCTTCCAATAGGCAATGACAAGCTTTTTAAAGGTGCTGACACAAAGATTACAATACAGCACATATAGGAGAATGTTCTGTTTATTTTGTTCTCTCTTTTTCGCTTCTTCTCTCTCTTTCTCTCTCGATAACTGCTACGGTCCTGGTGTACTGTGAATAAATTGGGCTTTAGTCCATGTTGTCATGTTAGACTAGATGTGATTTGGCCTGCTGAGCATGTCTCCTGTTGCCCTGTATCTTTCTGCTAAATATTAATCACATCTCCTTCTGGTGGCTTCTCTCATGTGAGCTTGTGACTCACTTGTACAATTACTCTGCTGTAAATAGCTTTTAGAGATTGTAGTAAATGTATGTATTGTTGCATTTGTAATATGTTACAGTACATTTATGACTTTTGCCCACACGGTATAATTGATTAACAGCGTGTTTGATGTGGTGGTTGTGTCAATTGAAAATGTGTTTTATGCATTTAATATAATGCGTTTATGTATATCACAGTATATCATGTGGGTAATTGAATTTAGATCTGCACATGGAGTAATAGGAGAGTGTGTGCTCGAGAGAGAGAGATTAGGGTCATAAATAAAGAGTTTATGGGCAGAACGTGTCCTGCACAAGAGAGAGGGACGAGAAAAGGTGCGGAGGGAAAAGTAGATTAATTATTATGATTATATGATACATCTTTCTACATCTTGAAGGTGTTCACTTCAAAATGAACATTATTTATAATGATCTTACACACTATTGGCTTATTACTGCTCTTGCAATACTGCGGTCAGGAGTCATTGATTGTAATCCTTCTGTATGCTGGTTAGCCTGGTGTTGTTTTCCAAGCTATGTTAAGCAGGTCAGTGTATCCCCCCATTTAGGGCACAGAATAAAGCGGATGATACATCTGCACAGCATTGGCCGTGGTGCTGTGATCATGCATGGAGCTGTTGCAGGCTTGAGAGCCAGCTGAGATCAGACCCCTCATATCTCACTGCTGCAGGCTGATCACCCTCGCCAATTCAACAACCACAGCTATGACAACTTTAAAATGAGTGCGTATCACAAAAATAGATTTAGTTCACGGTTATTTAGCAGGAAACTTAACATTAAGTTGCATTAATTTAAGTTGCATTACATTTGCTGTTGACCCTTTCGAGGAACAGAGCAGAAATAAACTTCGTAAAGGTCCAATGTGTATTAAACTTGCATAGATCAATTTGTCCTGATATTTTATTCTCGGACTGCAAGTGCATTTACAGTGTCTGATTTCAGAGGTGTCCACAGGTGTGTCAATGAAAGATATTTATAATATAGTGAGATACGGGAATAATCCGTTAATTTGAGATGGAATGTCTGTCTCTGTTACGGATATTCAGTTCCGCCCATCGGATGCGAACAGTGACAAACAGCCCAGATAAATTAACCATGGCCTGGAGGAGAGGAGGTGTGTTGGTGGGGCGACTTTAATTGAATTTCAGCAAAGCCTCAAAGTTCCAGAACAATGTTTAGCGCAAGCTTCGCCGAGATTTTTGTCAGCAGATCATAAATGTTCCAGACTGTTTTTATCTTCTGACATGAGAGTCGGAGCAGGTATTGTGCTGGTTCAAAGCTCAGCCCCCCGCAGTACACAAATGTCACTCCATCCTCAAAGAGCTTTGAATCTCTGAATATTAACCTTCAGTAAGAGGCTTCTGAAGAAGGGAAAACCCTTAAACGAAACAAACAAACAGGCAGACAACAAAGGCTCTTTCTTTTCAATGTAACAATGAGGGCCAGTGGTTTTAGGGGGAACACGGAGGAACAATAAACACTATACAGACAAATTGAATGCAGTAAGCAGACTATACCCATTCTTATTCTCATGTAGAGAACGCCGTGAAACTCAGAAAGAGTGACTTGATGTATTATTGCCTGTCTCTCTCAATCTCATTATACAGTCACTTTGGGAATGACTCAGACTGTTTGTGTAAACAGATCTCATTTATGAATGTGAGCCTCTGTGTTGTCATTATTATCATGCCTATGAATTCTGATTCCAACTGAGAGATTATGAATGAAATAATCTACTTGGGTTGTTAGATCAGATGAAGCTATAGGCATGCAGAGCAGTCAGGCTTCTAGTCGAAGCTGAAACTGTTAAGGTGGTCTACTGTGTGTGCTAGATTTCATTATTAGATGGGTTTCTGCTCTTTTTGTTTTCTTTGTCTTATGTTGTCTAAGAAACAAATATTGTTTGGACAATTACAGCAGGAGAGATGATACACTGTCAGATGAAATGGTCAAAAAATTGTCCCTAGCTGTTCACGGGCACGGCGGTACCCTTTTAAAAATACACCCTTGCGCCTAAAGTTAATACTATCTTAGAGGTACAGTAAATATTGCTACCAAAGAGTGCATATTAGTACCTCAAATGTACATTTTTTTATAAAATGTATATCTATACCTAAATGGCAGTGGCGGCTCGTGACTGCTCATCCGAGGGGTGCTAATTCAAAATAAGTGTTGGTGGGTTGCTTGCGTTTTCAAAATATGTGTTTGTTGTGTCGTGTGAACCATGTGCATCACGTGTCAAAATAAGTGCACATGCGTCAATACTGTTTATGATTTAAGAGATGCTCACAGTTACAAAATACATGCAAGACACTCCCTTTTCATTTACGCATGAGATTATGCGAGTATCTGGCAAACGCAAGCGTCTCTTTCATCATAAACCCTTTAGACGAATCTGCAGCAGGCACTTATTTTGAAAAGACACGTGATGAACACATGATCTCTCGATGCACAGAACACATATTTTGAAAAAAGGAACCACACACATAACGGGTTACACACATGTTGTGACGAACTTCGCATCGAGCGCCCTCGAAAAAAGAAGTCACCGGCCGCCACTGCTAAATGGTACAGTATTAGGATCTTTTTATATGGTACTGCCCCACTGACAGCTTAGGACCATTTTTTTGACCAGCATATGCCAGACGTAGACGTAAACTTCTTTGGACGTGCCACTTAAAGTTAATGTTTAAGTAAGGAGTCAAATTATATGAGAAAGCTAAAAACACAGCTGCTGTTAGTCTCATCACAGGCGAATATCAGATGATTATTCTTGATTTATATTTAATGAGGTTCGCCACTTATCTTTCTTCTCCGCTCGAATCCAAAGTTGAGTAATTGCTGATTTATATTTGATAAGGGCTAAAGAATCATCTCCTCACACTGCGTCACCTGCACCTGAGGGGAAATTACAAAAAAAGACCAAAACTCAGCTGACACTTTCATCTCTAAAGTACTGATGGGTAGCAGGAGCCACACCCCTTAAGACGTGCAATCCCTGTTTGGCTGAGAGGGGAGGAGAGATGGTGTCTGTTCGTCAAAAAGCTTTCAAAAAGAATAGGATGTGCGGCGTCTGGCCGTCCGGAGTGTGGAAAAGCTTTGATGCCTGCTGATAATCAGTCAGGTGGTTTTAGAGCAGACTATAGATAAGGCAAAGGGCTAGATAGGAGGCCATCCTCTGGTGGGAACCTGATATCAGATTGAATAGTATAAAAGACTTTTAAAAGAGTTTTTATATCTTTAATGATGCATAGCGGTTTAAAGCATTCAAGTTTCATTAATGTCCACGTGTTTAGAATCATCAGAGGAGGCAGTGATCATTATATTCACAAGCAACCCCATATTTATTCTTAATAGCTTGTCATTTCTTGTGGTATCCAATAGATGGCAACCTTAAAAGGATACTTTTACCTTACCCTCTCACTAAAATAGGTGATTTAAAGTATCTCTTTAAAATGCTTAAAGATATTTGTAACTCTGATGTACTACTCTAATGTTTTAAGGCATCCCTTCAAACATGCTCTATGACAGCAGCAGTCTCCTGTATGTGTAGCTGAAGGTTTTTGATGATGCATGACCTGAAATAACTTTGTAGATTTATGCTCTCAAAATAATTTGAATGATTTCTGATATCATTTTATTACTTTTTTAGATAAAGCGGTGCACATCATGCTGTCTCTTGCCAGATTTAGCATATGGGTGCGTCATGATAAAACGTTTACAAATGGGCCACACAAACACACAAAATGAAAACAATCATAAAAATAAGTAAATAAATATATAAATAAATATATAAATTGTTATCTATATAACAATCATCTGTGCCAAATATGTTTTCCTTACATGTGCCGCTTGTCTTGCCTGTCTTAAACTTATTGCGAGTCTGTGAGATTAACATAAAATATAGCCGGGTGATTCTCACGAAAACTTGGTTTTAAAAATGTCAAGCATGAAAATGTAAAAATTGCTTAAATTTACTTTATTTCCCACCAGACATTGAAAAACAAAGTCTGGAGTAAATGGGAACATTAATTTAAAAACTTTTACTTATCATTTAACACTTTTTGTAACATAATTTTAAAAATTAGTCCTAAAAAATCTCATTACCGCAACAGTCAGAAAACATCAACACTGACATATTTTCAAAATGACATGAGAAACCTGAAAGAACATAATTTGGAGATTCTGCACATGCATTTAAAATCAAAGTATTATGCTTCTATTAATTAAATTAACATTTAATAAGCATCTGTTGCGGTAATGATAATCAAAATGTCGTGTAAGCATTCTGACAAGACAATATTTCAAATTAACTGTAAAAAAATGATCTTACCTGGTAGCCATCTTGAAGTAACTGGTCCATGTGCTTGGTCACTCAAAATCAAACTTTATTAAAATTCTGTATGTGTGCTTAAAATGTTCTCAAAAAGTGTTGCGGAGGATGAGAACATCAGGCATGGACACATCATTTTCCTAATTTTTTTTTCATTATTATTATACATGAATATTCAGTAAATATTTTTTCTGTCATCTAAAGTACTCTAGCAAAACATCCATTTATTTTTTTTCTTAATATTTTTGTGTTAATTTGATTAAATTACAACATAACGCATGTTCAAACACAGCCGGACACAGTGCGGTAATGAGAATTTCAGCAGAAAATGAGATAAAATTTACAATTATAAATTCTTATGTTGAAATCACACATTGTGCAAGGTAGAACACAGTATTGTGTTAATTCTGATGCTTTTTAATGTTACTATATTACACATTTTAAAGCTAAAATCATTTGTGCCGTGGTGTTTCAATGGTTTCGTGAGAATCACCCAGCCAATCTGTGTCATAAATATTCAAGAATGAAATATTCAAGAATTTGAAAAGGGCAATTTTTCTATCGGCCCTGCCCTGAGCTGCCAGGGGGGTAGAGGTCTTTACGGATCCACTTAAAACCAAAAACCTGAGTTCCGACCCGAGCAGGTTTGGGTATAAAAGTTTCATGTGTGACTCCGACACGGGTTGGGTATAATAATAGCAGCATCGGGTCTCTGGTAATTTAAAATGGACACGAGATGACCCAAACTAGCATGTGTGTGTCAACCCACCCAACCCCCTGTTTGCCATGAGCGCTTGTGACATCATGTGACTGGCGGTAGGTTAATTTTCATTGATACAGACCTGTCAATCAATGTACAGTTTAGCAGTGTCGTCGTCAGATAACAAAGTATAATTAACGGAGCAGCGGGCCACATTGGTTGCGAGCCCACCGAGGTTTCTTTCTGTCTGACTGGTGCGTGCTGGGCTGCAGACTGCACACACGTCGGTGCCGTTTACATCCGGGTCCAGTTGGGTAAAAACTGGTTCGTAAAAAGTGATTTGGGTAATTTCTGGTCAGGTACATTTCTTTTGTCTGTGCTAAACGCAGCCCTACAGTCACTGCTAGTGCACACTGTCAGGAATGTAAAGGGCCAATCACAACAAACATATTTTAAATGCTTGGAAACGTAAGGCGTGCCACTCTGTTTTTTTGACGTCAGATGCTTCTCCGCTCTGAGTGCTCTTTTAAAAACACGTGGCGTGGCAGGCGGCAAAAAACGCACGGTGTTCGGCGTGCATAAACGAAATTCAAAAAAGGCGCGTGCAAATGCCATAAACGCGTTTGGTGTGATCGCCCTCTAATTGTGTTTGGTCTATTACTGAACTTGCTTGAGAAAAAAAACACTATTAAACACCTTGGTAGGTCATTCAATAGAACAAAGGTCATTGCCAGTCCCGTGCCAGTAGCCTTCTTCGCTGTTATTATGTGTGCGTAATTTAACCATAAACTGTCAATAGCTTTGTCTCCTTTCAGAAGGCTGCATTCTTTGTGTCTTCTAGACTAGAGGTTGCATCCTCTGAATCATGCAGTATATGGAGGGTCCTCAACCTAGAATTAAACGAAATTACTGAAACGAGACACAGCTAATATTAGCACCCAGTAGAGCGTTTCCGCATTTAACAACATCGGGCCCTCGGGCCAACAACAAATGTTTAAGTATTATTTATGCAGATTTTATCTTGCATGACATTTTTTAGTGGCCACCAAATCAAATTTTTGTCCCGCCAAAGGCTTTTTGGATAATTTATTGTGATGAATGAATTATGTTGTTGATTGCGGTATAGAGAACGAGCACAGAGTCGCGCATGAGCGCACTCTTTGTCTCCAAACTAAGCACAGTTTCTGCTCTCTTATTAACGTTTGGTATGTTAAGTCAGGGCAACGTATGGTATGGTACGTTACGGCAATGTATTACGTTAGGACAACGTAAGGTATTACATTATGGCAACATATGGTATGTTACATTAGGGCAGGGTTTGTATACGTTACGGCAACCTGCGGGTATACACATGTACAAAGTTCCAGTATGACAGGTTGTTTGAGATTTGTTGTGAGGTTTTACATGATAAATCTCTGGGTTCCTAAGGTCCATGTCTAATAATGGTGTCTTTATTATTCATGAGCAACTTCGATCATTAAGAGCCTGAAGTGTCAGCTGACATTAATGACAGGGTTGCTTTGACTTTTGTAAATTGGCTAATGTCTTACCCATGAGTTAAGCGTGTGTCTAATCTGAATAAAACATGAGCATGTTAATAATTGTGAAGACTTTATTAATCCTCACCTGACGCAGTCTCACACTCTGTTATATCTCAGCATCAAATGCTTTTGGAGACGTGGTCCACCTCATTTTAATATAAACACCATGAATCTACATTTACATTTTAAATGTAAGGCTATTTATGTTTAATGACAAAAATAAGTTTGTTCAAGCAGTATTCGTCATAAATAACGGCATACTGTTTTCCATTAATTCGGTCATTCTATCTATCTTTATTATTTTATTAATGTGTAATTATCTCTGTGTTGTGTTTCAGGCTCATTGAGCAACGTGTCCAGTGATGGCAACCTCAGTTGTGACAGCAGCAGTGCTAATGGCTCATGTCCAGCGGCTGAGACAGATGCCAATAGCTCGTATAAGACGTTGGAGATGGTATTCATTGCACTGGTTACAGGATCCCTCAGTTTTGTCACCGTTGTGGGCAACATCCTTGTCATGCTCTCAATTAAGGTCAATCGGCACCTGCAGACCGTCAACAACTACTTCCTGTTCAGCCTGGCATGTGCGGATCTCATTATTGGCGCTTTTTCCATGAACCTTTACACCGTCTACATCATCAGAGGTTATTGGCCGCTCGGCCCGGTAGTGTGCGACCTATGGCTAGCGTTGGATTACGTGGTCAGCAACGCCTCTGTAATGAACCTGCTAATCATCAGCTTCGACCGTTACTTCTGTGTGACCAAACCCCTAAGTTATCCCACACGCCGAACCACCAAGATGGCAGGGCTTATGATCGCTTCCGCCTGGATCCTGTCGTTTATCCTATGGGCTCCTGCTATCCTGTTCTGGCAGTTCATTGTCGGAGAACGGACTGTGGAACCAGGCGAATGCTACATCCAGTTCCTTTCCAACCCCGCCGTCACATTCGGCACAGCTATCGCTGCTTTCTACCTGCCGGTGGTCATCATGACGGTGCTGTACGTGCACATCTCTTTGGCCAGCCGCAGCCGTGTGTCCAAGCAGAAGCCCGAAGCCAAAAAGGAGAAGAAAGCGCAAAAGTCGAGCGGTCTGCTCAAGAGTCACATCTTAAAGCAGAACAACAACAACCAGTCTCCTCCCAAGCCCAGTTTGGATACCTGCTCAACCGTAGACACCATGAAGAACGGAAAACTAGACGAGTCTGTGATATCTACAAAGGCCGACTCCTGCGTGCAGCCCGAGGAGAAAGAGAGCTCCAATGACTCCAGCACTGCCAGCATAGCACCTAAAGAGCCCAAAGAGAGGGCTAACAGCGAGGCCATATCAGAGGCCGGTCTGACACCTGCGCCGGCACCTGTGCCTAAAGTCAACCCTCAATCAAGATGGTCCAAGATCAAGATCGTCACCAAGCAGGCAGGAGACGAGTGCATCACAGCCATCGAGATCGTCCCACCGAACAGTTCTGGCGAGAGACGGTCCATCCCCGTGAGCCGTCCCCGTACGGTAGCGCGGAAGTTCGCTAGCATCGCCCGCAGCCAGGTGAAGAGGAAAAGGCAGATGGCGGCGCGAGAGAAGAAAGTGACAAAGACGATCTTTGCCATTTTGCTGGCCTTTATTATAACGTGGACGCCGTACAATGTGATGGTCTTAATCAGCACATTCTGCCAGTCTTGTGTTCCAGACACGGTCTGGGCCATTGGCTATTGGCTCTGTTATGTCAATAGTACCATCAACCCTGCTTGCTATGCACTTTGTAATGCCACCTTCAAAAAGACATTCAAAAACCTCCTCATGTGCCAGTATAAGAACATTGGTACCAGATGAGCTGAGAGCAGATGCCAGCAGTCTCATAAAATGGATGTGGAGGCTGTTCTGGTTCTTATAGTTTGACATTTGGAAGGTACTGTGCAGCACATCGTGTGGCTTTATAATCTAATAATGCTAAAAAATGTGCTGCACAAATCCCAAACTATTATGTATTAAGAAATCAGCGTTTACAAGAATGAGATCATGGAGTTGAAGCTGAGATCATGAAACAATGTTGTTTTAAGTATTTTTGGACCGTTGGAACTTGCTGTAATGTAAAGATCTCCGGATCAGTATTACATAGCTTAGAGAGCCAATCCCAGGAAAGTGCAGTAAAGATTAAATACGTAAAAGAGACTATAGATTTGATTATTTATTTATTTCTTGATCTCTCCACTATAGCACAAATGGTATCAGTCTAGTAAGTATTAATATTTTCTGACACAGAGTTGTGTAGGAGGATTATGATCTCTAAAATGATCATGTAGAGAAAAATATAAAACCGTACAGTTGTGATTAAGTAAATATCACAGCTGAAAGACATGAAATATCTTCCAGTTTATCTGTCCCTAAAAGCACTGCGCTCTTGAATGAGTTAACATTTCATAGATCTGCACCTTTCATATAAAATGCAAAATAATGGAAGACTGAAGTTGTTTGCTGACCATAACAGCTGTTTACATTCATATCGAGATGAATTCAGTCTTTAATATCCTCTTATCGGGATCTTCTTGAGGTTTTGGAATAGGTGAAAATCTAAAGGATCCTCCTCAATGGATTAGGATATGCATTATGGACTTGATACAGTAGGTTGAGGCACTATACTGAGCTATGAGAAAGGTCACTGTAAGGGTTGACCTTACAGATGTGTGTAAATATGTTTAGTTTACGGTATGAGTATATGCTCTTGAAAGTATTTTTTCTCTTCCCTGCATTGAATGTCTTGATGTTTGTGTTCCTCTTGTATTTACTTGGTGAACTACATGTGAATTTTACAAATTAAATATTTAAATGTATTGCTGTCTGTATGCAAAACTGTTGAAATCATTTATAAATTGTGATATAGTTGGAAAAACTAGGAGATAACTTGTACATTTATTTAAACTATTTATAAGATGATCAATTTGAGGAACACATCGAACTGTCAAGAAATGCTGTATGAGAAATGCAAAATTGGTTTTATATCTTCACACAAACACTTTCTGCATATATTCTCTTCATATTATTATAATTATTATTTGCTCATGGTGCAATACAGTTAAGTTTTGCTTGTTTTTTACTCTACAGTTTGTAATTGATGAAACACGACCATTCAAAGTCAATTCAAAAGGAATTTTCTCCCAGACTGATTTCATAGATTTGTTTTGCTCAGAATAAGCAAAATGTTTCAGAAACTTGTTTAGGGCTTATTACCAATAAGCTGTTTCAGCAACTACAGACTGTACTTGAAAGCATTAAACCAAAGAGGTTGTGGTGCTGTGATTTGTTATTAAGCCTGGTCAGGCCGTGAGAATATTCATTCATCAAGAAAAGATCATTAGCATCATTTTAAAGTGCACACTTGCTTTTCTTCATGTTACTACCTCATAATCACAATTTCATTCATAATGCTTTCATTGCCAATCCAGAGTGTTAAAACAGATTATGACGATTATTATTGCATTGCAAAATAATCTAATAACAGTTTCCATTTATCTAAGATGATACGTTGACTGTTGTAGGTTAGTTCACAGTCTATATCAGAGTCAATGCCTGTCCAGTAAAATTCAATGAACTAAAGCAATGGAAATGTATTCGCAGAGCTTTATGACATCTTTTGTGATCATCCTAAAGCAATTAAATCATCAATCTGATCTTTCTAAACGTCACCCTTTTGTAAATCTGAAAAAGAAAATATTGATGTTTGCTAGTTGACAAATATGATATACAGGACTGTGCAAAAGTCTTTGCTAAACAGCAACTGATGTAATTATTTCCTTGTTTCTTTATTAGAATTCAACCAGAAAACCATTTAAATCTTTTATAAGCAGCTATATATAAGTGGCATTTACACTTGCATTTGATCAATAGCAGAAAGCTGCAGGCTCTTTTTATTCTAATCTAATGAATTCATGACTGCCAAGCTTGGTCACACTAAATTAAAACCCAAGCACATATTTCTGGTATTTTCTGTTTGTATCTAAATAAAAAAATGAAAAAGGATGATCATTAAAACTTTAATAAAATAACAAAGCTGGTGGTAGCTTTTGCACAGCACTGTATTTCCTCTGGTGTTTTAATAAAGGGGTTAAAATTCCATTTGAAATGTCTACAAAATGTTTATTATATGGGGATTCAAGAACAGATCCCCTATACTGAAGGTCATTACTAGCTGAATGGCAAAATCAACTCTTGATACCCCACTGAAGCTGATAGAATGAATATACTGTAATTATGAACGTCTCTACCACTGCCCTTAAAGAACCAATGTACATACAAGTGTATGGTTCTTTTTTCTATTGCATTAAACTTAATAAAGATCTTGAGCTCACTGACCAGGATGAGAAGACAATGATTATTCTTGCATGTTCGTGAATACAAATCAGATTTTGGGGAGTCCATAGGGGAGGTCACCTCTTGGCCAGTGGCGGCCGGTGACTTCTTTTTTCGAGGGAGCTCGATGCAAAGTTTGTCACAACATGAATGTAGCCTATCATGTGTGTGGTTCCCTTTTTCAAAATGTGTGCTCTGCGCTTTAAGAGATCCTGTGTGCATCCCATGTCATGCCAAAAGAAGTGCCTGCTGCAGACGTGTCTAACGGGTTTATGATAAAAGAGATGCTCGCGTTTGCCAGATACTCGTATAATCTCATGTGTAATCAAAGTTTACTGTTATGGGAGTGTCTTGCTTGTATTTTGTAAAAATTTATCATAAACGGTTTTGACACGTGTGCAGCAGGCACTTATCCCGACAAAACACGTGATGCACACAGGATCTCTCGACACGCAGAACACACATTTTGGAAAAGGGAACCACACACGTGACACACTTATTTTGAATTAGCGACCCTCGGATGAGCAGTCATGAGCCGCCACTGCTCTTGGCTCAACCAAGAGTACAGATGTACTGTTAAGCAGATAAAACTTTCTTCTTATCTGTTTGTACTATATGAAAATGTTATGGTCTCTTTGGAGGCCATTTAGGCCCTGTTTACATTTACATGGTTATTTTGAAAAACCGAGACATTTCCCTTCGTTTGCGCCCTTCATTTACATGCAAACGGAGATCTAGCCTATGAAAACGATTCTTTCTGAAAACTCCGGCCAGGGTGGAGATTTGTTTGAAAATCTTTGGTTGCACGGTTGCATGTAAACTGAGACAAACGGATGTTTAGGTAGCAACATCACAGTACGAGCTCACACCTATGCCAAAAGTGTGACCTTGTTCAAAAGAGGAACTGCTGTTTTCTGGATTTTAATTGGCTTATGTGAACTTGAGCTTCTCGTTACACCGCCACCTAGAGGTTTGGCATGCTCTTGATGGCATATATACACGGGTACGTGTCAAATGAACAATTTTCTGAAAACTGACATGTGTGCACAAAGTTATTTTTTAAACCGGGGAGGTTGAAATGTCTGTTTATGAAAATAGCCGCCCACGTGTAAACGTAGTCTTAGTTTAATGGTCTACTCATTGCATATTATAACCTTCTGTCACCTTTAGGTCAAACAAAAAAAGGTAAAATACACTGTGTTGGGGTTTTTTCCCTTAGCAATCCTTACATGAACTACAACTTTTATAGAAAAGGAAAAATCATTTATTTGAAACCACTCTCTTCAATTTAAAAATTTTAGGCTACAAAAAGAAGGGTGACTTATCCAAACACTACTTATATACCCCACTAGTAATAATCCTGTAATTACACAATTGTACAAAACCAGATTTGTAAGTTAAACAGTTATGAAATAGATGCACTTGATTGAGTTCTACTGATCGTGTGGACTGAAACAAATGAGAGGCCTGAGGCTTAAACACATAATAGATAGAAAGCGAGCGAGGGAAAGAGCGAGATTGTGAGAGCCAGAGAGAGAGAGAGAGAGCGAGAGACATCAGCGGAATGGGTCAACTACAGGTCACCACACTGTAAACAATGGCATTTTATCCCCCCACTTCTGTCATAATGTAAGAGAGCCATGTAACGTGTCAATTACTCTGTCATAAACAAACCCAAGAGATAAACACTTCAAGCTATGTGTGTTGTGGCAGTGGAGAGAGTCAAGCTTCTACTGAAGAACACAGAGCAGAGATTTAAGACGCCGTGTCTGGATGACAGACAATCATTGGATGTTCACTGTTCCTCTGGATCTGCTGCTCTCTTTAGTTCCCTTTCCCCTTTCCTTTCTTTCCTGTGGAGAGATTGACACCAAATCTTATCATTCAGATTTATCGGTAACAGTGTCATGCAGGTTATAAAATGCATATAAGGAATTCAGATGCAAAAGCCACTAAACACCACCTCCGTCAAAAATGAGATAACGATATTAAAGGTGCAGTGTTTTATTTTTTAAAAGGATCTCTTGACAGAAATGCTAAATAATATACAAAACTATATTATCAGGGGTGTATAAAGTCCTTTTTATAATGTACCATTATGTTTTTATTACCTTAGAATGAGACGTTTTTACCTACATACACCGAGGGTCCCCATATGTGGAAGTCGCCATTTTGTGCCGCCATGTTTCTACAGAAGCCCTTAATGGACAAACTTTTTTAACTAAATTGTCTCCGTTGATGACATGTTTTTCTGGTGGCGGCTACCATAGCTATTCTAAGCTTTTCAAAAGCGAAGGGTGAGCAATGGACTGAGCCATTGGTTGCAATTCGCAACCTCACCACTAGATGTCACTTAAATTTACACACTGCACCTTCAATTTCGATTAATTCAAGCCTCAGGCCATTTAGAAATACCGCCATATCGATTTTTTGATTTTCTAAATGCGCAGAAGATGAATTAGCACGTGAAACGACCGTTGATTACATTAAAATATTTCTCCCTTGGGAGTACTTGAACATTAATACAATCCAAATGTGGCAGTCACATGGATCACAGCACTTTCCTGGGCTGTGATTCAGTTTCTTCATTTTTGCATTCATGCTTTTATTACTTGCAGTGTTTCAAGTATCATCTTTAGTTGAACTGTTTACTATGACTTGTCATATGCAGAATTTTCCAGCGAAAGAAATTAGTTAAATACCATAAATAATAAGTAAAGTGTCATTTGTTAAAATAAGGCATTTACTGACTAATAACCTTTTCATTGCCATTAAAGTGACATTACTGAACCTAAACAGAAGAGCCTTATAAAAATACTCATTTACAAGAAAACATGTCAGACACACTTACAAGGTTTTACATCTGAGCTCCTCATGGGCTTATATAATGTACAACAATTCTAGCATTGCTGAAATCCATAATAAGATAAGCATATTAACAAAAACATATCAAATGAACAGACTGCCTCAGACATTTGCCTCTTATGTGTGAACAAAGGTTCATTACTGAATTTAGAATCCCACTTAGTCGCCCACCACGGCCAAGAGGCCAAGATTACACAAACAGAATAAATTACTGTACATGCGTTGCATTGTCTCCACTCAGCATAAACAGACCCAAACCTAACAAATGTTCACAATGCAACATCTGTTTCTACAGTCATGTGCTTGAGGTTATTTTTAATAGCGTTTAAGTATAACATAGCGTACAAACAACACAGTATGATTTAAAATCTAGCAGACATTCAGGGAAGTGACTCATTGTAATTTTGTGGTTTTGGACTGTACCTTTAGATTTGTTTTTGACCTTGGTGGTGCAGGGTTTGGAGACAGAGACGGTTTGCTGACAGTCAACATTGAAGAGAGCCTTCAGCAGAGTCCCGGTGCGGCTCTTTGTGCTCGTGGCTGCATCACACTCACCCCAGTTACCAAACTTATACTTGCAGTCGGCTCCAAAAGACAAAAAGATATTTTAAAAATACTTCTGCAAGTAAATCAATATAAATTGTGATTGTTTCTGCTCATCGATTAGTGGTAATATACTCAGCTCCAAATTGTTTCTTCCAGTTGCAGGGCACTCTGCATTTTACTTTCCTGGTCTGCTCATTACAGGTGCCCTCCCTTACGCCTGTTCCACAGTCGCCATTATTGGCCACGCAGCTGCCATAGCGCCACTCTGCACAGTCTCCACCTCCCTTACCATTCTTATTCTTCTCTGTCACACAACACACACACACACACACACACACACAGACAGTTAAGTTATTTCCTTACATTTGTTTTATCATCTTTAAAGATCAGGAGTGAAACTCACATCAGTCTATGGATGATTAAGTTATCTAAACAGCATTTAATTAAATAAGATTCAAAGCAACAGACTGCAATGTTATAATAATTAAATTCTGTGTGAGAGTTTAATTAAAGTAAGGACATATCTGATACCTTTCTTGTTCTTTCCAGCCTCTGTAGTGACGATCATTAAGGCCACAAGAACCACAACAAGGGTGGAAAATAAACCACGCATTCTGAAAAAAATAACATTTGTTACTTATCATTTTATTTCGCATTTGGACAGGATCATCAGGGGGGACAACATCTCACCATAGAAATGTTGCACCACACCCAGTGAATTCAGATAGTTGCTCTAAATTTAGTACCGTGAGAGGCAAACAAACAGTCGTTATGTCATATGCACAGGACATGCACACTCTCAGAATAAAAAAGAAGGTACAAAAAGTTGTCAATCTACATTTTCAAAAAGTACTATTTTGTACCTAAAAAATGCATATTGGTACTTTAAAGGTACACATTGGTGCCTTAGAGGTACTGGTTTCTAGGGCTGGGCAAAACAATACATTTTTCGATTAATAGTTTTTTTTTAAATGAGGTCGATTCAAAATCGATTCTCAAAGAGCAGAATCAATTTTTTCTTTCATATTTATTTCCGCAAACATTGAACCTAAGATTAACGTTAATCTAATTGCTAATTGTCTTCTTCACTAGATGTCACCCTCTTTTTTGCCTTGCACGATGTTACCAAGGAGCGAGAGGTGAGCCTGTCATTCATTCATTTAGTGCTTAAAATGGCGGTTTCAGGTGCTTCGTTGACGTTGATGCTACCTTCACATAAAAAGTCAGAGGTATGGAAGCATTTTAGACTTCGCAAGCAATGCGATGACCATAGTGTTGTGGATTTTAATTTCCTTTTATTAATTACCCACTTGTAAACTGCTGTTCACAGTTTAAAATCTATATTTATTGAGTTGAATCGAGAATCGAGTATAAAAACCGATCCGAGAACCCGAATCGAAAATTGAATCGAGAATCGAAATTGAATCGATTTCATAGCTTGTGAATCGAAATCGAATCGATCTGGAACATCTGAATCGATACCCAGCCCTACTGGTTTCGTACATACTGTATCTGTACCAAAATGGTTTATATTAGCTAGGAATGCACCGATATGGAAATTTTGGCCGATACCGATAACCGATAATTCTTTATATTTGGGGGCCGATAACCGTTATATATATATATATTTAGGCCGATAAATATTCATATTATTTTCACAATGAAAAACTCCCAGACTGCGGACATCTTGTCTTTGCGCTAGACTAGCATACTCTTCTTAAGCCCGCAAAACGTGTCATCTTCCTGCTATGTCACAGAAAACACCAATCAAAACTCCACTTGGCCAGCAATGAGCAAGTGATGTGGTTCAACAAACCAAAATAATCCATCATTTATCGGCTTTCATTTATCTGCCTAATTTTGCTATCAGACCGATAACCGATAATATTAAAAATAAGCAGTTATCGGCCGATAACGATATGTTGGCCGATATATCATGCATCCCTAATATTAGCCTTTCTGAGAGAATTATATAAATAATAAGTAATATAGAAATAGAAATAAAAAGTGAAAAAGTAAGATTATGTTATGTTATGTTATGTTACAATTTGGTTATGTACATTAAAGGAACAGTATGTAAAAAATGTATATCAATTAATCATAAAATGGCCCTGATATGTCATAAACATTAAGAAATCATTTTCATTTTAAATACTTATATCACTGACAACAGTGGTCTGGCCAGGAAATTGTCATTTAAAAAGTGGAGTTGCAGCCCTCAACGGATGTTTATGTTGTCATGTTGTGTATTGGCCACCAGTTGTGTGATTGCAGTACCAGTTTTAGCCACAAGTTTTATGATTGCAAGGTCAGTTTTGGCCACAATCCTACATACTGTTTCTTTAATGTGCAAAGTAATTGCAATGTAGATGTGCAATGTAGATACATGTAAATGTGCAACATTCAATGTGTTTTGTACAAAAATATTACATAAACTAACCACAGTTGCTCACTTTTACAAAACAGCAACATTATCCATCACTGAGATTTTGCTCTTTAAAATGCAATTTTTCATAATTAAAAAAAAAAAATTCAATCATAACTACTGTTAGAAAAGGGCAGAGCAATGATTGACCCATCTACACCGAGACGTCACTTTGCCCTTTTAATGTTTCAATTCCCTAACGAGAGATGAAGGAATGGAGCTGATAAAGATGATCATTCAGAATGATTCATTGCCCAAACTCCACAAGGTGAATTCAACAGACTGGCATTAAAATGTCACAGACTTGGCCAGGGCAAACACAAAAGACCAAAGTGTTGAAGAATTACACCAATGTATGCTATCACACCGACACCAGATTATAATGTAACAACAGTGCTTACATCTCTACAGCCACCCACAGCAACAAACACATCCACACTAAGGCAAAAACCCACCGATAGAAATATCATGCAACAACTAATGAAATAAGTAATTAGTATGAAAAGACAATAATGAGGATCTTGACACAAACAACACACTTACTGTACTGGCTTATTACTGTTCTTTATTAAACAGAATGTGGGCAACCAAAATAACCGGCATGAACATGTTCAGCCCTGACTAGCATTCAAAAAAGAGAGAATTTTTTCTTTCTCTCTATTTGTTCAGTCCGCTCTGTACACAACACAGTGCAAATTAATATATTTCTATATAAAAATTGCTGTTCTGCTTCACACCGTGCCAATGTTCCTAATCTGAAGAATATGAAGACCACGCTGTGCTCATAACAGTGGGACGTTTATTTTAACGAAGATTGCAATAAGCTGGTAAAACTTGCAAGCAAGTGAAAGAACACCAAAGTGTTCCACATTTAATTTCTTTTTCCAAAAGACAGATTTTTCTTTGTACGTCTGCATTCCTGCGTGTCAGCGTCTCCATATTTGGATGTTTTGTTTATATCTATGACTGCGTGAGAGCACTCTTTAACCTCTGCTTGTGATCTCCATGGCGATGGTTTGCCTGCGTGCTGGGAGATAGCAAGAGCGCATTGTCTCGTGAGAAAAGAATCATGGCAGCGGGACGCCATTCTTCCGGAACGCTCCGTGGATATGAAGGCAAAGAGCTCACACACACATATGGACCTACGCAGATTATAGAGCTCTCTTTCACACACACATACAGCCGGCCGGCTTCCCACAGACACATTTACTAACAACTCAGCATCATTGTCGCTGTGGGACTGACTTTTTCATCAATAAGACATCCCTGGTTTAGAGTGTGTGAATGTCTGTTAGAAAGAAAAGCAATTAAAGGTAACAAAAGCTGATGAATGAGAGGATGGTTTCTGTAAGAGAGTTTCTGCACAAAGCTGCCAGAAGGAGGTAAACTGATGAACAGGGTTATTGTAATGTATTTGAGGATAATTAAGCACCTATTAGGTCCAAACAAGTCTCTCCTCTCTATCTCTCCCTACTTTATGTACTGCAGTCGATATGTCTGTCTATCTCTTTATCTTTCACATTGACTTTTCCATTCTGGAGGGCAGCACTGACCCAACAGCTCACATGTTTGCCAGCAGCTATAGTTGTGTTGCTGGATGTCAGAAGTTTTACTCTTACCATCTCTCAGCCGGTAACTTTTCACTCAGGCGCCAGGTCTTTATAAAATTAAAGCTCTCTGTCTCTCGTCTTCTTCATTTCAACACACAGCAATTCATTTCTATTTTATTAATTCGTATGAACCTGTCGTCGTTGAGAGTCTTGCTTTTTTCTAATCACCACAAATAGTTACATTTTCCCGTGAGATCGGGATGTCTCACTCTTGAGTCAGACACTAAATGCTCCTATAAAGCACTTTATAAAATATTCGGTTGACCCACTAAATCCTGCAGCTCCCTCCAAACAGTAATTAAGTGTCAGTTGCTCAACGGAGCGTGACTAACCTCTCTCAGAAACCACAAATCTCAAGTACCCCCAACCCCCACTTTCCTGGCCCAAAAATGTCTTCACCCCCTCTCCGTGTCCAAAAATTTCCCCTCGCCATTTTTTTCCTCTTTTCTGACCTTTTCCCAAAATCTCTCATCGGGAAGTCTTCTTTGTGCAGTTTGTGTATGTATGTGTGTGTGTGTGTGTGAATAACGTGTTCCTAAAGCCTAACTAGGCTGTTCTGACCCACTAGTGTGTGCACAAACGTATACACACATACAAATTCCTTTGAAAGCTCACACACACACACACACTTTGAGCACCTAACTCACTCATCATACGCCATGGGGCTTCCATTATCACAAGTGCTGAGGAATGCAGGACCGCCGGACACGCACAGCTTGTCTCCTCTCCCCTGCTTTGGACCTCTCTTCACCCCTCACATCTTTTCAGCATGTTCCAGCACCCACTGTTTGAGTGCTGTGCAAGTCCTTCACTGCACAACCAGCTGGACTCGAAACCCATTTGCATAGCAGAGAAAACAACACAAAGCCGTGACCCACTTCACTCCATAGTCGGACATATGGCACGGTTTCACGCTTAACGGCATTTCCATTTCGAGCCTCTCCTTTCAGCAACTCTTAAATCGTATTACAAGCGTTCTGTTTTCTGTAAAGACTACATTAAACTGAGGTGATTGCATTAAGCTTGATGTGAAACCCGAGGGCCCTTGAGCCAAAGCTAAAGAGACCCAGCGCAGGGGGAGATTCAGCCAGCATTGGCTTTATCAGTCATCTAAAGTACAGAAAAGACAGATAGGCAGGCGGAAAGTCATGGGGGAGGAGAGGGAGTTGGAGACAGTGTGCAAACTAGAAACAGCTGTTAAAGTCTACCTCAGCACAAGATTTACTCAAGTACAGGTCTGAGGCAAGCAGTCGTAAATCATTGTGACTCTAACATCATTCTTTCTGATGGGCGTGTACAGTATGATGTCCAAACGCACACACACACAAAGGCTGTCGTTGGCTCGGTGCTGTAAAGCATTAGGTAAGTGTTATAGCAAATGCTTTCTGACAGAGACTGTAACCAACGCACTGCTGGAGGCTTGCAGATCGGAGTTAAGCATATTCGAGGCACACACATATACACACATTCATTCGCTCAACAAGTAACTGTTGCATCTTAAAGAGAAATCTGAAACACCAATTCTGGCCTTTATATACACAGCCTGAGGGTACGCACATACATATCCAGAGATAGAAAGAAAGCTATGCTGCTTTAAAGTATGTCGCTTTATTGAAGAAGACAAAGGTGCTTGGTAACTGTAAACACCATTTCTCCTCTATAGTAATGTGAAATAAACCCCTTCAATGCACATGACATTCAAATGGCTAACATAAAACTGTTATTACTCTGTTATGAGTTATATTATGCATTTATTAATACGCATCTCTAGCTTTCTGTACTGTATGTATTATCTGACCCATGCCTCTGTTTTTATCATGGTGGCAACTTACATTGACTTCTGTTGTCATCAACGAAAATGTTATTTCTCACTGAAACATTTTCTTCAAGTTATTAATTTATATAAGATATTGTATTTTATGTTATGTAGTATTCATATCCTATCAGATAAGTAATTTCAGGCTTTGCTATTCTTTTGGGAACATTTGGTCGTTACAATGTAAAAAAAATAACAAAACACTCACACAACAGGGCAGAGGGCAAAAGGTTGAATGTTTACAACTTTACTGATCAAGTGCCGTGAAGTGGTATTGCTGCCAATGTAGTCCTTTAAATAAGAGGGTGTTTTTGCACTTTGTATTCCCAAATCTGCGATGAAAAGGCCCAAAAAGAGTCAAAAGAAAGAGAGAAATGAAAAAAGGGGTTGCTTGGAATGTCAGTGCTTTGAAAAGGTCTTTGAAAGAGCATGAGAAGAAAAGATGCTACGTGGTCCTCTTGCTTTCTGCCCTGCACCCTTTGACCACGCTCACTTTAATCACTCCATTCATGAGAAAATAGAGGGAGTGAATGAAGCCAAGTGCATTAAAAACACAATCATCTCTCTCTTTCTTTCTCTCTCTCTCTCTCTCTCTCTCTCTCTCTCTCACACACACACACACACACACACACACACACACACACACAATAATTTTCGAGTACTAAAAAAGATCATACACATAAACACACTTTAGACATGAGGAAATTAAAGTATAAAACTAAACTTATTTACAAAGCTAGCGAGTTGCCAAACTTTGACTGAACTTTGTAAGCGCAAACTGAGTTACTGTGCGCGTGTGATGCTTGAAAGTTGTCTCGTTTAAATACAAATTCTTTAGTATTTACTATATACACCGTAGTAAATTGTTGTAAACTTTAGTATAATATAGTATTTATTACACTTTGATAAAATATAGTATAGTATTCTGTATAAACTGTAGTGAACTGATCAATTGTAGCAAATACTGTACTGTACTTAAAAATGTAAGGTTAAAAAAACTGTAGGAGCTTAACTATTTAAATACACTTTACTACAGTAAACACTAAAGTAGTATTTTATCATGTGGGAATACACACATTAGTCTGAAACAGTAAGCATAACATTAACAATTAGTATTATTATTACATTAAGTAACATTATCGCGTAACTGTTACAAACTTAAACGCTGTTGGTTTACAGTTAGGTTATAGGGACTTTTATTCGACATATAATATTTTACATTAAGTTTGCGTTGTGGTATACTGTAGCTATAGCACGAAGAAACATTTGTTAACATTCGTGTCGTTTTTTAAAACTTTCCATTACACTTTTCAAAAAGTTGATAGCAATTCTTTGTAGGCTATCATTTGATTGAAAAATAGAAAGCGTTTTTAAACTTACTTTATTTCCGTGCTGAACGAGGTCTTGATAAAGTTATGCGTGTGAACTCTTCCCCAGTATCCGTCTCTATGTACTGCTCCAGCTCTTTGTTTCCCCCAAAACTAATTTAACGCGTTTCTCTCCCCCTGGACCCCATTTAAATTAGCCACGCATGACGTCACACAATACGTCACCCTCACTGAATAGCCCACATGCACAGGCATGAGACGTGTTAGTTGTTACTTTATAAAATGCAGCTAATATTTATTATATACAATATACATTTATTTAAGATATCATTTATATTTGGTGACTATATTACATATGTGATAAAAACGCATTTTATAATAATAAAAAATAGGTATTTTCTAGTGGCAACCAAACTTTGTTTTAACATCTGGCTCACAAGAAACTTGTCACTTGCACAAAAAAGCCCACAGCTTATTCTGTACTAAAATTGTCATCCCTAATACTCTAGCTAAACATATTTGATCTGTTACAGACCCACCTATATTAAAGTCAATAGACAAAATCAAGATTTAAATCAAATACATACATACAAATGTTTCAGCTTTAAATCAGAAAGGCTACACTGCATCTGGAAAAAAATAATGCAGAGATAAATTTGACAGTCAGACCCTATAACGTGATTACAGAGATGACTCTGTTCATAATCCCAAACATACAGTATATGCCAGTTCCCAAGAATAAAAAATGAACTACACCAAATCAAAAAGATCAAAAAGCATTTGTACAGAAATCATAAGCATACTGGTAAGCTTACCCTAAATGGAGAACAAGAGGGAAGAATATCTGATAACAAAACCGTGCAACACACAAGTCAACAGATTAAAGCTTTGCTATAGAGACATTGAGACGGAGAGAAACCAAAGAGGACAAGCTCTGCAGATTTCACACCTTAACAACAGACTACAGAAACATGGCATCTCCACAACATAACAAATCTGCATGATAATTTAATAACGGCTTGGTGGAACTCCAAGAATGTAAAAAAAAATCTGTAGAAATTGCAGCTGGGTTGCCGGTGACTTGCCGTGGATTTGGAGTGATGTTTTTTGCTGGCAACATTTTGTTCAAAGTCTTTGTCTTTGCAGAGTGAAACTAAAAGGGCAGCATCAAGCAAAGCATTCTGGGAAGCAAAATCTGAAGCAAAAAACAGAAAAAAGGTTGATGATGATTTCTGGTTCCCAGAATGCTCTGCATGAGGCTGTTATTGTATAGTTTTATTCTGTAAAGATAAAGACTTGTTAATATTGAATATAATATAATGAAGCTTTTGTGAAGTTTTTCCATAAATAAAAGTCACAAACATTATGCTTAAAGTGAACATTTCACCCCTGCATAAATAACAGAATGATAATTACAGACACAAACACACTAAAAGTGGTTCACTGGGTCCTAATCATAGGGGAACCATAGGGAATCATTTCAAGTGTCATTTAAAAAAAATGCAGGTCTTTTGTATAGGTGTAATAACATCATCACCTTTTTTAAAAGTCCCGTTTTTTCTGTGTTTCTGAAGCTTTGAATGTGTTTACAGTGCACAATATAACATGTGTTCATGTTTCACGTGTATAAACACGGTATTTTTCACACAATTTACTTATTGTTGTTTTCACTGTCCTAAGGACGGGCTGATGTCGTTCTTGTTCTATGAAGTCCCTCCTTCAGAAATACGTTCTGATTTTGTAGTTTGTTTAGTGTGTTGTGATTCGACAGCAGTTTAGCTTTAGCAGAGCCGTTTGAGCTTAGCTTGTGACTTACATATTCCTGTGGGCAGAGTTTAGTCAAGCACTCTTGCTTTTAATGTCATTAAACCGAGAAGTAGAGGCCTGTAGTCCAATCCGGCCGTTCGCTGTAGGCTTTGAAAGGGGAATTCTGTTAAAGAAAATATATCGCATGGCAGTGAACTTTGAGCTTTATCATTTTGCAGGTATTATTTATGCTATTATAACAACATTGCACACTAACTAAAGTTTGAAAATGGGATCAGTAAGAACGTGACCATTAATTATGAAAGTCACTGTAGGTTTTGTTTTTGTATGGCTTTGTGTTAATACTGCAAAGATTACTACTGAAAACTACTTTTTAAAGGCTTCTTTAATGGTTTTCTTTGCTACAGTATGTGACTTTTTTGTGGATGAGTGTGTTGTTAGTTTGTGAGTGTATGTACAGACCCCTGAGGGCAGGAAACAGCAGCTCAATAGGACAAATGGTGCATTGGGATAAACAGTCTCTCTACAGGCTGAGACAGGCAATAATGACCTGAACAAACTCTACTCATAAAACCATTCTCATGGATTTTGTCCACATGAATTCTACCCTTTATACAAATTACCAGACTGCTACAGATCAATAATGGTGACGATTCTCACTGGAGTTGACCACAGTTTAAAATTGTAGAGTCCAGTCAGTACACACGATCTTACGAAATTGTATGACGATAAAAAAACTCAAAAAGCACTGAAATGATGACAATCTTAAGAACAGAAAACACAAAGAGAGGTGAGTGAAAGTGAAGAGGTTGGGAAGTTTATGTATTTTAAAGCAAACTAAAAAGGAAAGACCTCCTCCTGCTCTCCACAGTAAAACCTTTGTCTCACAACAGAAAACCAGATGGAACAATCACTGTTTGAATAAAAGACAGCTCAAAGCCACCATGGGTCCTCACAACCACAAATGATCAACAAAACCCCAACATTCCTCCTTCTTCTACTCTTTACCTCTACGGGAAGTCATGGGCAAAGGGTGAAACAGCAGGAGTGTTTGTCCATGAAAAGGTTAAAGAGCTGAGAACTGTTTTGAAGTCTGCTTTCTAAGACTAAAGTAGACCACCATTCATACATACAGTATTTATACCATTTTTGAAGTATTTATGAATGCTTCGTTCTAATTGGTTGAGAAATGATCCATGGATATGCATTATTTTTCGATAAATGCACACCTTACCTGACAAATGTCTTAAAATAACCACCAGAGGAATGTCTTTGTTAACCGTGCTATAAGTTTAATAATTGACTCCGGTCCTTTGAATTATTTGAAAATATCGCACACTCCGCTTCGTGCCGCATTACCACCTTAGGTGTGCATTTTTTCAAATAATTCAATGGCTCGTCGTCAATTATTCCTGTCTCTTGGAGCATGAATCATACGTTTCCTCTCATTTTCTGACACACTTTTTCCTACACCCAAAAGCCAATAAATATTTAATGTGATACCACCATACATACTGCTTAAAATCTGGGATTTCACCACTAAATCTTTTTCTCAATAAGGAAAATTATAGGTCTATTATGGGAAAGTATTAAAGTATATACAGATAGGCTTATACTTAAGCTAGGGTTAGTTACGCATGACAAATTGAAAACTACTGCAAAAATACACAGAATAAAGTCTGCAAGAAATATTTTTGCAGGAGTGACCCCAAATGCCCCCAGTTCAATAGGTAGTACTTTTAATTTATTGTAATAAATGTCATCTTTTAAACCACACAAAGAAATAAAGAGAGGAGTTGAGGTATTAAAGCTTATTCAAGTATAAATAAGGCTGCATCATCAGGATTTATAAGATGAAGCTGATAATTAAATGACTAATATGATACAGATGGGAACTGCATTAAACTTTATTAAACACTTACCTCTTATCTCTGAGCTGGCAGCACACTCCTGCCAAAACAAATGCAAGCTGTTTCCCATGTGTTTCAGAGTAGCCTATAGGAAAATGTTGCTACATCTTAGAGATGATTCAAATGGAAAAGTTAAAACATTTACTTTGACTATAAGCAAGTGTAATGTAATCGTGACAAATTGCCTTGATCTACGATATTGCTAAATCAGCAAGAAATTCAGACCAGTTTGTTACCTGTAAAAGAACAGTCAGACAAAAGAAAGTTTACTCTTAAAAAGCCTTAAAGTCAGAAAAATTGTTATGTGAATGTGTTTTAATTAAAGACGAACACTTTTAACAAAATTGTACAATATTAAAAAGATATTTTAAGCAACAAATTGTCTGGCAGCTGAAAGAACTATTCAGTATGCTTTATTATGGTAATCAGACAATAACAGAATAAGTGCTTTAAAGTAAACAGAGAGAATATTTACTACATTACACATGGGTATGCTCAAACCTATCTAATGGCTTAACAATTACAAAACATTTTTTATATATCAAATATATTCATATATTTCAATAAACCTTTAGTTTTATTCTATCAAAAACTCAAATTCTAGCCTTGAATTTAAAAGAAAAAAACTGACACACACTAGACAGAAATTATTGTCAATGTCAGATCATTTTCCCGTCCAAGACCACGAAAGAAGCAGTTACTCCTTTTCCTTCTGCATTCATGCATTTTAATGATAGCTAAAGGCTTAAGAGCTTAATTAAATGAGAAAATACATAGCAACACACACATTCAGATATTCAAAATACATCTTACATTGCTTTGCCCTTTAAAAATAAAAGTAAGGAGACTTTCATAAAAAACTAAGAAAAGGGAGATTTCTCAAAAAGTTGTATCCCTTAATGTTGTAGTACAAAATGGAGCAATGTTGATGAAAATGGAAAATAATTTTATAGTATAATCCATGACATGAAGACAAATGAGGTAAAGGAAAATGCAGTTAATAGTAAAACTATTGCTTACTAACCTTTTGCTTTGAATAAGATATCCAGCCTAAGTAATTACTTGAGACAAATATGTATGAAAATGTATATGAAAACAAAACGTTTTAAATTATAGAAAGCACAATCATTATCATAATCTGCTGGTTAGACAAAAATAACATTCACAACGTAAAGGAGACTTTATAGTGCAACTTAATGTAGTCAGCATCGCCTACAACCTCTTGAACTTGCCACAGACTAGCTGGACAAAGTATTGCTAAAAAAACCTCAGGGTAATAAAGTCTAAAAAATAAAATAAAACCACTTAACAACAGCAGACCCGTGCAGGGTCATTAACAATTGAACCACACTTCTCTATAGAGTTATTAAAATGTTAGGCCAAATGCTAGTCAAATATCAGCTGGAAATATACAGTAAATACCAATGATACTAATAGCTGCACTGTGATTTCATGCAGTAAAACATAATCATGCCAGTTAGCATAACTCATTATTAACTAACTATTCATGCAAACACCGACCTAAAATTAGTGCTTAAATCTGTGTAATTAATGCAGTGGTGAACATACAGCATAAATAAAACTGTATCATTAAATACATGTAAAGTTGTTTATTTTGTAAGAAATCCAAATTAATGTCAAAATCATTAAAGGCTTAAAAAAAGCAATATCGTAATATCAAGGATTTCTGTGACAATAACATTTTACATTGAAAATAAGAGAAAGGCACCTGCGTTTAGAAATTAATTCAAATATTTGGGCAAAATATACAGAACCTGTCCTGTAAATTCTAGGTTTAGGATTATGATAATTTTGTAGCATGAAAAGCCTCACAAAACTGTATTATAATACCTCCAATAACCGTGTGAGACTGAGAGTGTATTTCAAACAGCAATATTAAATGATCAAAACTCCTGTGTACAGAAATAAAGATGACTTGACTCTTCAAGAGATCACTCACAGCCACTATTAAGAAAAGGCAATCTTCAAAGCCTTCCTGATATTGTGTTTTGCTACTCTACACACACAACAGATTTAGCCTTCACACAGAATTCTCAGCAGGAAAATGATCAAAAGATAACCAGGAAATGATTCAAGTTTCATCTACAGTACCAAACAAACAAACCTATAGCAAACAAACCAAATTTCCCTCAATAAATGTGCAAAATTCTCCTTAATCTAATACACCGTACAGAATTTAAAAATCAATCTTTAAGACACGTCACAGATCTTTTATTGTAGGAGTTCAGTGAGTTTAGCATTTGTGGCATTTTCATATCATTCATCAGCGCTTCTGTCATGTAACTGTCTTGGTGGGGGTTGGATGGATAGATAGATGAATGGATGGATGTTTGAACACTCAAATTATATTGCCAAGGTAAGATTATAAAATGAAAATGGATTTTCACACATGTTTGACCTTATATAATGTATATAATGTGGAAACGCGCCCATATAAGGACATTTATTTTTAAATTAAAGTATTATATAATCAACGAGTCACATCAATAACGAATAAGCAAACGTCTCTGGACAGAGAAGAGTTGCTTTCTGTAATGCAAATAATTGAAATATGCTATAAATTAAGTCATTTTAATTATTAAACATATATTTCAAGGCCAAATTATTTCAATAGATATCTATTTTGAAAAATAAATAGTATCCTAAAATTTGCATTAAGACATCAGAATTTAAAAAACAAACAAACATACTCTCAAGGAGAGTGTTGGTTTTTCACAAAGACTGAATTACAGTATACAGAAGAGACAAATCTGTTTAACTCCAATAAACAAAAAAAATCTAATTTACAATTTTATAATACAATGACAACACATCTGTTATACTGTAGCTACAAATCATATAAACATCTATTTACTTAAAAATATTGTAGGAAAGAAGCTATATTTTAGTACATCAATTATAAATCTAGAATAGAGAGTAAAGAAGGCAATCAAAGCTACAGTGCAAATGCCTCTTAAACAGAAAGCTACTCATACATTTACAGTACCGAATGTTCTTATTAGAAACAGCACAGAAATCTAAGAAACTGCAAAATCCTTTAACACACCTGAAAAATATTTTAATATTTCTACTGTAAGTAAGAGCCCATTGAACATTCCTTTCCCTTGATCAACCCTGAACATTTTAGTGCAGGGAAAATCTAGTTACATTCTAAACAAACACCGTATCATTTAATGGCAAAACTCTTACAATATTAGAAAATTGGACAGTTAGTTGAAATGTTTTAGGATACACTTCCATTTACAGTCATGTTCGCTACCCTGACTGAGGACAGCCACATAAGAGCAATATTAATCTCGTGTGGAGTCATGGTTACGGTGACTGTTCCAGCTAAACATACAGAGAGTATAGACAGCCTTAATCTACAAGCCCTCGCATTTCCTAGATCCTCTTCCTATTCATATTCAACATTCAGCATTGTCAAACTAAAAGCAATTAACTTCATGAGTGCATTTACATTAGAGGAAATGCATTCTGTCACATAAATACAAACTAAGATGTTTTGGCAGTGCAATGAAAAAAAGAGATTAAGTCCAGGAGGTCGTTCAGAGAATGATGATAAAAGCTATAGGACCTCTTCAGGAGACAGCTAAGTGTTCATCTAACTTCCCTCTCCAGGAATGGATCACCCTTCATTGCAGTCCAGAGAACCGGCTAGGGGTGTAGCAATACATTTTTTGGTTACTGTTATTTTGGCACAAGAATCTGAGGAGGGTGTGAGGTTAAAGGTCAAACTGCAGTCTCCTGGTCCTCACGCTGGATCATTTGGTAGTGCTGACAGTTCTCCAAATACGCTGCGAGTTCTGCATCCTTCGCCTTCTCAGCACGATGTTTTGGAGTATCACCCTGAAAAAAAAGACACTTGTTATTATTTCTAAACATAACAATCACAAACATGCTGATGAAATTAGGTTCTTTATGAACAACGTAGAGAGAAAAAAAAGACAGTAATGGTAAACATGTTCTCTCTCGAAAAACTCTCTGTTTCATGTTGCTGGTGCCAGCATTGCTCAACACTAATTGTTTTTAATAGCAGGCAGATCCAGTGCAGAGAGTTCGAGGAAAAGGCCAGGATTGTTCCAGTTGGACAGCGTTTGAAGCAGCCAAACTGCCCGTCAGGCGCTTTCATTGTTGTGGGCTGGTGAAACAAGAATTAGCTTTTTCATCCTTTCATACTGTACAACGTCCAGTACAGTATTGTACATCCCTCGTTTCAGCCTTCCAGAAGCAAACTAAAAGCAGGGTTCCCAAACCTTAGTTAACTTCAAATTCAAGGACCTTTCAAGGACTTTCCAGATCCAATAACCTCAAATTCAAGGACTAAATGTGGGGACACATTTCAAGTGAGAGCAAGGTTACATTGAATTATCTTTTAAGGGCGCTCGAGGGTGAAAACGTTAAAATATTTTATCGGATGTGCCTTTCGTTTACACTGCGACGGCGTTTTGGGGGAAGTGAAACCACCCTCCAGAGTGGAAATCTTAAAAACGATCTACCGTCGCGTTCTCGTCTAAAGAGTAAAAACGCAAAAGTCTGCTCACGGTGGCTCTCGTCGCTTACGCATTTACGTCAAAGGCATGCGCCAGTTCAGGAAAATAACAACAAACATGTCGGATTATTTCCATACGTCGGACCTTCAAGTTGCCATAGCAGCTCTTTCCAGCAGTTGTACGAAATATTCACAGCTAGTATTTCAGATCAGAGAAGGCTCATTACTGTAATGACCTCAGTGAAACTGTTGATGCGCCAATTCGTCGGATGCAAACCAGACGGCTTTGGACGAGACCTGGGAGAACCAGGAAGAAGGTTGTACGCAGGCACACGGACTTGGTGTTGTTGTGTGTCAGTGCTTCACATTGCCGCCTAGCCACCTGGAGTGCATACTACATCGAATATCACACACTTTTGTGTCACCATATGCACGCAGATTTCCCCCTCAAAACGCTTGTATAAAAACAGAATAAAAGTGATAACGCAACACCACTTTTGCGATTTCTTTTCAGATCGTTTCCATGTAAACGTAGCCTAAGATACATTGTTACAGTTCCCTTTCAAGGGAACTCGCGCTGCATCACTGCAGTGACACTTTGGGGACACCTCCAGAGGTAAGTGCGTCTGAATGTGTATATCAAATTCAATCAATGATGAGGCTTAAAGTCAAAGACAGGGTGACGTGGGAGCCAAAAAGTATATTGCTATCTGAAATATTGCCAAAGACGGCATTACAGGGACGCAGGAAGTATGGCAAGGGAGACGCAGCATCTCGTTCCCTTCTCAGGGAACAACAATTACATACTTAACCCAAGACGTTTTCATTTGTCAAACACAACTATGCAAAAAGCATTTTGGTATGAATCAATTTGTATACAGAAGATATAAGCATTTAAAGTGAACAGTTTAGCACGTGTGCTTAAAAGTCTAGAATTTTTATGATATTATCCTACACTACACAGGGAATAATATGGATTTTTTTCCAAAAAACTTGTTGCATAAAACAGATTCAAGCACTTTCAATGACCTGTATCTATGCATGTATTATTTTCAAAAACTTTCCAGGGCCTTGAATTATTTCCCCCAGATTCACAAACTTTCAAGGATTTCAAGGACCCGTGGGAACCCTGTAAAAGGCATTTCTGGAAAACCTGCAGCTTTAACAATGGAGAATATATTAGCAATTGTGAACTGACGGAGATGAGCTACACAAAAGAAAAAGCTATGTGGTGGAGAGACTGAACTCTGCAGGACATGCCGAGTACTGCTTTATTGTGCCTTTAAAAACCAACATTCATCTTCATGCAAATCAGAGAAAAAAACCCATGAAGGAAGGAATAATGGGAATATGTATAATCCAAAGACAAAGACAGATGGCTAAAATGTAGAAAAGAGACACATTGGGAAGGAGAAGTATAGAATGGTGGCTCTTGATCATGACACTGAAGGATGAGTCACTACGCTGCACAAAATTTAAAGAGGAGAATCCTTGGGAAAAAGAGAGAGCAGAAACCCTGGCGCAGAGATGCTGAACGCAACAAACCACAGTCTGGGAAAACAGCACAACTAATTTAGGTCTTGTTTAGATTGTGTCCATCAGGAGCTGTCTCATTGATGGAGGACAGATGAAAATCTGCAGAAATACTCCACTGAGAGACTCTCTGTCTCCGCCCGCCCTCAGACTGTGTCAGACTGGTGACTTTACACTTTTCGTCCACCCCAACAGCCACCGAGTTCACTGATAATTACAAGAACTCAAGGCTGACAGACTGACTAGAGTCCATTGTCGCCCAAGGGACTCAATCAATGCGGTCTCACACATTCATCAGATTGGAGTTAGTAAAGGTCCTTTACAATCCTCTGAAGTTTAGAGACTTACATTTAGGTCCAGTGGTGCAAAGGTACAAACCTACAGAGATAGAGCAAAAGTGACAAGAGTGTCCTGTGGGGACTTTTTACCACAAATGAGACTATTCTTGCTTTATGGAAAATCATTCCCTTAATGATCTTCTTAAATAAGTAGTTCTTAAATTGATGTTTCTTCTGAAAGGAAGAGAGGTAGTAATTAGAATCTAGTGTGTCTACAGCTGTGGGCAATTTTGTGGTACACCAATCAGAAGTGCTGCGGGAGAGCTCGAGTCTCTTGGCCGGATGTGTAGAAAGGGAGGTGAACGAGGGAAAAGTTGGGTTGCTGGGGGGAAGAATGCCTCCTTGTTTCATGTAGAGGTCTTAGTCAGCACTGACTCACAGATAAAAGTTCAGAGATGGAGACCAGCTGGAGGTTACAGCCACAATAGACAGCCACAAACGTTTACAGTGAACCATCTCAGCTTCGATCTGTATTCTGGACTCTCAAAAATCCTTCATAAGTTCCCATAACACATACAAAGGCTAAATAAACTTTTGTGAAAACTAACTTTTATAGTTTCCTTCCCATTCTGTTAAAACTTTACAGCAGACCGACACCCAGCAGCATGGCTGAGAAACTTGTGGTAACTACCCAGCAAACTATTTTGCATTTAACCTCTTCAGTCCTGGAAAAGGTTTATTGGTCTTAACCACAAAACATGTAATGTCCATTACAATGGACAAAGGGTCTGAAGGGGTTAAACTAAATGCAGACTTCCACATAGAAACCATAACAACAAGTTATTGTCCATTTACAGTAGTTTATTTCTGATAACAAGGGAAATAAATGACAGGTAAATTACCTTTGTTCATATATCATATCTAACGTGTATCAACTATTGCACTGAGCTTACGTTACCGTGTTAGGTTGTTGGTGTTTTAAGCCCTCAACGTTCAAGGAAGCATTGCCTGGAAGGCAAGCCAATCACAGCACTGGCGCTAGATATTAAGCCTTACGCCAGCTTCTGGCAGTTCGAGCTCACCGTTGGTCAGGTGAGTAGCGCAGATCAGCTAAGATAGGAATGTGATGTGACTGTTTTTGAATTCAGCTCGAAATGTATTGAGCTTTTAAGTTACGTGTTTCCCCGTTTTCACGTGTCCATGGCACGACTTTCTTTTTCGTGCCAGTTTCATGTATTGGTTACTCAATTTTTTTCCAATTCTCAAACCATTGTCGCTTGGGATTGGGGTTAGATTTGTGGTTTTGGTTAGGATGTAATTTTAAGCATTGGACATTTTTACGTCTGATTTTTAAACAGTTTTCGCGCGACTATAAAGTTGGGTTAGGGTGTCATTTTAAGCATTGGTTTATATGTTTATTTGTCAGATTTTTGTTTTCTGCTTGGGGTAGGGTTAGAGTTGGGTTTGGGTTAGGATGTCATTTTATGTAACAGAAAGTCGTTCTAAACCCAATTCCAAGCGACAATGGTACGAAAATAGGAAAAACAATTGAGTAACCCAATACGTGAAACTGGCACGAAAAAGAAAGTCGTGCCACGTGCACGAAACTTAAACGCTCAAAACATTTTGAGCTGAATTCAAATACATTCACATTCCTATCTTACCATATCTGCGCTACTGACCAACGGTGAGCTCGAACTGCCAGAAGCCGGCGGAAGGCCAGACATCCAGCGCCAGTGCTGTGATTGGCTGAAATGCTCTAGGGCGGGGAGCTTGAAGGCTCCGTTGAGGGCTTAAAACACCAACATGCATAAAATTAATGTATACAATGATAGCTATAGGTCTTTGAATTCTTGCCTGGCTGCAAAACCTTCTCGCACATCCATTCTCATCGTCTCCCTTCGTCTTTAGCAATCCAAAACATTTTTATTTTATTTTCAACAAGGTATTTGTTCCAGAGATCAGTTTAGCCACTAGCCAGACCGATAAACTTCACTTCGGTTCAAGTGTGTAATCGTGTAATGCGCCTGTGTCTGATGAAACCGTCCATAGGCGTCCACACACAACCCAAACGTTTAGACTAAAATAAGCAAATTTTGGTTTGTTATGCACACTCACATTATCCAAACCAAACCATGCCCCAGCAGGATTGTCCCCACTCCCCCAGATGCACGCACTCACACAGAACTTTTATCGATCCGAGCCCTGGGCGCGCTTTCGTCATTGAGATGCAATTGTTTTCAAAAAAACAGAAAGTAAAGCGCTCTCTTAACACTGGAACCCATCGTAATGTTAAGTCTGAGTCCTTTGGTGTGCGATGACTGACAGCCCTCTCACATGTCATTATATGGCTTAGTTGATCTGTCATGTGTGCAGCTTGGACATTCACGTAACCCTGCTGCATGCATCAGAGGTTTTTATGGAGGCAGATAAAAAGGTAAGTAGTCGCGCAATTGACGTTGTCACCTTTTGAATCGCGCCCGGGCGTGGTACAGAGCGATCACACTAGCCAACGAACCAGGCTTTGGGGGTCAAACGTGCCCGAGAGTTGGTGTGAGTACACCCTTAGTGAAAATGTAACTCTTTCCCTGATTGACGAGTTAACTCGTCAATTAAGAGAAAACGCTTTCCTGCCAATGATTAGTATCTCCGGCTTTCCGCAATACTGCTATTATCCAGTCGCTCTTCTGCAACTTATAAAACCTGGAACTATCACCCTAGGGCAAACATCTGTATGTCAGTGTAAGTTTTGAGGATCGCTCTGAATCTGATCTCTATCAAAAGTCCTTCACAAAAATGTAGTATATAAATAAATGCAAATTTAATCAAAATTTTGTGTTTTTGAAGATACCATATTTGATAGGTGATAAAAAGTAGAGGGTCTATTCTTTCATTTGATATATTTTATGCTTATATTTTAAGAAGAACATTTTCTGAAAGGTATTAAACTTTTGTAGCCTGGGTGCCAGCCCATCTTAGCCCCGCCCACAAGATTTTGTAAACGGGAAGATGGGTCTGGGGTTTCTCCGTTGAGGAGCTACTATTTTAGGACAAATGCTGGTCGAACCAATCAAATTGTCAGGGCGGGCTTTATACGATGATGGACAGATAATCAACAGTAACGTAATGAACCACGTCACCAAAGAGCGCGTGTGTTGAATGGCTGCCGCTGTAGAGTTCAGATGTGTGGATTCTGACATTGAGTCTGTTCTAAAATATATCGACAGAGCATTGATTTTAAAAGAGGAACAGAGAAACGCGAGCAGGGCATTTGTTGATGTCCTATTCGGCAAAAGTTGGTCGCAACTGAAAAGGCTAACGTTATCACGGCGATGCAACTCAGCGTGCACGACGAGATGGATATAATTAGCGGTCGTTGCCAGCTTCTTTTCGGAAGCCCGGAATCGTGGTTGCTGTAAGTGGAGGGACATGTTAGGCTCCAATATTTTCAAGCAAACGTAATGGGTATCGTCGTGGATGAAGTTCACCTAACGTACAAATGGTAAGAGATAGTCTTACTCTATGACTTAGTAAATACTTCATGTTGTGATATAAACGAAATGTTGTAAACATAATAGGTGTTGATGTACATTCGCTAACTCAGTATAATCACAATGTTGTGTCATAGCGAAATAACTAGCAGTTCGGTCAGGCTGCAAAGACGTAATTTCAACATACGTTACACACTCGGTTGCTCTGATTGGTCGTAGGTCTATCCAATTGAGTGCAGAGGCATTTTTCGGTTGAGACACGCCTCATAATTATAGCTCAATGGAGCGGTATCAGACTCAAATTCTGACTAGAATTGAGTATGGCAACGTCAGGCTAAAACTTTTGTGAAAATCATGAAAAATGCTGGCACTAGCTGGCAACTTAAAAAAAATGCTGTCTGGGAAAGAGTTAATAGATGTTCACCCAATAGCCCAAAACTAAATTAATAAAATCAATGAAACCCAACACCTTTTAATGCGCTGAGATTTACAGTGCATTACAATGTAAAAATTGTATTAGCATGTTTGTTTCCTGGGATCAAATTACTGGAATAGATAAACATGTTGTTTATTAGAAGGGGGAGTCTGAATACTTTTGTCCATAAAGTGCATTTTCTACGCAATTTATCCCAAACTGTTGACCTTGCTTATTTGAATATCAAACATCTCACAACTTATCATTAAAAATGACATATAAATTCAAGTTTATTTTGGCTAGAAGTGGGTTACTCATAACTGGACTATATCGGGTCTAGACGATGAAATGACGACTAATTCAACATCAGTTCAAACTTAGTTCAGACATGGAATCTCCTTGTGTTTTCCTGTCTCCACACGTCAGACTCACCCTGTAAGTCTGTCTTCATGAGGGATGCCCCCGCCTCCACCAGGTAATGACAGATTGTCCTATGACACAGCGAGGCTGCTTTGTGCAACACAGTCTCTCCACTGACAGAGACAGAAAGGGGAAGAAAATGTTAGAGAGGAAGCAAGAAACACCAAAGATAAGTCTAACAAAAGCTGACAGCAGCATCATAAAACAAACACTTAAACTTTTACTGTCATCAGAAAAAATAACACAAGACATTAGAGTGACATCAAGTGCATTTAACATAACAGAACAATCCTCACTTTTCTCTCTCTGTCACATCCAGGATATCCGCAGGTGCTGCAGAGAGAAAAAAAATGAGTCAAATTTTGCAACTACATGAAAGCGTGTGCCCTGAGGTGATGGTGTGATGTTTAATTGAAGAGCTGTCTAAAGCTTGCGTGGGTGAGGAAGATGACCTGCTTCACGCCCCACCACCCTACAGACCCAATGTACTGTAGATAACACACCACATACAATACAGTAAATGGTAAATTACAACATGGGCAACAGGATAAGAGAATGCCCAGAGCGGACACGGCAACTAACATTTTTCAATACTTCCACTTGTTTCATTCATATGTTTGATGACTTTATGCAAACTTTTTAACTGGTAACCTTTAAATAATTGAAAATAGTGAATGTATTTTCTTTCTTTTGTTGTAAGACTATGAATTGGTGCTAGAGGTGTTTAAAAGATGTAACATAGAACGGTTTTGTGATCACCATACCATTATCAATGATGTATTTGACAATCTCCTTGCTGCCCACCTCGACAGCATAGTGCAGTAGGGTCCGGCCCACAGGGTCCTGCATGCACAGGTCTGCCCCGTTCCTATGCAGCTCCTTCAACTGCAGAGAACCAATGTCAGTGTATATTTGAATCAAAACATAAAACAGTATAAATAACGTCATTAGATCTGATTATTTATTGCAAACTACCAAAAAGCACTGATTTTAAAACTACTGTAGAATGGACACAGACATGTCAGTGATGGATAAAGCCCAAAACCTGTGAGAAACATGCAAGGACTTATTCATACACTGTAGAATATGTGCACTAAGCATTTTGGCATATCCAGTTATGACAAGGCGAGGCAAGACAGGTTTTTTAATCATCAGGTTTGAGTCTCATCAAGAGGAGAGTCATGGATGATGAATCAAGTCAGATAGAAGGAGACACCTCTTAAAAAGCACACAGTCTGTTCTCCTGTAATGTCTCAGAGTACAGACAAATCTCAGTGTATGCACAACACGTTAGCTGAATGTACTTCTGAATCTTTTAATGTGATTAGAGTTAATTGTTTGGAAACCAGATACTTTATGAAGTCATACTGGGATGTTGTGTACTTCACTGTCCATGCAACAAGCCAAAGATCCTCAATATTTCAAATATCCCATCTCTCTTTTGTCTTCTGGTGCATTACATTTGGGAACAGGCTAAGATGGGAGATTATCATTCTGGAGAAAGCCTGTTTGATCACCATAGAAACCAAGAACGAGTGAAAGGTCAGAAGAATATGCAGGTTCATTTATACGGTTACGCCTCCGCTCTGTGAGATACTTGACATTTAAATGGTGAGGTCAGAGTTGCGTTAGAGAGGACAGAATATCCTTTAGGCCGAGTGAGCGTTTAACTAAAAGCACACCATTTGCTTTCTTGCATACATTGTGCACTTTAACAGTCAAAACACAACATCTGACTTGTATTAGTAGCTACATGCTCAAACGGTCCGTGAATGTTCTCGCAGGCCATTTTGCTAAAAAGCAAAGTCTCTTCCAAGAACGACATGCAAATTGAAGAAATCTAGAGGGAAAACAAGAATGGTTTTTGCATTTAAGCAGCAAGTAATGCTCTTACCTTTTGTTGGTCTTTTTTCCTCACACATTCGATTAGACTGTCTGTCGATACTGACAAACAAAAAGAAAGTGAACAACACGCAGTTAATGCAGAACATATATTTATGCAGGCCTGCTGCCAGGCTTGTATTAATAACAGGCATTTAGTTTTTATCCAAGATGCCCTTTGAATTTAAATGCAGTATTTTATGTCCGTGGCGCAAGCTTAATATGCAATGATTTTCGGTCATATTCAGTTTGTACATAATGTTGTCCTGTTCTTTAAGGACAACACAGACCTACGGAACTGAACTGTACATAATAATACTGAATATACTAAATAAGAAAGTTAAATAGAAACTAAAACAAGATTTGATTAATACCGACCAAACGTGCAAATGCAAACTGCCGTTACTATATAGTAGACTTGTTGATCTTGTGGCTACGTTTTGTGACCTCGCTGTAAAGCAGGATGTTGTCTTTATAACAAAACTCAAATAGATTTTTTGTCCTATATATGACCACAAATACAAGAATTGCTGGGTAGAGATGTAGCCTGGGTTTCCCCATGCTACCTTGCGCGCAAATTGATTCATACTGCAGGTGTAGCATGGAAACCATGGACCAAAAATAGGGAACCAATCACAGAATGGTGACACACCAAAGCAGTTTTGTTTAACCAACACGGCAGCAGACGCAAAGTTACTTTTCGATGCAGCCTTAGATAGTGTTCTAAATAGTTTTGAACGTGAGTTTATTTTAAAAAAAGAGCAACTTTTGCCGTTAAACAATTTCATGTCCAAGAAAGATGTTTGTATATGGCAAGACATGATAGCCACAAAGTTTTATAGGACCAACCTGCTAGGCATCGTCATCGACAAAGTCCATTTAACTTATAAATGGTAAGTATTAATATCATATTGTCATTATGCTTGTAGTCTACCTACTGTGGTTGTCTCAGTGCCACTAATTAGCTTTTTTCAATACCAATATAAGCTACCGGTTTAGTTGCATAGCTTTCAGCTGTGTGCACACGTACCGATAAAAGTTGTTGACGCTTGAATTTATGTCGCTCTACATACGTCATTCGGTATAATTTGGTATAAACGATTGGCTATGAGCTACGAGTCTCTATGAGACTGGTTTGGTGTTAGCCAGGCTAGTAGAGATGTTGGGGTTTTATATGAAAATGTCTTGCAACTGAATCCTTGACCCATGATGGTGAGTATAGATAGGGAAATCTCACCTCATTGATTAGATTAGCGTATTAGTGTAAGACCCTGTTTACACCTTGTATTGAGATGCGTTTTGGTTGATAGGATCACAAGTGGATGACGTTAAATACAGGTGTCAACGGGGTCTAAAACGTTTTGAGCTCATCCACTTCCGACCCCATTCAGAGGTAGTCGAGAACACATTTGACCAGACTGCTTTTGTGAGCACAATGTTTATCAATCGGCTCGACTTTTAGCGCAAACGCAGTGTTTGGAGTAATCTTTAGGCTATCATTTCATTTTTGTTTCATTTTGCGAACGTGTGAAAGTTGGGCAAGCTTGTTTCATCGATTGCTCTGAAATGTTCTGAAATATGAAATATAAGCAGCGGTACTCTTACATAATATTAGTGTGCGTAAACTTAAACCCGTAATTTCTCCCGCTTGTCTTTAAACGAAAGCAGAGAGACTCGCCCAGACTATCCACTTAAAGTAACCAGGACAGAAATGGTTGAAAGTGGACAAAAGAGACAGATAAAAATACCAGGTGTGAACAGGAATGTCTTTCGTCCACCTGTGATCCAATCGACCAAAACATATTTTAATATCATGTATGAACAGGGTCTAAGACAATAAAATTAAAAGGTGTAAACAAGGAAGTGCATTTAGTGTCGGGTCTGTCTTTAAGTAGTACTGTATATCTTCCTTATATTATAAAGGTAGCGCAACTAAACTGGTGAAAGGCATTTTAATCAAATGATTACAAATTACTGTGATCAGCTTCAGGTATAATTACAGAGCGAAGCCTGAATTTGGCAATATAAAATGTGCTCGGATGAATATTCATTTAGTATAAAACGCAGGTGGTATTACATTTGCGAAACTGATTTACCACCAATCATTCTCAGATAATACACAAACCCAGCAGTTGCAGTATCTTCAAGATGACTTCAATTGACGACTTAAAATGTATTATTATTCAAAAACTGTCTGCTAATGTGTATTTGTTTAACATTTAGTTATTTGGTTACAAAAGAAGATGTTCTGTTTACTTAACGGTTTGGGAGCATGAAGTTAAAAAAGGAAGTAAAAATATGATTTTAATTATGGGTGTTAATCACATTAGCCTGCTCTGAGGGTTCAGTCTCAATATGCAAAATCTGTGTTCAAAGCTTTGCAATGCCCTTTGTAGATTTGCTTTCCTAATCCAGCAATCTTGTGTTTAGCTTCATAAACCTCGAGAGGTGAAATATGAAAACACCCAGCTGGGATATTGAGCTAATGCATACAGCGGAGCGCAGAGCGAGGCTAAACCTACGTCTGTGTCTAAAGATATGCCCGCTCCAATCCGGCTCTCAAAACTCGCCTGCTTTCTGGAGTTGAAGAGTCTTTTTCTTGTCTTGAGAAAGCATGCTCGGGGCCAAATCAAGTTTTGGAAATGTGTTCCTGCTCCTCTCATGCCAGGAAGCTTTGGAGCTAGCACTGAATTCTAATGTGGATCAATGTGAGTGATGATACACTGCTGTGCCTCGCTGCACCTCACAGACTACCCAGACAGCACTTTCCTCCTCTCTCATCCTATTCCGCCAGTACCAGGAGTGCGGAAAAACACCATAGCCTTGGCTCATGCCCTCTCTAGACAGGCAACACATTGTTAAAAAGGAAGAATGACGAAGCCAAGAGAGCGTTTAACATTAAACTATCTGCTTTTATGAGATGTCAGAAAGCATTGCTGAGCTTAGTTTTATTCTGCTCTACGTGGTGGCCCCAATCTGCCTCTCTCAGAGGGATCAGAAACCGCAAGATTGACGCACTGTGTACGACTCAAAGCTAAAAATTATGCGTGTTCACATACAGACTGAATTACATTTCTTGTTGAATTCTTTATTTTATCCAAAACAACTTTAATGCAAATTTCAAGTCTTATTGGTCATATACACAACCAAACCCAGTAGTGAAATGATTGGTACGACCTCTCCCGCAGTTTACAATAAGCAATTATACAGTTTATGAATAATAAGAAAAAATAATAAAACTAAGTAAAAAAATAAAAAGAAATGCAAAACTTTAAGGTTAAGAGATAATGGGGTGGTTCCCCAGACAAGTTTTACCTTGATAAAATGCATGTTTGAGCTGCCTAAATTTAAAAACACTTTGCACTGCTACCCAGTCTCACAAGGTTTCGTGATATAGTCAAGTAAATTTTTGATTCTTTTTTCGTGATATTATCACGAATTTCCGTGTTTTTTCGTGATCGTATAACGAATTCCTGTTTTCGTGTGATTTTCACGTATTGGTGAAAACTGTCTTTTCCTATTATCAAACCATTGTCGCTTAGATTTAGGGTTAGATTTGGTGCTTGCATTAGAATGTCACTTTATGTATTGGTTTATACTATTGTTTCTGATTTATGTCGCCTGGCGTTAGGGTTAGAGTTGGGTTTGGGTAGGGATGTCATTTTATGTAAATCTAACCCTAACCGAAGCGACAATGGTAAGAAAACAGGACAAAACAGTTGAGTATATACGTGATAATCACATTAAAAAACAGGAATTTGTTATACGATCACGAAAAAATAATCAATGTATGTGACTATATAACGAAATTTCGTGAGACTAAGCTGTGCACTGACATGTCTTAACATATATCAATGCCATTGTTTTGTTACAAGATGCAGACCAGTATTGTTTTTTGCAAGGTTTGTAAAACCTACTAGAATGTCCTAATATAACTAAGTCAAAATCCTGGATTAATTTAAACTCTGTCCAAATTAAAAACAAAACACGATTCAACACTAAATGTCTTCTTCAGGCATCAGTCAGTATTTAGTGACCTCTCTTGGCACGAAACACATCTTGAGCTTTTTTGAGGAGACTGTGAAGTCATTTGATTAGAGTAAGAAATTAGGATTTTTTAAGATCCTGCAGCTGCCTGCTATTGCTCAAGTGGAAGGGGAGTTTACCTTAAATACTTGAAACTTCAAGGTCAAGTTCTCTTTATTTCATACTCAAAGGTAAAATTGTTTTGCATATAAGAATTTCGTTGTCCCAAGAACACATACAAGATATAAAAACATAAAACAATTCACATATAAATACACAGATTAATAACCTCATGACAAGCTGCATCAGACACATACATATCCCCTCTTGCGTTTAACTAGCTATCACATAATAAAAACATCATCATCTCTCTTCTTATTCTTATTTAAAAAATCAATTGCCAAAGGAACAAAAGTATTCCTGTAGCGTCTCGTTTTCCATCTCGGGGCCACTTCAGCTAATATTTTATACTGTTTTAATACTACATACACATTTCCTGTATTTTCTGGTTGTATTCTAATAAAGAGACTGAGAAATAATTGTATATAATCACTATACAATTGCAAAAACATCACATCTAATGGTAGCACGGTGGCCTAGACTTTTACACAGTACTGTATGTCAATGCAAGATGTTTTTAAATAAGGCAGCGCAAACATGCGTTTTAGTCTGGGACTAGGATAAGGCCTGTCCGGAAAACCGCCTTTAAGAGAATTATGTTATATTCTCTGGAGAATTTAACAAGAAATGGAAAAAAGACGCAATATATAGATATATATGTAGCAACTTTGCATTAAAGTTTCAAGCTATATATTCACTGAAGATTTGAAAGAGAAACTAGAGCATTGCTTAAATTTCTTACCAGAGTTTGTATTGCTCAGGGCGCTCTTTTCAGACCTGGAGAGAGATGTGAAACAGAAATGGCTGAGTGATTGATACAATTCAAACCAGCATCAGAAATAAATCTTTATAAAGAGCTCATGACTTTATGTATTAGATGGCAAAATTCCTTCTGACCCATTAATCAAAACTTTAATCATCTCCTGATGTTTTCCCTGTTGATCACACTGTACAAATAATTTTCAGATGGTCCCACAATGGATAAATGGATTTTTTTTTTATTCAACAAAAAACATTTCTACCTCAGAGATCCATTAAGCTATAGAAGAAAGACTTTCTTATAATGTATCTAATGTGCTTTATGCTATTCTCCTCTCGAGGATGAGATGAATGAGGATCTCTATTAATGTCATTATCAATGTCGCCTGTGGCACTATAATTATACAGTACTACAACACAGATCCTCAATGTCATTCTTGCCATACCCTCCACCTGACAGGAGCATCTTCTGTGAGCTCTCACATCAATTAATATTTCATCAAACATCTGGTGTAATGATGGAGATCAGAGGGACAAAGAGACAGATGAAACAATGGGGCCTGGATACAGAACTTTGCTGAGAGAAATGTGGCTCTGAAATGCATTTCTTTGCCAAAACCCACGAACAAAACACAACTATCCTCTACAGAACAATTTGACAAGGAGCATGCAGCCCTTAATTAAATTGGACAAACATGAAAAGATTTACAACACTACACATTGTGCTGGAATTAAGCGCCTCGTATATAAAGATTTGTAGATGATCATAGGTAATGTAACATTACATAAAATGGTCCTACGATGATTTGTAAAATGTCTGTATGAATGTAAACAGCGTATACAGTCCTGCATTTAATATAAAACGGCATAAAAAATCTATTTTATTTAGAATAACACCTGAGCATACATGCATTTTTAAAAACTGTCTTTTGCAAAAAATTGCAGTGAATTTTAAAATTGCATTAGATTTATAATGTAAGGTTATAATGAAAACCAGTCATTGGTCCAAAGGTCAATGGGGTTGACTTACGGTCAAGTGAAAAACAACAAAACTGTTACACCTCAAACACTGGCTCAGATTAAATGAGACGGCAGAGAAAAGGGGAGAGAAATGGTAAGGGGTTCACTAACACTTTAGCGAATGCCACAAAACACTGTTTCATTGTAATTTGTTTCTGCCTGCATACGTGTTTGTGCGTGAGAGTTAACCTTGCAAAGGAATCTGAGTGTGACCTGTAATTAAAAGCAGTGCACAGACTCATAAATCTGGGCCGACTCTGACATGTCTACCAACACACACACACACACACCTTTTTGTAACGTTTGCATGCGTCCTCTGCCTGGAGGCTGAACCTCAGCTGCAGGACTGATGAAATTTTCTCAGATAAGTGGATTCCAAACCCCGAAACTGCAAACCGTACATCTCAACTATCAAAAACCATCGCTATCAATCACACTTTGTCTTGCACATAGCTCTTCATGACAAATAATGTTCAAATACTCTGATAAGCTATCTCTGGTAGGCCATGGGGAATCAGCGCTGCAGGATCATTTTTCATTTTATCTTCACCTTTTGCCTGAAGTTCACAGCAGCGCTACAGTACAGTTTTAATGGGCCGAGAAAAACCCACTTCAAATAAAGTCCCATCACGGAGTTGCTCTTATTGAAGTGATAGAGTCCAAAAATTTATCTTCGGCCACGTCCATTTCGCCGAGATACAGTCTACTCCCCCACAGGAGGAAAATGGTTTTATACTGCCGGCTCAGTTGGGGCAGGGCATCTCGGAGTAAATCACAATACACACCATGATGAGGTAAGAGTCTCCATCATGAGAGTTTGATACATGTGCAACCAATCGAATCAACTTTATAACTGTGCCCGGAATCAAGGCCAATCCAACTCTAGTCATCATGCCCTCGAGAGAAAGCTGGTAGTGGTTTCCCCCCACTAAATGATTGTCCAGTACTTAAACATGTCTGAACCATTCTTCGGTATGTAACCCAGATGTAATTACTGACGTTCTTTAGCCCTTTTTCACAACACACACACTCTGTCAAAGACACTCTAACACTCTCCCCTTGTACACACTGCATACACACACACACACAGACACATGTAATCACGCACTTCACAACACAAAATAGCACACTGAAGCTTTAATGGGGTTATTGAGTTTTTGCTAGCTGTAATTGCTAGTAATTTAGCACATTTACGTAGAGTAGAAATGTGACATTGGGCCAATTATTCAATGGGACTTTACAAACCCCTCATTAGTTCTAGAGAGGAACAGCAGTCTAAATATCACCAGCTCTCACCGAGATTATCGAGTCTGAAAAACAATGCAAGGTTATAACATGCACTGGTTTTATTCAGCTGTATTGATTGTGGACTGGAATGCTGTCCTCTAATACATTTTTTCTTAAAACCAAAACAGTCCTAATGAGCGTTGGTTGATGGTCCATGCTGTGAATACAATACTATTAGAGACGACTTCAATATTTAAAGGTTTTTAGGGTCAAAGTTCAAACTAGTAGGGTCTAATCAGGCTTTGGCACCATTGGCATTTCAGCGTGATAATGAAGCCTGCAACTGCCCATTAAACTGTATTTCTTCTTATTTGCTTCATCAATATTACCTTTATTATGCACCTTCCAATTTACCAGATGCAAACGCCACATTAATGGTGACTCAGCTTGTGCCGGAAACAAACAGCTGATCTTTCGAGCTCTTGCTTTATACTGTTATTTGCTATGCGTATCGGTTGTGCATATTTGTGTTCTGCCTCTGTGTTTAAAGTCCTCCTGGGTTGGGGTGTAATTCCATTACAGAGGAAAACACAAATCCCTCATTTATGTCTGACAGGAAAACACAATTAAAAATCCACTTTAATTAATTTCTGTCAACAGACGATGACAGAAACCCAATCAATTTCCTTGATAGACACAGAGAGAGCGTGAGATTGGAAGCTGCCGGTTTAATCAAACTCGGGCTGATTTGAGATATTGATGAGCAGTAGAATATGGGCAGAGATATTCTTGTATTAGATCAGATTATTGAGGCTTTTGTCAGTCGCAATTTAAATAAGCTGCTCTGTAACCGTCTATACTATGCTAAACCTGGGATAAATATGGGATACGATTCTCTATTCATTAACAAATGGTGTAACAGGAGTTAGAAAACTGGATGACAGACAAACCAAAACCAAACCAGGCTAGGATTGGTTACACAGGGCCAGCACATATTAGACTGAACCAAACCAGACAAGCCCGAGCTAAATTACTCTGTTCGTACTTTGTCTCAGCAGAACTTTTTCCAGTTTATGTGTGTTTGCATGTGTGTGTGTGTTATGGTTCTGCCCCTGAGATTTGTGTCAGGAGAGACAGCTGGGGCCTAATAAGGAACAGAACAGGCCGGTAAAAATAATAATCAGCAACAGAAATGGCCTGATCCTGCTGTGCTGGATTTCATTTCCTCATTGCAGCAATGACACCTACTCATAGTTCATGTTAGAAAGAGCCACTGGCCTCCAGTAACTATCCCCTCTGGGATTAAAAGAGCAGAGCTGCTCTTTGAACACTTTTACTCTAACATCTATAGCAGGTCTGAGAAGACAGAAAGGATGGAATACAGAAATAGAGGAGATTTATCATTATAGCTTTGTCTCACCTGCCAGATGGCTTGAAATCTGCTGCTGTTGTATTTGAGCGATGAACACCCCCCACCCTTCAAAACAACAAAACAAAACAACAACAACACTTTTAACAAAAGAATACAAAACATCATTAATGAATGCATGACATAATAAAAATGATGAAATGACCTTAAATAATAAACAATATAAATTATTTTACTATAGCTAGGTTATAGTTAGGTTTTAGCTCTTTTTTGGTAATGTGTAAATGAATGTGTTCACATGATATTGAGCATGCATGAGCAGAAGTCATGTGGTTATACACTGCATGCTAACAAATAATGTACAGTAATATACTTAGGATGCAAATACATTTTTAGATTAACAACAATTAAAGGGACACTCCACTTTTTTTGAAAGTAGGCACATTTTCCAGCTCCCCTAGAGTTAAACATTTGATTTTTACAGTTTTGGAATCCATTCAGCTGATCTCCGGGTCTGGCGCTAGCACTTTTAGCATAATCCATTAAATCTGATTAGACCATTAGCATCGCGCTAAAAATGACCACAGAGTTTCAATATTTTTCCTATTTAAAACTTGACTCTTCTGTAGTTACACGGCCTATATGACTAGGAACTATACTCTCATTCCAGCGTAATATTTAAGGACTTTGCTGCCGTAATATGGCTGCAGCAGGCGCAATGATATTACGCAGCGCCTGAAAATATTCCTCTGCTATTAAAAGTAACCAAGTGGACTATTTTCAGGCGCTGCAAGTGTCCCTTTAATATGCAAATATTTCGGTGTCATTACATTATGACAGCTATAATTCAAAGTAGAACTTTTGAAATGTAAAATGTAAAAGTACAGTATTGTGCAAAAGTCTTAGGCCATCACCACCAGACTTGTTGTTTTAGAAGTTTTAATGTCCATCCATATTTATTTTTCAATCTATACAAACTGAAAATACAGGAAATATGTACAAAAAAAATTTAATTTTCAGGACTAAATGTCTTCTTTAGGCATCATCTGTGTTTAGTGTGACCTATGGCACTAAACACGTCTTGAGCGTTTTTGAGCAGAATTAAAGACACACTATGCAGTTATTTTACTTTAATATAACAGCTTCAAAGTTATTTCGGTGGTAAACAAAGTCATAGTAGGGCGAATCATCCTCCTGTTGAAGCTCGGGGAGGAAGGCGCTAGCAAAAGCAGCAATGCAAGCTTGAGAGAACCGCCCCTGACAAATCTTGCGAGAATCACGACTTGCTTTACGGCAACAACGTCACACACGTTAGGCTTGTTCGACTTCGTGCGGCGCTGCAAGAACCGACCGCCGGATGACGTCAAAGTACCGCAAGAATGATCCGAGACGGCACTTTGACGTCATCCGGCTGTCGGTTCTTGCAGCGCTGCATGAAGTCGATCAAGCCGATAACAACAACTGCACGCGTGAATTTGAGACGTGAGGCTAAACGATTTAAAAGTTAAGAAAGCGCGTTCAGAAGAGAGCAGGAAAAGAGAATCTGACCGCGTTAGGAACCGAACAAGAGTCCCACTCGGTCAGGTTTTTACTCGTTGGCGTGAGCTTAAAGACAGCACTGGATGGGATGCTGATCTGGCGATCTTGTTGATGGACTAGTAAGTAAATCTCTTATTTATAAACTTGTTTGCGGTCTGTGTTGTATGTTGTTGCGCTTGCTTGTAGTATGTCATGCGATTATCATGACAACAGTTGTCAATATCTCACATAATTATCTGGACATAAATAAGCCTAGAGGTTGTAAATAGTGTAAACATTATATGCACTCTACACTTGGAATAAACTTCGTATTATCCTATTACCATCATCAGTAGTTTAGTAGACTATGCAGTAGCCTAATATTTGTATGAAATTCTGAAACATTAACTAGTCATTATCTTCGGAGGTGTACTAGAGTGGGAGTGGGAAATTACGACAGTTGCAAGTATTCTCCAGCGACTCTAGGGGTCGCTGTTTGACAAAAACGCAGAAAATGCATAGAGTGGCTTTAAGTAAAAAGCCTAATTTCTTTAAAATGAGAAATTAGGATTTAATTTGATTTAAGAGGTCCGGCAGTTTCCTGCTATTGCTCAAGTGGAAGGGGAGTTTACCCTAAAAACTTGACGCATCAGTTTACATTTTATACAGTTTTTAATACTATATACACATTTCCTGTATTTTCTGGATGTATTCTATTAAAGAGACTGAGAAACATTTAAATATGATCACCATAACATTGCAAAAACAACTAATTTAATTCTGGCATGGCCTAAGATTTTTGCACAGTACTGTATATGATTTACAAATACCATAATAGACAGCACATTTAACCTGAAATCATCTACAAAACAAGGTTCAAATGGAGACTTTATGTTAAGAGGTTCAGGTATGTTGAAGTTTAATAATTAAGGTTAAGAGTTTGCAACAAACTGTTTGAGAAATATCAGATCAAACAAATGAACCAACATAACAATAAATGAAAATGACTGTATGCACTGTATATGTGTCCCATTTAAATGTCCCATGTTTAAAGTGTCCCATTGGTTGGTGTAACATTTTGATGTCTGGTCTTAGAAAGCATTTAGAAATTGTATGTTATGTAGACACATTCCACCAGGACAAACAAAAGCAGTGTTATCTCTGTGATAGATATTCGTCCCCTCAGGCAGGGTTGTGAACCCGACCCCGCTGGAGCAGACTGGCTCACAATCAACATACGTTACATAATCTCCCATAAACATCCACACAGCTTTTAACTACAGACCTGATATATCACTAACCCTAAATGAGAACCTAATGGGATCCATCATTGATACACACAGAGGTGTGTAAGCTCAGGAGAGCCTGGTGTACTTTATAGAGCTGATTTCACACAAGAGGGAGATTTCTTATGTGGTTTCTGCATAGAGAGCACTCGGGGAGTAATATCCCTTATGCCATCTGTGCAGTGAAATCGAAAATTTCACGTTTCGTTTCTATCTGTTCATCTCAGTCAGCTCTCTTTCTGTATGCCGTTTTAAAGTTTGGAGCCCTGAAAAGCATCTATCAGGAAGCACTTTTCATCCTCTGCCTGTTACATATGCAGATGAACACATTATCAAATAGCAGACTAAAGTCTTTCTGTAATGTCTGCCTGATAACAGGGAAAAAGAGTTGATTCAGGGGTAGCGTACTGTATGCTGTGTCAGCTAAAATTGCCTTCCCACTTCCTGATCAAGCGTGAAAAGAAATTATCGTAAAAGTGGAAATATGAAGCTATTGTAACTGACTTCTGGAGTTTTCTAGGAGCCTTTCCCAACCTCTAACATGGGCCCAATGCACACAGATTCCAGATAATATATTAAAATAAGATGAAATATAGTAGTCTTATTATAGTCAAATATATGAAAATTTTTAGTATTTTCATCATAGTCGCATCATTGGAATAGATGTGACTACAGTTTAACCTTCTCATACAGCTCTTACGAACCAATCTTGGGGAAATGGGAAACTATAAAATGCAGTCTGGGATTCCATAAATAACATTTAAACACTCTCACTATCTCTCTTACACACACGTATATATAAGGAGAGTACGAAGCAAAGGCGTTTCTGCACAGTAAATGAGATGTCATACCTTTCCGTACTCACAGCTTTAAAGGTGCAGTGTGTAATTTTTAGAAGGATCTCTTGACAGAAATGCAAAATAATATACAAAACTATATTATCAGGGGTGTATAAAGACCTTACATAAAAAAAGTTATGTGTTTATTACCTTACAACGAGACCTTTTTATCTACATACACCGAGGGTCCACGTACATGGAAGTCGCCATTTTGTGCCACCAGAAGCCCTTAACGGACAAATTTTTTTACTAAGTTGTCTTCAACGATGACATGTTTTTCTGGTGGCGGCTACCGTAGCTTCTCTATGCATTTCAAAATCGAGGGGTGAGCAGTGGACTAAGCCGTTGGTTGCAATTTGCAAACTCACCACTAGATGACGCTAAAATTTACACACTGCACCTTTAAAATAAAGTTGGACATACTGTATGAAAACTCAACCACACGCATATTTACACATGACAAGTATACTTGACATATAAACAACTGGGTATTTAGAAAATGTATTTGTTAACACTAGTTAACGCATTAGCTAACATGAACTAACAACGAACAATACAACGTTTTATCTGTTAACATTAGTTATTGCACATTAAACTAACATGAACAACTGTACTGGCCTTAACAACGAAGATTGATAATAAATGGTGATAAACTATATTGCTCACTGTTAGTTAGCTAACGCATTAACTAATGTTAAAGGCGGGGTCCATGATTTCTGAAAGCCAATGTTGACATTTGAAATTACCTAAACAATCACACCCCTATCCCAATAGAATCTAGACCTTCTTTTGATAGACCCGCCCCACACATACAAAAACCAGGCAACGATGTCGGTTAGTAGACGGCCCATTACTGCTGATTGGCTACAAGTGTTTTGGTAGTCGGCCCGACTTCCTTTTCCAAAATGTTTTTCAAAAATCATGCACCCCGCCTTTCACATGTGGTTTTGTTATTTGCAACCAAAGGAAAATATTATTTATAACTAAAGAAAATTTTTAAAGCAGCATCACATTATGACCACTTTAGTTGAAAAGATACAGTACGACCTAAAAAGTCAAACTACATGTATATATACACATATAAGTACCTGTAAAGTTAGATATTAAATCTGTTCTGAGTTTATCACACCACAGAAAAATGTGTCATTAACTAATAAAATAAGTTATTAAAATCTTGGAAAAGTAGGCAGCATTCTTTGTTCATGAATGCTGGGGGCGTGTCCACTGTCAGCACTGAAACTACGCCGCCTGTGGGGAAGCTCCCATTTTTCAACTTTCTCTCAACTTTCAAATACCGCTTCAACCTGACTGGATGCTTGTGATTATGTTAGGGGCAGGGCCATGCGCGATGGCTCAAGTGTGCAACGAGCCACCGTTATAGAGCTGAACTTAAAAAATGGTGAAAAACTGCAATTCAGTACTACATAATTTCCGCAATACATTTATAACATTTATAATGCGTTTAGAAACAATTTACAAGATTGACTTTACAGGGACTTATATATACACCATCAACCCACAGAGAATGATAGGAAAGAAGATGAGAGGAGCAGTCAGAGCTTGTTGCTATTATAAAGACACGGAAGATCTTCTAAACATCACAGAAGTCATTCATTACTGAGCTTAGAGCCATACAAATATGATCAGAAAGATCAGGCGAGAACTTCAAATCTGAAAAAGCACCAAGCTTTATGATCATGAAAGAAGACGTTTTAGAAATTCAGGAAGAGCATAAACGTTTTCTCTGTTCCTCCTACCTGCTGAGAGCTGGTTTGGCAGATCTGAGTGAGTCACTGTGTGCAAGAGCTTCTGCAACAGAACTGTCACTAGAAACACGCTTCCTTTGGAGCTCCGCAACCCTGAGGAAACAACCAGGAAGACATTATCAGAGTGTATATTTCACTGTCACAAAAATGGGACAAAGCTCCACCGGAAAAGGCCAGTTATTATACATGCAACCAACAAAGGCTTTTTCGTGGAGAATAAGAAAACATTTCTGGTATGCGTCACCAGTTCAGCCATTAACAAAACATAAAGAGCCAGAGATGAGTGTGCTTGTATGCTGACCAAAAAAAAATAAAAAATTTATACAGTTTGACAGAGAAAAACAACAGATTAAGAATAATCCACAAAACACAAACTTAGATGAATATTGTTATTGTATGCATGACAGAAGAGGAAAGGAAGAGATGAAGGCAGAGAAAGAGCAAGAGAGAAAAAAATGTCCTTTGATCTCTGCATGTGCATTAATTACCCTGTAGCAGTCTGATCTTATTCAGTAGAGTAAACATAACCGATGGAAACAAAGACGAAAAGAAATCTAACTTTTGAAGACAATGCTGCCTTTGACTGTGTTCACCCACAGTTCACCCTGGCAGAGTCAGCACTTAACACCACAGAGTTCACCACAGCGACTAATAACCTCCTTTTACTCGTTTAATATTCCTTTCATGATTAATTCTGTGTGATTCTGAATTGAATAAAAGCATTTTCTATGTTGGCTTGGCAAGAGATCGTTATTTCAACCCTAAGGGAGTCAAGCAATCTAATGATGCAAGAGACATCAACAGCCATGCATGTGTGTAATTGACTGTGTGTATGTACAGTATGCTTGTGTGTAGAAAGAGATAAACAATAAATGCCAATCAGCATCCAATATAATAAGTGCGACAAGATTACATGGCAACAGTTTACAATAAGATTTAATTTGTTAACACATCTGTTAACAAGCTATTACTCTGCGCTCTGGAATGCTTGATTCAAATTTCGACGTTGCAAAGTTTGTTATTCCCAGATAACAACCACCTGTAATAACACAGCCTCATCCGGGTATGGCAAGTAATCTTGAATGGTACAGTTCAAAACTTAAAAATATAAATATGCCTAGCTAATAACATATATACGATTACATTTACAAACGATTAAAACACATTGCATCATTTGAACTGCTTGCTTACAGCTCCAGGACACTTTTTCCTTGTGGTAGGTTTGCATTTGTATGAATCAGATATCAGATAATAACACTGTACAAGACCCCTCCGCTTTGTGAGAGGGTCTTGACCACATGGGTTTCCTCTACAAAAATCAGCTAGATTTACACTCACCTAAAGGATTATTAGGAACACCTGTTCAATTTCTAATTAATGCAATTATCTAATCAACCAATCACATGGCAGTTGCTTCAATGCATTTAGGGGTGTGGTCCTGGTCAAGACAATCTCCTGAACTCCAAACTGAATGTCAGAATGGGAAAGAAAGGTGATTTAAGCAATTTTGAGCGTGTCATTATTGTTGGTGCCACACGGGCCAGTCTGAGTATTTCACATTCTGCTCAGTTACTGGGATTTTTACGCACAACCATTTCTAGGGTTTACAAAGAATGGTGTGAAAAGGGAAAAACATCCAGTATGCGGCAGTCCTATGGGTGAAAATGCCTTGTTGATGCTAGAGGTCAGAGGAGAATGGACCGACTGATTCAAGCTGATAGAAGAGCAACATTGACTGAAATAACCACTTGTTACAACCGAGGTATGCAGCAAAGCATTTGTAAAGCCACAACACGCACAACCTTGAGGCAGATGGGCTACAACAGCTAAAGACCCCACGAGGTACCACTCATCTCCACTACAAATAGGACTGGAAAAATGTTGCCTGGTCTGATGAGTCTCGATATCTGTTGAGACATTCAGATGGTAGAGTCAGAATTTGTTGTAAACAGAATGAGAACATGGATCCATCATGCCTTGTTACCACTGTGCAGGCTGATGGTGGTGGTGTAGTCGTGTGGGGGATGTTTTCTTGGCACACTTTAGCCCCCTTAGTGCCAAATAGGTAACATTTAAATGCCACTGCCTACCTGAGCATTGTTTCTGACCATATCCATCCCTTTATGACCATGTACCAATCCTCTGATGGCTACTTCCAGCAGGATAATGCACCATGTCACAAAGCTTGAATCATTTCAAATTGGTTTCTTGAACATGACAATGAGTTCACTGTACTAAAATGGCCTCCACAGTCACCAGATCTCAACCCAATAGAGCATGTTTGGGATGTGGTGGAACAGGAGCTTCGTGCCCTGAATGTGCATCCCACAAATCTCCATCAACTGCAAGATGCTATCCTATCAATGCTGTTGAATCAATGCCATGCAGAATTAAGGCAGTTTTAAAGGGCGAAAGGCGGTCAAACACAGTATAAGTATGGTGTTCCTAATAATCCTTTAGGTGATTGTATATTATGCCTTACTTGACACGAATTAACAATTATAGTAACTCAACAACTGTTAATCTTAGTTAATGTTTATTAATAGAACCAGAAGTTAAATCTGTCAACATGCACATTGAACTAACATGAATGAATGTATTATGTGATCAAAGATCAATAAATACCGTAAAAATATTTTGTATTGCTAATACATAAATGCACAAATGAAATATAAAAATGACAGAAAAAAATACATGGAAGAAAAGGATGTTCAAAGAAAAATAGAGTTTTTGTAGTTGTATGGTTGTACTTTTTATACACTAATTAGTCTTGCTTTGAAAATAAAGAGACCTCCATCTTTGATGTTGAATAGCCATACACCCAGGTGGCTGAGAATGAATTGGACATACAGACAGATAAGGCCATAAAAATCGTGAGAGAAAGCCGACAGTAAAACTCTAAAAGTGCAATCGATTGTTTTTATATGACATCACGCACTTAGTGAAACGCCCCACTAGAGGTCAAGAGAGCGCTATCTGCTGTTGTCCACATGTTAAGTGATTTCCTTTGTTTAGCGTAAATACAGAATAGTTGCTGTGCAATTAAATGTACTAACCGATGAGGAGATGACAAGTTTGGGCTATGGTCACTTCTTCAAAGGAACCTTACATAAACACTGGATATATTAATACAATAAAAATGTAACATTTCAAATGACCGGCTAGTGCTGCCTCTATATGGAGTCCAAATGTAAACGGACACTTTCTTCCCCTCCAACCCCTGGTAGGTCACTCAAACATGCAAAATAAAAATTGAAGACCGATGGTCCCTAACCGCCCCAGAACACACGACAGCAGCAGCATTAGGATACACACAGGATTGGCAAACTACATCTCCTATCTGATTTTGGTTATACAATCATGACATAATCAGAGTAAAGTGATGTCCAAAGCAGCGGCGTGTCCGAACTCATTAAACCACTTTACTCTGCCCTGAGGTCCAAATGTTTTGCTTCAGAACAACTGGGTGAGGGATCTGATACCCCTGATGACAAAGCTACAATAACTACTACTCCCTAATCATCCTAATCAATCCTAACATGATTACTGTAGGACATACTGCAGTATGAGACAACGTAGTAATAAAATGCGATCTATAGAACAGTTTGTCCGTTTAGGGCAGGGGTTTTATTAAACTTTTCATTTCATGATTCACTAAGGGACCAATCACACCAAACATGTTTTAAACACTTGGAAAAGCAAGGTGCATCGCACTGCCTTTTTTGGTCACTATAAAAAAAAGAGCAGTGCACCACAGCTTTTTATATTGCTAAGCAACCACTGAGTCAGCTTTATTGTCAATCAAATATTGAAGTGTTAGCGCTCTTTTGCTGTTAACTGTCATATTAGCAGAAATTTTAAAATGAGGACGCTTGCTCTGACCTTGATCGAGGGTGAGAGGTGCACAAACACACAGGAGAGAGTGACTGATTTAAAGTCTTCGGTTGTTCCAAACAACTATAAACGTCTGTCACCACAACGGAAAGCCTGCCTCTCCCTTATTTGATTAGACAATGGAAAGACGCAAATGACGTTGGGCGCTTTTCCGCTCTCCGCGTTTCTTTAAAAACTAGTGCTGCAGCAGGCGGCAAAAAATGCAAGGTGTTTGGTGCACATAAACAGCGCGCATAACACTCGCTGCCCATAAAGTATCATTCAAAAAAGGCACCTGCAACTTATAAACGTGTTTGGTGTGATCGGCCCCTTAAATACTGTAGGTATAATCTATCCCAGGACCTACCAACATAATTTTAAATGGAATTTTTTTCTTTTTTATAAGTGTATTTTTTTTACTTTCCTTGTCATTTTATTAATGAAATGTATTTTTAATTCTTTATATACTTATCATACTTTATCATACTTTATCATATCAAAATAATTGTCATTGCTTGTCATTAGTTGGAATTAACTGTTTTTGTGTCATTCACCGCTACAAAGTGACTTTGCGCAACCCAGGGTCTTTTTACACGACTGATAACTCTGTATATTATATTGCATTTCGGTCAAGAGATCCTTTTAAAATTCCCACATTGCAGCTTTAAAGAGCACCATTCATGATTTATCCGATTCACGATTTTATATATCCTTTGGTGTGTGTGTATTAGTACATGTCAACGATATGCAAAAGGTACATACCCCAAAGTAAACAATAACGCGAGTTATTGTCTTCTAGGGGTGTCCTCGACTAAGGATTTACATATTTGAATCAGAATTGTCGAATCTTTCTATAGTCGACCGATAGTCAAATCATCTATATGTGTGTGTGCATGAGTTGGGAGAGGGCCAGACCAGGTACAATTGGGTAACTTTTCTTTTCTTTTCACAAGCAGCACACATAAACAACTTTCTGATAAAGTGACCAAAACTGTCTTTCAAGTGATGAACGAAGACAAAACGGACGATGCATTTATATATTTTTTTTAAGGTAAAATGTAAGGCAACATAAACATTTGTTTAATCACTCCTCATAACATAATTCAGCGATTTTATTTAATTTGGAGATTTAGCAGTCATGACCAAAAAAACAACAAATGACATAATTTGTGATTGTTACTGTATGATAAAAACTAAGCTTTATATACAATTAATTAAAAGTTAATTTATAAAACGAAAAACACTGAAATTAATGACTTTATTTAGCACAGAAATACTGCTTGCTTACTTTGACTTTGATCATCTCTGTAGTCACTTTAGGTACAGAAACACCTGATGATTCTTATATTATTTATTTCAGGAATCTCTTTTCTAATTTGAAAGTGAACACCAACCATAATATTAAAATCACAAGAAAGACAGTCGTGTCAGGCATAAATATAGGTTCGGTGTTCAGAAAATCTGTTAAATTTAATAGGTAAATCTTAAATGATTAGAAAAAAAACATAAAAACTAAATCGTAAAAAATAAAAAATTATGCATTTTCTTTCCCTCTAGCTCTCTTACCCCCTCCGAACACAAACACACACACACACACACACACACACACACACACAGAGGAGATTAGCAGAGCTTCGGTGCTGTATGACTTTTTCAGGCAGCTATAAATAGCGGATCGGATCAAGCACTGCGCTGCAGGAAACGCTCTGTTTTATTCGCTCTGAGCCACACAATTATCCAGCTACACACACAATCTCACAATCACATTTTCATTCCCACACGAAAACATGCAAATAGATTCACATATGAACCTGCCCACATGTGTTCAGCACATAGAAAGTGCCTTTCAGAGGGATGATTATATATGCCCTAGGTGGATGTTCATCTTACTGTTCCCAGTACAGTCGAATTAATGTTGTTAATGTACCATTTGTACAAAACTCGACTACGAGAACCACACTGCCACCAGACGGCTCACTGCTGTATAACTCACTGGCCTTATGGCTGATGTTACAAGACAGAAGAGCTGCTTTCTCATTAAAACTAGTTATGAACATGTTGTTTACGATCGATATGGTATTCATCAAAAAATACATATTGAATGTCAAAAGGCACTACCGTACGTACTGTACTGCAGTTAACCACATACTAAATGTTTGTGTTTAAGGTATCTCATGAAAGTTTGCTGCATGATTTCTTGGTTTGTATGTATATGCTTGTTCTATAATTTAACCATGTTTATTGTGTCTCACCTGGGTGCAGGTGAGTTTGGTGGAGAAGAGGAAGATGATGGGAAGGCGAATTTGAGTGGAACGGATGGGAAATCTTCAGAGGAATCCACCAGGTCGGGCATGCCCGGTGATGTGCTGACCGTCTCTGTGACAACCAGCTCTGGATCCAAAATGAACAACTCGTCCTGAGATATTTCAGTCACGTAGTTAAGATGCTCCTGTAGGGGCGACAGAAATAAACAGCATACACATGTAAATGCGTTGTGTGGACACAAAATCGTAGCTATTAAAATAAACTGAAGGGTATTGTACGGAGGACTCACTTGAGCTCGGTCGATCCTGTAGAATCGATCTGCTGTTGTAGCTGTAAACACAAAATATAAAAAAACAGGTCAATTCTGATCAGGTGCATTCAACAGGAAGTTCAAACTAAAGAGAAGACACCAAAGCTCTCTTGCTCTTACTTTCAGGTCATTCACATTCACTGAATTGTTTCAACAGCTCATAATTTTGATAAACTGATATGCAAATGCATCTAACAGGAAAGCACTCGGCACATGCTTATAGTAAGTGTGAACAGGGCTGGCTAGATATCAGTAAGATGATTAGAATAAATCAGAGGGCACTAAAAGTAGACAGGTCAGGTATGTGGAGGTGTATGATACTAGCACGCAAAGCAGTCTTATATCCATTATAATGAGCAAAAAAAGTGGCAGCAGATCTCCACAAAATGAATCAACCCCACAGAGGGAAAGAAAACCCTCTAATAACCCATCCTCATATCTGTAAAGAGTACACTTGTAGGACAATTAATGGTAATGTGCACTGGATTCCCTACACCCTAGTGGCATGCTTCCTCTATATCTGGGGCACAATGTGCTTTATAATAAGCTATTAAAACTGTATAACTCTGGTCTCAGATCTGACTGAACCTCCACCTGAACCTATAATAATTTCAGCAGCAACCAGATAACACTGAGCTGAGATCAGAAGTGCTGCCACAATCACTGTGATGAAAAGTCTCATGGTACAGCTTTATACTCTGGTAATAAAGCCCTCAGAAGCTCTTTACATTTCATATGAAGAGATGAGTGGGACGAGAAGAAGGAGAGACTGGAACAGAGGAGTGAAGTCAAAAGAGATATAATGTCATTTTATCAGTTTAATGTGTGGCAGTTCTGGCTTTATGTAAATGTCACCCAGCTGACAAGGGAAATTTGTGTGCTATGATGATTGACTTCAAGTGTCTCGAAATGCTCGAGGGAAGCCTGACTCTTCTTTAAATCGTAAAACTGATACTACATACATGTGTGTTGCTACATAAGGTGAAGACATCAACTTGATTTATTAAGAATCGGAAAATGAACAGAGTGACAGTCTCTGTATGGAGAGCTCAGTTTCTGAGTCTGATCCTTCGATTAATTAGGTAGGATTGGGATGACGGTAATCCAGATGGATTCACACTGATCAGAAAGCAAATTACTACAGAGCTTTGAGAATGTTGTCATACAGTCTTATACCATCTGTCTTTGTCCTAACACATTCACTCACACTGGGAGGCTAATAAGGAGTTAGTGGAGTATAGTGCAAAGATAAAAATAGCTTAAACATTAACATACTGTAAACAGTTTTATTATACAGAATAAAGAGATTTGAATAAAAACCGAAGCACATTAATAAATCAATTTTATCCCGAGACCTAACTGAAAATAAAAAGAAACATGAATTATGAATTGTTTTGAGATGGCTGAGTGTGACAGAGTGGTTTCTGCATTGTGCTTGAATAATGGTGGTACTCATTCTACACCAAAACACTTTGCTAATTATTTTTTTGTGCTATAGGAACAAACTTCCCACTGAATACATCAAATAAATCTTCATGAATTCATTTTATGTGTTACACTCATTATTTTCGACCCAGTTTTGAGTCAAAAAAGGGACAAACCCAAACCGCCGAGTTGTAATTTAACCTATGCTGGGTTTACTAACCCCAAACGCTGGATTGTTTTATCACATTGTTGGGTCAAATTTAAAGGATTAGTCCATTTTCTTAAAAAAAAAAAATCCAGATCATTTACTCACCAACATATCATCCAAAACGTTGATGTCTTTCTTTGTTCAGTCGAGAAGAAATTATGTTTTTGAGGAAAACATTCCAGGATTTTTATCATTTTAATAGACCCCAACACTTAACAGTTTTAATGTAGTTTAAAATTCACTCTAAACGATCCCAAACGAGGCATGAGGGTCTTGTCTAGCGAAACAATTGTCAATTTTTGTCAAGATAAATTAAAAATATGCACTTTTAAACCACGGCTTATTGTCTTCCTCCGTGCGTGTGATGCGCCAGCGCGACCTCACGCAATACGTCATCACGTCAAGAGGTCACGGATGACGTATGCGAAACTACGCCCCAGTGTTTACAAGCCATTCAAACCAATATTCAAACCAAACTGTGCTCGGGCGCGTTTGACCCCCAAAGCCTGGTTAGTTTGACTAGTGTGATTGCTCTGTATTGGTTAATTGCACCCCAGCCACGGATTGGTTAATCGCACCCCGGCCGGGTTGCAGAGGTGGGCTTGAGCGCGGATCACACCTGGACACGATTCAAAAGGTGAAGACGTCAATTGCGCGACCACTTACCTTCATCTGCCTCTGTAAAAACCTTTTGATATGCGCAGCAGGGTTACATGAATGTTCGAGCTGCACACGTGACAGATCAACTAAGCAATAGGATGACATGTGAGAGGGCTGTCTGTAATCGCGCAACAAACGACTCTGAATAAAAAAACACAGACTTAACATTACGGTGGGTTCCAGTGTTAAGAGAGAGAACTTTACTTCCTGCTTTTTTCAAAACAATCGCATCTTAATGACGAAAGCGCGCCTGGGCTCGGATCGATAGAAGTACAGTGTGAGTGCGTACATCTGGGGGAGTAGGGAGGGGGGACAATCGCGCTGGGGCATGGTTTGGTTTGGATAATGTGAGTGTGCCCTAAAACTGTTAAGTGTTGGGGTCCATTAAAGTCCACCAAAACGAGAAAAATCCTGGAGTGCCCTCCCCAAAAACACAATTTCTTCTCAACCGAACCAAGAAATACATCAACATTTTGGATGACATGGTGGTGAGTAAATTATCTGGATTTTTTTAAAGAAAATTAAGTAATCCTTTAAACATTTTCTGTGTTTATTTAACCCAACGGCTGAGTTTGTCCCCTTCCGACCCATACTTTTGACTGTACATGCAATACTACAATATTATTCAAAATGCCATCACTAGCATGTATGCATGCATGCACGTGTGCCAGTATACTTGCATGCATGAGTAATGCCTCTTTCAGAGTTTGTACTGATCTGCAGGTGTGACCTGGTGGAGCACAGAGTACCCACAGAGTTCATCAATGCAGACATGCAGTTAATCTGGTGAAAACAAATTTAGCTTTGCTTTCTATGGCTTTAATTCTCTCCTGCTGACAATAATCACTGGAAACCCTTATTAACCCTGAAATATCACAGCAGATTCTGGTTCTCTTACTATTAGGATTTATGACTCTATAATGCCACAGTCATAGCTAGAGTCATAAAGAGTATTTTGTGGTTTTGAAAGGCTGACATTTACTTTACCTACAGCTTTGTACACTGATTAAAACAACTAAAAGATACATCACTGTACAACTTGCCCTGAAAGGTAAGATATCAGACCTCAGTCCATTACAGACCTGACTCTCTTCAGCACTGCAGTATAAAGAATACTCACAGTCAAGAAAACACCATTTCGGTGACAGCCTCTGAGACGACAAAGCCTTTGATTTGGTCCCATCACCTTCCTGAGAATAAAAAGAGAGGTAGAGGAGAAGAGGTGGAGAGCAGAGAGGAGAAAAGTTGTGATTAGTGCCATTTTATGTAACTTACAGTAGACTAATAGCACATGAACAATATGCCAACATTTCAGCATACACACAGACCTGACACTACATCTTTTCACCTCTATCCTTAGCTCCAGACTGTTATTTGGAGGACTATAACTTATCCATCAAAGCCATGCAACTGGGTCTAAGAATCTGACATCTAACACAATATATAAACTACAAAGACTATATTTACAGAATCCACAAACACAAAAGGAACACAACACCTGCATGCACCACCAGCACAAAGCTGCCATTCTCTATAAAGCCCACTATGGACGCATCCAATTGTACAGAGCACACGGGAGCACTTAGGACCCAGGGGAAATATGCAGGGGATGGTGGGCTGAGCGAGTGGATTTAGCTTACTAGGCTCTTACTGTAATTTATGAATATTTGAAAATTTTCATATAAGATATGTCATGAGGCAATTGGCGTACTAATCAGAGTTCTCTTCATGTCTACAAATTGACTGGTTTTTATGAGGTGTCCTAAATCTCACAAAGGATAGAAGAGATATTTGGGACGAACTACGGAATTCTCTACTTCAGGGATGATGTTAAGCTCCTAATGAAAACAAACTCTTTTCTATGTGTTATCTTGCTAAGGATTTTGCATTCTCAATGTAAACATATCCGCCTCAGCACCTTTTTATTTTTTGAGTTCATAAATGTTCAGGGGGTGAAGTGTTCAGGGTTCAGTGAATGGTTCAGTCAATCAAATTCTACATCCTATCATTTGATTTGTTTTAATTTTTTTTATCCAGGTTGTATTTCCAGACTTGTCCCTAAAAGTGCTTCAAGTGTGCCTGTATCACCTCTCTCAGGTGTCTTACCCACCTGGAGTCGTTGTAGAGATGGGTGACATGACACAAAGTCCTGCAGGAGACCCCATTGAATTAGATACTCATGCCCAATCAGATCAGACACACAGACCATCAGTTTAAATCACACACACACATCATCATCATCATCATCATCATATCAGATACATTCCACATCACATACGTAAGATCCTCTAAACGTAGTCATCATCGTAGCAAATTCACACATACACAACAATCTGAGAGGAGACCCTGGAGCACATATTAATTATCTGCTGGTTGGGTGAATGAATTAATGAATGATGGCACTGTGTGAGACAATTAAGACAACCAGTTATTTTATAGACGCCAAACACTCCAGAATTCACATTTCAAACTTTAGCCCTTAGGATCTTTTTAAACTGCTAAGAATAGGATGTGTCTTTCTCTGAGATTTTCATGGATCAATTCACTGAAAAATGTTAAGTGTGAAATAATTACTCACATTCATATCATCTTAAAGGAAAACACCACCATTTCTCAAGACTCTAGTATGTTCCCACCTCAACTCAGATGAATCAATACATGCCTATGTTCCTTCAATGCGTGCACTTTTAATCTTTGTACAGTGCTTCGTGAATGTGTTAGCATTTAGCCTATCCCCATTCATTCCTATGGCTCCAAACAAAAGTTTTATTTTTTACTCGTGTTACAACTCATGTAGTCTTTAAATAGGGAAAACATGGAAGTGGCCATTAAATTCATCCCTATTTGGAGCCATAGGAATGAATGGGGCTAGGCTAAATGCTAACACATTCACGAGGTGCTGTACAAAGATTAAAATTGCACGCATTAAAAAAATATAGGTATGTATTAATTCATCTTTCAGTTGAGGTAAGAACATAATAAAATATTGAAAAACTGTGTTTTTTTCCTTTAAATCTATATAACTTTCTCTATAATACACAACATATACACTATACATAAAATATAAACGTATACAGTTAAAATTAATGTGGGTTTGGAACAACATTGATGTGAATAAAAATGACAAAATTTATATTTGGGTAAACTTTTCCTTTAAGACAAAGTCCCCAGCTCCTGCCTGCCATGTGGCAACAAAAACAAACAATATTTAGCATATTTATCCAGTTATTATCCATATGCATCCACAATTCTCTGAAGGACGCGATGAACTCCAAAAAAGACAGTTTGGGATTACATTAAAAGGTATTATTTATGCTCCTTACTGTATCCTTATCATTAATCAAACACCTCTCCCCTCTTTTCTCTTTTCCTGTCCTCTCCGTTTCTCATTTCTCACATTTACCCCACTCCATCTGTTAACCCCACACGCTCATTTTTTACCTCCTGTAGCCTTTCGATGTGAGCACGGCAGGTTTCCAGATCACTGTCTCCAGGGACAACGATGAGACCCAGTGGGATTGCTGAGATGAGTATGGGAAGACAGACACAAAAGAAAAGTTAAGGGAGAGATGCAGAGAAGAAACAGCATCGTTCTATAATTCTCACAGTAACAGGCGGCTGTGCATTGCAGAAAAACATGGCCCATATTTTCCTCTCAGGAGATACTGATCAGCAGAGGGAGAGAGAAACTAACTCTTTCAACAGCAATGTTGGCTAATTGTTCTCTGCCTTTATGCATATGTCTTTATGCAGAAATGTTGATGAACATGATTTATGGCAGTTGTATCTGCCATGTCCAAGAAGTACTAGCTCAGAGCCAATCAAGCGGATTTAAACTAATCCACTGGTCTAGACAGCAATAGGATGTGATGAATGGGAAAGCCTTTATATCACTCCATGCATTTTATATTCCCAATGGTCTACATTTGCCATTTTGTCTGCTGTTATTAAGAGAAAGTGGATATGATGTTTGTGGAGTGGGTACATGTGTCCAGTCATGGATATGAACACTTTTGTGTCCAAATTACCATAGAGAAAAATGTACCAGCTACATACTTTCACTTAAGGGTGAAGACTTTGATGTTATAAAGACACCCTTTCTAAAGAAACATCAGTAATGTCCTACCCTGTTTGAGACACAGATGTAGCCTAGTCTTACTGCATTAGGGGTAATATTTCTATATTAAATTAGCTTTCACAAGTGAATTAGAAGTTTTTTTGGCATGGTGGAGTGGAAGATAAAGAGCAACAGGGGAGGGCAGGCAGACGGATAGAGAACAGGGAGATGGGAGAGGTCTTTCCATTGAAGAATGTTGGGTTGCTTAGCAACATCTGAACAGTCGTTCCCAAATTTAATTCAGGTTTGTTCTGCTCTCTCTCTCTTTCTCTCCAGTTGGTGGTATTTTGAAAGCTCAAGAAGAGTGAAGAGGGGTTGACAGCATAGAGCAGAAGAGATGGAGTGATGTGCTTTTTATTTTTGTATCACAGAGGAAGTACAGAACACCTCTAAGCTCAAATCATTCTCTCATGTACTTCCATAGGTCCGCAGATAGTTTTACTACCGAAACACTAAAAAGCATAGACACATAAACACCTCTTCTGAACAAAAACAAAATAATTTATGGTTGGGCTGAAAAGATGCTGATATATTTACAAAACAGAGATTTTATCGTATGTTTAACAACACTGATGGATTCTGCACAAAATGCTTTGTGTCAAAACACAATAGCAACACAAAGCTTAATCTAAATATATCCTTTCAGACCCACTAAACGCCTGTAACAGAGACCATTAACGCTCATGGCGGTAGTAGGATGACACCTCGTGGTAAGAAAAAGAACTGCAGTTTGACAAATGCTAGTTGTGAAGGAATACATTTTGTGAAATTGAGTTGTTCATTACTGCCGTCTACTGTTCTGTCACGCATCTTTGTCCAAGTTCATGTCTCTTAAAGGGACACTTCACTTTTCTGAAAATATGCTCATTTTCCAGTTCCACTACAGTTAAACACTGGATTTTTATTGTTTTGGAATCCATTCAGCTGATCTCCGGGTCTGGTGGTACCACTTTTAGCATAGCTTAGCACAATCCATTGAATCCGATTAGACCATTAGCATCGTGGTAAAAAATAACCAAAGTGTTTCCCTATTTTTCCTATTTAAAACTTGACTTTTCTGTAGTTACATCGTGTACTAAGACCGACTAAAAATGAAAAGTTGTGATTTTCCAGGCAGATATGGCTAGGAACTATACTCTCATTCTGGCGTAATAATCAAGGACTTTGCTGATGTAACATGGCTGCAGCAGGCGCAATGATATTAGGCAGCGCCTGAAAATAGTCCTCTGCTAATGAAAGTAACTAGTTTAAATAGGAATAATATTGAAACTCATTGATTATTTTTTGCACAATGCTAATGGTCTAATCAGATTCAATGGATTATGCTAAGCTATGCTAAAAGTGGTACCATCAAACCCGGAGATCTGAATGGATTTCAAAACGGTAAAAATCAAATGTTTAACTCTAGGGGAGCTGGAAAAGGAAAAGCATATTTTCAGAAAAAGTGGAGTGTCCCTTTAAAGAAACAAACATTAACAAAGCTTACACGTTCGTATGTTATCTGTGGAAACAAAAGATTTGTCTGTCTGCGTCGAAAACTTCAAGCACATACAAGTGAGTAATAATCATTTTGAAAAAATTATCCTGACTTATTGTTTTTATATCATAAAATATGTATATTTTTATTTTAATTGCAGTGATCAATTCGTGTTTCCCATTGATCACTTAAAGGAACAGTATGTAAGAAATTTATATCAATTAATCATAAAATGGCCCTGATATGTCAATAGACTTTAAGAAATCATTTTCATTGCAAATATTTATATAACCGACAACAGTGGTCTGGCCAGGATATTGTCATTTAAAAAGTGGAGTTGCAGCCCTCAACTGATGTTTATGTTGTCATTTTGTGTATTGGCCACCAGTTGTGCGATGCAGTACCAGTTTTAGCCACAAGTTTTGTGATTGCAATACCAGTTTTGGCCACAATCCTACATACTGTTCCTTTAAACTATGGTGGTTTGCCAAAATCCAATCTGTCCTGCCACAGTTTTGCAATGAACCTATAAGGACACTAACATTGTGTTTGTGCCACTGCTTTAGCAAAGCATCTGCCAATCAGACAGAAAAACAAATCCAGATATTGAAGACCAAACCACAAAGGCAATGATTTTATTATATATATATATATATATATATATATATATATATATATATATATATATATATATATATATATATATATATATATATATATATATATATATATATATAGTTTGTTCATAATAATTATTCATAATTATTTACAAATATTATTATAAAGAGCTAAAATAAAAGTGTTTCGAAGTCATTTAAAAAGTCTTTTGTTTTCTTTTTTATGCCTATTCATTGGAAATTTTGCAGACTGTCAGTTTGAGATAAATATTTGTGTATTACTATTACATTACATTGTTTTAAACCCCAATCCTTTTCTTTTATTACAGAATCCTCAGTGTTTGTAATATAATGTTCCTGTAAAAAACCAAGTAGTTGTAATGTAGCTAGCTATTTTTTATAGTAACTTGTAGTGTAGCGAACTACTTTTTCAGATGGGTAGCTTGGCTGCAATTTAACTACTTTTACCGATAAGTAGCTTGTAGCTTATCTAACTACTATTTCAGAGTAGCTTCCCCAACACTGCATATAATACTGTAAGACTTTTATAGTGAAGCAATAACAAGCATGCAGTGAACTCAGAATGGGCCGCACATGTGTGAGTGTGATAAGACTATGAGGGTGTGCTGTATTTCATACTCACAAGCTTCTTTGAGTTTCTCCTTGTCATAATGCAGAGCTTCATAATCATGCATGCTGATGCGACTCACCCTAATCCGTAATCTTTCTGGAAACGGCTGCTGACTACAGGAGAGAAAAAGATCAGAAAAACATCCAACACACAAAATGAACAAACATCCCGCTGACTGAATCTCTCTATCATAGCAATGTGTGATAGTGATGATAAAGGTTTGGTCTGGTATACTGTAGTATTGTACCTTCCTAAACGGTGGCTTTAAAATTTGTTATTTTGTAGCATGGGTTTCATTAGAGACCTATCTGCCAACAGTGCAGTGCTCTCTCTTCACAGAACTGGCCAGGTGTGAAATGAACAAAACCTCTGGGAGAATGATTATCTAATTCATTGGTCTAAAAATGAGCCTGTCGGTCTTTAGCAGGCCTTTATGAGGACAATATTTATAATTCGACAGCGTCAAAGCAATGAGACAGAGACAGCTTATATATCACAATAAACGTATCATTAACAGCTTAATAAAGAGAGACATCGAACCGGTTTAATTTTCTGTCACCGTCACGCTCTTTTAAATGTCATAAGAAATGTATGAGCATCTTGTGAGTATGAACACAGGCACGAGTGTGTTCTCATATACAGAGAAGTGTGCATGCTGCACTTACTCATTGAGCAGTGGTATAGATGTGCGTCTTTTGGTTTTCTGCACCATGTTAGCCTGGTTTCGAAGGGAGATGTGAATTACAGACGGTGCTAGCTTACAAGGCTCGCCGTCCACCTGCATGGGGATGGACTTAAAGGTGGTGAGGGTGACCTCCCGACACTGATTTAACCTCTCACCGTGACCTCCGACTTGCAGCGTGGCCTACAGTCACAGCAAACAATGGAGAGAATGTAAATTAGCACAAGAGATTTTAAGAGGTCTTAGGTCACTTTAATCTAATGAAACAAGGTGAACATACCAGTGATGTCATTGTGAAACCAATGACCTCAATGCAGCCATCATCATGACGCTGAGGCTCAAAGTCATGATGTTCGCTCGGATTTCCCCACGGCATAGTGCCTGCACAGTACCTGAAATAACCATTAATATATTAGGGGCTGGACACACCAAAACTTTTAAACGCGGCTGAAAACGCCTCGAGGACGCCGAATGCCAGCTGTTTTTCAGCTGAGTACCAGCTTTCTTCAGCTGAGCGCTTTGGTAGCTGTGATACGTCAGCTGCGAGCCGGTTGGTTGCTGTGGTAATGTCCCGCCCCTCCTCCACTGTGATTGGGCAGCCGTGTGAAAACTGACATTGACGAGCGGAGCTTTTCTTCCAAAGTTGAACATTTCTCAACTCTCTGCGCCGGTTTTCAGCGCGGAAAAAAACCGCTAGCGGCTGGCTTATTTGAAATACGCCGAGTTTCCATTGAAATGAATTGAAAACATGCGCCGGCCGCGGGCGTAAAAGCGTTGGTGTGCACGCCCCCTTAGTGTAAAAATTCTGGAACTATGTATGCTGTAGCACTTTTTAAATTATTGTCTCCCTAAGTCGAACTGATTTATTGCTTTCCTCATTTTGGATAAAAGCCACTTTATGCAAAATGCATAAATGTAAATGCAACATATAGATTCTTCAAACATACATATCTATTACTAACATAATGAGTAACAGCAAGAAAAGCAGAACATGTAGAAAGGGCAAAGATACAAAAGTGGGTAGAATTTGTAACCTGGGGATATTGAGAAAGACCAGGCACTGTAGCTTTAAATCCTGGACTTTAGAGGTCAAATCTGTCCCGTCACACTAGAGAAAAGGAAACAGAAGCAGTGGTAATTTAAATCTGACATTTAATTTAGTACAACAATAATAGTGTAAGAATAAATGTCAACATTGATAAAAAGATGCTTCCTCTGAGCCCTAAAGCCCAAGAGAAATAAAGGCAGAAAATGAAGATGCAAATACTTCAAAGACGCTTATAGTTCAGCCTTAAAACGCACACATGCATGCATACAAACATTTCCTCTTTTCCTCGGCACAAAAGGCTCTGTTCTCTGTACATACCACCACTCTGATGTGTTTAGCCAGGTCTTTTGAACTGCCCATCAAGAAATCGGAAAACGCTGTCTGTTAAAAAAAGAAAAACTTTATGTGCATTTTTTTTTGTTAACATCACTGGTCCTGTTGTTTGTTTGTTTGTTTTGTTTTAACGGCATTCCAGCATCTATGGCTATATTGATGGAGAGGACCGGATAAAGGGATAGTTTACCCAAAAATGAAAATTCTGCCATCATTCACTCAGTCTCATGTTGTTACAAACCTGCACAAATTTCCCCGCCCTGACGAATACAAAGGAAGACACCTCGAGAAATGCCCGCAACCAAAACATCTGTGGACCCCATTCACCTCCACAGTATAATTTTTTCCTACTATGTAATGGCACCCTTCCACTGCATAGCACCCCACGGTCTAGTCCAGTCTGGGCCGGGTCAGCTCACCTCACTTTGGCGTGGTTAGCTTTTCCATCGAGTTTAGTATAACTTCGTAGTGGGAGGGATTATAGGCGTGTCGTTAAATTTGCGCTGCCTACTGCTGTGACATCATACAAGTGAGAGCATTGTTGTACATTCCCATACATTTATTTATTTCTCAGTCCACCACAAAAATTTAAATTGGCCACCACAAATAGATGTTTGCACATCACGTTTATCACTACCTCTGTCTCACATGACTGTTTCTGTGACGATTCTCTCAGGCCAATCAGTGATCTACAGTGTTTTCATGTCACGTTTTGTATCAGCTCGGGTCACTTGAAACCCCAACCGAGGTGATACGAAAAAAGTATCGGGCACTATGTACTGCACCCAGTGGAAAAGCTCCCAAAAGTAAGCTGACCTGACCCAAACTAAACCAAACCGTGGGGTACTATGCAATGGAAAAACGCCATAAGTAAATGGGGTCCACAAACGTTTTGGTTACAAACATTTCTCAAAATATCTTCCTTTGAGTTCATCAGAACAAAGAAATGTATACTGGTTTGTAACATAATGAGAGTTAGGGTGTTTTCACATATGTTGGTGCACACCGTGGTGCGGCCTCGGAGCGAACCAAAATACATTGTATCATTTTTCAGTTAGTGCGGTCCGTGTTCACATATTATTATTTTTACTGTACTCGAAATGCCGCACCGTACACCACGTGACAACGGTCACTGCTGTCATTGGTCTCTGACAGCTCTTACCGTCTCATGACCACCCCCACGTTTCCACGACAACCAGCCTGACAGGGAGAGCGCAGCTATCAAGATGTGGAGATAAACGATGCACGTCTTTGCGAAGTTCCTTTCCTTAACGCGAAATTGCGTAGCTGTTCTATTAAAGCCTTTCTCATGGAGCCGTTTGCTAAAAAGCCCGTAATGTCACTATTTGTGTGTGGAGGACAGCTATGCATTTATAAAATCATCAGCTCAAACGTAAAGGAGACAGCGAATCTCTGCAACGGACCAGGTTTGGCTTGTTTGTTGTTAACCCACAATATAACACCCGGCTCACGTCACAACGGAAGCCCAGTGGCTTAAACGTGGAGAACTTCCTGTATTTGGTTCGGCCCGAGGTCCAGCAGTGTTCACACCACAGGTGGGTCGCCCCAGAGTTCGGCGACAGCCGCTCCGAGACCAGCTGTTTAGAGTGGTCTCGGAGCGGCCGTTTAGTGCGCACCCGAGTGCGGCTGTTGTGTTCACACTGACCCAAACGAACCGTAACAGTGTATATGTGAAAACACCCTTAGTAAAGGATGAGAGAATTTTCATTTTTGGGTGAACTATCCCTTAAATCTATACACACATTGGGGAGGGGCAAATCGACATCTTCAATTCCCACAATCTTCATGTGTTTGGATATGGGAAGAAACTGGAATCCCAATGAGTAAACTCACGCTGACACAGGGAGACCATGCAAACTCCTCACAGAAAGAGTGACCCTGTTTACACCTGGCATTAACATCCATTTCAGGGAACCAATCATATTCAGGCAAGATCATAAACAGAACCACAAAATTTTGTGATAAAATCACTCATTTGGTAAGAGCCAAAACACTTGACCACATCACATAGTGTAAACACTAATCTATCCTGATGCAAATGAGCGAAAGTGACTAATGTGTCACACATCTGTTGAGTTAAAACTAAAGGAAAACCTACTCATCCTGTCAATCAACAATTGTGTTACAACACTGCTTTAAAAGAAAATCATTCATTGAAAATTTTGAAGCCCCTACTTTTACACAACTATACATCTTAAGGACTTCACGAAACCTTTCTAGTGAGCCAGACATAAACATGCAATCACATAAAGCACCAACGCGTACAGAACGGTTCACATAGGGGCTTGACTAAAATAACAATGAGCATTCTGCTTGAAACATCATGTTTGCCAAGACATAAAATAATATTGGAAAACAGTCCTCTGCTGCCCTTTTGTTTGTTATTGCACTTTATAAACAGTGACTCATAAGTGAATCACAAGTCTTCACAGGAGACACATCAGAGATGCATTTGTACTACTAGGTATAAACAATGATGTGTCTACGAAACAGATAATTTGTGATTGGATCACCCAAAATAGATAACAAGGTGTAAACAGGAGCACAGTCACCACCATCTCACTGTCATAATTATTAATGATGCAATTAAAATAGGAGCTTGCAATTATATTGATGAACATGTGTTAATGAATCCAGTACTATGTGAGAACATGACTGTGTGTGAGTTAACTTACTCCTGCATAGAACATTTTGTTTTTGAATCGACTGTTAAACTTCTCAGGGTTGGCCTCTGAGGAATAAAAGAAAAAAAAACATTATTCTCAATGAGCACAATTCAATTTGACCTCACATGCAGCTTTCGCACTGATACGAGCACAGAGTCTCACACCAACCTCGAGACTCGTGGAACTCTAAAGTCACATGAGCATCAAAACCAAGGCTGAAATAATTATTGAAGACATCTAGGGGGAGCTGTGGAACAGAAATAACAATGTCACACTTCAGCTGTTGTCACATTAATCTAACAATACAGCTGTTTTGTATTTGTGTCAAACAGCACAGGAAAAAAACGATGGAGGTGGACACAGCTCTTACCTTCTCCGTCACCTGTTCATCTCTTTCTTCTGGGCCTGCATCTGGATTGGGCTGCACAATCAGATTCCATCGATCCAGCTGTACAATGTTGCCATCCTCAACGTGAGACATGATTTTACTCAAAGGTTCATCTGTGTAACCCTACACACACACATACATTTTAGTATGTTAGTTTGCATTAAAATGTTTCATTTAGAAAATAGTTAATTATATGAAACTTTAGGGTGTTTGAGTTGGATTTGATTAAACCTAGATGTACAGGTTTTACTCACCCCACCCCAGTTTAGCGTCCTAGCGAGGTCATTTCCTGTGCCCAGAGGGAGCACTGCCACAGCAGGTGAAGGGTTAAGCTGCAGCTGATCAAGAATGGACAAGATCCAGCCCACCTGAAACAAAGCATCATTTAACATGAGTGTGCGTTTGTGTGCTTGAGAATATGAGCAGACCACTGATCTATATAAATGACTGGATTGCGCATGACGTCACAATTGTGAAGCCAACATGCCGCCATATTGGTATGCCCAATCATTCTATTAAATGAATAGGAGTTATGAGATTTTAAATGATAAAACACTACTTTATCAGTCTCAGTTTTTATATCTAAAGTCTCCCTGTTTACTATTACAACGCAAAAGTCCTAAGCATGTACATAGTTACTTATTTAAAGTATGTTGACGCATATTTTGAAACATTTGATAATGTTTTAAAACGTGGTTAAACTAACATTTGATGCAGCAATATAAAAACAAAACCAAATTTTGAAGCCGCTGTGCTTATAAAAGCCACATAATATAAGTTTTTATTCAGAGGAATAACCAGTGTTGGGCAAGTTACTGAAAATTTGTAATTGGTTACAGTTACTAGTTACTTTTTTAAAAAGTAATTGAATTACTCTCCCAGTTACTGTGTATCAAAAGTAATTAGTTACAAGGGAAAGTAACTTTTAAGTTACTTTTATGTCTGCTTTTTAAATGTAAATATAAACAGTACTGAACAGTCAAACACAACATTTTTAGACTTATTTATTGTAATCAACAGGTAGTAAGTCCAGTTTAATACTTAAAACGAAATAACTGTAAAAGTCTGTAAACTTTAACTATTTACAACTTATTTTAGTAAGGTCCTTATATGGATGGGCTCGCAAGACTCTAAAATCACATACTGTAGAAGTCTATTTTGCTTTAGATTCAGCCTTTGAATATTTTTGTTAGAAATTAATAATATGTAAGCTTACTTTATTTATGTATATCATTTAGACCATTTAGAAAAATATTCTGTTTACATTGAAAATATATAATGTGTTAAAATTGTGTACCGTCTCTTTAAGAATTTGGGGACTGTGTGAAGCTAGCAGCTATTGCGCTCTCTGGAATTAGATTTAAGATTATGTTTGTATATTTTTTATGTTTGAATTAAATGAGAAACAAGATTAAAGGAAGAAATTTAATCAGAAAACGGAGTATGTTGATTGTTTTGTCAGACACGGAGTGAGTGAAACCGAAACCAAAACTGAAACTTGCGCAATCGCGGATTGATCTCTTCCATGAAAGCCGATGTAAACGTCTGAAAACATATCAACATTTCTCAGATTTATTACTTTTGTGGACTACAAATTCAAGTTGATGTCATACTGGGAATGCTTGGCAAAGATAATTTACACCTTGAGACCGGATGGTCTTATGACTGGCGCACAATTTTTAAACAAAGGTATGTCGTCCGGTTTAGATTTTTCATGTTCATTCTGTACGCACTGGCGGCCCTGATGAAGTTTAATGATCCATTGCGCCGCCCATCACGGTCATGCGACGTTAGATCAGGAATTTCTTGTCTGCAAGTGTTAATTTATAACAAAATAGAGTAACGCGAGTAACGAACTCATTTAAATTTCAGTAATTGTAACTGCGTTACTTGATTAAAAAAAAAACTTTGTTACTTGCTCGTTACTGCTAAAAGTAGTGGAATTACAGTCCTATCACTGGGAATAACACTGACCGTGTAGGCTTTCAATGTCATAAAACTTTATTTAAATGCAGCAGACACTCACCTTAAGGTTTTCTATAAATCTCTTATCCTGCCCGATTTTAACATAAACAATGCATATAACATCAGAAGTAACAATTAATTTACGTACAAATATCCTAAAAATTCATCTTGTGTGACTGATACGCTGTAAACCGTGTGAATTTAGATCATGATTTTGAATGTAAGTCAATGACGCCCTCTGCTGGTTGGGAATACCAAGATGGCCACTCGAACTCTGCGATGGCTTCATTTCTCGCTGTAACGTTAAGCGTTCTTTGCGCAACCCAGTCAATTATATAGATCAGTGGAGCACACCTGTGGTAAAAATATTAAATATAACACCTAAACAACATAAACTGGATTGTGTTACTGTAGATATCTTGTGAAATCATATAAAAAACGAAGAATGTGGAAGAATGTGATTTTTCTCAGAAAAAGCTCATTAAGGAAGAGAAGGATTGATGAAACGTGTGAATTTAAACTTCTTATTTCTGTTGAGCTTAAGGCAGTTCAGTTATTCCTGCACTTCTCCAAATACGACCATGCTCCGATTTATACTTTAATGTTCTTCATTACACAAATGGATTATGGAGACGTGACAGCATGGGTTAAATCAGGACACACATGTCAGCACAACATCTCAGAAACTCTTCAAACACATGACTCAACTGATTCAAACAAATGACTTATGCTGGGTACACACCAATTTTTTTATTACATCTTATAAGATTACATACAGTGTGTGGTGTGCCATGATGTGTCAAAGAGAGCACACCACACACGACGATATGCTGGAAGAAATTTCAATGATAGTGTTTGGAATGATTTTCACAGAAAATTCAAGGGGGAAAAAAAAGGGCTTGGGTGAAGTCATGGAGAGAGCGGGAACATGGTCTGTACAAGTTCACTTTGCATCAACTTCACTTTGTGCTGCGCCATGAATGCTTCCGTCTTCTATCACCTCGCTTTCTGATAGGATATGGTTTCGTTTCACGTGATAATCTTAAGAGCATGCGCGCGTTTGTCCTCGGGGTTCCCCCCACACATCAGGATTCGCGATCGGGGCGGCTCCGACGTTCTTCCGATCAGGTTTGGACACTCTTAACACACCTCACACCAAGGGAAAATCTGATAAAACAATCTGTAAAACCATCAAGTTAATCGCGACATAGCTAGGGGGGAAATCTGCCCAAAATCAGCCCGATTATCTTTTGGTGTGTACCCAGCATAAGGGACATCTTCTTGAGGTGATGAGATAAAACTGCAGCTCAACCCACTGCTGAGGAGCTTTATGATTCCTATGCACACTCACTCCTCTATGTACATAAAGTGATTAAACACTCACCGTGCCATCCCCACCACAGGCAAGGATACGCAAGTTGTGAACTTTGCGATACATCTCCAACCTAAAAACAAACATATGCTAGTGATTAACATTCTGATTAGAGAGTGTAGAAAGTTTTTTTGGGGAAAATTTTATATGCAGGTACTGACCCCTCCTGAGGACCCCCCTGACTGAGATCAAAGACCTGCCGAGGGTTTAGATACCACAGAAAGGACTGAATGATTTTAGCTCCCTGAGAAAGATCAAAAGAGAAAGAGCGTGAGTTGAAAAACTATTACTACCGGTACTTCTAACAGTAGTAACAATACAAACAACAACAATAATAACAACAAGACCTGATTTCCTCCACTCTTTGGGTTTACAAACACCAGCAGTGGCTTCATGAGTTGAGAGGGAATAGGTCTCACTATGAAGGGCTTCCATCGAGCCTCCTGGTAAGAAAGAGAGTGAGATGTAAAGTGCAAAGTGTTTTATTTATTTTCATCATCTCTGGTAAACAAAGACATTATTGTACATAACATGAATCTCTCTTATTTGCAAATCACATGGACTCCTTTTCCTCCGAAGTATAACCATGCACCCTTAAAATTGCAATCTGATTAAAATGTTTGTTTACATCTATGTGCTATAAAATCCGAACCGAACGTCTGTGCAGGGTTGCCAGCTTTGCTTTTAACAACCATCCCAACGGACATTCAAAACTAGCCCAAAAGCATCCCAATGACTATTCACAGCCCAAATACCAATAACTAATGATGAACGAAATGCTTTTATCTTTAACCGCAGAAAAAACAACCCGCAGAGACAGTAGCCAAAATCTGAACTTGAAAAAAGCAGAGGACTTGGCAACGCCACCCAGCTCACAGCATCTCTTGTCAAGTTCACACTTTATCTCTGGATAAATGTACAAAGCTGAGCTGGAGAATGTTGTTCTTAAGAAGTTTTCAGATACAGGCAATGAAAACAAAATTTTCAAAAGAAAAAAAACGCCATTTTATTGATTTCTGTAATGTTATGAAAGTACACATGAATGCTGCAGAATACAGCATTTGACCCCATACCTTAATAATAATTCGTGTTGCCATTGCCTTACTTTCTATTGTTTCTTTAATGAGAATCGCGTGAGCACAAATGTTCTGTGAATGTGCACAATGTATATTTGCATCCGATTGAGAAAATACTACGATTCACGTGTTTACATGCTTACTTTTCTCCGGATGATGATAGGATCACAGATCAGTGTACACCACCACTTTCAATACGATCAAAATTTGCATTCTTTTTGTATTGATTAAGGTGTTTACATGAAGGATAACATGGAGCCATCAAAACGATTACAAACAGATTATTTGGTTGCATGTAAACATACCTAATAAAAATCAGTGCCTGAAATCCAACTTTAATGATGCTAATCTCTTACAGTAGGTTATGAGACTTTAGCCCAGACAGGGACACATTTTTCAACATTTTCTAAACTACTGTCCAATATTATTTCTGCCATATAATCATTAATACAGTGTGTGGCTGATGTACTGCATGTTCAAATAAACATATATGTATATGCATGCAATTTATGTATGTTTTGCATTCTGATACTGTTCTGTAACTGTGATACGTGTCGTGTTATACAAAATGTATTGCTTGGTTGGATTCCTACCTCAGCTCCCTTCTTGCTGGATTTCCGTTTGAAAGATGTTCGTTTCTTCTTTTTGCTTGACTTTAGTGATGACTAGAATTGACAAATAGTAAATAACATTACAAACAACACCCCAATTATCAAAAAAAAGATTTGAAAAAGTAACCGTATTCAATCCAGAGCCATTTCATTTTTAAATGTTTTTAAACAATTCAGCTCAGGTTAAATATTTCTCAGCATTATATAGCGAGGGTAATATTTTTTAGGATATGTTAAACTTCGCTGCTGTTAATAATAGTTACTTACTTAAGTACTATTGTATTAAAACAAGATAGCTAAAAAGGTTACACTTTATTTTAAGGCGTCACTGTTACATTGTACTTATATATTTAAGTACTAAGTAATAATCATCAACAACATGTACTTACTGTAGGGTTTGGTTTAGGATTAGTTGCATGTAATTATGCATAATTAACTGTAATTACTATACATGTAACGTGTAACAAAGACACCGTAAAATAAAGTGTTATCCTAAAAAATATATAGAGGCACAAAACTCAAATCATCTTATGTAGTTGAAACATGAAAAAAAATCAAACATTTTACAGAGCTAACAACTCAGTGAGTGTGTGTGCGTGCGTATTAAGTACCTGAGGTCGGCGAACCCGTATGATCCAGGTAGGAGGTACTATAACGGCGGCATGTGCTCCTAATGAACACGGTTCTTCTATTTGCTGCAGCATAAAGCATGTCACCTTATTATGATACTGCAGACAGATGGAAAGACAAACAGGCCGATTTCAAAACACATACATTTACACACTCTACAACACTAAAGCAAAATACACACAAGCTGAGAAACATATGCTTGTTTGCACCAGGAGCAGCTAATGGCTACAATCTCTTTACTGTGAAAGGCAAACTTCTGCTGAAACCCCTGCAGACAGAAATCAAAGAAAATATGACTCTATTACATAATCAAAACTATACAACTTAGTCAATAATATGAAATGTAACATATAATAACATATAAAACACTTCTAGTGGAGATTAGTTTTACGCACCTTTCCACACTGTTTACATTTGCCTTCTTGTCTTCTCCGATGGACCCAGTGGTGTCGCACTATTGCAGGCTGCCATAAAAACAAAAACACAAGATTTCATAAAAACTCTCCATTCACAGAATTCAACATTCACTTAAGCCCACATCAGTTTAATGATGTGGGATCATGTTGATGTAGACGGTGAAAACCCCAGGAGCTGTGTTTGTGTGGAAACTGTATGTTATTATATATATGAGCAAATGTGTTTTGGAGTAACATACAGGGTTCTTGCAAGTTTCAGCAAGTTAAATTTAAGACCTTTTTAAGACCTTTTAAGACCATTATGAGTAAAATTTAAGACCAACACGACACATTACTAGAAGCATTCAAATGATCTCAGAAATTCTTAAAACGTTCTATTTTTATTGATTCAGTTATAGAAAAATATAAAATGAACGCAGTTTTAAAACAGATAATCAAAATACATGGAAATACATTATGCTTAACTCTATTAGACTGCGAGTGTTGGCGCTGACAAATTTTACCCATACCCCTTTAGGAAGAGACTTCTGACAATGGAAGCCCAAAAATGGCTCATAGTGAGCCATTGATATACATTGAGTTAGAGGCAAAGAGCTGTGATTTTTCTTAATTAATAGTCAAGAAATGCATTGATTTACAATATTTATACATCACACTAAAATGTGTAAGTAGTATTTTTATAAAATTCTATCAACAATGTTATTTGACAAATAAAATTCACTAATATTAGATCAGTTAGTATGGTCAGCTGCTGGTTTGTGCCTAGTTTTACACTGCCTCATACAACTTTAAAGCTTTAAAATGCATCACACTCTGTAGTACGTAAGCTTATAGGGGAGGTTTCCCAGACAGGGATAAGAGCTTTCCAAACTTGAAAACAATTTGCACTGACATATCTTAAAATACATCAAAATGCACACAAGTAATGGTTTTAGTAAGGCATGTTTATTCAAACTAGTTATATATGTCATAATTAAACTAAGACCTAGTCCTGGTTTAAGCTAATCCCTGCCCGGGAAACCACCCCATAATGTTTAATGTACAACTGACTGTGTGCTGTGTATATATCTTGTGCCTGTTTATAAATATACAAAGAACAAAAGATCACTTTCAATTATTATTAATCCCTAAAAGCATTAATATATGCATTTTATTAATACAAGTTTTTAATAAATGAATGTATTGCATTTAATTGAATACAGAATCACAGAGCCAAAAAAACACTCCACCCATACGTTTTATGCATAAATATGCACTATATACTGCCATCAGGTTTAATAGCCTCTCTAATTACACAATAACGGATGAATCTGCATTAAGAAAATGAAATTTTCTTCTTTTTTTAAGGTTTCTTTCTTTTTTCAGGTTTAATAGCCTCTCTAATTACACAATAACGGATGAATCTGCATTAAGAAAATGAAATGTACCATTAAAAGGCTGTTTGATATGTGTTGCTAACGTTATCCACTAAGACCGTTTCTCAATCCGAAGGCTGTAGCCTCCGAAGGGTCGCATTTCTTATTTCAGAAATGGTCTTATTCCAGAATATAACTTTGAAATTAACTTTAAAATATTGATTATTATTCTTAGTTAATCGTTAATTGTTGTAATATGCTTATGACTTGCGAATGTAATGCTCAGTTAACTTAAATAAACCAGGCGATGCCGTATGCAGCAGCCTGCCTGTGCGAAAGGGCTCTGATCTACCGCTGTTCATTTAACCGTAACTCCTGAAGCATTTGCGCAATCAAAAAGTTTGAATTGTTCCTAAAAGAAAACAATTGCACTTTTTTGAAATATATGGCTAATTACGGTACTTTCTTGCTTTCCGTCTGCCAATCGCTGCTGTTTGTGGAGAGCTGAAGGGAAAGCGCGTTAGGTTCAGGTGCATCGCAGCAAAGAGCAATATTAAGGTCTAAAATATAAAACTGTGTAACACTAAAGTTGACACGCTGTTGGTGGCTCGTGACTCGACGGCCCGACTGTTTAAGTTGATTTTCAATAAAGCAGCATTGATTTTTGTTCGCTTCTGTGTCCTCCTTCAGAACCTGGCAAATGCTCAGGTAAGCCACGGGCTTATAAATTACCCCGAAAAAGATTTTTGCTTATACAGAACTAAGTTTAAGGATTGTTTCTCGCCAAACCCACAGTAAACAGTCAGATCACAACACCTGAAATATAGCTTATGGCACGACGATTTGCGTGGATTATGACAAAGGGCGGAACGTTTCTTTTTAGAGACCCACCATCATACACTTTCTGCCTCTGCCACTGATTAAGTTAGTTCTTCAGCGTTTTAAATTACTATTTTATATTCTGCGGACAACGCTTTTTGGGAATGAAAAGAGGTAAGAAATTTAAGACTTGGGTAAATTAAATTTAAGACCTGGGATAAAAATCTGGGTGTTTTTAAGACTTTTTAAGGCCTTAAATTTAACATTCTGAATTTTAGACTTTTTAAAACTTTTTAAGACCCCGCGGGAACCCTGAACATACTAGTATGACATGTTCGACAACAGACTTTTTAAGCATACTTGTTTTTGGGATAAGGCGGAATTGGATTCAGGTTTATGTTAGTATGCAGTCCTTTTAATTAGCTATATTTTAAAACATCACAAGTGCTAGGTACTGTATACCTTCATTTAGTGTAAATGTGTGTGTGTGTGTGTGTGTGTGTGTGTGTGTGTGTGTGTGTGTGTGTGTGTGTGTGTGTGTGTGTGTGTGTGTGTGTGTGTGTGTGTGTGTGTGTGTGATATGTACAGGTCCTGTATGTGTGCGATACCTTTGTAACAGAGGTGCGTGTATTGCATTGAGCTACAGCACCTCTTATTCGCTCCAGTGCACGGTAACCTTTGAAAGCTTTGCGGCACCAAGTGAACTAACCCACCAAAGCATGATGGGAGACAGGAGGAGTGAGTGCACACACAGGAGCAGGGATGAAGGACAGGAGCGATGGGATGGATTACAGCAGTGATTGAGAGAGGATGTGGAAAAGGAAAAGAAAGAGAGTGGATATGAAAGTGACAAGAATTCATAAAGGAATAATAAAGATTTAAACAGCAAACAGCATCAGCCTGCAGTATGAGTGAACCAGTCTTAGGTCATTCAGCTTTAACTTATAATATAAAAATGAAACTAAAAATGAAATAAATTTACAATTACAGTGCCTGTCGGAGCATTGCTGTTGGCTGTTTATATTGAGCTCTGGATGGTTTTACAAGAATCAGATTAGGAAAAATAGGCAGAACGGGAGAGATCAAGAAATTAAATGAAGAAAGGAATGATGAGGGGGAAAGAGAAAGACTCACTTCCCGGATGTTTCGTGATCCTGACTCCCTGAAAGATGGTTTACACCTAAAGTTTATCTGAAAGACAAAGCCAATATTGCATTTTTAACAACACTTCTCAATATTTACCCTTAAAGGGATAGTTCACCCAAAAATGAAAATAATGTCATTAATGACTCATGTCGTCTCAAACACGCAAGACCTCCGTTCATCCTCGGAACACAGCCCAAGATGTTCCACATTCAGCCCGAGAGCTTGCTGAAAATCTACATACGGTACACTGTCCATGTCCAGAAAGGTAACAAAAACATCATCAAAGTAGTGAATGTGACACCAGTGGGTCAGTCAGAATGTGTTGAAGCATCAAAAACACACCCTGGTCCAAAATAACAAAAACTACGACTTTACTCAGCATTGTCTTCTCTTCAACGTCTGTTGTGAGACTAAAGTCACGTGACTGCAGTGACGCGGATGACGTGTTATCTGGTACGCCCCAGCTGGGTTTTTTGTGCACCCGGGCTTCGTTTACAGTCTGAGTGAGACGCACGCTGTAAGTTTGAAAAAAAACTTGACTTTAGTCTCGCGCATGCGCTTCACAACAGACGTGGAAGAGAAGACAATGCTGAATAAAGTCGTAATCTTTGTTATTTTTGGACCAAAATGTATTTTCGATGCTTCAACACATTCTAAGTGACCCACTGATGTCACATGGGCTACTTTGATGATATTTTATTCAATTTCTGGACATGGACAGTATATCCTACGTAGATTTTCAATGAAGGGTCAACAAGCTCTCGGACTAAATACAAAACACCCCAAACCGTGCTCCGAAGATGAACGGAGGCCTTCTGCTACGTAAACACCAAACGCAAGGCATTGCGTTACTCGCTCTAGACTACTCGCGGGATTTAAGTTTATGTCATGCAAATTTTTCGCTCCAGTTGAATATTTTCAACTAGGGCGAAGACGCGTTTGAGGCGAATAGCGCGTGTTTTTCCATATCACGCCATTCGCATCGCCCAATGCGAGGACGCGTCTGATCGTGCATTTGCATTGACTTTGTATGTAATCTACTCGTGCAAATGGTTGAACTTGCATCTGGTGTGAACCCACTTTTACGAGTTTGGAACGACATGAGGATTAGTCATTAATGAGATTATTTTCATTTTTGGGTAAACTATCCCTTTAAGCTTTGACAGCTCAACAGCTGAAACTTTAGGGAAAGGACCACTAATTGCAAGATTGTTTTTTTAAGAAACAACAGATTTATAGATTCCCACTAAGCCCCTCCTTTCCATTGAAAGAAGATATTCTCAGATTGCAAAAAAGACATACCATGACAAATTAGTACTTAAATAGAGAAAACCATGAAAAAAACAGAACCATTTGTCGACTGTAGTGCTTTGAGTTTGTTAGCTTGGTTAGTGCGAAGTATGATTTAAAACACCACCGATCAAACATCATTTCACCACAATCAGCCCCACACACCTGACGTGAAGTTTGTCCATATTCAAAACTTGAAATTTATGGCTTAAATAAAAAAAATCCACCCAAACATAATAAAATGCAAAGTTTGTTTGACTTAAATAATGCCCATATTAAATCAAAATGATAGTGATTAAGGAACTGGAAAGAAAGAATATGTCTGGCTAGGAAACCTTTTTGTTTCATATGGTTTTCACTTTAACACCTTGTGTCCATTGCATCATGCAGGAAAATCAGCTCTACCTGAACTTTAAACAGATTATAAATCTCAAAATCACAGAGAGACAAAAGAGTGCTAAAGCATGTCCAGGTGTTAACAGGGTCTGCTATTTCTGTGCACACGTTTAAGGTTTATTAAGCCAGACAGTCATCAATCTTTGCTAAGATCAGAAAGTGTAAGTGATCCATTAGCCCAGCCGAATAAACCTAGAGGGTTTCTCACTCTGAATGATGGGTCTTTAAGGGACACCTCATCAAGCCCCTCCCCATGAGGTGGAGCATTCCAGTCCAATAACTGAGGGGAGGAACATGCATGGTTTGTGATGTAGTGTCTGATCATGCCTCTGCCTCAGTGTTGCCACTGGAAACAAGACTCACCTTCTCCAGCTGTTCAATGCAGATGGAGTGAACTACAATCTTGCAGGCAGCACATTTTTTCCGAGCAACAGACTTTTGCTGTGATTAAAGAAATAGGAAAAAGAAAGAGGTGGAGAAAAGAGAACGTATGAATCAGATTTTGACTGAGGTCACAGGTAAAAAATAAACTTCTACAGTCACAGTCTACTGTTGGTTATCAGAAATAAACCCTCAAAAAAGCAAAAGTAAAACTATTTATATATTCAACGGGAATATTTAATGAATATTTGACTATGAAGTGCTATAATTGGGTCCCAGTGCTTCTATCAACCTAAATGTGAAAAAGAACAACTCAGTAACTAGTTTTGGTAAAACATTCAAGTAAAAAAATATGTCATTGAAATTTGGCTCCCCTTGTGAAGTTAAAAGAGGATCTTATTATTATAATAATACCGCCCCTTAATCTGCACTATCCAACCACGGCACTGCCATTTAGTGCAAAAGAGAGGCAATTAAGATCATTGACAACACAATTTAGTTTTAATTTTAACAAACCATCATTATGGCAATCAGTGGCTATGTTTACATGCACAAAAGTTTGTCAATCTGACAAAATTGAAGGTTACAACGATACAGCTTACATGCAACCTAAACATTGCAATCTGATTTAAATGTTCGTTTACATGTACATTGTATAGAATTCGAACCAAAACTCTGCGCAAGCGCACAGCCAGGGTTGCCAGATTCGCATCTCAAAACCATCCGAATAGACGTTCAAAACTAGCCCAAAAGCACCCCAAACACAGCCCAAATACCAATAACTAAGCAACGAAATCATTTAATCTTTAACCCGCAGAAAAAAATAACTGGTGGAAACAGTTTAATCAGTGGCCCAAATCTAAACTTGGAAAAAAAAGCAGAGGACTAGGCAATGCTACGTGGCGGACAGCATCTCTCGACGAGTTTGCGCTTTATCTCTGGATAAAAGTCAAAACTAAGTTAAAGAAAGTTGTTCTTAAGAAGTTTTCAGATATAGGTAATGAAAACACACTTTTCAGAAAGCACAATGCTATTTTATTACTTTAAGTACCCTAATGTTTTAAAAGTATAGAGAGAGTGACCTCATTAAAGTTACCTTAATAATGCGTGATGCTTTGCGTGTTTCTGTGAGGAGAATCATGTGATATAAGAGGTAAATATAAGACGTGAACTTGGAGCACAAATGTTCTCCGCATGTGCACAAGGTATTTTTGCATCCGATTGAGAAAATACTAGGATTCACGCGTTTACATGCGTACTTTTCTCCTGCGGATCGGATCGCAGATCGGAGTACACCACCCCCTTCAATACGATCCAAATTTGCATCCGATCGTCCTCAATCGTATTGATTAAGGTGTTTGCATGAAGACTTTTCAATACGATTGAACCATCAATACGATTACAAGCAGATTATTTGGTTGCATGTAAACGTACCTAGTGTTTGCATTTTATCAGCACATTTGCATTTAAAGGGACACACTCCTTTTTGCTCACACCTGCAAAGTGGCAATTTGAACATGCTATATTAAATTATTTTTTTAAGCTAAAACTTCACTTGCATACTCTGGGGACACCAAAGATTTATTTTACATCTTAAAAAGTCTTCTGAAATGTCACTTTTAAATTCTTCCACAACAATATCATTTGTTACCAAGCCTCCAGGGGGCAGCATTAAACCTTAATGAAAGGGGTGGAATTAGTGAATTTGGAGGAGAGATATAAAACGTGCTAACACTTTTCCTCATTATTTTATCCCATCCTTTATTCTTCATAAAAACATTTCTCTCATTAAATAAGTGAGCAAACATTAATGTGTCTTAGCATTGAATTTCAATGCCAAAACAGCTTGGATAGTCTACATGGATAAACAACTCTGTCTAGCACATTAATTTATGAATAATATTCAAGAGCCAAACCATTTTATTGTACTAATTAGGTAACGTGACCAGCCGGTCTAGATAGATTACCTAGCAACATCTCATGAGCAAATTATTATTCATGAGCTGGCACTATAATATATTGATTATAACTCGACCACTTCCAATCTAATACTTCTGACACCACTATCTCTCATTACACTTCTTATTCCTTGTCTGCTTATTTATGCTTTCATTAGCACCTCTGTGATCCTTTTAGAAAGAAAAATCATACATTTAAAAACACACTCACCAGAGATTTGGCGTAACAGTGCTGTTCTCCGACGTAACAGAAGTCTCCGGAGACATTAGTCTCGAACCAGATGTGCTCTCCATACAACGCTGATTCCTGCCCTCACACAAAGACAAAGTATTCACTTAAACAGACTTGTTCATTACGATTCACAAGTGTTTTTATAAGGTTCTAGATTATTTTACTCACACTCCAGTCCACTGTACTGCGTATTTCTCTCTCCGTATCCCCCTTGGGTAAGACTGAAGCACTGGGCTGAGATGAGAGGTGCTGTAGGCCTGACTTGGCAATGGCCTTCCTACAAACAAACACAAGAAAGACTGGTCTGTAAAACAAGCACAACTATAATAAACAGAAAGCCAATATATACTGTAGCCTTGAAACATGTACAGAAAGACATACAAATGCACTTGAGTAAATGTGCCATGGGACAAAAAACATTACAAAGACAAATTTTCTTAGTGTGTATATATGCAGAACAACCACATAAATCCACACTGGAAACCTTGTGACTGACAGAAAACACTGAACAGTAACATTTCAGTTGCATCACACCTGACAAAGGTTTTTGACAGCTAAAGACAGCTCATGTAACTTTCACAAAAGCATCAGACAGAATATAAGAGCACAACTAATGACACATACTGTATAGACGGCTTCAGCAGTAACAATATAAACAAACGGGTTTTGTGGAACAAACCTAACTTCCGGTAAACTTCTGCAAAGAATCAATAACAATAGTCTTTCAAAAATAACGAGCAAAATAGACTCACCTAAAGGATTATTAGGAACACCTGTTCAATTTCTCATTAGTGCAATTATCTAATCAACCAATCACATGGCAGTTGCTTTAATGCATTTAGGAGTGTGGTCCTGGTCAAAACAATCTCCGGAACTCCAAACTGAATGTCAGAATGGGAAAGAAAGGTGATTTAAGCAATTTTGAGCGTGGCATGGTTGTTGGTGCCAGACGGGCCAGTCTGAGTATTTCACAATCTGCTCAGTTACTGGGATTTTCACGCACAACCATTTCTAGGGTTTACAAAAAATGGTGTGAAAAAGGAAAAACATCCAGTATGCTGCAGTCCTGTGGGTGAAAATGCCCCAGCAGAAGACCCCACCGGGTACCACTCATCTCCACTACAAATAGGAAAAAGAGGCTACAATTTGCACGAGCTCATTAAAATCAGACAGTTGAAGACTGGAAAAATGTTGCCTGGTCTGATGAGTCTCGAGACATTCAGTCAGAATTTGGCGTAAACAGAATGAGAACATGGATCCATCATGCCTTGTTACCACTGTGCAGGCTGGTGGTGATGGTGTAATGGTGTGGGGGATGTTTTCTTGGCACACTTTAGGCCCCTTAGTGCCAATTGGGCATAGTTTAAATGCCACAGCCTACCGGACCATTGTTTCTGACCATGTCCATCCCTTTATGATCACCATGTACCCATCCTCTGATTGGCTACTTCCAGCAGGATCATGCACCATGACACAAATCTCGAATCATATCAAATTGGTTTCTTGAACATGACAATGAGTTCACTGTACTAAAATGGCCCCCACAGTCACCAGATCTCAACCCAATAGAGAATCTTTGGGATGTGGTGGAACGGGAGCTTTGCCCTGAATGTGCATCCCACAAATCTCCATCAACTGCAAGATTTGCTATCCTATCAATATGGGCCAACATTTCTAAACAATGCTTTCAGCATCTTGTTGAATCAATGCCACATGGAATCAAGGCAGTTTTGAAGGTGAAAGGGGGTCAAACACAGTATTACTATGGTGTTCTTAATAATCCTTTAGGTGAGTGTATATAACAAGTAGATTTAGCTTAGTTCAAATCATAGCTAAAGCGTAGCAAAAACTACACAAAGTTTTACTTTACTACTGAGTAAAACGTGTACTACTTGGGTGATCCATGAACGCCGTCTTCCCTTGTCTTTAGAAAACCAAAACATTTGTTATTTTCGACGAGGTATTTGTTCCAGCGATCGGTTTAGCCACTAGCCAGGCCATTAAATAAACACAGAGACCGGAAGTTAAGTTCAGTCCAAACGCGTTAGGTTTGAAATTAGTACTGCTGCAATAAAAGCAAGTAATTAAAGTACTGCTTCTCTAACCATAAAATGTTATTTTTAAAAAGGACACACACAAATACACACAGCAACAAAGCGATGTTTTACTTAATAATGTCTGCTTCTGTAAAAAAAAATCTCCAACGCACGCACGCACACAAACACATACATACAGCTGTAGTTAGGGCTCTACATACGAGAGGAACCCACTCCATGTGTCAATCTGAGGGTTGTAGTAAGGTCCCTGCAGTGTTTGATAAAGAGTGTAGTCTGGCCAGCAGGCGGGGTTCTTCCTGTACAGCGCACCTGATCCTCGAGCTGCAACTGAATTTCGCCTACCTGTCCACAATCCACCCGCCAGGCTGGTCTTACGGTAACGTCCGTATAGCCCATTAAAGCTCGGGCTACGGTAAACTACCTCAGCGGGCAACAGGTGAGAAGAATTTCGGCGCAGGCAACGTGGTGCACGGATAAATGGCCGGTGCTGAATGCTTTCTCCCGTCGCCAATCCCTGAGCCAACCATGTCCGACACGTTTCAGACTCGGTCTCTGATTCGGTCTCTGAATCTTGCTCCTCCTGGCTACAGTCACTATCAGAGACAGAAGAGTATTCATCTTCACTTTTGTCTTCTGATTCATGAACTTCGCTCATCTGCACCACGCTAGCCAACAGCAGCGATGGCCCCAACAGCTCCGCATGAATGCTGCGGTGTTTGGCGGCCTGTCTCCGTCGGATAGAAAACCGGGGGGCCATACAGGCTGTCGCACCGCTAGACCTTCTTCTGGCAAAGTGTCCTCTTCTGCGTGGTAAGACTCCAGCATACACATTGCTGGTTTGAAGGCCTCCAAGCAGCGGAACACTTGACCTTCGTCTCTGAGCTAGGCCGACTGAAGGAAGGCCCACGCTGGAGCGCCGGCGCGCTTTACTCACAGGAACTGACACGCTGGAACGCCTGCGTCTGTTTGGAACACAGGCTTTCCGACGGAAATGCTGACGGAAAAATGCATCCATTGAAGTCAGAGGAGAGAAGATACTATATGCTGATGTCTTCCCCAGAGGACGCTGTGGGTGCAAGAGCGAGTCAGTCAGCACACACTGCACATCATGCAACAACATACATGAACAAATGAGGTCTGGTTTTCTCCATGAATGCAGTGCTGTTCCTTTGACCTCTTTTCGGGCAAAATAATGATGTGGTATCAGACCAGAAAGAGAAATACAACACCACCATCACTTTAATCAACTGCAATGCTATTCAACTCAAATCAACTCTATTCTCCTCATCTATGTGACTTTTTCCAGAGGGATAGTATTCTGTAAGGAAATCATCTGCCCGGTCACCTAAATCTTCGCACCAGTTTTTGTAAGTGTCTGACTTAATCACAACCAGCAAATAAAACTTCAACGATGCTAAGCAACTAGGTGACACATGATCGGCAACTAATTCAGGAAAATAATTGTGACCGTGATCTACCTGGCTGCACTCAGGTAACGTTACCTGGAGAAAGTCTGCTTGACGGCGGTAATTATAATAATCACAGAGGAACAGTCAACAGTGACCTTAAACTTCAATCACCCTCAGCACAAACACAGGCTGTCACACTCACACACATTAACACAAAAGAAACCCATTTTTGCATCTCTCTCTCTACAATGGGAAACTACATGTTTACTGAAAACTGTTCTTCTCAAAGTCATAAAAAGAAAGACTGTTAAAGGTTATATATACAGAAAGTTCACTTCTTCTTTCTTCTGTCATCTTCTTTTGGCAGCATATGTGATCATTTGACATTTACTATTAACCACAGGTTTTCAACATTTTCAGGGCAAGGACCCCTTAGATGATAGAGGCATGAAGCAGGGACCCCCTGATACTAAATGTGTCGAACAGATATTTAAGCAAGCAGTAAGGTACAAGAGGCTGCTTTTTCGTATAATGGAGTACATTATAACTACTGACCAATCAGAATCAAGGACTGGAACTGTTTTATAATAAGAAACAAATTGTCACACAGCCACTCTTCAGTGCACGCGGGACCTTTAATAAGCATATGCGGTGGTGCACGTTTAGTACATGCTTACATTTTTTAACAAAAAATGCTTGTGATTAAATATCATTTGGCGGACCTCCTGCAATGGACCCCTGGTTGAAGACCCAACTACACAACACTTTAGGTGGTCACTAAACACCCACACATGGGTAGATAAAGCACATGCACTTTGTCTGATATCAATGCACATTGAATCTGTGGCGACAAGTGCAAATTACGTGAAAACAACTAACAACCCACTTTTGACCGCATTAAAACAAATGGCACATGTCCTATATTCGTGACAGTTTTTCTATATCATTTAATATATTTTCTTTACAATTAATGTGCATTGCTTTGTTATACAAAAATAAATATTTGCTGTTACTGAACATTCATAAAACAAACCACATGTAAAATGTCCCTTGTAATAGAAGAGTTTCGTTGCAAAACGAGATATCCACTGTTTTGTTAATTGTTCATAAATCACGTTTTTTGGTTGTGCATTCTAATTAATTTCAATGCAACTGCAGTTGCTTTGTTTTGATTTAAACCTTCATAACTTAAAAAATACAGCTAAGTAGCACCATAAAACAAAATAATAACATGATAACATAATAATAAACATGTTTTGACAAAAATGTTAAAAAACGGATTTATCTCGTTTTGCAACGAAACTCTTCAATAGTTAATGCACTTATTAATGCAGTTATGACTTTCAGCCCATACTGAGATGAAAAGATTATGGGTGACAGTGACAGGGCACAAGCCCTGAAAAGTGAAGCCAAAATGTCTCGATCGCCCCCCAGTGACTGGTCCCAATATAGGTTATAAACCCCGCCTCCCCATGTTATTCAATGGGACTTGAGACCAACTAAAAAAATGTATTACACTTCAATTATCTTTTTTCCGAAGCTGGTTTCTGTCATTATCACGCTGATGCAAATTCAAATGTTTGTTTTAAAATTAAGTTTGTGTTTAGTTAGTTATTTAATAATATAAAAACGGTGGTGTCACGTCATGATTGACAGCTGTGATATCGTGTGATATGCGCATTCTGTGAGAGCGAGGGCGGGGTCTTGATTTCGTGGCTTTACTTCCTGCGCAGGACTGGTCCCGAAATCGCTACTGCGCAGACTCAAGACCCAAGATGTCAGCGCCGTATGGGGACACTGGCGGCTTCACTTTTCACCAATGGAAGATAGTGAACGGGCGTCGTCCATCTTTTTTTACAGTCTATGGACTTAACCAGTGTATTGTTAAGCATCTCTCCATTAGAGCATCTCTCCGATAACATCAATAACACACAATACATAAATCATCTAAAAATTAAACTGTTTTCTACATAAAATCATCCTATATAATATAAATAGCATTCTGTGAAAATGTAACCTTGTTATCTTTAATATTAATTTAAGGCCATGTCAAAGACATGCAATCATTGAGTAAAATCAAACTTTGATGCTCTGTTTTTAGTTCATTAAAAGAAAATTTGGCATATTATTATATTTTAAAGACTGCAAAAAAGTATTGTAGAATTATTGTAGTCAAGCATTGTTGCGGAGTTTACAATGCCTATAGGTCAGTCGTGATAAGCTAACATGTCAGGAAATGTACTATATGCCTTCCTGTGGTTTGTGGTTTAAGACTTATTTAGGGATACCCAATTGCACTTGTTAACTTGCATGTGGACCGCAGACTCATGTTAAAACTAGTGATTAGAAATTGTGTCTAATGGCAGCACTAATAATGTGTCTGTTTGTGATTAAAATGCAAAACCAGCAAAATGCATGTTATATAAAACATATAGCCAGACAGTCTTCCACAAAAACATTTTTCTTATCTACTGTGTTTGTACTGTATTTCGCTTGTTTATATTGAACTCTAGTCTACATATTCCAAATATCTGAGATTTGTTTGCATGCGTCAATGGTATAAAGAATTGATATTGAGTTCATCTTCTGTGCACTCCCCTGTACTGCATTCACTCTTCTGCACTTCATCAGAATATGACAGAAATACAGTAAATACAAAAAAGTTGAAGCGTACACTGAAAATGCCTGTAGGCCCTTGGACTGAGAAAAGTGAGCACTCACTTTAAGAACAGGCAGTCAAGAAAACCTCCATGTAAACTAAAGAAAACCTGTAAGATGGTGCTGCAAGATCATGTTAGATGATGTGATTGGGCTTAGAGGTCTGTGGGCTAAAATTTGCAGAAAGACAAAGACAAAGAGAGAAAGGGGACACGAGTGAGGGCGAGGGAGGATAGCAATTAAGTTTTGATGACTAATGCATGGTGAGGTTTTTAGACCTACTGGTAACTGGAAACTTGACTCATTAAACCAAAGAACACGAGATGAGAATTGAAAAAACACACACTGAGAAGAGTGTACAATGGTGCATATATTTTTAGACAAACACACACACACACACACACACACACACACACACACACACACACATAAAATGTCACAAGATCACCTGGCAACACCGCAGGCTTAGAGCAAGAGAGAGAGGTACATGTATTCAGACACCTGCACAAATCACACTTCTGTCTATTTGAAGATATACAGTATAAGGTATAAGCTTTCACAATTAGACAATTTGGGACATGTTTCACTCAACAACTTCCTATAAGTAAGCATGTTATTCCACACAGCTGATAGTGAGGATACTTGTTTGAAAAATACTTTTAAAACGTACCTTTTATGATTCAGCTTCAAAAACTAGATGATCACTCTAATGTGGCTATGGTTATGTTTGGTCAGGATGACCGGTCATTCACCAAAGCAAATGAAAAACTATATCTTAATTTTAAATAAATATATTTAAGAGGCAGGGGACACTGAACTTTGTGAGAATCATAGTTGTTCCCCCATGAGGGTGCAGCTGATCCATGAATTAATGAGCTTCCAGTGTGTATATCGTCTTAAATGTTTAAATAGTTTTTAATGTAAACAATTTATTTGACTGTTTGAATTAGGGATGTACCGAATGTTCAGCAACAAAACAAGTGAAAATGCAGAATAAATTTTACAATGAGGTCTTTGATGATGTGATGGAGCGTAACCAATGCAGAGTGAGAGACACACAAATGCAGCGAACACGTTGGTAAAAGAAGTTTTTGTCCGAGAAAGACACGAAAACATACAGCACTACAAGTCTCATATACCATTTAAAATCAAGACATCCTGAACACCATGCAGCTTATGAGAAAACATGGCGGCGACGGTATCTGATGAATTCACAACCATGGCGATAGACTTTAGCTCTTCATCTCATAACATAGAACGATGAAGAGCGTCAGCAGTATGTAATAAAAACTTCCTAAAACCAGTAAAGACTTACAATGACAAACACGCTTATATTAAACGAGAAATAAAGTTTTTCATTTTATTCGGATTCGGACAAGAATTTTCCTTTTGGTGCATAACTTATATAAACTAGAACATAGTTTGTCTCTAAATATCCACATGTTTGTACCTCGACTAAGGATCTGCACTATTTTAGAGAAAACATAAAATAGATATAAAAAACAGTGCTGCTCTTTACTGTACATTAACTTAGAGGCATAGGTAGGCGGCTGCTTGGGGCCCCCTACCAGCGGTCATATTAGGGGGCCCCAAACCAACCTAATAAATAAATAAATAAAACCCTTATCATCATGAACACTTTTAAAGTCGCCATGAAACAAAAGTATCAATTGCCTAATTTTCCCTGTGGTGAAGTGTATACATTAAAACTTGTAGTTAAAATGTCCAATTCATGTTTATCTGTCACTAGTACACACATACACCCCCTTCTTTCACAATGAAATGGACTAGACCATAACGGTGCGCGCTAAGTGGCGCGAAAGATAAACACAGAGTGACAGGAGGATTGGAAAGTACACGAACAGAGCCGAAACAAGACAAATGTAAACGCAAAAATGGGGCTTTGGTGAGTCAACTACCTAGTTCTGCTAGTAATAGAAATAATTTCTTCAAATGGTTTTGAAGAAAATAACGTTACTACAGAAAAAAACGTTACTATATGTTATGTTTAGAATATTTTCGTCCACTATGGTGTGCTGTTGAGTCTTAATTTGGCCACAATTTAATTTCTGTGTTTCAGCAAACGGAATGATTTTTTGTGAAAAATCTTATTTTGACATATTTTGGGAAAATGCTGTGAATTTTTTTCAAACACTCAACAATACACTGTGGGCAAATTCACAACCCTTTCGTGATGTTCGTGAAGAAAACATCCACTAAACTAAACTGCTGTAAAAATCAGATAAATATTTGGTTTCAATTTTTTTTGCATAAATCTGTTAATCAACCTCAGTCCTGATTAAAACTGATAAATGTTCAATAAAAAAATCCAGGATTTTTACTCTTTAATTGCCAATGTTTTTTTCAAAAACTCAAAACTGATTTGGGGAAACACACATACAATTACTTATGTTCAATATAAAAAGTGATTGTGGACTGAAGTTTTTTTTACATTTTATCACAGTCTTGGGCATGTGAAAGATTAGTAACAACATTGGCTTTGGTGCATTGCTAGTTTTTGTGCAGCATCAGATTTAAATTGTGTCTCCCTCAATTACTGTTCGTGGCTGTATTTCCCCCATTGACTTATTCTCTACTGGTTTGTGTAGTGCTCCACTTTGTGTGTTCTCTGCTTTTCATCTTCATTTTGGAGTAAAAAAAAAATGTTGTTCTCTTTTATAGACCGGATAGGGGCCACATACATACCTTCGCCTTGGGCCCCCAATTTGCTAAATCCGCCATTGTACATCCACTGTGTTTTTTGTCAGACTGCGTCGTGGTAATAAAGCAGGATTTTGGCAGTTTGATGGAAGTGACTGCTGATTGATTGCTAGTTTAGCGACAACAAAGCCTGAAAATTAGTGCTGCACAATTAAACGCATCGCAATCGTGATGTCAGCCTGTCTGATTATATGACAGCAAAATGTTGCAATTATATTAAATAAATAAATGTGTGGACTTGTTGACACAAACTTTCTGATAACAGTTTGATGATTTTCCTTGCTGTTTAAAAAAAGAAAGAAAAACGAACAAAAAAGCCAGTGCATGTGTGGCATGCACGTGTGTGGTGTGCGTCGTCACTTGTTTGTGCGCATTGCGGAAATACCAGAGCGAAGATGGATGCAGAGGAGGTTGACAGTGATCTGGTAGCTAAAAAATAACTCTAAGTCTGTTGTATGGCTGTATTTTGGATTTAGGATTACTGACACTGAGCAGTTGCTACATCACGTGGCAATACGAAAACATTTCTAGTTTTACAAATACACATTTTAGCATTATCACTAAACTGTGTGTGGATTTTCCTTGAAACCCATCAAGTTGACTCATGATACCATTCATTATAATCGCAATCACACATCTCAATATTAGCATGAATAACCGCAATGGGAAAAATTACCCAAATCGTGCAGCCCTACTGAAAATGTAAATGATAACCGCTTTATTAGGCATTTAGCTATATTAAAAAACAGTATGTGACAGTTTAAAAAGAGTAGAAGTGAAACAGATCTAAAGTGCTAATACAGTCTAAAAGCAGAAATGATGCGATGATGCCACAAATATGCCAATTAGCATTTAGCAACATCCAACGCCATAGTCTAACAAAATTCCATAGGAAACACTGACGACGGTCCTCATAATGACAGTAACAACAACAAGTGTGTGTCTGTGTCAGGCAGTAGATTTACAGTAATTAAAGCTCTTATGAGAGTATGAGACAGCAGCACAGGGGATGGTGTGTAGGTGTTTTAGTGTTGTGTAATAGATTGCTGTGGTCACACAGTTAAAGGTTAATGCTGCTCAAAGATGCTACTATAAATAGAAACTTCACATTTAACACTTCTTCAGCAAAACACTCGTGCACATTTGCATATTAAACCTATTGCACATATGCATTCACCCTACATACAAACACTTACTTTAAATATGGCCTCTGGCTGAGTTTCACACTTGACATTTGTGATCTTGCATGTGAAATTCAGGCTGAAGTCTCAATCGAATTATGAGATTAGGAGCATTAAAGTTTGATTACAATCTTTGATTTCACTTCTTTTTTTATATTGCCTCATTCAGTAAATATCAAGGTTATATTTACACAATGCCCTTTACATTACATAGGATGAGTCTATAAAAAAAGTAAATTTGTCTAGACAAAAACACATTTTTAGCTGTCAAAACTAAAAATGGCTTGCACCGACAGATCCTAAATTATACCAGTGCCAGTGATTTGTCTTAAGAACTTAAGGCATGTTTTTTTAAAATGCTTAAACATCTTAATTTAACTAAGGCATAGTTTTAGCTAAGCCTTGTCTATGAAACCAGGCCATAAAATTGACCTTTCTGATCATTGTGGGAAATGCAAATTCTAGTCAGAGTGCCACTCAGTTACCTGCTTCCTTTTTTAATCAACCATTACAAAAACAGGAATAACACAATAAAAACTAAATGCAGTGAGTATTTTATCTGTGACAAGACTTGCCATAGAGCATTCACAAGTCACAACAAAATACACAACTGAGTGAAATCTCTGACATTTTTATTGTATTTTTATTTATTTTTACTCTTATAATTGTCTTTTTGGCCTTCTATGCACGACAGTGCATATAAACGTTGTAATTTCATAACTTTCATACAGATGATACTTTCATACAGATGATCCTCCCTCCATTATGTCTTATGTGAAATGTGTTGATACTGTAATGAAAGCGAATCAACTCAAACACTTACATAAGTATCAATACAATAACATCAAAACAGGAAAAGTAACAAAACACACAAGCAGTCCATGTAGCGGTGCTGGTGTCTGAGCGTGACGTGAATTTGCATATGCTTGCTTTAAAAGGGCAGTATTGTTTATCTGCTGTGAAGAGCTTTGTGAGAGATGCAAAGACCTCTTGTTTGCATGATAGGTTTGTTCAGTGGAACTAAACGACAGCTCCGCTTACTCAGTCCGAATCTCTTTTGTAATCTTTAATATACCACCCCACTGCACTAGAAGCTATCATTTCTAAAATTAATTTCTACCCTTCACTATCTATCACACATACATTCCAGTCTAGGGAATTATCAAAAGTTTTGAAACACTGAAATGGTGTGTGAAAAGGAAGACATTATGTCCGTCTTCCCAGGAAATCTACTGTAGTGAACATGACATTTATATTAGATGCAAAATTTGAAATGTCATTTCAGTTCTCACTCTCACAGTAGCACAACAGTGTTTAGACATGACAATATTTTAGGGTTTGTATATAAAGTAAATCTGTATCATTTATTATATTTATTTTATATTTATTATATTTGCTAAAATATATATAGATGAGATGAACATACCTGCCATCAGAAGAATGCCTAAAACGTCAAGCTTTAGATTCTTAAGTACAACCATCGAGATCACTCAGTTCAAACACTGCAATACTTGAACTATATTTTCATAGACAAATCTAATTGATTAATAGGCATCACAGCCTGAAGTGTAACAGAATATTAAAAACCAAAACAGGGATTCCCAAAGTCAACGTAGTAACTTAGTTTATGAGTTTAGCTCCACGTGTGTAAGTGCATGTCTGACATCCTATTAATATTCTAAACTTCCTGTGTGTAGATGAACTATTCAGTCTGCCATTAGGGATTTTGTGTGTGATGTGTGAGATCATGACAGAACTGTCCCTCTTGGGCTGTGCTTCAGACCATGGGAAAGAGGAAGCACTTAAACTGTCTGCGGTCAATGATCTCTCCTTCATAAACACAAACAAAACACAAATACCTTACACTTTGTGTTTGTATGTATAACTGTTCTTCAGAAGTGATATTGGTTTGTCTAGTAGTAGTAGTAGTAGTAGTAGTAGTAGTAGTAGTAGTAGTAGTAGTAAGTAGTAGTAGTAAGTAGTAGTAGTAAGTAGTAGTAGTAAGTAGTAGTAGTTAGTAGTAGTAGTAAGTAGTAGTAGTAAGTAGTAGTAGTAAGTAGTAGTAGTAAGTAGTAGTAGTAAGTAGTAGTAGTAAGTAGTAGTACTTATATAATATTAGGGATGCATAATGATTAATTGTGATTATACTACAGGCCGTTGAATGCTTGAATCTGATTGGCTGATGAATGTTCTGACGTTGGCTGATGAGGTGTGCAATTATTTTCTGGGAAACGCACAGCGAAGTAGTTCCAAGCAACTCTTGGCTGCATTAGAGTTCCATATCACTTCGCATAGTTAACTGTAATAACAGACTAACAAAAACAACATGACAGACGATTTTCCAAGGCAATAACAGCGCTGTTTAGAGATACACAGAGGTAGCCTGGTTTACAATCTCTCTCTCTCTCTCTCTCTCTCTCTCTCTCTCTCTCTCTCTCTCTCTCTCTCTCTCTCATAATTTCATTAATAACTGCATTAGGGGCCAGTCACACCAAAAGCGTTTGCGCGTTGTTTATGCGTGCCGAGCACCTTGCGTTTTTTTGGCGCCTGTCGCGCACGTGTTTTTGAAGGAGCGCGAGAGCAGAGAAGGGCCCGATGTCATTCGCGTCTTTCCATTGTCCAATCAAATGAGGGGAGAGGCGGGCCTTACGTTGTGGTGAGGGAAGTTTACAGTTGCTTTGAAGAACCGGACTCCACTCGCTCACTTTCTCCTGCGTGTTTGTGCTCCTCTCACCCTCAAACAAGGTCAGAGCAAGCGCCCTCTTTTTAAAGTTTCTGCTAATATGACAGTTAACAGCAAAATAGCGCTCACGCTTCAATATTTGATTGACAAGACAGCTGACTCGGTGGTTGCTTAGCAATATGAAAAAAGGCAGTGCGTCGCGCCTTGCGTTTGCTAGCGTTTAAAGCGCTTTTGGTGTGACTGGCCCCTTAGAATGCTATCAATGGCTCAAGCCTCCTTTGCCAGCTTTAAAATTACGTTTTGGAACAAGCAAAATGATGAGATGCAGAAAAAATAGTCCTACTCACAATAGCGATTTAAGTACAAAAAATGGACAAATCCCTTTAAATATATTGTGATCGATGTCTTGAGGTGTCGTAACTGTAGTATAAGCGGAATAATTGACTCAGGGCTGTGAATTATGGAAAAATAATGCACACCCGATGTGTAACTTGTCTAATAATTATTTTTCTAATAATTCAACGGCCCGTCATCAATTATTCCTTACTTAATCTATAGCAGAATAAACGTTTTTTTTTACATCATATATGTGTGTGAACTGTGTATTATAACTTTGTATAGATAAATGCACACACATATGTATATATTTAAGAAATGTTTACATTTGTATATTTATTTATGTATCATTTATATTATACATAAATATAAATACTTAATACATTAATATATATTTTTTCTTAAAATTATACATGCATGTGTGCATATTTATATATACATAATTATTATACACCAGTTATACACAGATATATGATGTAAACAAAAACTTTAGTTCTGCTATAGATGAATCACAAATGATCGTTATGCATCTCTATCTAATATACATAGAAAGTGAGAGAGGGAAAGATCTGAGTGCTGAAACAGCCTGGATAACTGAAGTATATATGGGTATGTATTCAGATTATGGGCGAATTTTAAATAGATGAATAAGTGCTTATTTACTCTTATGCAACTTTGTGATGCAAAGTTTAGCCATGTTGCTACAAACTTGTATACATTTCTTTGTTCTGATCAGGGCTTTGAACCAGATTAACCGAATCGGTTAATAATGTTCAATATCAGCTGTGGGACATACAAATAAGTAGGCTGATCATTAGGACATTAAACTTAAATTATTAGTCTACAAAATTTCCTTAAGTCTCTATCTTGTCATCAAACATTATGTAAGCGGCATAACTGTAATTCTGACAAAAGTCAGCATTTTACATGAATTAAGACAAGGACAATTTCTGCCATGTCGTTTATTGGCAAACAACTTAAACAAATGTTTTTATTAGAAAAAGAATACTGTGGTATTTCGAGATCATTTTGTTTGTATGTGTCCTGTCAAGAACAGAAAGATTGTTTGCTTGCTTTTTGAAACACGTTTCTACGTGTATGCACTTTTGAGTGCACTTAAACCCGCGAACACACACAGATGGAGAATGAATTCCAAATGGCGCTTCGGGAAGAAGATGCAGCACAAACAGTCGCTCTACATAAAGTGAAAATTCTGTTTTTTTTCAGTGCTTAATTCACCACATGTATTTTAATGGATTACAGTATGAGACACAGCAGCGCAACTCTCTCTCAAGTTTATACATCAAGAGTTCTGATCTTTGAAGGGCATAGAGATAATCACGTTTGATTTGGACTGGACACATTCAACCGCATGTGCATCTGTGCGTACAGAAAATTGCTTGGTACTTGGCAGCCTACAATATTTACCTCTTATGATTAAACATTAGACTTGGGCTTGAGTAGGCTACTTGCTGGTGGCAAACTTCTCATTCTCCGATGAGTCAACGACGACCGGAAGTGAGCTTCACAGAGTCATATTGCACAGAAATCTTGTCAAAGAACGAAAAAAATAGCGGTATCAACCGGATACCAATAAATAAACGATTCTGTTTCGAAACATATATATTTTTAAAGTTTCTGCTTTTGTTTCTGTTCCTTGCAAAACATCAAAAGTTTCTGGTTTTCATTTTCATTTCATGAACAGATTCAAAGCCTTGGTTCTGATAAACACAAAGGAAGATACCTTGAGGCATGTTTGTAACCAAACCAATAAGAGGCCCCATTGACCTCCGCAGCACTCTTTTTCCTATACCACGGAAGTCAATGGGGCCTCCAATTGGGTATGCATTGGTCCTCAAACAATCTTTCTTTGTGTTTATCAGAAAAAAAGAAATGTGTACATTTTTGTAACAACATGAGAGTAAATGATAAGAAAATTTTCATTTTTGGTTGAACTGTCCCTTAAATGTCACGCCCTTTAAAGCAATGATCTACAATATGAATAAATTACAGCAAAATATAAATTGCAATGTAAATGTACCGAATACCAAAATTGAGGTTTAGCAGGTGTAGACCATACGACTCTTGTACTTTATTAAAAATCTTCTGAAGCTTTCTGGTGGTTTTGTACAGTATGTGAAATCTTAAAGATCAGCTTTGACATTCTGCTATTAATAACTCCTGTGTTAACGGAAGTAAGCAAGCCAGATGTAAATTCTATTAAAATTTTCAGATTTTCAATACACAGAGTTCACCCGCGACATCAGGGAGAGAAACAGCTAAAGAGAGAGGGTCAGAGTAATTTCTGCTTGAGTAAATATTTACATGAGTGCACAGAGGGACATTCTGCATATAACATGTCTCTCTCACACACACACACACACACACACACACACACACACACACACACACACACACACACACACACACACACACAGTGGAACAGATGAACTAAACTAATGGCTGGGTTCATGATAAATTATTTATAAAGTAAAGGTCAAACTTTGGGGCAAACATACAGTAGTGTTAGATATTTTGGCACATAGAGGAGTGAAGGCCTTGGTGGAAGGACACCAGTTAGAAAGTGAAGATGACTGATGGCTACACACCAACACACAAATTTACAGACACGTGCACAGTTTGTTGTAAGGATAAAGTTAATAACCAGAGAACTACTATGATTAACACCTATTTTTACTATTGGTTGTTGGTCTTGGCTGTGAATTGCTTATCATCCATTGCAGTTGTTTTCCAGGGCAGGGGTTTGGCTGTACTGTGCCCTTTTTTGCAAGCTTTTATAACACGTGAAGCACTGACCTTGCCTTCATCTCTACATCACAGCTCACTTCTGTCAAGTGCTCACTATAATAAACCCCACATGTAGGCTTAAGGCCTGCTATGACCCTGTTAAAATCTCTTTGTGATTTCC